>NC_135224.1:13053710-13703710 GCF_052324685.1 Brachyhypopomus gauderio | reverse complement strand
TGTTTAGCATGGTGTCCTCACAGCAGCGGTACACATGCTGTGATTAGTGTGCTGGAGACGGAGCCTTTCAGCGTGCCCTGACTGTGTTTGGTCTCCATTATGCCCACTGCTAGCCTAATGAAAGTGTTTACCGCTCTCTGTACACCACTGATGACGACGACCATGATGGTGATGACAATGACAATCGCAGCAAAGAGAAACATGGCACTGTAAAACAGTGCTATCATGGCATGTGCACAAGCTGCAGTGAATAATTATTGGTAGCTGTATGGATGATTTATTCATTCACAAGTTTGTGCTGATGGGCTTAATAATGGTGGCTCTTCTTTTTTGCGCATAACTAATGTCCTTTCATGCTAATTTGTATTTGTTTATAAACACAGCTTTATGTTCAGTGCAGAAAATGAAAAGGTGTGTAATCAAGGCCTCAAAGCTGTCAAATGTTGCCTTGTCTCGTGTGTTTTCATTTCTGGAAGAAATAGCACATCGGTGGACATGCTCCAAAATTGACCTAGCCTTCATTAATCATATCAGAGACTACTAAGGAGTTTTCATGCACTATGTATAATCTCCAGAAGTGTAACTATGGCTATGTGCATGAGAATCAGGGTGTATGAGTATGTTACCTACTGACAGTGATACTCAATGATTTTTTATTAGACGTTGACATGAGACGTGAGAATAAAAAAGAAATTAAGGAAGTGGAACTGTCGCTGCTTGGATTCACTTTGGGATTGAAGCAAAAAACAGTGGCTGAAGCGGGAGCAATCGCAACCTTGCACTTATGTATCGGCCTGCGGTGATGTTATTTACTGGACTGTTGGACAAGAATCGGCCAGAAGATCTAAGGGAGATATTCCTTGTTAGGAACACTGCTTGGCTGATGATGCTTCTTGGTCACTCGAGTGAGGTTGCGGTGATCTAACAGTTCTGATGGCTCATGCTGAAGCTGAGTTGTCAGTGATTGCATTACCTGCATCTAACAATGGCCCTGTTTCCTAGAAGCATTGTAGTGCCAAAATGAATTGTGCATATCTCCAGTGGATCCACCAAAGTACACCAGCTTCACAATGAAACATCAGCCTGACGTAGTGCCACTAGTCCACATCTGCTTGCTGATCTCCCTACGCACACGGGCACATATAGAGCTGTTGCTCTGTTACTCTGTTCAGAGACCAGCATGAATTGGTAATTGTCTATAAGCCGGACATGTGCTGTGCCTGGAGGCTGAAGCCTATTGGCTGCCTGACCGCCCTGGTGTAGCAGCTTGTGATCCTCCAGAAATACAGAATCGAAATGCTCAACCGAATGCTACCCGAGTCCCACATGGAAACCACTTTCCAGCTTATACATCTCATTTTGCATATCGGATCAAATCTAAATTGTTTTATATAGTGCTTTTACAACAGTTGTTGTCACAAAGCATCTAATGATATGATAAAGGCCTGTGCTCATGCTTGGGGTTTCACTGCCTAAAGTAGAACTCTGATCATCTCAGCTAGACCTCTTCATACTTGATGAACAATGATTGTTTAATTTTCTGCACATTTCTCTGAAAATGCCTAGATCCCATACAGTTTGCAAATCGGTGGATCTGTTGACGATGCAATCAACATGGTTCTGTTTTTTATCCTCACAACACCTAAAATGCCCAAAGACCTTTGCTAGAATTCTATGCTTAGATTCCAGCTCCGCATTTAATCCGATTTTACCAGAACTGCTTCAAAATAAGCTCTCCAAGCTCCAGGCCCTAAGCCTTGTGTCTATGCAACCACACTAGGGTCACTGGGCTCACTGAGTACAGTGGAATAGGCTGTTTACAGGCTGGGATTGAGGTGAATACCTAACAGTTTAGAACTGAATGGACACAAAACAGTAGAGATGATGGTGCAGTTTATTCCGCTAAGGATTTTTAACAAAAACACGGCAGCTGTGGTGTCCATTAAGATTCTGGGAACTACAACCAGCAGGAACCTGAAGTAGAAGAACAAGATTAACTAGATTGGGAATTTTTTCCACGATGTTCATGCATTGCACAGTTTGAATTCTATAACTGTTGTTATCTGCAATCTATGCAATACAGTTTCATCAAACACTTTACATTCTTGTTTGTGTGTGGTTGTTTGAAGGTCTACTAAGGGATGCCATTTTCCATGTGTGACTGTGCGTAAGCATGGAAAACTTTGGAATGACTGTAAATCCTGCTGTTTTGTGAGCTGCTGCATAACCAAACAGGAATCATTTGTATGTGTAAACACACTTGGCCAAAAATGTTTGACACCGATTCTGAAAGTGTTGCAGAAGTGAAGGCAGCTGTAATAACGCTGGAGGCTCTCCCTATCTCTCTCTCTCCCTCCTCCCTCCCCAGCATTTGTTTATAAATACTAAGTCCTATTGTGGCTTTGGAATGTGAAGTGAACTTGTAGCATGCTGGTGCGTTCTCTTTGGAACAACATGTGATAAAGAAGCGCGCGTCTGCCAAAATGCTGTGAAGGTTCACACAAGAAAGATCATGAAAGAGCAACCTGTAGTTGAATCAAGAGGCTTGTGGTTCTGATCCAAATGTGAATTACAGTGTGAGGAGACTCTTTGAGCTCATCGTTTGCATGTGTGCAATGTTTGAACATGTGGAGTTCATCAGGGTCCTGCTGGTCTGTGAGAAAGATTCCCACAAGAGAGAGGCCTCTCCTCCCATGGTAAGATGTGTGCCTGTGTGTGCCTGTGTGTGCCTGTGTGCGCCTGTGTGCTGATTATCCTACTAAAATTGCTCTAGTTGTAGTCTGCCATTCCTTCTGCACTGCAGGACCCTGGATATGTGAGCCTGTGTTATTTGCATAAGACACATGAAATTGCTGGTGTGACCTAGCATATGGAGTCTGTCACTGGCACGATGGGATACCAGGTGCCTCTTGAGGGGACAGGAACCCCCCCCCCCCCCCCCCCCCCTTGATTCTTTGTTAGATTATCCCAAGAGAGTGAGAGAGTGAAAGAGTGAGAGAGTGAAGGCTGAGCACCTCCAGAGAGTGTTCCATGTGTCCCTTTGTCCTTGTGCAGTTTGGAGGGTGCCCAGTGTTGGGGGTGTTCATCATTAGACCACTGAAATTGTTGCAGCAGGGCACATGATGGGCTTCCATTTGCGTCATTTCACAAATATTCAGCTACCATACAACTGATCCCAAACCCAGAACTCATATAACAAGTGACCTCAGTAGGCTGACCCACTCTGAGGAATCTCCTGACCGTTGACACAGTTAAGGGAAGGATTCGTGTAATCAAAGTGAAGACCTTAAAGGTTAGAAATGCAGTTTCACATTCCCTTTGTCTGACATCGAGTCCATACTGCTTTTAGTCTGACTGGTCTGATGTGTTTCGTGTTTCATGCCCTGTCCTGGACTAGAAAATCGCCAGTAACGGTGGTCCAGTGTAAGAGTGTCATTTGGGCAGTGCTCCTCTACATGTTGTGGTTTTGCGTGGGTATGAGGGCAGGCTGAGTGGGGCAGCTAACAATGATGTGCTGTATTAATCAGTCACATTGACATGCCTCATACCTCACTAGAGAACTAATGTGACCTACATAGTATCAGCCGATCGATCATCTCCGTGAAGAGCACCTGGGAATTCAACTGTATATTATGTTTGCACAGTACCAGAGAGAGATAAAAGATGAGGTGGAGTAGCTGCGTGGCTGCAGACGCCCACGGCCGCCTCGTCTGTCAGAGCAGCGGGGGACCCAGCAGGAAGTCCGGCGTGGGTCTGGTCCGTGCTAGCAGCGCTGTATAGCTGATTTGTGCTTCTTCCAATATCGGTGTCTCGTCGGTCTGCTTTTCTCCCCGACCCTCTCCTCCATATTCTCACACGCTCCTCTATTGGTGGGTTTTCTCCATTTGCCTGTCAACTGCAGGGTTAATGCTGTACTGCTCGGTAATAGGAGAAGCCAATGAGTGGCTGGCTTCCCCATCCAGCCCACACATTGGCCAAGTTGAGGGTGGATCTGCGGCTGCAGCAGTGAGCCGGCACGGACTCCGGGAAGACGGATCTGGAGTCGCTGAGGCAGAGAGCAGCGAGATAGTGACGCACTATCCATCGGCGTAGGGAGGGGGAGCAGAAACCGCCACAGCAAATGGAACTTGACTGAACGGAGGCCAATGTCGGGCATTGTTATAACTGCTGGAAGACGGGAGATCGGTGTGTGTGTGATGTGTTTTATGTGATTTTAGGGCCCTCCTCAGCATAGTCGGGTTGGTGCTCCTTCTTTACAGAAGAAGAAGAGGTTGAAGGTTGTTCCCCTAGTCCCTTCACAAGACTCACAGAGGTGTAAACTCAGCTGATGTGCAGTTTTGATCACTCTCAAAAGATTTTTTTTCTTTTCACTGCTAGACCATGGTTGTCTTTCCAATTTATTTTCTTTGTCATTTGAAAACTTGAATGGAATTTCTTTTGTTGCAGTCTGCCAGTGTCCATTAGTGTTCCTCAGGTATTTAAGTGGGCCTCGTTTCACAGGCTTGACGTCAGGCCACTTCTTTCCCATGTGAAGCATGTTGTTGGTGTGCAGTGTGCTTGACTCGGGAGGGATGTGCCTCACACACTGTTCTGAACAGGCCTCACATTCTGTTCAGCACACGCGTGTGCACAAACATTGTACTGCATACTGTCGCTAATGTAGAAGTGAAATATCTTCTGACACCTTTTGATGTAGCCCTACTGCATAATGGTTCTGTCTTTACTCAGGGGCAGGGAAGGTGTGTGTGTGTGTGTGTGTGTGTGTGTGTGTGTGTGTGTGTGTGTGTGTGTGTGTGTGTGTGTGTGTGTGTGTGTGTGTGTGTGTGTGTGTGTGTGTGTGTGTGTGTGTGTGTGTGTGTGTGTGTGTGTGTGTGATTAGTTATGCTATGACTGTGTGTGAGGGGAGGGGAAGAAAGGGGAAACAAAAAATGAATAGAATGTGGTTACTCCATTTTCTGGCTTACACAACAGAGTGATCTGTCGCTGTTCTGTGGTATTAAGCTGATGAGGGAAGGAAGTGCGTGTGTGTCTCACCTCTCCAGCACTGTCACTTCCTGTTTGCGGCTGTGATCCCTGCAGCCACCCTCTTCACAGCCGTGCGGTCTGGAGACGCTTCCTGTCTGACCTGAGACCTGAAGTTACACTCACATTTGCAATTTACTGTTTTTATCTGATGTTCCTGTGTGCTCTCCTTTCTCTCTGCAGTGTGTCCGCCGTCCTGCAAGCACCGTGCCTGCACTTCGGACGACCGCTGCTGTCACGAGCAGTGTCTGGGGGGCTGTCTGGAGCCCCACTCGCCCAGCAAGTGTGTGGCTTGCAGGAACTTCCTCCACCAGGGCACGTGCGTGGAGCGCTGCCCGCAGGGCTTCTACACCTTCAATGGGTGGCGCTGTGTGAGCTTCTCCTTCTGCCAGGAGCTGCACAACAGGTGCAAGCAGGGCAAAGTCAGCGAGTGTCGGGAGTACGTCATCCACCAGGGGGCGTGCATTCCCGAGTGCCCGTCCGGATTCACCACCGTCAACTCCACTACGTGAGTGATCGGGGCAGGTGCACCCGTATACGCGTGAAGGAGGGCGCGCGCATTCATACACCGCACATACGTCATTGCGCTTGTCAAGCACGTTGGGGTTTTTACATGGGGAGGCAGGATTCACTGCACAAGGGTGGAGTTTAGAGACAGCTTTGCAGGAACCAGAAAGCCCACCATGTGCTCTTGCCCATCAACTTCTCCACACTGCCGTCTCTGTCAGAGGCTCCTTGGTGGAGGAAGATGAAGGACTTCCTCTCGCACTAACTCACTGTTCTCACTCAGCGTCTTTACAGATCTACAGTAAATGCAGTTAACCAGTTAACTTTATAAGCAGGTTGTTTCTAACCTGACAGCTCTCATTAGGGGTGTCGTTAAGGGTGGACCTTCAGAGTGCCAAACGTTTCAGCCCTTAATTATTTTTTCTATCTCAGGTTTAAAGCAGTGCAGTTTAGAAGTATAGTAAACGTACGGTAAGTTAAAGGTTGTACATCTGTATCCACCAGTCCCCGCCCGCTCTCCTCAATAAACACCAGGGCAGATACACAACACTGACATTTGTGTTTTCTTACTGTGTGTTAGGGTCCAGCATATGTGTGTACACAGGTTATTGAAGGGAAAACAACGCATGTAATTTATAAGGTACTTGGCTAAAAATGTGAACTGATTCCATTACCTAAGCTATGATGCTGTCTTCTTGCAGCCTTAGCTGGATAACTAGCCAAATCTTCTAACTAGCCAAATTTTTAAAAATCGGTTTAATCTGTGGTGGTTTAAATGTTTATTACCTTGGTTGACATGATAATTCCTCCTTTGCTCCTCTTTGCTAACATGACTGAAAAATGTTTTCCAACAGAGATTCAAAGAAAAAAAGCTTTTTTGGTGCCAGTTGGGCTTAATTACTAAAGATAAATTTGTTACTAACCTTCAAACTCTGGCTGTTTAGAACAACATTAGGGGCTCAAGCCCCAAATAAACACACAAAGCTCCAGGAAGCTCATGCTTTATTCCCCACAACACAATCATATCCACACGCTTTACATGAGATATACTGTATCTTTAATACAGATGATGCAGGCAAGGAAAAATGCTTCATTTATTCACATATAACATTGCGCATAGATCCTATGAGAACATCAGTGCACTTTCCCCAGTATTTAGGAGTTAAATTAGGAGCAGTAAAATAGTCTTGCCTCTGTTAAAGGTCTTGTTGTGGATACAGTAACACATCACATTGTGTAAACATGAGACTTGTCTTAAATATTCCAGTTTTTCATATTCTTTTGGCTGAATTCACTGAGGCTGTCTCGTGAACTTTGAACAAATTCAAAAGATTTATGAACTGCTGTGTTTTAGCTTTACTGGACAAGATGACATTACCAAACTGAATTACACTTACTGTAGTGAATTTGAGCATAAAATCTGGTAACTGGCTTCAAAAGAGCCAATGAAGAGTGAGAATGAGTCACATGTTAAGTGTACGTCTCTCTCTCTCTCTCTCTCTCTCTCTGTATTCTCCCCACCCCCAGACATTTCAGTGCATTGTACATTTGCAGAACTACAACTAAAGCAGGTATTCATACATGAAAGAAAAAACAAAGTTATGTAAAACATAATGCGAGCAGGACATGGCTGAAGGCACAGATCTGATGCTGAGCCAGGTGTTCTATAAGCCACGAAAAAAGTCCAAGATTTATTTATATTGCGCTTTTTACAACATCCACTGTCACAAAATAGCTTTGCATATGTCCAAGTCCAAGCTCTCAGTGTGCAAGCCAAAGATGACACTGGTAATGAAAAAACTCCCCAGAGCACAAGGAAGAAACCTTGAGAGGAACCGTGACTAAAGGGGCCCCATCCTCCTCTAGTCGGCAACAGACATCACAATAGCAACAGTGTCAACAAAAAAGAGCAAAACAAGTATGAGAGAGAAAAAAAACATGCAAAGAATGTCTGTCCTGGTTTCCTAGAAGTACTTGTGTTCGAAACCCGTCTGGCACGAGAACATCTGTCTAGGGCAGTGGAGAAGTATGTGGCTGGGATGGAAGGTGGGTGGAGCCACAGCAGAGGCGCACTGGGGAGTGGTGGGTGGAGCCACAGCAGAGGGTCACTGGGGGGTGGTGGGTGGAGCCACAGCAGAGGGGCACTGGGGGGTGGTGGGAGGTGCCACAGCAGAGGGGCACTGGGGGGTGGTGGGTGGTGCCACAGCAGAGGGGCACTGGGGGGTGGTGGGTGGAGCCACAGCAGAGGGGCACTGGGGGGTGGTGGGTGGAGCCACAGCAGAGGCGCACTGGGGCGTGGTGGGTGGAGCCACAGTAGAGGGGCACTGGGGGTTGGTGGTGGGTGGAGCCAAAGCAGAGGGGCAGTGGTGGGTGGAGCCACAGCAGCTGGTACAGGTTGAGGACTAGTTAAAGCAGGACATCAGGAGCAGGTGTACCTCAGCGGGATCCCGGATCCCCACTGCAGTTATCCTGGATCTCCACTGCAGTTATCCTGGATCCCCACTGCAGTTATCCTGGATCCCCACTGCAGTTATTCCGGATCCCCACTGCAGTTATCCTGGATCCCCACCGCAGTTATTCCGGATCCCCACCGCAGTTATTCCGGATCCCCACCGCAGTTATCCCGGATCCCCACCGCAGTTATCCCCACCCCATCACAATTATACTGGACTCTATTGCACATGCCAAATGCCATTACACACACTGGACTTCATAATGATTTCATAATGTAAATACAGGGTAGATGATTTTTAAATTTAAATATGGGGTAGAGGATTTTATAAGGTGTTTTTCTTTAGTTTTACTTTAGGGTTTTAATCAGATTTTATTATGTTATTAATAAAATTTTCCGATGTTATTTTCCGTAATTTATAGGACCTTGTTGCTGATAACTTTAGCGATGAGAAACGCTCTATTGATCTGCAACTTCTCACTGGGCTCCAACACAGTCCTGTGAGATTATATCTATAGCCTTCAAAACAAAACCTCAGATAAATCTCAGTATCGTCATTTGTAGAGCATGTTTTGACTAACAGTAATATCACACTTGAGTAGAACGTTCTGTTTACGGCACACATGGTGCAAAGGGAACAAATTTGTGAAAATTGTAAAATAAAACCTGATACAGAAAGTATGATTTGCTAAAAAGTGTGGAGGGAGAGAGCAATGTGGTGGATGTTTGTGATGGAGCCTCTTGATCTGTCAGAGTGGGTGTGTATTTGTGCTTGTGATATGTGACCCATAGCCCAAGCCAGCTGGGCTGATGGTGGAGACTCACAAATCACTTGTGTTGCATGGGCACTGCACTGTGGTCGGGGCTGCCTTTTGTTAGAAAGACGACATGAGCTGACAGCAGTTACAACACTCCAGCCACTGAACAGTGCACTCCTGCCTGTATGTCTGCCCGTATGTCTACCCATCTGCATGTCTGATTGCCTGCATCTGTCTGTCTGCCAGTCTGTCTGCTGGATGGACTACCCCTCTATTATCCCTGGTTGCTGAAGCGATGCACTAGTCTGTTTCTAGAAAAAATTAAAATACAAAATTAACCAGTTAATTTCATAAACGGGTATCTGTGCAACTGTGCAGCAAATATCCTAAAGGCATATGGGATATTCAGTGTCCTGGGGCTGTTTGATTAGCTGTTGGCACACAGGTTAGTTCGAAACAGGCCTTGGGATCTGACCCAACTGCATCATTGTGGACACACTTTGTCACCGGCATTGTGCCACTCAGAAGTCATTACCGGGGTACGCACGAGGAAGGAGAAGGAGAGCGCTGCTTGGTGATTGGACACAAGTGAGGCCCAATCAAAGGCAGGCAGAGAAACCGTTGCTCCATTTTGCTGAGGATTTCCGTCACCCTCTCACCCCGGCATCTTCCACAACAACAGAAGCTTGTGCAACATGGCTAGAAAGGCTCATTACTGTATTCACTGTGTCTTTAAACAGGAACAAAAATTATATCTGAGAATTGTACACGTATCTGTGTCCTGATTCTTGCTGGTGTGTATGTGTGTTTGCACTTTTTGTCTCTGCAGGCTGAAATGCACTCCATGTGCAGGTCTGTGTCCTAAAGTTTGTATGGGCCTGAAGACAGTGGACTCTGTCACAGCAGCCCAGGCACTCAGAGGATGCACATTGCTTAACGGCAGTCTGGTCATTAACATCAGAGGAGGAAGTACGTCCACTGAACTTCTCATTAACACAGTTACTGCACTCAACACAGCATCTACTATACTCCACAAGAACACGGTCACTGTGCTTCGCACAATACAACATTTACTGTTTTGCATTTAACGCAGCATCCACTAAACTCAGACACAGCATTCACTGTCCTCTACACTTACACGACCTTCCATGCTAGCACACTTGTTTACTGTGCTGCACATCTGCACACGCTAAAGCAACCGCCACATTCTCACATTTGGCTATTGGTCTTTAGAATTGAGAGTTCCTGAACATGCCTTTGACCCACTAATAAAGCTAATTTGACTAGTCAGCCAAGTGGAGCACAATGATCACTGTTCTTTCTTGCGTTGGTCTCTTCTAGCTAACATTGCAGTCGAGTTGGAAGCTAACCTGGGCCAACTGGAGGAGATCACGGGGTATCTAACGGTGCGCCGGTCCTACGCCCTCGTCTCCCTCTCCTTCCTCCGCAAGCTCAAGCTTATCCGTGGAGACACACAGGAAGTTGGGTGAGACGCCTACATGCTGGGGACCAAAGGTCTTCCACATCTCGTTCAGTTGACACATGGTGTCCAGTGGTCATCCAGAGATTTGCAGAAAGGAGTGTTTTTCTCAGAGACTAAGTTTTTTGTGTTTTGTTGTTTTTCATTATGCTTTTTTTTTCTATAAAGAAACTACTCCTTCTATGCGCTGGACAACCAGAACCTGCGGCAGTTGTGGGACTGGTCCCAGCACAACCTCACCATCCTCCAGGGACGCATGTTCTTCCACCACAACTCCAAGCTCTGCATGGCTGAGATCCGCAGGATGGAGGAGGTCACAGGGACCAAGAACCGACAGCTCAAGAACGACATTGCATCCAAGACCAACGGAGACCAGGCATCCTGTGAGGACACACACACACACACACACACACACACACACACCAACTCCCTTGTCCTCACATTCACTAGGGAACATACGTTTGCATCTGTACCTCTGGACTGCAACAAGAATTGTTGCCAGATACCAAAAAATGTTTTAGCAAGCTAATTATTTGATGTGTAATCAGACTATCTCCTAGTAAGTATGGAGGTCTGGCTATATTTCTGCTTTCTAATCCTTCCGTAAAGTGGATAGTTTTAAAGTAGAACATTAGCATGGCATGCATGGGTGGCTGACTGAGGAGGTCTTTTTGTCATTCTCATCCAGGTGAAAGCCAGGTGTTGAAGTTCACAACAATCCGCACGCTCTCTGACAAAATCATGATCAAATGGGAGCCGTTCTGGCCACCAGATTTCCGAGACCTGCTGGGCTTTATGGTGCTTTACAAAGAGGCGTAAGTGTTGTCTGGACATCTCGAGTTCAGAGGCCTGCATCCAGCTTGCTAGTTTCCCTCACTGGTGTTTTTAGACACCGGACGTGGTTTTCTGCTAATGTTCTCCAAGTAGAACATGAATGTGTAATGTGCGGTAGTGAAAGCGGAGACGAGTGGTCCAGAGTGATGTGGGTGTTCCTCCACTCTTCTCCAGGCCCTACAGGAACGTGACGGAGTTCGACGGGCAGGACGCGTGTGGCTCAAACAGCTGGGTCATAGCGGACGTGGATCCCCCTCAGCGGGCTATAGATGGGAAGGAGCAGCATGAGCCAGGTTACCTGATTATGGCGCTGAAGCCCTGGACACAGTACGCCATCATGGTGAAAACACAGCTGTCGGCCTCCGATGAGCACCAGGTCCACGGAGCCAAGAGCGAGATCATCTACGTTCGCACCAATGCTACCAGTGAGCGCCTTACTGGGGGTTGGGGGCCTTTAAGGAGAAAAGCACTGCTCTCAGTATGGGAAAAAAAACACAAACAATAGCTAAGATGCATGAACTAATGTTTCCTGTTTCAAGCAAAGTTAATTGATTTTGTTCCTTTATTTAAATCCTCCTTTGTTGTCTACATTCTGAATGCCACAGATCTCAGTTTGGTTAAAGTCTTCCAGCCCACCAAAAGACTTTAACAGTCATATTTCACATTTACTTTTTTACTGTCATGTTTCAGTGCAGCAGATCAATGCTTTGTGCTAGATCGAAACAGGAGTACTGTTACCTCTGCAAAAGCGAATCAATTGTTTTCGTGTTTCATCAGTCTGAACTTAGATATAATAGAATAAAATTCAATGAAATATGCATCAAATTTAACGAAGATCCCCAGCCTCCTGATGTGAGTTCTCCCAGCAACCAGTGTATGGCACAAGCAGTCAAGTATGTCGGAGCAGACTTGAGAAGTAAATAAAAAATCGTGTAATTGTACAAAAATAATTGTAGAAATTCTAATAAAAACAAAAAAGTATAAATGTATATATTTATCAATTTAATTAGTACATTTATAATTTGTTTTATGAAAATAAATGAATAAAACAATCAAAAGTAATTGCAATAAAATTTGCAATATAAAATTAAATAAAAATAAAAAGTTTTATTTTATGATGCACTGAATAATTTTCTAAATGTTGTAATCTAGTCCACATTGTCATCAAGTCATAGATTTGCTGCAGTGAAGACACAAAGAAAACTCCATATTTCTTGTGATTTTCTGAGCTGATGGGTGGAGATCGTGTGTGTTTCTCTTGTTCTCGTGCGAGGTGTCTCCTCCACTTCCCCTTCTGCATCTTCTGGGTTTCCTTCCTGAGGTGGCCCACATTGAGACAGCACTATTGTTCTAGCAGCTGGCTGGCATGGTCTGACGATGGGATGCTGTTGGTTATTCTCAACAGTGGGTTGGCAGGCAGGCAGCTGTGTGTCACGTGTTTGTCCCTGTGTTTTTCTATGGGAACAGGGAAACTGCATGCGGTCAAACCAGAACTGATCTGTTTTATTGGTCAGGAGTGGCGGCTGCTCTGTGGATGTGTATAGGGTCTCACACTGACCTTTCTGCTCTTTCCCTTCTTATTGTCCTTTCTTTCATTAGCAAATGCTCATGTGGACACACACACACACACACACACACACACACACCTTTCTCTGCTTTGGAGTTTTTGTCTTCTCATTTCATCTCTTCTTTTTCATTCTGTTGCTGTAGAACCGTCTGTGCCCCTGGACCCCATCTCCTCCTCAAACTCGTCTTCTCAGATCATCCTGAAGTGGAAGCCCCCCAACGATCCTAACGGGAACATCACGCACTACCTGGTCTTCTGCCAGCAGCAGCCTGAAGCCAGCGAACTCTACAAGTTTGACTACTGCCAGAAAGGTGAATCACAGAGCACACACACACACACTCAAAAACACATGCACACATACTTATGAGCTACTCGTGAATTTCACGAAAAGTGATGTGTACACACATGCCTAACAAATACAATGAAACACACAAATGCACATAGACCTTGATGTACACACAACTACCCATGATTTACTAATGGAGTTGAGTGGTAAGTTGTCAATTATACACTCACAATACTCTCAGTTTTCAGTTCATTCCTCTTTCACAAATCCATCAAATTCTTCATCTTCAGTGTCTTGAGTTTAACAGTTGGAACTATTCCAGCATCAAGCGTGTCTGGATCCCTCTCCTCGTTACCCGAGTCAGTCTTGTTGCTGTTACTTAGCTGTTCAGTGATGATTCCCACCTTCGAGAAAGCTCGGACGACACTTGATCCTGATACCTTAGCCCAGGCATCCACCATCCATTGGCAGACACTGGCGTAGCCAGCGCTGCCTCCCTGTCTTGCTGGATGTGTGTTTGCCTTCTATCATCCAACGCTCCCACGCAGCTCGCTGTTATAAGAGCATGTCTCTTAACAGGTGCAGTTTTGGGGTCCTTATACACACACCATAATATTATGTTGAAGCACAGTACGTATTACTCTGCGAGGCTCCTGTCTACGGTAGCCCTAATGCTACGACAATCCATCAAGCGGTGCCACTTCATAGCTTACCAGCGTCGTACTAAGACATTTTGACAGATTTCTGAGCGCCATGTACCACATAAAATTGGTTCGAGGTCAGTAACACAACCAGAATTTAAATGTAAGGCACACCAGAATATAAGGCGCACTGTAAATTTTTTTGAAAATGTATGGATTTTAAGTGTCTCTTATAGTCAGAAAAATATGGTACTTAACTCTTGTTGCAATGTTTTTTCTCTCTGTGTCTGTGTCCGCGTCTGCGTGTGTCTAGGCATGAAGCTGCCATCGCGGGCCCCCACCCAGCTGAACAGTGGTGAGGAGCAGAAATGGAATCAGACAGGAGAAAATGGCCAAGGGGGGCGCTGTTGCACCTGCCCTAAAACGGAGAAGCAGCTAAAGAAGGAGGCAGAAGAGAGCGAGTATCGCAAGACCTTTGAAAACTACTTGCACAATGAGGTCTTCAGGATCAGGTAGCCTGACTTGTGCTCTCTCCATCTGTACACCTCCCTCAGACACCATGGCTGAGCCTCCTACAAGTGCAGCTTGACCGTGACCAAATTTTAGTTGATGTGCATGTTTTCATGCCCTGAATTCTCTCAGGCAAAACATATTTTCTCCACAGTGAAAAGCTCCTTTGCCCAGAAACAGTTTGGTCTGCCATATGCAGAAAGATTGCCGAGTTACTTTCTCCCGCATTCATATATTAATTTGTGAGAAGCAGGACAAGCTGTCCACCGCTGAGGTGGTTTGGTGATGGTTTACCTTCAGCTAACCACACAGTCTGCTTTTGTGCTCCCTCGAGAGCAAGCAGTTCATATGAAAACAAGGTCACTGGGCATTGCACCCTAATCTGACTTGGACGTTAAGCATGCTGTAAGCATGTAGTCCTGAAACATTTTTTTAATTCCTTGCTAGAGACTATGTTCGCCCTCTGACTAATTTACGCAGCTTCATCACATTACCAACTGCCTAATAAGACCTAGTAATCATTCTTTTAACCTCTCTCTAATCTATGACCACTATGGCCTCCTCAGACCATCACGTCAGCGCAGAGACCTTGTGGGCGTGGCCAACAGGACAGCCTATTCCCTGCTGACCACACCTCCCGCCCAGATGAGTGGTTCAGCCACCAGGAGTCCGGAGGAGGAGGCGGAGGCCAATAAGAACACACAGGTCATCTACGCTAAGGAGTCCACCGTCATCTCCAACCTGAGACATTTCACCAGCTACCAGATCGAGATCCACGCCTGCAACCACCCCACAGACTCCACCCGCTGCAGCATGGCAGCCTACGTCAGCGCCCGCACCATGCCTGAGGGTCAGCCCTTATCCTGGATGAATACAGCTGTAGTTATACACACACACAGCCAAACACAAACTATAGATTTTCAGCATTCAGTGACTATGAAGGGGGCAGTTCTTTCTGTAAGGGGTATATACAAATAAACCGAAATAGATTATTTTGGTCAAAATAAGACTGGTCCTTAAGCATGTCACAATAAGGGCACACCCGGGTATATTGAGTAAGGCATATACAATGTTTTACTGTATCATGGGAAACTGATATTTTGTCTTACAGCCCTGCTAGATTGTTAGTTCTAGAACATTACTGAATGATTATCTTTAGTGGGATATTGAGTTAGTGTTATTGTTCGGTATATATAAATGCTCAATCCATATTAATAATATCATTATTTTGAGTATTTGTTTGCATTAAAATTGTCTTATGGGGATAATTTAAGCTTTTTTTTAAATACAAACAATTCAATGAATTTGAGCAAGTCTTCCATGTTGTTTCTGTTTGTTTTGTGCAGCCCGTGCTGATGATATTGTGGGGCCGATCACCTTTGAAGTGCTGGAGTACAGTGTGCACGTCAGGTGGGCGGAGCCAAAAGCCCCCAACGGCATGATCATCCTGTATGAGGTCAACTACAAGAGACTGGGAGACACAGAGGTCAGGCCCTACCTGGAGCTGAAACACACACACACACACACACACACACGGGTTCAAAAGCACTTTAGCCCTATGCTCTCTGGTTGCACCTTTTCTAAATATATTTCATTTTTTATTTTATCAATCCTGTTGACAACATGTGTGCTAACTCCACATTAGTAAGTTATTTTAGCTACATTGCATCTGTTTCAGTAACTATAGAGATGTCCACACAGAGGGTGGGGCATTCTTGCCCCCTGTGCTCATGAACACACAAGGCTGTTCACTCTTCACAAGGCTGTTCACTCTTCACAAGGCTGTTCACTCTTCACAAGGCTGTTCACTTGCTCTTCAGAGTCTGTTTTGCCGTTAGTGTTACTGACTCTGGCAGCATTGAGGGCGGCAGTGTTGCTGGATACAGCCATAAGGAGCATTTCTGTCAAAGCACTAAGACCAGATTCATTCTATTCATTCTAAATCAAATTGAATGGTCATACCTAGTCCCACAAAACCACTGGCACATGTCCATGTCAAGTGAGAAAGAAAAGGATGCTGACTGCACGTGTACATGTGTGTGACCGTCAGGAGCTGCACCACTGCGTTTCCAGAAAGAGCTACAGCACCGACAGTGGCTGCAAGCTTAGAGTGGTGCATTCTGGGAACTACACAGTGCGTATTCGAGCCACTTCACTGGCAGGAAACGGGTCCTGGACGGAGCCAAGACACTTCTACGTGCAAGACCACCGTACGTAGCAAGACACACGACACTTCATATCCAAGAGCACATACCATCTCCCATATCTACAGTGCATATGCAGTGTTACATGTGAATGTGTGTAAATCTACCCGGACAGATCCCTCCAATTTGTTGAAGATCGTGATCGGCCCAGTCATCTGTATTTTGCTGCTGCTTCTGATGGCGCTGTCTGGCTTCATCATGTTTAAGAAGAAGTGAGTTTATGAAGGGATGGAGACCCCTTATGCACACCTGTCACATGATTCAGCCTGTGCTCATTGTGTTGCATGTTTTCACCAGGCAAACGGAAGGGCCCACTGGGCGACTGTACACGTCACCCAACCCAGAGTACCTCAGCCCAGACGAAGGTGAGAAAACAAGTTACTGCATTTTCAAGAGGGCTAACGACGACAAAATTTGCTATCGGTTTATGAACCACAGTGATGTACAGTAGTAGTGCAGTTTTACTGTAAAGCTGAATGTACAACCAAACAGTCTGATTGGTTTGTTGCATGCACATCACACAGTAAATCAGCTTTTTGTGCTGTCTCCTCCCCCAGGCTGAGGGAAATGAGATATAAGATCTTAAAGATTATTGGCTGCACTTTTATATTTTATTAGCTCTGTTTCCAGTTCTTCCGTTAGTCTGACTCCAGAGTGTTTGGTTGTTGGTGTGTGCGTGTGTGTGTGTGTGTGTGTCCGTGTAGTGTATGAGCCAGATGACTGGGAAGTCCCCCGGGACAAGATCAGCCTGCTGCGTGAGCTTGGTCAGGGTTCCTTCGGCATGGTGTATGAGGGACTGGCCAAGGACATAGTGAAGGGGGAGGCGCAGACGCGCGTCGCTGTCAAAACAGTCAACGAGTCCGCCAGTCTCCGAGAGCGCATCGAGTTCCTCAACGAGGCCTCTGTCATGAAGGCCTTCAGCTGCCACCATGTGGTGAGAACTGTAAAAAACAGGCCACACTCCACAGCTTCTGCTACACAATAGGGCCTTAAGACAGAAGATCGCAGCCCCAAAGCCATAAATGTCCTTACAAATATAGATGGATAGATGCATAGATATATATTTTGTTAAACTCTGATATAATATTTCATACACTTCCATATACACTCACTTGTTACTTTATTAGGTGTACCTTGCTAGTCCCAGTTTGGGTCCTCTATTGCCTTCAGAACTTCCTTAATTATTTGTGGCATAGATTCAAAAAGGGACTGGACACATTTCTTATAGATCGTGGCCCATATTGATATGATCACATCATGCAGCTGCTGCAGATTTGGCTGCATATCCATGAAGTGAATCTCCCGTTCCACCAGATCACAAAGGTGCTCCATTGAATTGAGATCTGGTTCATTTGAGTAAACTGAAGCCATTATGTTCAACAAACCAGTGTGAGATGATTTGAGTATTGTGACATGACGTGTTATCCTGCTGGAAGTAACCATCAGAAGACGTGCACATTGTATTCATAAAGGGATGGACATGGTCAGCAGGAGGACTCGCATTGGCAATGGCCTAAAGTGAGATAAGAAGAGGTCTTCCACACCATCACACTATCACCACATATCCTCCACACCATCACACTATCACCACATATCCTCCACACCATCACACTACCACCACATATCCTCCACACCAGGGGTCACCAACGTGGTGCCCGCGGGCACCATGTCGCCCGCGAGGACGTCACGAGTCGCCCGCGGGCTTGTTTTAAAAATAGCTCACTATAGCGGTCTTCCCGCTTAGCAATTGACACACGCACACCAGGTTGGTGACTCCTGCTCCACACCATCACACTACCACCAGTAATTTACACCAAATTCTGACCGTACCATCAACAGAAACAGAGATTCACCAGTGTTTTTCCAGTCTTAAACTGTTCAAACTAATCTTAGAGTGACACTCGCTGTGGTCTGCTACTGCTGTTGCCCATCGAGGTTCGTTGTGTTGAGCGATCAGCGATGCTCTTCTGCATATCTTGGTTGTATTGACTGGGTATTTGAGTTACTATTGCCTTTCTATCAACTCAAACCATCAATGAGGCATTTTCCCACTTACTGGATATTTTCACTTATAAGCACCATTCGTGACTTGTGGTCACAACCTCATGTAGAGAGGAGCCAGTTGAGGTTGTACAGGCATCTGGGCCACCTGGGCGCCTCCCTGTGAGGTGCTGCAGGAATATCTAACTGGGAGGAGACCCGGGGAAGACCCAGGACACAATAGAGAGATTATATCTCTCGGCTGTTCCTGGGAACACCTCAGGCGAGCTAGAAGAGGTGGCTAGGGAAAGGGAAACCTGAGCCTTTTTGTTTAAGGCTATTGCCCCCGCGACCCAGACAGGAAAAGGTGTACCTAATAAAGTGGCCAGTGAGTGTACTTTGCATGGCCATCCTTTGTTTGATTTTTGCATACGTAAAATTCCAGACCATTTTGGTTAAGATGAATTTAACAGTGATGTCCGTGATACTGTTGAGGAAAAGAGTAATCATTACACTGCACACTTTATATTTGGGACGATATTTAGGAAACACAAACAGGTCAATTTATGGTCAATTATTTATTTTAACTCCCTCGCTTGAAAATGTGTAGGATAGAAGTTCAAAGTTAACCTTAGTCTGTTATTACCAGTAATTAACTAAGACATAGAAACTAAGGAACATCTGTTTCTAGACAGAGCATACAGAGCCTGTGCAGGGGTGGATCTCTCATGCTAAAGTGTGTAATGCTTCTGATCAGGTGAGACTGCTGGGTGTAGTGTCCAAAGGCCAGCCCACTCTGGTGGTGATGGAGCTTATGACCCATGGAGACCTGAAGAGCTACCTGCGCTGCCTCAGACCGGACGCTGAGGTCAGTCCTCCCTTACACAAACACAGAGCACTAGTCGTCCGATCATATGGTGGCCCTGAAAGCCCATCGCGATGCAAGCGAAAAAAGCATAAAAATTACAACGTGTGTGCTACATTTCGGAAACACGCCGCAAATCCAGCCAGAACACAATGGATGTGGCCCACAACACAAGTGTTTCTGGATTACTTATTTTACTCAGGGAGTATCTAGAGTGCTCAGTGAAGTTAAAATCACGTCTTATAACCTTATTTTTATCTGGGTGTGTAGACTATTCCATATAAAGCATATCTCTACGTTCAACAACAGTTATTTTAATAAGGGCAGTATAATTTTAGTGATGCCAACACAATGTCTGTTAAAATTATACTCCCTAATATCATCCGCAGTGTCTTTATATGTGTGCAAACGAGGGGAGTCGGAATTCGGCACTGGACAGAATTAGTAAATCTCTTTTTATGTAGCTAGATAGATAGCTAGCTGTTTTGACGAAAACATAGGCTTAAAAACGTTTTCAGGCTTAATTACCTAGCTAGCTACATTTTAAAGAGCTCTACAAATTCATCCCATTAGACGAAGATACACTCTAACTGAATTTGTAGTGCATTTCTGAAATGTAGCGCACACGTTGTAATTTTGATGCATTTGCTTTGTGTATTCGCAGTGCGTTTTTTTCCTTTGCAGCGCGATGGGCATTCGGGGCCACCGAACGATCACCCTTCAAAGCGTTCACAGTGCTAATCAGCCAAGTTGATTCTGTCATTTAATGCTAAAACCTTGGGCATGCAGATACCTTTGCAGTGTTATTCAGATGTTTTATTCAAGTTGAGTTTTTGTCCTTTTACTAAACCTTGTTGTCTGTTGACTATAAGACAGTGCTTTTCAGATGTAAATGATTAGTTATGCAAATATTTTAAAACAGTAATGCAGCGTGATGGTCGGTAATCATTCTCCATTTGTTCAACTGATCTCAGTGTATAAATGGTGTAGTGTATTGAACTGCTTTATGTCACCATTGTGAATGCGTGTGTGGAAATTTTTACCAGAACAACCCTGGTCAGCCTCCCCCCACATTGAAGGAGATGATCCAGATGGCAGCGGAGATAGCAGATGGCATGGCCTACCTCAACGCCAAGAAGTTTGTGCACAGAGACCTGGCTGCCAGGAACTGCATGGTGGCTGAGGATTTCACGGTGAAGATCGGAGGTATGGAGTAGGCAGCATTCTTTAAGCTGGTTCTGTGTCAGCTGATGTGCTATAGGACCTCCTGAAACATATCAGAAAGAGCTCACTGATATAGAGGCTCATCATTTGTTTTTCTGGTGCTGTTGCTGTGAAGACTTTGGCATGACAAGAGACATCTATGAGACGGATTACTACAGGAAGGGCGGCAAGGGTCTGCTTCCCGTCAGGTGGATGGCCCCTGAGTCACTCAAGGATGGGGTTTTTACTGCACACTCGGACTGCTGGTGAGTGTCTCCCTCACACACAAACTTTTGTTTTGCCTTTGTTTCACAGTGTAGTGTTGACTTTGCTGTTGTGGTGAGTACTGGTGACTGGGTGTAAATGAAGATGCTCTTAAGAACCCAGAGATAACTCACAAATGTCCTTGAGTGATTTTAGTGGAAGTTCTTTGCCTATGTGAGTTTGGAAGGAGAGGATCTATGAGATTCTTGTTGCCGTCAGGTCGTTTGGGGTCGTGCTGTGGGAGATCAGCACTTTGGCTGAACAGCCTTACCAGGGCCTGTCCAACGAACAGGTGCTCAAGTTCGTCATGGATGGAGGATACTTGGACCGGCCGGACAACTGTGCGGATAGGCTGTGAGTGAAAGATCACTCTATCTAAACCCTATTTGGATTGGATTTGTTTATCAGGGAAATGTTTATAATAAAACAGCATAACTATCCTCAGTTATGAATCTCGTGCATCCAGATGACATGGAGATGGAGTTTCTATTGTATAGTATTTTCTATGTACCTGGATATTTGCAGTAGTTTGAATATAAACAATCATGTGCCATTTAACAGCATTTAACATTAAACATACCTGTTGCTATCTGTCAAATTTTTTATCTGGTTATAATATTAGAATAGGCCCTGCAAGATCTCACTTTTCTCATTGCTTTAGTTTTATTTGTCCATTGGGTAATGCTCTCCAATGTAGCATTTGGAATTTACCATTTTTACCATTCAGACTAAGTAAATGTAAGATATAAGTAAAAGAATCTCTGGTGGGTCTGTGCATGTCTTGTGTGAACATCTTTTTGATAAAACAATGAACCACTCAACCAGATTTAATTCTCTTTCTGCACATGTACGTAAATGTAAGGATCTGTGTCTCTGCATCTCTGTCTCACAGGCACAATCTGATGCTGCTGTGTTGGCACTATAACCCAAAGATGCGGCCCACATTTCGGGAGGTTATTGAGATGCTGAAGGACGACCTCCACCCCTCTTTTCAGGAAGTCTCCTTCTTCTACAGTGAGGAAAACAAGCCTCCGGAGAGCGATGACTTTGACATGGACCTGGAGAATATGGAGAGCATCCCCCTGGACCCGTCATCCTACTCACAGAGAGAGTGTGGCCTGGATGGGGAGGAGGGCTTGTCTGCAGGGCTCCGGGGCAGTTACGATGAGCACCTGCCCTACACACATATGAATGGGGGCAAGAAAAATGGCCGCATCTTAGTCCTGCCACGCTCCAGCCCCTCTTAAGTTCAGCCTCATCCTGCCAGCCTAACAAGCTATGTTTCATTTGGGTTTTTCTTTATTTTATAGTCACTTTTATCACTCTCTTTTTCCAATGCCCCTCATAACCGCAATCTCAGGACATTCATATCTCTAATCCCACAGCAGTATCATGATGCAGGGTGCCACTATTTTTGTATTTAAAAAGAAAATGCACACCATCTGCTTCTCTTTTGTTTCTTTATACATATATATATATATGTGTGTGTGCGTGTGTGTGCGTGCGTGTGCGTGCGTGTGCGTGCGTGCGTGCGCGTGTGCATGTGCGTGTGTGTGCGTGTGTGTGTGTGTGTGTGTGGACTGGTCTATTGGAACAAACTGTGAATTCAACCTCAGACAACCAGAAGGCTGCTTACTTCTGTCTCTTCAGACTGTCCCCACATCCAGCAGTTGATTCTTGGCTTTCTCCACAAACAAAGACAATAGGAATAAAAGGAAACCGAATGAAATGAAAACTGAAAAAAACTGAAGTGGCCTTATTTTCTTAGTGGCCTGTCTCAGTATAGTTTAGAGGTGTGTCTGTGTAGTGAAGGTGTCAGTAGCAGATCTCCCAGAACAAACTGCTCATGGCCATGTAAGCCTTCACTTGTTCTCTTCAGTATTCAAACTACAGAGACTGGGCAGATTTTGGACTTATTTTCTTATTTATTTGTTTTCCTTCTTTTTATCGTGTTCAGAATTTACAGCTGAAGGATACTGAAACTACTTTCAGAACATGTGACAGAAAGATTGACCAGTAGTTGCTGCTTTGATATATTTTAGTGGGTATAGATGATGAAAAAAGTATATATGAATATGTTATTGCTGTTTTTGTACATAGTTGACATGTTGCCATGAAAGAGCTATTACCAGTTGTAGAAATGTTTTTACATGTTTGTCTTGTCTCTAATCTTTATTTTTTTCTAATCCAAAAATCATACTAATCATCATCTGAAACTCTGGGCAGCCTGCAGCATCTGGGGGTCTGTCTTTCAGGCCTGCACAGGTGGAAGTATCCTACACGGCTTTGGCTTTCGATGTCAACACTTGATATCAATTTAAATTACTGCTGTTAATAAAAGCAGTGAGGTGCATTCAGAATGAGTGTATGGCTGTGCTTCTGTCACTGTTCCTCTATGCTATGGCTATTTATTTATTTTTAACAACAAAAAACCTATAAAAGTTGCCTAAGGCGTCACACATATAGAAAGTAGTGATCCAGTGTAATATTGCTAGTTTTTCCTTAGTCTTGATGATAATCCAATCTCGACGAATAGAATATACTTTATTAATTCCGGAGGAAATTAGGATATTGTATATTAGGTCAAAAAGTGACTAAAGCTAACTGGTGTCTATTCTAAAGCTAGTAGGTCTTATTAAATTTTTATCGGGTTATGTTGAAAAATATTACTTCAAGATTTCTTGAGGTAATAGCTGTATTTAAGTGCGCATGATGTAACCACAAAGTAGGCTAAAATTTACAAAAAGCGACTTCCAAAATGTAAATTTTTTGTAGTTTTTTTCTGGGTATATATATATATATATATATATATATATATATATATATATATATATATATATATATATATATATATATATATATTGCAGAGTATATGCAAATTGCATGGATTACATATCACATTTATTTTTCTGACATCAGAGGGTAAATGTTGTTTGTTGTTCTATATTCATTTACAATAGTCTTTCAAACAATTCTATAAAGATGGCTTTTGGTTTTCTACACTCATGAAGACTGTTTCTGGGCAGAATCTCCTCACACATGGTCTGGATGAATGGCTCGGTGTTTGACCTTTTGCTGCTCTGCCAGTCACCTTCTCACCTCCCCAGTCTATGACATCGTCCCATCAATTCCAACAGCCCCAGTACTCCTCGTATTCCCAGGACACACACTGCATATGTGCGTTGTTCTTTCGGCGGAAAGAACCATACCAGTGTTGTGTCCTGTGCTTCCAGATCTCTGTGCTGTCTAGAGGCCAGGACTTTCTCCGATCTCTCCTCGACCCCCGCACACTGCACATGGCTGCCTTGGCGCCCTCGCAAATTCCTGAGCTCTTCTCCCTCCTCAATTCAGGCTCCATGTAAATTGTAATACCTCTTTTGTATGTTGATTACCTTTGATCTGATTTAGTTTTCTCTGTGCTTTCTTCTAGCTCTTGGTGTGTTTTGTGAAACTAGTTAAATTTAGATATAATGAGACGTGTTACTAATTAACATCCTGAGTCATGGGGCGCCTGTTTAGAAGAAAACAAAATTGAGCGTTTCAAGTAACGGGTAAAGTAGCTGGCCAAAATCGCAATGGTATGACAGGCTATCTATGCTAATTGACGTAACAGCTAAATATCCTAGCTAGCTAACTGGAGCGAGTGATGTGGCTAAATTAAAGCTGCGAGAGCTAACTAGGTTAATTTACTATTGACCTACCTTGTGAAACCTGTTAGTTGTTTAAAAACAAAATTTCCTCAGCTACATTATAATGGAAATAGTATTTTACGACCTATTAAATGCCGTAAATTACACAGGCGTCATTTCGTTTCTATGGTAACTGAAAATCCGTACGTAAACTGGTCTACGTTTTTTTTCTAACGGTTAGTTCGGTATGCTAACTATTTCCAAAGGTTAATAAAAATGTTTTTACAGTATAAGCATTGCTTTAAACGAATGTCAAGTTACCATAATTTTTACGAATACAAAATCTGGAAACACAGTAATTTATAGGCTAGCTAACTAACCTAATTAGACGATAATTATTTGTAATATTGAAATCTGAATTTGTAACATCTTGAAGTGGTTAACTGTGAGGTAGATGCCGTATAGACACACATTGAAGTGGTTAACTGTGTGGTAGATGTCGTATAGACACATATTGAAGTGGTTAACTGTGGTAATGTCGTATAGACACACATTGAAATGGTTAACTGTGTGGTAGATGTCGTATAGACACATATTGAAATGATTAACTGTGTGGTAGATGCCGTATAGACACATATTGAAATGATTAACTGTGTGGTAGATGCCGTATAGACACACATTGGAGTGGTTAACTGTGTGGTAGATGCCGTATAGACACACATTGGAGTGGTTAACTGTGTGGTAGATGCCGTATAGACACACATTGGAGTGGTTAACTGTGTGGTAGATGCCGCACGAGCCGTATGGAGCGTGAACACGTCACCTTCATTGTCACGCGCAGGACGGTGGCGCGAGTACCGTGATGCTCCGATTCTCCGTCTGAGCGGCTTGTGCTTTCAGTGCTGGCGGCCTGAGCGCTCGTTTTACTGGATACAGACCACATACGCTGTGTTAAAAACAACGGTCATAAAGACTGTTTTGTGTTTCACACAGAAATAAATCGCTTATAGAATGCGTGAAATGCTAAGGTTTTAATTTGGTGGTGACAGGATTCCCAGAATGGTAAGTTGCTCTGTAGGTGGCTAACTTAACGAGATGTGGCTAAGCGCTTACCGGTTTAAGTGCGGCGGGTTACCTAACGCTAGCTAGGGTAGGGAAGTTACATCAAGGCTGTTTCACGTTCGTGGTGATTCATGCCAAAATGCACATAACCTTAGCTAGCCTCTATTTAAATTCGTTCTTAATTTGGTGGACAATATTTTGGCGTTCGCTGTAGTTTTAATAAGATGTTAATGTGATTGTATCGTGAGAAGTGGCTAATGTTTCTCAAGTCCATTGTTGGGACTTTTTGTTATTTCTGGATCGTTTTACTTGCCTTTTTTCATAACGTTGCTACTACAGTTCGCTCATAGTTTATCAGTTTACCGAGCTGTTTACCATAAACAACGTATAAGATCCACTGTGTAACAATTTATTATTATTATTTGTTCGCCTACTTGTGTGTGCACTTGTTTTCTGCCCTGGTGTCGTCCCTCTGGTCTGAGGAATGCAGGTCAGTTTGGTATTGTAACATCAGTGCTGCATTCCAGGCATATCTACGTTTCATGATGTTTTCATTTTTGACAAGTCATACTCTCGGTTTCACCTTTTAAAATATATTAAATATATAACTCATTGTGACAAATTGTCATAGTAATTCGGATTGTAGACTTTTAAATGACCTTGTGATGTCAATATTTCTTGATAATTAAGACACCTTGTTGCTCAGTATTGCCAAATGAACACAGAGTTTGCTTTAAATAAACTAGATGGTCCTGGGATATTTTCTTGACAACTAAATTAGCCAGACAGCCTGTTAAAATAAATGAGAATTGCAATGGAGTCACGGACATTCTCTTGTTTTATGAAGAGTTTGCTTCTAACATGAAGCTTGAATTGTTCATGGCTGACCTGCTGGGCCCCTGGAACGTGCCAAAGCCTTTTATTCCACTAAGAAAATCTTTCTGAATTGAAATCGGGGCATCTACTAGGACTATAACAACCTTCCTGGGACAGCATTCAGTGTGGTCTTACTGTTGAATAGAATGGGCCTCCAGTATTTTACTAGAATGGCTGTTTCTCCACACAACCACTACTCACAGCCAAGTTTACACTAGGACTGCTTTTCATCTGATTTTGGATCAGTTTTGACTTCAGTTTTTCCTACCAGTATCTAATCACAAACCTTCATTCTTTTGTGCTACAGTCTCTCCTGTCCTCTCTACAGTCTCTTCTGTCCAAAACCCATTTTGTCCTTTCATAATCTCAACTGAATTCATCCTTCCCAGACAACTCCCTTTCCTAGATGTGCAGTGGCTGTGGGAATGAGCCTCTGTCCTTCATGTAAAAGAAAGGACACATTCTTAGAGTTGCAAACAGCACTGGGGAGGCATGTTTGATAACATAGTAACCAAACCGGTAAATGAGTGTGTGTAAACATTACACAGTTGGTTAAGCTATCCCTGCTCGAGAAGCCATGTGTAGTCTGTTGCACTCGGCTTTGTTTGCGTTTGGGGACAGATTGAAACGAAGACAAGTTGAATGATTCAATCTTTGTAGTTTAAAGGTACTGAATGGTGTCATAGCTACTTCATATCCACTGCATGTTCAGCATGCACATGTGTCTGTATGACAGAAACACAAGCCTTGCTTTGGCTTAGGGTGCTTGTTATTTCTGTCCTTAGCAAGATAGTTGGGCAGCCTGCGTTTCTTGTTTTTTTACTGTTATCCAGCAGGCTGGGTTACATTTCATGCTGGTGTGTCCTGGTCATGGCTGAGTCAGAGGAGGTGTGGCCCAAACCAGGAGTTGCTCCTTCCTTGGAAGTATGTGGCCATGGAGGTTGTATGCAAAGTGAGAGAATGAGAGATATTATTTCGAGTATTTCATTGCATAAGAATGAGAAGCTTTGCCCAGAGAGAAGGTAAAGAAGTGCTTGAATATACACTCACCGGCCACTTTATTAGGTACACCTTGCTAGTACCGGGTTGGACACCCCTTCTGCTGTCTTAATCCTTCGTAGCATAGATTCAACAAGGTACTGGAAACATCCCTCAGAGAGTCTGGTCCATATTGACATGATAGCATCATGCAGTTGCTGCAAATTTGTCAGCTGCACATCCATGATGTGAATCTTCCCTTCCACCACATCCCAAAGGTGATCTACTGGATTGAGATCTGGAGACTGTAGAGGCCATTCGAGTACAGTGAACTCATAGTCGTATTCAAGAAACCAGTCTGAAATGATTCGCGCTTTATGGAATGGCACGTTATTCTGCTGGAAGTAGCCATCAGAAGATGGGTACACTGTGGTCATAAAGGGATGGACATGGTCAGCAACAATACTCAGGTAGGCTGTGGCGTTGACATGATGCTCAATTGGTACTAATGGGCCCAAAATGTGCCAGGAAAATATCCCCCACACCATTGCACCACCACCACCAGCCTGAACCATTGATACAAGGCAGGATGGATCCATGCTTTCATATTGTTGACCCTACCATCCGAATGTCGCAGCAGAAATCTAATCAGACTAATCAGACCAGGCAACATTTTTCCAATCTTCTATTGTCCAAATTTGGTGAGCCTGTGTGAATTGTAGCCTCAGTTTCCTGTTCTTAACTGACAGGAGTGGCACCCGGTGTGGTCTTCTGCTGCTGTAGCCCAACCACCTCAAGGTTTGATGTGTTGTGTGTTCAGAGATGCTCTTGTGCATGCCTCGGTTGGTTGTAATGACCGATGTTGCCACTGTTACCATTCTATCAGCTCGAACCAGTCTGGCCATTCTCCTCTGACCACTGGCATCAACAAGGCATTTGCACCCACAGAACTGCCACTCACTGGATATTTTCTCTTTTTCTTACCATTCTCTGTAATCCCTAGAGATGGTTGTGCATGAATATCCCAGTAGATCAGCAGTTTCCGAAATACTCAGACCAGCCAGTCTAGCACCAACAACTATGCCACGTTCAAAGTCACTTAAATCACATTTCTTCCCCATTCTGATGCTCGGTTTGAACTGCAGCAGATCGTCTTGGCCATGTCTACATGCCTAAATGTGTTGAGTTGCTGCTATGTGATTGTCCGATTCGACATTTGCATTTATGACCAATGAGACAGGTGTACCTAATAAAGTGGCCGGTGATTGTATAATTTTGCTAAAACGTCAGAACATTTAGAACAAGCTTGAGTAAAATCCTGGGAAGCAGTTTTACTTTCTGAACCTGGAATTTCCACCTCTGTCTTTGCCATTCTGGTTTGTTCACTTTATATTTGTGGTGACCAGTTCTGTGATTATAATTAAATAGTGCATGTTAGAATGAGCCCTCTGTGGGAGATAGGAACATGCAGCTTATCTGTTGTTTCCAAGTGGGAGTTTGTTTTTTATTTATTTGCATGTTGAAGGGAGTACACCCCCCCCCCCGCTCTTTAGGATAAACCTGTCTGCCAAACCCATAATGTTATAATATGTTTCCTTCATCAAATCCTTTCTGCTATAAGCAATAATATGTATTTTCCTCCTTAATGCTGGTCACTGCAGTGCTGTGGAACAGTGCACTACTCTATTACTGGATACAGAAGGCAGTAAGCACACCAGACCTTGAACCAAGTCCAGACAGCAAACATGCTTTTACCACCAGATCAGCCAGATCACACATTTTCTCTCCTGAGTGCTGGAGACTTTTAATGGTAATACCAGTATCCCATCTGGAGCAAACCACTTCAAAACCTTTCTCTTTTTTGCTTGACAGACAAGTAGCACATCAGTCGAATTGGTTTCAAAGGACTATAGTCAGTCTTGGTGGATTGTGGATAAATGTTATGAGGTTAGTCATGCTTTGTCAACACCAGCATCACTTCTGGGTTGGCCAGAATAAACTGCTGTTGTGTTTAATAACACATCATGCATCAAATGGTATTTGATATTAGTGCTCACATCAGAGTTTTTGTTGTTGTTTTGTTTATATAAATATACACTGCTCAAAAAAATAAAGGGAACACTTAAACAACACAATATAACTCCAAGTCAACCACACTTCTGTGAAACCAACCTGTTCAGATAGGAAGCAACACGGATTGTGAATCAATTTCACCTGCTGTTGTGCAGTGTGTCCAGAGGCTGGAGGCGCTACCAGGAGACAGGCCAGTACACCAGGAGATGTGGAGGAGGCCGTATGAGGGCAACAACCCAGCAGCAGGACCGCTACCTCCGCCTTTGTGCAAGAAGGAACAGGAGGAGCAGTGCCAGAGCCCTGCAAAATGACCTCCAGCAGGCCACAAATGTGCATGTGTCTGCACAAACGGTTAGAAACCGACTCCATGAGGATGGTATGAGGGCCCGACGTCCACAGATGGGGGTTGTGCTCACAGCCCAACACCGTGCAGGACGCTTGGCATTTGCCAGAGAACACCAGGATTGGCAAATTCGCCACTGGCGCCTTGTGCTCTTCACAGATGAAAGCAGGTTCACACTGAGCACATGTGACAGAAGTGACAGAGTCTGGAGACGCCGTGGAGAGCGATCTGCTGCCTGCAACATCCTTCAGCATGACCGGTTTGGCAGTGGGTCAGTAATGGTGTGGGGTGGCATTTCTTTGGAGGGCCGCACAGCCCTCCATGTGCTCACCAGAGGTAGCCTGACTGCCATTAGGTACCGAGATGAGATCCTCAGACCCCTTGTGAGACCCCTTGCAAGGGCAGTTGCTGCTGCCCTTCATTACTCCCTCTCCCACTTGGAAAACAAAGACTCCTACATCAGGATGCTCTTTGTGGACTTCAACTCAGCCTTCAATACGGTCATCCCGCACAAACTCACCCACAAACTCTCCACACTCGGCCTGCACCCCACCCTCTGTGACTGGCTTTTGGACTTCCTAACGGGCAGGCCCCAGTCTGTCAGGATTAGCAACAGGACTTCAGCCAGCATCACCACCTACACCGGCACTCCACAGGGCTGCGTCCTCAGCCATATTCTTTACACCCTGTTCACCCATGACTCCCACAAGGACGACAACATCCTAAAATTTGCTGATGACACCGCAGTGATAGGACGTATCACTGGGGGAGATGAAGCAGCGTACAGGAGGGAGGTGACCAGACTGGTGTCATGGTGTGATGAAAACAACCTTACCCTCAGCACGGACAAGACGAAGGAGCTGATAGTGGACATGAGGAAAGGGAGGAGACCTCATCGGCCACTTTTCATCCGGGAGCTCGAGGTGGAGAGGGTGGGCAGCTTTAAGTACCTGGGGGTCCACATCAGTGAGGACCTCACATGGTCACTGAACACCAGGCAGCTTGTCAGCAAGGCTCAACAGCGGCTGTTTGGGATGTCTCCTGTGATCCTCACCAACTTCTACAGTTGCATCATTGAGAGCCTCCTAACCAGCTGCATCACCGTGTGGTACGGCAGCCTGACTGAGATGGACCGCAGATGCCTACAGATAGTGGTGAAGACTGCAGAGAAGATCACCAATTCTCCACTGCACTCTCTGCAGAGCATCTACAACCACAGAGTCCGAAGGAAAGCTGCCGCCATCATCAAGGACCCCACCCACCCCCAGCATGGACTGTTCAAACCTCTGCCCTCAGGCCGGAGGTACAGGAGCATGATGTGACCTCCAGATTAAAGAACTCCTTCTTCCCCACCGCAATCAGAGTTCTGAATCAGAAATGACTCCTCACACTTTAGACTGTCCAGACATGGGTACAGAAGTGTGATGCGTAATCACTGATAAAGAACTCTTCCTCAGGAATAACTTGCACCTTACTGCCTCATATTGACACTCCACTGTCACAATGTCTACAATCGCACTGTTGCACTTTACAACACATCACTGTAATCTATACATTGTACATTTTGTTCCACTGTAATTTATTCTCTGGTGTAAATTTAAGATTCTCTATTGTAGTAGCTTAGGTTTATTATTATATTATTTTATTTAGTGTATATTTGCTGTGGCATTCTTAGCGAGGAGCAAAGTAAGATTTTCATTGTATCTAAGGAAACCTGTTCCCTCTGTGCATATGACAATAAACACTTTGAATCTTGAATCTTGAATATGCTGGTGCGGTTGGTCCTGGGTTCCTCCTAATGCAGGATAATGCTAGACCTCATGTGGCTTGAGTGTGTCAGCAGTTCCTGCTAGATGAAGGCATTGAAGCTATGGACTGGCCCGCCCGTTCCCCAGACCTGAATCCGATTGAGCACATCTGGGACATCATGTCTCGCTCCATCCACCAACGTCACGTTGCACCACAGACTGTCCAGGAGTTGGCGGATGCTTTAGTCCAGGTCTGGGAGGAGATCCCTCAGGAGACCATCCGCCACCTCATCAGGAGCATGCCCAGGCGTTGTAAGGAGGTCATACAGGCACGTGGAGGCCACACACAATACTGAGCCTCATTTTGACTTGTTTTAAGGACATTACATCAAAGTTGGATCAGCCTGTAGTGTGTTTTTCCACTTTAATTTTGTGTGTGACTCCAAATCCAGGCCTCCATTGGTTAATAAATTTGATTTCCATTGATGATTTTTGTGTGATTTTGTTGTCAGCACATTCAACTTTGTACAGAACAAAGTATTCAATGAGAATATTTCATTTATTCAGATCTAGGATGTGTTATTTGAGTGTTCCCTTTATTTTTTTGAGCAGTGTATATATAATTTGCCTAAGCAGTGCTATCTCTCCCTCCATTTCCCTCTTTGAAAATGTCATCTGGTTTTTCATGTTGTTTTGAGGGACTGAATGTTAGTTTCTGTGTATATTGCGGAGTGCAGGTTTTATAAAAGATGTGTCCCTCTGTCTCTCCCCGTTTCTCTCCCTCTTTTCTCGGACTATTCAGTTTTCAATTCTGACCGTGTTGTGCTGGATGGGATGTCTAGCTGCAGTTCTGGTCTGATTCATTGATTATGGCTGTCAAGCAGTACGGATCCACCTTGTAACACCACACTTCCTCCATCCACCACTTCTGCTGGAGGTATGTGTCATGGTTAAGGGCACTTTGACATCCTGTGTTTATTGACAGCTACTCACTGTTCATTTCAAACAAAATGGACAAAGTTGGTGTCTGATATCTTCGTAAACCTTTTGGAATAACACAGCATCTTTATGATGGAGAGACTTGAGGTACACATCTCCATCTCCACTTGTCTAGAAAAAGAAGGGTTGTAGATAAAGTAGCATGATCAGGACTAAGAAAACTGAATGACTTTAGGGCTTGTTTAAGGTTATTCTAAATCAGGGTCCATAGCACAATTAAAATCACCCCCCAGGATAATTATTATTTAAACTGTCATTACACATAAGACTCTTTGTTTTGTAGCTTACAGCCAGAATGGATGATACTGATCTACCCAAGGTTGTCTTAGAAGACTCTCAGACTCCTTCCATCACAGACAGTATCAGCATCGAGGGTTAGTTGTGAACTCTTTCACTGACACTCAATCATTGGTTATGACATTTCCTATATGGCATTTTCAGAATTCTGTGGTCTGGTTTTGTGCTCATCTCTTCAAGATTTGTTTATGACTGATTTAGATGCATACCTGTTTAATTTAAGGTGCTTTTTTCTTGTTGGTTGTGGTATGGGGAGAATTGGGGATTCAGTCAGTGTGTAAGACATTTGGGTGTGTGGTGTGTAGACTTCCCCACCCTGCAGGAGGACCTGGAGGATGATGCACGAGGCTTTGAGGCTCCCACCTGGAGTTTGGCTGTTGATCAGCAGTACATAACGGCCTATTCCAAAGAGGCAATTAAGAGACAAGATGTCATATATGGTGAGTTATTTCGCCTTGCTAAGAGTGTTGATCATCTTTCATGATGAATAATAAGAATACCTGCTTATCTGCTGTATATATGTTGTTGTGGACTAGATTTAATTTGGTTCAGTTTGCTATGGCACCGAGCAAAGTAGAAAAATAATTAATAGTAGCAAAACCAAGTGTAACCAAGGGTTTATTGTCAGAGATTGTCATCTAGTGTAAGTGATGTCATGTATGAGCTGCTGTTGTTGGTCAAACATTTCTGATCCTTGCACTGTTGTTGCTAGAGCTGATCCAGACGGAGATCAACCACGTGCGCACACTGAAGGTGATGTTGCGGGTGTACGTGCACGAGCTGCGCCACACCCTGCAGATGGACCACGCCCAGCTGGGGAGGTTCCTTCCCTGTCTGGACCAGCTGCTGCTCAACCACCAGAACCTCCTGGAGCGGCTGAAGCAGCGGCGTAGGGAGTGTCTGGAGCCGGGCAGCGAGAAGAACTACTACATGCAGAGGATCGGAGACATCCTCATAGCTCAGGTAGCACAGGAAGGCCTTCAGCCTGATCCTTATTGCTTCACTTCTTACACCTTCATCTTATCCACTCGTTTCCATTGCATATGTCCTCACTTTACTGCCTGGCTAACTGTGTTATTGATCTACAGTAGTGTTTTTTGTTGTTTTGTATTTAAAATAATTTTTACCCCATTTGTCTCTGGACAATAGTTATGACTATTCCACCCACTGGCTAGTTCCACACAGATCTGTGCAGCTACTCATTATGTCTTTCCGTGCTGCTCGGGACACAGGAAAAGTGCAAACTGACTCTGACAAACTCTGACAAGGCCCAGCTAGAAAAGAGTACCAGATTTGATCTCTTGGACTCCCAGCTTGGATGGCTGTGGCATCGTCAAACCAGTGAATCCACAACGATAGGGCGAACCCTTTGGTTGGGTGGGTGATCTGACCATTTTGCTCCGTGATCAATCTTGATGTGCACAACCTTTTTAAATGAATGAAACTTTTTAAGTGAATCATAGAAAATCGTGACATTTTATGTTCTTCTACTTATGTTTTTATAATTCACAAAATTTGTAATTAGTGATGACATTATTAGTGATATCTACTAATACATTGGATCCACAATGAGTTCACAAACCTGCAGAATAATCGCTTACAAGGTGTTTGTGCTGATTTGCGCACTGAACAAGATGTTTCTATTAGGGTCTGTTTCATCTGAGATGCATTGTAAAAACAGTTTGATTTGAGTAAATGTGAAATTGATGACTACACAGTCAGTTATTTCTCAAATCGGTTATTTGTAAACCAATTTACATTCTGTTCACATTTTACTTCACCTTTTAGTGTCGAATTTGCTGCTAAATACTTGAAAACGTTTTATAAAATAAGGTTTAACTCTGGTTTTAATTATAATTTTGAAAATGTCGTATTATGTTTTAAATGGTGCAAATAGATAAGTCCATAGATTTAATATGAACAATCTCATGCATTTAAAAATTGTGAAGAAAGATTGCAGTTTGGATTGCCGATCATGATTGGGTGTTCACAGGAAATTATGTAATGATCTTTTGAAGATCGCCTAGTTCAGTTTCACTTTGTCCTTGGGTTCACTTGAGTGGAACTGGATTCTAGAGGTTGGCTAATATGCTAATATTGGCTGGTCATAAAATTTGAATATCATGAAAGCAATGCAGTGAAACATCAGACTGTGGCAAGTCAAGTGCATTAAAACATTTGTTTTTATTAACAGTTGGTTATTTAAAGACTGTTTTATATAAAATGCAGAAAGTTGTGTTGCAGCACTTATTACACTTTTTATATATTTTTAAAATATATATTTTTATATTTTTCAGTTGAATTGATATTATATAGATTGTTCAAGTCAGTGTTCAATAAATGGTGTTAAGTTCAGAAATGTTGTGCATCCACTTATTAGTGTGATATTTTAGCATGCAAATAAAGCAGAAAACATCTAGATATCGGCCAATAACCCATGTTGGTCGACCTCTACTGGAGTCCTTCAACAAATCAATTGCATTTGACCACTGGAATTTGTTGATAGACAGAAGAGATGTTCAGGTAATCTGTTTATAGTTGTCCCTGTTCCTGAACTATCCTTGTGTATCACCTACTCAAGTCAATAATTTAAGAAATTACAAAAGAGACATTTCTAAAGTTCAGGTATCTCTATGATGGCCGATGGACCCACTAGACTATACCAGATGCATTTGACAAAGCTGGGTAGGCTTTAGGGTTGATATTGCACTCTCTTTTCTGGATGGGGGGGGTCAAAGCTAACAAATTTCCAGGGCCCCTGAGCGTCAGGAATGATGAACGGACCTTGTAGCCTGACAGAATCAAAGAGCTGCCATGTGGCATCTGGAGCACCCCATGACAGTCCAATGGAATATCTAGCACTATTTGTATTTTCTTGCTAGTTTGACAACTGCTATGAGTTGTTTCTTGATAGCCATGATTGACTCACACAAGAACATCAACTCAACATGAGTTGCTGGCATCAGACTCAGTGTTGAAGGTCTCCTGATCAAGACATGGCAAGAATTTATGACCATATGATTTGTAGTCTAATCGGACATTGTGAAGGAGAAAAAATATTGTCTGATCCTGGCATTAGTTCATACAGGCTCTGTTAATCCATCTGTGGAAATTCAACCAGCAAACTAGCATGGTCAGTCTTCAGAACTCCTTCCATGTGGACCTCGGGCTGTATCTTCGTGTTGATGAAGACCTTTTTCTCTCTCTCCCCTTGATTTCCTCTATTTACTCTATTTTAGCATCTCTTTCTACAGTCCTTCAGGTGAGACTCTAGTTGATGTACTGTGTTAACCTCAGAGCTAATTTGATCTGTGTGTATCTGTGCATGTTTGTGTTCTTTTGGGTTTGTGTGCATGTGCGTGCACACCCCTGCTTCGATTTTGTTAGTGGATGTACAGATAGTGCTATTTCCCTGATGCATTATATCCCCATCATTTGTCAAGGACTCTGTGCTGTTGGACATGTTTAGTTCATGTGGATTTGTGGCTCACGCTGCTTGTGCGCAGACGTTCTCCTACAGGGCATGTTTCTCACTCAGGCTGGAGTGGTCAGTCCTGGCCTCTTATGCAGACCTTACTAACTCCTCTTGCCTGCGTAGCTCGTGCATCTTTAATGAGAAGGTCCATGTATTACAGGTTTCTTTATCCAACCAGCCAGCTTGCCACCCAGTTGTATGCTGCTCCTGTGTCTAGTCCTTGAGCTTGTGTTGTGTGTTCTGCATGTAGTTCTCGGGTGAGCTGGGGAGCAGGCTTCGTGACAGCTACGGCTTCTTCTGCAGTTGCCACACAGAAGCTGTGAACTTCTACAAAGACCAGTTACAGACCAATAAGAAGTTCCAGAATTCAATGCGAGTGAGTGAAGACCCTTTGCCAAACTCCTACATGGGCTCACAAAGAGATTTATTTTAAGAGTTGCACATAGTCAGTGACATTACTGGTCATTTGACATTAAAATGTGTCCAGGGTCTCGACAGTACTGTTTTGCATTGTACTACATCATACTGATGCTTTGCTTATTTATTTTTTTAATTCATGAAGGCAAATTAAATTAAACCTGGCCTGCTTAATGAATCAAATATTGATCCTGATCATAATTTTTGGCTTCCCACAATTAAATGAACATGATCAACTGTAATATTGAGGTTTAAAAAGTCAGCCAGCCACCAGGGGGTGAAAAACGTCACCTTAAATTGTCATTTGGATTCCACTCATCAAAATACAGGAGAAAAACAATTATTTTGCCAGGAAAACCTTTTGTAGTTCATTTTGTAGTTCAAGAGTTCAGCCAACCTCACAAAAGTGAGATTTTCCCCTATAGTGAAAATCAGTACATTTAATTTGCCAGATATCCTGTCCTTTTGTTGGAGATTTGTGCAGCATGAATGCAGCACAATATTTTGTAGTTTCATATAAAACGTTTCATATTGAAAACAATTTTTGTTTAGGTTTTGTTTCTAGGGGCTTCATGGAATTCAGGTGAATAAGAAACTTTTGATGCAAAGATTTTACATTAGCAGGAATGTACCCTAACATAAAAGTGAAACCAGTGCTATGTTTATATAAAGAAAAGTTTGTCCCTAAAAACAAATCATTGATACCAATACTGTGGTGGTTTCTGTGGTGCGTGGTGGATACTCACTTGAGACTTTTCTTTTGTTAGAAAATAGGTCAGTTGCCCGTAGTGAGAAGGTTAGGCATTCCAGAGGGTATCCTCCTCATAACTCAACGCATCACCAAATACCCTGTTTTGGTGGAGAGAATTATTAAGAATACTGAAGGTAAATGATTTTACATTTACTGTTTTATTCTAAATCTCAGTGGTGGTTAAGGTAACCCAAATCTGAGTTTATCGCTGTGCATGATGTGTTACTTAGAGATGTTTTCTGGTGACAGTTGGTTCAGAGGAGCACAGAGACCTGGTGAATGCCCTAGAACGTATCAAGGACACCATATCACAGGTGGACAACCAGGTGCACTGGTACGAGCAGCTCAGAGAACTGAGCGCCCGTCTGGACCCTAAGTCCCAGGGCAGGATGAGCAACGGGCAGTTGTTTCGCAGGGACGACCTCTTGCATCAGGGCAGGAAACTGCTCCGTGAGGGGTTACTGAACTGGAAGGCCCAAACCAGGACCAAAGGTAAAATACTTAAAAAGTAAAATAAACACTGCAAACGACTGCAAACGACATGTTTTAAAAACATAGTAATTTTACACACAGGTTATTTTCAAGATAATATTTGAGGTGATGATATGTGATATATTTGACACATATTTGAGGTGATGATATGTGATATATTTGACACATATTTGAGGTGATGATATGTGATATATTTGACACATATTTGAGGTGATGATATGTGATATATTTGACACATATTTGAGGTGATGATATGTGATATATTTGACACATATTTGAGGTGATATGTGATATATTTGACACATATTTGAGGTGATATGTGATATATTTGACAAATATTTGAGGTGATGATATGTGATATATTTGACACATATTTGAGGTGATGATATGTGATATGTGATTTCCTTTTAGATGTCCTGGTAGTTCTGTTGTCAGATCTTCTACTGCTGCTACAGAAGAATGACCAGAAGTTTACATTCGCATCTCTGGTGAGAATTGACTTTGCTTATTCTGTTCAGACACTGATTTTTATAGATCTTTGTCTATAGTGAGAGGCTCTGTATTCTGTGTTGGATCTTGATGAGGCTTGTGGCCCAGTCTTAAAATTTAAAAAGAATCTCAGTTAAATTTGTGGCCAGCTCCAGTGAAGATATTCTTTCTTCAGGAGTCTGCAGTGTTCTTGTTTCATCTGCACATTACTGCGTTAATGAAGCAGGTTGTGTGTGGCGATGCGTGTTGAGTGTAACGACTGTTGATCCTGCAGGATGGAAAGCCCGCGGTGCTCTCCCTGCACAAACTGCTCGTGCGGGAAGCAGCTCATAACGAGAGGGCCATGTACGTCCTGACCACCGACCACGCCGCCAACCTGTACGAGCTCCATGCTTCCACCAAAGAGGAGTGTCTCAGCTGGAGACAGGACATCTGGCAGGCCATCGAGAAGTGAGTGTGGGGCAGGAGGGCAGTTCTACAGTCAAATTACATTCTTCAGGCTGTTTAATGTACACAGAACTTATTTTTTATTTGGCCTCCAAGAGTATCTAGAGATAAACCACAAAGATGAATGGCTATTTACCAGCTGGCATTCTCTTATGTAATTGTATAATAGATTACATTACAGGTGCACTGCTATATTGTTCCTCCCACTCTTGTCCTGCAGATGTACACATGCGTCTGAGGACGTTGGCTGTCAGCCACTGGAGCAGGATGATAGTTTCTCCGAGAAGCTCGTCATCTTCCAGGGTAATGTGGGGGAGGGTGCGGCTCATATACTGATGTATCTGATGCATGGAGATCACCTGGTGGAATATGAGAGATCATTGTTTCGGAGAAGTTACTTGACTCTTATTGCAATGTGTTTCTCTGTGTGGGTGTGTCTGCGTGTGTGAGCAGAGCAGCTGCGTAATACTGATGCTCAGATTGCAGAACTCCTGCAGAGAAAGCTGCAGCTCTTCAGTGAAATGGCTGAGACACTGACTGATAGTACAACTCTACCCAAACACTTGCAACTGTTCCAGCAGGGGGCGCAACTGATCAACGGTGCTTTAGAAGATGGTGAGATGCATAAAAAATACATATAGCACACGCTGCTCATGTGATTCAGGCTTTTATTTTCTATACTGAAATGCTGCAGGGAATCTGAATCTGTATCCTCCTGTGTCTCAGATATGATGTGTCTTTATAATTTGACTCATTAATGTTGATTTTTATTTTATGATATGTTACTTAATAAACACCAAGAGTTCCACTCCGCTTCCTTTACACAGACACAGTTTCTCCCTGTATGATTCTGTTGTGATCAGATGAAATAAGTGTAAGTGTGTGGGATACAGATATGTGCAGGTTGTATTTAAGTAATGGACTCTTCCTCTCTTGTTCCCAGTGGAGGGTTTACAGCTACTGATGTTGGATGGTGACAGTAATCTTCTTCCTCCTCCTCCTCCTCCTCCTCCTCCACACTATGTGGATCTGCCAGTTCCACCCAGAAGATCAAACACCTCTGTTTGGTATGACAGCCTCCCCAAAGCATTCCCTAAAAGTAAGACATGGTGTTTATTACTTTGACCATTACTGTGTTTTTGTGATTATCAACACACATTGCTGAGTTTACTTGTTTGTGCTTCTCGCATCTTGTCATTTGTAAGTGGGATTCTGTGCATGATTTATTTACCTCAACTAGCACGCCCATGGATTAGATTTTGATATGATGTATAATCCCAGATTTGTTTCATTATTCAGGGGTGTTCTCATGCTTGTTGGAAACAAGTTTGTAATCTCAAGTGTGCTTGTAATCTCAAAAGAGCAGGTTTGTCCTTGGCAGGTTGGATCATGGGTGTAGGCGTGCTCTCTGAAGGATGTCTAGACCAGGCAAGGCTGCTCCACTGCTGTAGGAGAAATGGTTGTAATAATAAGAGCATGTACAGCATGTTCTGAGAATACTGTGGCCCACTGTAAATGTACTAGTTTAGTTGCAATTAAATAGTGGATGTGGAAAGTCTCTTGAGACCACACATGTAACACACACACACATATAAATTATATGCTAGAACTAGATCTCTTTTGCATCTTGGCAATAATGTAGACAAGGTAGGCTGTTCTTATGTGATTCTTCACATAACTCTGAATTAACTATAAAACAGGTGACGTGGACATTTAATACAACTGCGTTTTCAGAAAGGTAGACATGGCACTAGAAAGAATTTGCTAGGTTTTATGATTTTTAGGGTTCACACACATAGTGTGGGAACCCTATTGTAATTGCTCGAGTTTTTCTTATTATTATTATTTTTCAGGCTGTAAAACGCATACTGCAGCCTAGACCGTAAGGCCCAGAAACACCAAACTTGGCAGACAGGTGCACCAGAGGTGCAATGAGGGAAACCCAGACAATGACCCACATTGGCCTGATGGTGGCGCTATAGCGCAGCATTTTGTGTTTTGGTCCATATCTCCTACACCGTAGGTCATAGAAACGAAATTCCACTTCTGATGGATTCCTTGGCTCAAACCAAACAAAAAAGCCTCAAGGACCCTTTAGCTCCGCCCACTTAGATTTCGAGTTAATTTGCATAATGTGCAAAATCGCACACATCTTTGAGCCCAAACTTGTCCCTGGATTTTTCACATACATGCACATATGTGGTATCAAAACGTTCAGAAGAGTCTGAACTTTAAAATCTATCCAGCAAAAATGCTAATTTCATCACTACCTAGTCAGTATAAGCCAATCAAATGAGAGGGTGTAAACTCAATAGTAAATTTTGCGCATATGAAGCTCTAACTGCAGAAAACTTGCATGCAATGAGATGACACTTCACAGACAGCTTCCCTCTGAGGGTCTGGGGCAGCTCGCAGAGGTTGCCATACCTCACCTGCTAGGGGGCGCTATAACATGCAAAAATTTGCCCCATGCACTCAGATTGGCCGATCCACATGAAACTTGGCAGACATCATCTATGGGCCTCTGGGAACCAGGTCCTAAAGCAGACATGCCATACTTCCAAAATGGCTGACGTAATCGGCCAATCAGTGATCGGCACGCGTTTGACAGGCTTACCATTGGTCGATCTGCACGAAACCTCTTGGGTGTGGACAAGTGCACACCCTCTATGACATAATCCAGCCGGGTGTCGATTGGCCACTGGGGGGCGCTATTGCAAATAAAGCAAGTATATCCCCTACATAATTCCACTTGGGAACATGCAATTAGACTCTTTTGATTCCTTGCAGTAGTGCGAACAACTTTCCCATTACATGTCCTATTAAAAAATGCACAGTTTATTTACAGTTATTAATAGTTTGAAATCATCACTTTTCATACTCCTCCTAGGATTTTCATACTATCATGTCAAGCAAAGTCTTATAATACTCTACAGAGTGTGAAATCAAAAAACAATCCAAAGATTTTGGATTTTAGGACACTTATACCTGCTAAATATTTTTTTAACGGACAGCATCGATACATATAATATTCATATTCTTGAAGCTCTTTCATATTTTATCCAATTCTGACCAAAATGCACAAGCCCATTCAGAATCCCATCCTGAACAAATTTGTCAAGTTTCATCTAAATCGGTTATCGTATGGCTCTACAGTGCAGTATTATATACAATGCATAAAAATGCATGTAAAGTCCCTCTGTCACCTTCTCCTTCTCACACGCACGCAGGCTGAAACTCACACACTCAGTCTCTCTCACACTCTCACCCACATTCCCCCTCCCATCTCTGTGCCCTAAGTAAGTATAGTTTCTATGTATACTTATGTATGTATGTATTAGTATATGTTGTCATAGTTTGAATACATATACTACCACACACACACACACACACACACACACACACTTCTACCTAAATGTATGTATAGTTTGTATGCATATCTATAGTATATGTATAGTATATGTCAGTCATACCAGTGATGTCAGTCATATCAGACATGCCAGTCCAGTCATGTCAGTTATATCAGTCATGTCAGTGATGCCAGTCATGTAAGTCATGTTCTGCCAGTCATGTAAGTCATGTCATGCCAATCATTTCAGTCCAGTCATCAGTCCTATCAGTCATGTCAGTCAAATCATCAAATCATTACAGTCATGCCAGTTATGTCAGTCATGCCAGTCATGTCAGTCATGTAATGCCAGGCTTTGCAGACTACATTCATACATTGAATACACGGGCAGTCATGTTAGGCGTGCTAGGTGTACAAGGAGTGAAATAACAAAACATAGTCTCTGGCTCCCTCAATCTCTCTCTGTCAGTAATATACAGGCCCAATCATGTATAGACAAGTGCAGGCCTTCCTTTACTGTTCACATAGATGCAGCCCTAGTTGTTTTTATTTTTGGTGTTTGATGATGTTTTTAAGAAAGGCTTTAAAAATGTTACAAAATACATGTGACTCTGGTCCATTTGAACTCTGGAAAAACACCTGAGGACTTTCTAATGTAACCGGACTGCACATGAATAGACTGCAGAAAACAATGGACATTGAGTATGACTTAAATCACACCCCACCTTTTTAAATCCGCAGACTAAGCTCAACAAGCAAATTATCAATGTGAGGGCAACCTATGTTTCTAGTCTACACAGACTCTCACTGCATTAGAACTTATATATGCATTAGAATAAATAATGGATGTGAAGAATTTGCAGAATTCTTTGGTAGTAAAGTCTATTCTGGCTAACTTGCATGGTCAGCAGCTCTTCAGAGACCTGCAAAGTCATAGTGTACCTTATCTGCCTTTGTAGAGATTGACTTTGTATCACTAAAAGTGATTTCAGGCTTAAGCACTGCTAGCTGTCCCCTACACTTCTTTGCAAACAAGTTCTTTAAAGATTTATTCAGCGCTATCAAATTACATTGTTATTCAGTCAATTTACACAAGGAACCTACAATCGGAGCCTCAAAACTGGCTACCAGGCATGAAGTAGACTCTACAAAACAATTGTAGACTGATCTCCAGTATTCTATTGTTCAGAAAGATGGAGGAGGTGGGATCTCTGCAGTTACAAGGTTACATAAACACACAATGAAATTAATGAGACTTATAGCTTTAGCTTCCTGTTGCTCTGCTGTGTGGAGCCCTGCTGTCGGGCTCTACTCTGCTGCACTTGCAGTTTGTGGATGGAGCATGTTTCCTGGTTGTAGTGGTTGATACACTACTTATTTGTACAGTGGAACCTCAGTTAGCGCTTCCAATAGCGAACAATTCGGATAACGACCAAATCTTTTGGTAAACATTTTGCACCAGATAGAGAACAATATTTCAAGCGAACAGCTACGTCACCCACACGTGAGCCACCAGCATCTCAGACGAAAAGATGCAACATCTCACGTGACCGACCAGCATCGCGCTCGAGACAGTTATGATCGGTCGTTCGTTATCTTTATCTGTATGCATCCTTCTTATTTAGTGATTTTTGTGCTTTATTTTAATTATATAACCATCAATCATAGCCCCAAATAAGATTAAGAGCCGTAGTAGCAGTGTAGTGAAAAGGAAGTGGCCAACAATTGATTTGAGTTTGAACGAAGTATGCATGTGTCGGATATTGCCGCACGATATTTATGTTTACTAAATGTTTTATGGTTAAATGCTTTCTTTAATGATTTTGTGTTTATATAACTCCATTTGTACAGTATTATAACTGTTCTCATTAAAAAACATCTATATAGCCTATAACTTTCATATAATAGCGAGTCAACACGAGCTGGGAACCAATTATTTCTATTTCCTTTATTTCTTCTACTTTTCGGAACAGATTGTGGTCATTAACTGAGGTTCCACTGTACCCGTTTCTCTATCTACTGCCCCACTGCTAGCTCTCAAATTGGTATTAAAAGGCAGCTGGGATAAAGGCAAGATGAGATCAGTGTTGTTTCCATTAGGCAGCACTGACCTAATCTTGCAGCTATCACTCACAGTGGATGGTTACACATTTGTTAACAAAGACATACTGTGGCCTTATTTCGTGACACATATTTTGGAAATTAGTCACAGTAGTTCTGCCTGCACAAAGAATTGAGCTCCTATTAGTCAGTCATTAAACTGCTGATAATGATTTTGATTCTTGATGTGTATATACACATCATTACAAGATGTGAATATGTACAGTTGAAGCTGGTACACTGGTTGTCATCTGGCGTTCTTCATTTTAACTACTTATGCATATGAAGACCAGGGCCCCGATTCACGTTGATTGGCTGTTCGTCCTGCAGGGAATAATGACATGGGCAGAGCCTCCTTGAGCCTCCACTGCATCACAGTGGCCAGAACTCATGGCTATTCTGAGCTGATTGGACTATTTGAACTACTTGTTGCAGGTGGCAGTGGCTTGCAGAACAGGAGACCCAATTCTGATCCACAGCTCAGGGATCTGTACCTTGACAACCTGGAGCTGTCTGTGAGTATTTTCTTTCTTTCTTTCTCTCTCTCACTCCATCCCTCCTGTAGCAGGTCTAATCCCCATCTATTTGCTCCCTCCCTTTAGGCTGATGAGATGACCCCCTCTTGGCCCTTTGCCCATCTCTCCAAAGCTCAGGTAAGAACTGCCTTACTGTGTTGGGATTTACATTGAGGTTTTCAATCATTCCCTGTTTACTAACCTATATTTTTACCATAGCTCTTTGAAACAGTCACCAGACTCTCACAGAAGCTCTACAGTATCAAGGTAATGTGAATATGGCACATTTTGTATTAGTGTCATTCCCATCAAACCGCTGGCTTTTCACTCCTGTGTGTGTTTGTGTGTGTGTGTGTGTGTGTGTGTGTGTGTGTGTGTGTGTGTGCGTGTGTGCGTGTGTGTTCTGCACCTTCTCAGGCCCTGACTGAAAAGCAGGAGAGCGAAATGGAGCTTCTGCGGGCGTCCGAGCGGCCGGGACGGCAGCGGGTCAATGCCATCATGGAGCAGGAGAAACTGCGACACCTGGATAAGCAGCGGGAGGAGCTGGCCCAGCTGCAGGGGCTGGTAGGTCAGCAGAGGCAGGAGCAGGTCCTGTGGGAGGAGAGGCGACAGCTCTGGCAGCTGGAGATGAAGGCCATGGAGCAGGAGCTGGCGCGGCGGCAGGAGAAATGTGCGCGCGACGAGGCCGAGGTGGCCGCCATGCGGGAGCAGCTGTCCCGCAACCAGGAGGAGTACCAGCAGAACCTCGAGCGTCTGCGGGACTCTGCACGTGCGGTGGAGAAGGACAGGGAGAAGGTAGACCAACAGCTGAAGAAGTACAAGAAGCACAACACCATCTCTAACCCGGGCTCGGTCCACTTTGAACCCGCTCAGGTACCAGCTAGGAGATTGAGGAGCTTTCCCACAGTGTAGAACAAAACTGTATTATCACAAAGTGACTAGACCATGAAGGTCAGAGTTAACATCCGTCTACCTTCCCGTCTAGACATTTTCAAATACTGCACTTGTGGGGAAAAAAAAGCACTTAAACTATTTAAGATTGTCTAGAGCCCTTGATGTAGTTTTAATTAATTCTCTAAAAGAATCAAGTTAATATTTTCATTGTCGTTGTAGTGACAAATGACATATAAACGTGCAGTTTGTTAGCAGCGAGTGTACACTTAATCCCGGCTTCCACTTCAGGGCTCCACGTCGTCTACGGCGGGCAGCGTGGTCCTCGGCCCCAAAACACATGTGCGTCCCAGCTTGCCGCAGACTGATGCCAGCTTCCAGGAGCAGCCTCCTCTAGTTCCTCCTCGCAAAGAGAGCATCGGCCTCTCGCCCGTCAAAACGGAGGTCCCCATCCAGCTGGTGAGCACCACCAACCAGACGCTGAGGGCCAGCTTCGTGCAGCAGCAGATCCCCACCAAACTGGCTGTCCACAAGAACAAAGAGAAGAGCGGCAAGATGAAGAGCTCACACAGACGCTGCAACAGCGCAGGTCTGGAACGCGGCCTAACCTCTCCTTCATCTCACCTGCAGACCATGATGGAGAAATGATGGGGGTGACAGTGGTGTAATGAAGTTTTGTCTTTGTGTTTTTAGCATCTATTGAGGTGTGTGATGTAGTGCCAATCAAAGCAATGGGTAAAGAGAGAGATGTCCTCAGAGCAAAGAGCACCACTAGATCATATCTGCACAGTCAAGGTAATGCACTCTTCATGCAGGTTTATTTATTTATATATGTAACTCTGTTCTTCTTTCTTTCCTGTACAGATAATGGTGGGATTTGTTTTTATTTTCTTTTCTCTCCTTCTCCCTTGTCAGATATGTATAATCTACCGAACCAGCTCTCTCAACCTGAATCTGCAGGCCAATCCACTAATCCCAGCCACAGCTCCCTGCCAGTCCATCATAACGTCACCCAAAAGGAAGAGGTCATCTTCTTCTGACTGTCTCTGCACACAACACAGCTGCTCTTCAACATATGTAGCCTACACTAAGGAAAAAGTGAGTTTTTTTTTTGTTTGGTTTTTTTTTTTATTTTATAATTTTTAGTTTTAATCAACTTTTAGCAACTGATCTAGTCTCTTTGGCACTTGGTAACTGATTCATCATGTAAATTTTCCCTGAGATGTTTTGCTGTAAAAAGCCTGTTTGTTTAAAGCCTACTATATACCACAATACTGTTATTGATTCAGTTAAGAATTTATTCAGATTCGCCTAACATTCCTGTACATAGCTGTATAATTTGTGAATTACGGACATTTATAGGGAATTTTAAGAAATGCCAACTGACTGGAAACCTTTAACTGTAGAAGTACTATTTCTATCTTGTGTTAAAAAATACTGTAATTAGGCAGTTTGACTGTACTTTAGACTGTATGAAGATGGTTGTTTTTAATGGAAAAAGTAAAAACATGATTGGATACCATCAAGACAAACACTCTGCCCTCCAAATAAATAGGAGCAATCTCTTGTTGCACTGTTCACTCTGTTTGGAAAGACATTCGTAAGTTTGATATCTGCATAAAAAATTATTCGTTAAATTTTATTACATTTTTCATTAAATATATTTAATACTGATACACAGACAGTCAGTAATCAACAGGAAATTGTTTTTACAGTGGAGGGTTGCCTACGTTTTCAGGATGCTACCGAAAACTAGATTAAGCTCAGTGATATGGTTACATCCTGAGCACTTAGCATTGGATTTTAATGTTCCCCACTTTAGCTATGTTCTCAGTCAGTGGCATAAATCCATACATCAACTCAGTAATTGTGTCTGAAATAGTGTTTGGAGTGAAAGTGAAAGCTTTCCTGTGGCCTGTAACACTTGTGTAAGACTTGCGTTGAGCTCCAGCACTCTAGCGTATAAAATCTTCATCCTTGTGCCTTGGAAAAGCCAAAGTGTGGAGTCCAGCAGTGTTGGTTTTTCATATTGGCTAAGCCCATTATTTCTATAGTGATTTTTTTGAGCATCAGAATGGAATTCTTCCCTAATGAGACATGTGTTATAGGCTACCTCACCTCACGGTGCTCTCAGTTCATTCAGACGCACTGACTTGCTTCCATCTCCTGTTACACACTCAGGCCTCATTCATTATTCTGTAGCCTTTCATGCAGCTCTGTACATGTGTAGTGTTCACTGTAGTACATGCTACACTGGTCAGGTCATAATTGTCATACTACAAACTACCAGCTCTGTACACAATTTGATCAATGGATTTAAAGATTCCACAGAATTTTACAAATTAAGTTATTGTTCCTTTATTGTGGGCATTCTTTAAACAAGTCTCTACATAGCCTTCATTAATGCTACCCATATTGAGTGCCTTACAAAACATAGGCAGTTTAGAATCATATTTGCCAAAAATGCAAAAACGAAAATAAAAAACCATACATAAGACCTAAAGATTGAAGATCAAAAGTCAGGATGTCCTGATGATGCCCATTCAATATACTTCAACATATACTACATCTACTAGCAACCCAATAAGACAATAAGGGGATTATCTAAAAAATAAAAGGGGTTTTAAATGTATTTTTGTACGGAGTTCTTGCCACTAAACCATAATAGTAAACAGGTCTCATACCAGGCCACTGCACAAAACTTTAAAAAAGTACCTTAACTACAAAGTCTATACATTACTTAAAATATAAACAATAAATTATCGCTAGTGTCTAAAGCATACATACTGTGGATTTGTTTAGAAATCAATGGATACCAGACATCTCAGACATACCAGCGAGCTCAACAGTTTAAGGGGCGAATTTTACAGATTACTCACTTTCAGTTAAGGTATATGCAATCCAACAACACAGGAAAGGCCAAAACCCAAGCATGACATAATAAGGCAAAGATTCAGAATTGGGGGGGCCTTTAATTTAGCGTCGGTACCTCCGTTACATATGAAGGGTACACCCACCCATAATCCATACACATCATGCAAACCTCGATAGTTCAGAGGTTCAGGAAACAACTAAGAGTGATCCATCATTAGATGATACTTTTGGTTATCTCAGTCCTGCATAGCACCATATTTTAAAGGGTAAGGGACATCAGTGCGCTTTGATAAGACAGGACCAAACCTGTCTGGTGTTCATGAAGATAAATCAGGTTAGGTTTTACTGTGAGCCACGCTGAATTCCTGACATTTGTTGTAGAATGTCTAGCTGCACTTTGTTCCACACACAGGTTTTAAAGATTGTTAAGGTCCCAAAAACAACATTCCTGATGTCCTTCTAGGAGGTGCTGAACCTCCACTTTCCTCCCGTCCACTATGGTGTGCTGCAGGCTTTTAACCAGACTACTGTGTGATATCAGAGGTTAAAAACGAGTGCATCAGAGTTCTTGTTCTCTTGCCATCAGTCAAGTGCACAGAGATGAATACTGTCCGTCGTTTACAATGTCAGATTTGTAACTGACAAAAAAAAAATAAAAGGAAAAATGTGAATAAAAAATTGTTCAATCCCTTAGTCCAGTTTACTGCCCGCTTCCTCTGTGATATGAGGAACATCCTCTTGGGCTGATCGTGGAGGGTCTTCGCACTGATTGGACACCTCAGAAATTTGTGATTCAGGATTGACTACTGTCTCAGATGTGGGTGGTCCTGGGTTCTGAGTGCAGTTGATGGGTGCCATGACAATTGGAGGGTGCTGAGGAACAGACAAGTGAAAATTAGATTTCAGAGGCAGAAGACTAATCTGGCCATCAGAAGTGTCAACAGGAGAGCTACATATATGGTATACACAATCATTAAAGCATTACTGCGATTAGAGTCTACACCAAATTAGATGAGCAGAGCCTAGGTTTTAGATAATGTTATATGAGAAGGGAACAACCTAGCCAAGACTACATCATACAGAAGAAGTAGTGTACTTTAAAGCAGAGGAAAAGCACCACATATTGTTTCAGTGACAAACCTCTTATTCCACAGATGACATGTGCTTAAAAAAATAGAAATCTATCAGGAAACAAAAGATGAATCCTAAATTTAGAGACACAAGCCGGCACCAGGAGATGATGGAAAGCACCCACAGTAAAAATGGGAGACGCACAGCAGACACAAGATGGACACATGGGGTGTTTTACTCAACTGTGATTCTAGTTACTGTAAAAAACCCTAGAACTGTTCGATGCGAGGAAGGCACTCATATCAAACTGTTATTCACCACAAATCCACTCCCAGTCCAAAAGAGTGGCAGCTCCTTGCGCCACAGCGCCACCGCCAGGCTGGTGAGGAGAGTGCAAGGCACCAGGTAGAGCAGAGCAGGCTGGCCCATCTGCATCAGGGCCAGTGCCACAAATGTGATGAGCAGGCCAACTCCATAACCTACACAGAGATACGCTGCTCAGAACCACACCAGCATTTGATCGGACATACACAGGCTGCTCAAAAACACCTCTTGTGAAAATTAAAACAACACTTTGTAGGTACATTTCACCCGCAGTACATATGTGCATACTGACTTAGCCAGGTGTTAAATGCTCACCAATAGTGCAGGCCAGGAAGTAAATCCGTGAGGACTGCATGAGAATATCAAACCTGTGGCAATACGCTACAAGGAGCCCTTAGGAGGAGGAAGCAAAGCAAGAAAGTCCTAATGTGTTTGTTCATTAGCTGCATAAATTCAAGCACATACACAGACACACACAACCGTTCTGTACATAGATGTTTGAGGACACGTTTAGTATAAATCAGGTGCTCCTTGCAATTTGCTACCTGGTACTAGAATGTCCCCGAAGCCCAGCAGGGAGAACGGCCGGTCACACAGGGCCAGTGGAGAGAAGTTCAAACGAGGGACTTTCAGCACCATGGGCAGCTGCCAGCCACACACACACACACACACACACACACACACACACACACACATTCTGCTTTCAAACACAGCCATTAGAAGTCACAGAAGGAGTAACAGGTAAGAAGAAACCGGTCAAGTTACCTTCTCATGTGTAGAGGAACCAGATGGTCCTGCTGCTACTTCCACCATGATGCTCTCCCCACTCTGCATGCGTACACACACACACACACACACACACACACACACACACACACACACACACACACACACACACACACACGTGCAGAAAAAATGTGCTTCGTACATCAGAAGGTTGACCGTTAGTGGTAATATCTACTTATACAGACACGGTTACATCTAATATCTAATTAATATCCAATTACCCCACCTACCTTTGTGAAATACGGGGTTATAAACACAAAGAAGACATCATAAATGAAGAGCACCACGAGCAGTAAAGTGCAAGCCTGCATGAGAAACAACCAAAGGAAACAGATGAAACCCACACTGATGTCCAACTCGCACAGGGACAAAAGGGTTGGAATAACACATTCATTAAAAACAACAGCAGTTTTTATAATATCTCCAACGAGCTTACTTTAAACGTGGGCAACCTGATTGTTTTCAGCATGTAGATACAGAATGCAATGCCTAGAGCATCCTGGAGCACCCAAGCCCACCTGGAACAAATATCTGGGATTAAAGTTGCTGAATTTGTCCAACACCCCCCCCCCCCCCCCCCCCCCCTTTACTGTGCGTGTGTACATACTGGTCCTCATTGCGGAACACGCCCCACGTGACGCTCACAGCCACACACACTGCAGACAGCAGCAACATCCGTATCTGTGGCCGCTTGTGACAGTATGGCAGGTTGTTCTCAGGAATCCTGCCCAAAACACACACACACATAAAAGCGTTGTTTGTCATTGGTAACTGCAGAGGGAAGATATTAAAACTCACGCACCCTCACCTCCATGTCCCAATTGGGACTCGGCGAACAAAAGGCCAGAGGCAGCTGTACAGGCCCACAGAGGAGGCCAAGCAGAAGATGACGATAATCATATACACTGTAAAACAGGAGGGGAGAAGCAGGCTTATTAAAACCTGCAAAATTTTAGCAACTGCACACAGCTTCCTCATCTACAACACGGAGTGGAGTCGCCGATGTACCCAGGTGGTCGTAGAAGAGATAGAGGAGCACCAGCATGGAGCAGCACATGACCACGAACACGCTGATCATGATGGGCGTCACGTCCACCGTCTCCTCGTCCTGCTTCTCCACACTGTCGTCCCGTTTGTGCTTCATATATCGTCTGTAGGCATAACCACCCACACACACACCATGTGTCCGTACAGTGTAAAGGCTTAATGTTTGTATTCACAGGTGAGGAGTCCAGCTCAAAAACACACTTTTTAATGTCCCGGCTTCCAGCCCAGTATCCTCCCACTGCCACGGTGCCCACTGCCATCAGGAAGATGATCACCATGTTATAGTCCACTACTGGTTCATTGGGGGCATACATGGCGACCTGTCTTTTTTCTCCAAAACTCTGCAGACAGACACAGACGGGGCCTCAGGGCAACGAGCTTGACTTTATTACAACGTCCTTCAAAGAAACGGGATCAGAAATCAATCTAGGAGGAATAATCACCTTACTGATGTCCAGTAGGTCAGCGTAGCTAAGCAGAGCAACGGGGATGTCGATCTCCTCGTACTGGGTCTTATTGCCAAATGGTGGGATCTGGGGGGGTGACACAGCAGGGAATACAGTGTAGAGCGAGTACAAACCTCATCCCAACGTGTTGGTCACATCTACTCACCAGACGCTCCTTGCTGACAATGAGGAGACCCTTGGCACCGTTGATCTGAGCCAAGCGGACTTTCTCATAGAAGGTGCAGTTGCCACGCAGCACCATGGCGATGCGGTTCGGGAAACCGCCTTTCGGCACGTCGGACGCAGAGCACAGCACCGATGCGGTGAGGTCGTAGGTCTGTAGTCGTGACTGAGGACGGAGCAGGTACGTGGTTAGCAGCAAAACTATATGCACAGGAAACTGATAGTGTGTGGTTGTTTACCACTCATGGGCTTTTAAACTTCTACATAGCAGTATTTGGTACATTCAGAACTGACCAATGGATCATCTTTTACATCACACTATAAAATATTTTTCATAAAATGTACAGATATGGCAGCCTTTAGGAGCTACTGGACTAGTCTCTGACATTTTGATCCATTTATCATCACTACTGGCCAAATCTAGCTGATGTACAATAGAGCAGAAAGAAGAAGGAAACCAAAGACTTTAAATCTACTCCAATGATGTTGAATGTGTCCGTGGGTGTAGAGAATGGGAATTACTGCTTTATTGAGGTCTTGAGGCAGACGTGCCCACTGGGGGTTGAAGAATATGCAGTAATCCTTCCCTTTGCTTTTTCCCAACTCACTGAAGTGTGCCATGCCATATTCTCCCACAGCCTAGTGAAAACAATGGAGGTACAAATCATGACATCCACACAGCAATTCTGTGAAGATGATTGGGTCATAGGTTGGTGATCTGAAGCAAGAAACTAACTGCAAAGAGATCTGTGCTGGTTAGAGCTTACTGATAGACTGGAATCTGACAGAGACTGGAACTGGGATTCTTTCACCCAGCTCTTCATCATTATGAAATATAAAGTAAGCTACAGATAAACTGTAGTCTAATGATAGAATAGTGTTTTTCATTGTCTTTTATACACTGTCCTCTGTACTTCTGAATGCTGTTATACATGCAGACTTCCCTAGCACTGAAACAATCAAGTAATTTTACTAATTCTAGCATTACTAAATTTGGGGACTCATATATGCCCTACATTTAAGTTATCCATCCAAATTGATGTACACTTTCAAAGTGTTTCAAAAGATTTTTCTTCCGTTGGATCCCACGAAGATGTCTCCAAAAGTGTGTTTGCGGAACAAACTCCTTTCATGACTGGTTGGCCACTGCTGTTTTGATTGTGCTTTTGTGCAGTAAAATTCTCTATCTGAAGTTGTTTATTAACTTAAACAGCATGTTTTCTGAGGGACTGTCCTGTTGTTCATTGTGTCAGACATTTTCTGAAAGCAGGTGAATACTTGTTCATATTTCCTAGAAATCTGGCAATAAGAGAAAAAATATTTTATGTTCACATATTACTAAATATTACTCAGTTTTAACAATTTACTACAAATTACTTAATTTTAGTCTTTTATAAAAAATGTTTTCTGCTGTGCTAAAATGACTTTCTTAGATTGCATACTGAGCAAATCTGGATTCAAGGCCCAGTCTTCAAAAACTTTGTAAATATGACTGTTTGAAGAAAAGTTTGATACCTATTTGCAGCAGTAACACACAAATTATTTTTAAAAAATTATACATTGTGATTTCCGGATTTTTATAGATTATGTCTCTCACAGTGGACATGCATCAAAGATTAAATTTTCAGACCCTTCCGTGATTTCTAAGTGGGAGAACTTGCAAAGTCACAGCATGTTCAAATACTTATTTTCCTCACTGCAAATGAGTGAAACTGATAACTTGACAGCAACTCTCTTCTTTCTTACAGACAGAATATGTTCTAGAGTTATTTCAGTCTGGATTTAGACCCCACCACAGCACTGAAACTGCGCTGACTAAAGTAGGAAATTATCTCTGATAAAGGACACATTTCTTTTCTTATATTGTACTGTCTTTGGCACCATTGATCACAACATTCTACTAAATAGGCTGGAGACACTCATTGGCAAAAGAAGTCAAGCACTCTCCTGGTTCAAATCCTACCTTACAGATCGTTGCCAATTTGTACTTGTATATTCAGAGCATACAAAAGTAAAATATGGAGTTCGACAAGGATCTGTATTGGGCCCCATGTTATTTTCATTGTATGTCACATATGTCAAAGTCAAGGCCCGCGGGCCAGATCCGGCCCGCGAATTGATTATCTATGGCCCCCTGGATGATATTTAATTACTATTAGAACCGGCCCGCAGGCCACAGCCGCCCGCTGGTGTTTTGCACGCACAAACACTACATTCCCCACAATGCAACGGTAGCCCGCGAAGTCACTGCAGCGCACACAAGCGGCAAAGGTCCGCTCGGCGAAAATGACGTAATCGCAGTGGCTCCGCCCGTGGGCGAGGGCGTCGCGCGCTGTCGATTCGCGAGGTCGTGCACCTCTCGAATTTTGTAACGTTGTGCGCACCAGCACGTTAAACTTAATTAAGTTACATTTTTATACATATATTCGAAATGATTCGACATAATTCGCTTTTATTCACATTATTTAATGGTTGTTTATTTTCAAAACGCCCAATCTTAACGTCTTCACGTTCTCTCATGTTTCGTCCTGGAATTACAAGAGGCTCGTATTTGTTAACTGTTCAGTCAGACAGATATTTGTTGTGAAACGAAGTAGTTACAATTTCAAGCATTTTCAAGTACTTTAGCCTAAATTCCAGCACTTTTCAAACCTTTATTACTTTATTCATTTAATGTACAGGACATGTTTTCTTTGAAGGAAGTTTGTTTTTATCTGTTTGCTTGTTGAAAAATTTTTTCACTTGAAATTACTGACAGTAATAATAATAATAAACACTGTGTTAGGTCTTGGTTCAATAGGCTATGTGCAATCGTTTCAATGTTTTAATAAACATTGAACCAGTCCGGCCCTCGGCTTGTAGCAAATTTGGTTTTTTGGCCCTCGGTGCATTTGACTTTGACATCCCTGTTGTATGTGTTACTACTGGGCACAATAATTTGTAGGCATGGTATTAGCTTCCACTGCTAGGCAGATGATATTCAGTTGTATTTATCTTCAGCATTGAATTTGTGCGGAGAGGACAAGCAACATGCTCCCAAAATTATCCTGTTCAATTATAAAGATTATGCTGTTGTGAATAAAAGAAGAACTGCAACATGCAAGACATGTGGAGTCGGGATAAGAGATGGAGATGCAGCCACTTCAAACTTTGTTCAACATTTAAGGCTGCACAAACAAAAGCAAGTATCTGCTATGTATATTTCACATAATGCTATAACGGTTAGCTAGCTAGCTGGGATGTGATAACTCAGGGGTCGGAAATTAACTTTTACAAGTGTCCACATGAGCAACTTGACTTGTGTGAGCGGTCCGCACCAACGATAATTCGAAAGCGGGGACCGGGGGAGGACTGACGGACGGACGGACGGACGAACGAAAGTCACTGAGGTGATGACGACAATTGCGACGACATCTCACTCAAGCGAACCGAAACACTCAAATGCCTAACGTTAGTTAGTCTGACTAACTTAATATACTACTAATCAACTGCATCAATTGTGTTAAATGTTGAAATTACATCTAGTGACTTGACTAGGACTTGAAGTTTAAGACTTGGGACTTGACTCAAGACTTGATTGTATTGACTTGGGACTTGACTTGAGACTTGATTGTATTGACTTGGGACTTGACTCGAGACTTAATTGTATTGACTTGGGACTTGACTCGAGACTTGATTGTGAAGACTTGAGACTTACTTGTTACTTGCAACTTAGTGACTTGTTCACATGTCTGCTGTTCACGCTGGTTAGAAGAGGTATGTAAACACTGACCCCAGGATGAAGGAAGAAAAATGGTGTACACTGCAGGAATGCTGTATTTACCAAGTACTGTGATATCTGTCCATCTTCATATTACTGTTCACGTACAGGATTCCCACCGTTTGAGCTGCTGTATGGGAGACAAGTGCAAGGACCACTGGACATACTAAAAGAAGTGGGAAGGAGACACCACAGTTGCTGACTCAAGATGCGAGACAAGATGGCCAAACAATCAAGTCTGGTCCACAAGAACATGACAGAGGCTCAAAAGCATATGACCTCATCACACCACACTGGAAGAAAAAACTGTAAAAATTCCATAACAACATGCTAAGGTAATGGAGGGAAACGAAGAAGGAGACGGAACAGCAATGGGTGTATGTGGTCACAGAGTAAAATGAGCTGAGAGAGCAGTACAGAGGCATCATGACAGAGCCGGACTCATCACACCTGAGAGAGAACTGTGGAACGTGATTCCAGCAAGCCTACTCAAAGCAGAGCCTGGGAGGACTCAGTTGAAGACCACAATATCCACCTGAAAAAGAATGACCCACTCCGATAGACTTAACCAGCATGTCTGATTCCAAACCCAAGGAAAGAGGTGAAAACCATGAATAACTTCAGCATTATCCAAGAGCAAATGGTGAAGTCCAGCAATTCTAATCACAAAACACTATGGTGAGGTATGATTCTATATCAATGTCTAAAAGTTGAATGCAGTGTCTGCCTTTTACCCTTACCCAATGCCAAGACTGGATGAGTAAATAAGGCAACGTAACTGACAACACTAGATATGTGCTAAGGCTAGGGATGCACCGGATTAGATTCTCTCATATCCAGCCAGACCCGGATTTAGGCCAGATTTAGGCTCAGACCAGATTTGGGTAAGATTTTCTTAAAGATGCCAGAATCTGGCTTTGCCAGAGCTGGAATTCAGTGCATCTCTAGCTAAGGCTACACTCAGGGCCCAGTGAGTCATGCAGTGAAAGAGCTTACAGCATTCCGAGTACAAACTGGGTCATACCAGTTCATGGTGATGCCTTCTACATCACTAGATGTCACTGCCACATGGCATCCTGAGAGGCATCATTATCTACAGCTTGATGTGGGAGGAATACTTATAACACGTGTGTTGTGGAGGATAGAAGAAGCTGGGCTGACAGCAAACCCACCAAAGTGTTATCTAGCCAAGACTGAAGTCTCCTACCTCCGTTATGTCCTTGGAAGTGGAATTGTGCACTCACAAGTGGAGGAAATCCAAAGCTGTGCAGCATCAATGACCAAAAGAAGAGATCATTCTTGGGTCTTGTCGGATGATACAGGAGATTTAAACCTAATTTCTATTAAATACCAGCAGAGCGGTGGTACTAACAGACCTGACCAAGAAGGACCAGCCCCAGAAGGTCAAATAGATGGAGGAATGTGAAGCAGCCTTTGAGGACCTAAAAGCATGCTTGTGTTTTGAACCTGTACTGAGAATATCTGACAGAGCAACCCTTCATCATACAGATAACTCACTGGAAGATGACAGTGAGGACCTGAGACCAGTGCAGTACATCAGCAGGACTCAACTATTGAAAGGAAGGCGGCAGTAATCGTGTGAGCCCTCAGCTCGTTGAAGTACTCACTGGTATTGACTTCATCCTTGAACCTGATGACAAGGCGCTACAGTGGATGAATTGCAGTGTAACGCAAGGATTACCAGGTTGTATCTCAAACTCCCGCCATTCAGGTTAAATGTGAGATGTTGAAAGGCAGCTAGAGCATTACAGCAGGCTTCCTGTGTTATTACAGAGAGGAATCCTGAGCAATGGGGGGGGGGGGGTCGATAAGTACAGGTTCACAGTCCCATCACCAAAGACAAAGTAACGCTCCCCTCTGACTTCATAAGGTGAAAACGAGGTGATGCACTTAGCAGGCCAGCCCAGGAAAAGAGCCACCAGAAGGTGTACTTACCTTTTGGAGGTTGGGTGGTACTATAACTGTCCTAAGAAGGGAGCCTGTAAAATAAAAAAGACTGCATGTGCTTGACTTGAAAATGTAAACGGTACACTTATCGGTAGTCACCCATGGGATAATGTTTAAATAGTTTTAACCTCTTAAGCTATAATGGGACATTCTAGGCTTTAGAGGGATGAAGGTACCTGTACAAGTACAGCAGTTGGGTCTTTTTCAAGAGATTATGGTGGTGTTGTCACATCTCAGTAAGGAGAGAACTATTGTGGCTAACAGACCTCCCATTTTTACTAGTGACTGTATGGCGGGCCCAGCAGGGGGCACTTCTGCAGAAAGGGAAAAGGAGACATGTGAACTTGTCTGTGGCAACTAGTGAGGGAGCGTCAGTATGGCCGACTGCTCCCTGGCAGTTTGGCTCTCATTTTCCATGGGAGGAAGCCACCGGTTCTGGAAGAGCTGAATGGGCAGCACCAGTGCTGGTTGGTGGGTCTCCAAAGGCTGCAGGCAGTACGAGCAGCACATTCATCACCATCAATGGAAAAAGTTGGAAGCATGTAGGGCAACAGAAGCAAGTAAGGAGGAGGTTTGGGCAACATAGAAGACACTGTGTCAACTGTAGCAATGGAGAGAGTTGGACTTGTAGCAACAGAAAGAGCAACTGTGAGAGCTCCACCAGCACCAGGAATTATTGAGGCCTGTGTAAGAGATATTAAATGTTGGATGTCTCTAAACTTCCTCCAACTTAATGAGGACAAAACAGAAGTTCTCCTTCTGGGCTCTAAGGCCTCAAAACAGAAAATTCCATATCTAATGCATAATCTTGCAGACTACCCCATTGGCACAGTAGCCAAAAACCTAGGCGTCATACTCGACTCCGACCTATCATTTGATAAATACATAGATAATACTACTAGAATAGCTTTTCTACATCTCCGCAACATTGCTAAATTAAGAAATGCATTATCACAGGATGATGCGGAAAAATTGGTGCACGCCTTTGTTAGCTCTAGATTAGACTACTGCAATGCACTACTGTCAGGATGTTCAAATAGGAATCTAAATAAACTTCAAATAGTTCAAAATGCCGCAGCCAGGGTTCTGACCAGAACTAGAAAATTTCAGCATATCAGTCCAGTCCTATCAGCCCTGCATTGGCTCCCAGTTAAATTCCGTATTGACTTTAAAATTATTTTATTAACTTATAAAGCATTGCACGGGCTTGCTCCTGAATACCTTCAGGAACTTATTTCCTATTACGAACCCCCACGTCCACTAAGATCACAGGGTGCTGGTCTTTTATTAGTTCCAAAAATTAACAAGGTAACAGCAGGGGGAAGAGCCTTTTCTTGTAAGGCCCCCCAGCTTTGGAATAATCTTCCTAAATGCATCCGGGACTCTGACACAGTCACAATCTTTAAGTCTAGGTTGAAAACCCACTTATTTAGTTTAGCGTTTGATAATTAATATCCCCCCTTAGATAAAGGTACAGATCCAGGGGTTCACAGGCGAAGGGTTTTATGGTAGACTGGGGCACTGGTGCTGTCGTCCTGTCACTGCTCGTGGTCACTCAAGTTTGTTGACAGTGCAGTGGACGGATGCCATTGTCTCAGAATGCCCCCAAGCCTATGTTACCTTCTGGTTCTGCCTTTTTTAGCTAGGCTGTAATAATTTAACTTAATGCCGGAGTTGCTGCCAGAAATGTTTATAATTTCACCTGTCCTGTATATGTCCTCATACAGAGCTAATTTTCCCTGTTTCATTTCTCCACATGGCTGCCCGCCTGCTTGAGGAATAATGAGATGAGGAGACCAGCGATCCATCCTGGGCCGGCCACCTCCTGCCTAACCGGATGCCTACATCATGATGGACATTATTACATATTTTTCCTTTTCTTTCTCTTCTTTCTGTATAAATTGTTGTTGTTGTCATGGTGACTGGTGTCGGCCAGAGGAGGATGGGTTCCCCCCCTGAGTCTTGGTTCCTCTCAAGGTTTCTTCCTCATGCAAAAAACTAGGGAGTTTTTCCTTGCCACTGTCGCCTTTGGCTTGCTCACTGGGGGCTAGGACTCAGCACTTGTAAAGCTGCTTTGTGACAACAACTGTTGTAAAAAGCGCTATATAAATAAAATTTGATTGATTGATTGATTGAGCACTCCCCAAAAACATGCTAACAACTTACGCTACCACCAATGTCACAGAAAGAAACACTGCGCCAACTTTCAGCTACCATGTCATGCCAAGAGCAGAGTGGACAGCTGAGGTGCCACTGCACCAAGGGGACAATTCAAAGAGAGGACAGTCCCGAGAGAGGACAGTCCCGAGAGAGGACTCTGCTTCTGCCGCCAAGGAGCAGGCACCTTGCGGGACTCGTGCTGGCCAGGACTTCAGCTGCAGATGAGTGAACAGGGTCTGACCGTTGGGTGGGGTATTGTGTGGACATAGGAAGTGGGCCAGTGTGAAAATGGAGAGGGGCACAATGAAGGCTCATTATTCTGTTTGCCTTTCCAAAAACTTTTTTTTTAATGTTTTAAATATTATGTGTATGTAGTGTGCATGTCTTTGATTTGGTTAACGGTGTCCCTTTATGGTGAATTAGTGGTTTAGAAATGTCTCCCATCATTTGGGTGTGTTTTTCTGATAACTACCCTTCTCCCATTCTATTCCTTTCCTTTTTCTGCTTATTTTTCTGAGGGTCTCAAGACTCAGTACCTTGTTCCTTATGCAGAAATGTCTTTTAACTGACTTCAAAATGCTAATAGTCACTTGTTATGCTACTTTCTTAACATGTCTTGAAATTAACTTAAAATTGAAATATGATTCAACACGACTGATCCATCTGAATTATTCAAGTTTTTTGTTGATATAGTGAGCTGATATTTTAGCAGTTTTGCGGACTTTTTATAATGACCTCTTATAAACCAATCATTTTAGCCACATGTCTTAAAATTGATCTACAATTAAGTTCAGGTGACCAATCTGATAAATTTGGTGTCCATTAATTTTTTTAAATGCTAGCGTAAAATCAATTTGATAATGGTACAGCACAATCACTTCTTTTATTAACCAGTTATACTAAACTGCAGGTGTAATACTATTTGAACTCATTATTTAATAGTGAACTAAATTTGCGTTATGATTTGTTTTTGTATGCTAAATCTATTCCGGATTATTTAACTTAGCAAAAATCGTCATACAGGCACCACGTGGTTGGAGGGCCTTTTTGACCAAATCAGATCCCAGATCTGTGGAGATTCATCACATATTCTTCGTGGTCCCATCAGTTTTTAACAACAATAATTAGACGGAACCATATATTAAGACCAAGAAAATCGGGTTTCCTAAATAGATTCAAGATTCCTAAATATAATACAATAACTCCCTTAACTGACACTGAACCTAGTTTTGGATATATGTTGGACCAGATGCCAGATAATTTGGGAATTGTGACCAATGAAACGCTGAAATAAAGTTTGGTAAGCATTACTTGTTCAATTTCAACAAGATAGGGTTAGTTTGACGTTTTGAATTTAGCTTTCAGTGTATGGTATTTCAGTGTTTTGTCCACTACTGCTGAAATCAAAGATGCTAAAAGTTTTGAACACCCCCCCCCTCTTCCACCCCAGTAAAATAATAACCGTAACTGAATTCTGGTCAACCTTACCATCTACAAATACAACGGTCGCATTACCTAGTCACAGTGTTAAACAAACTTTCATATTTGTTTTCCATATTTAGTGATAATTTAATTTTCTTTATTAAGATTACAAACAAATTCAACAAGACACGCGAGCATCGCAAAACCAGGTAGATTTAAAGCTAAAAGCCATGATCACCTCCGCAAGCTAAAATGCTGCTAGCTAGCTAACTAGGTTAGCTAATTCTCGGCCAAAAAAGCATTTTCTTTGTTTATTTCTATGAATTCAGCATGTTCGCTTGTGCAACCCGATCACACCGACAATCAGTATATCATGTACAATAATATATCATACCTGTTTAATTAAAAGAGCTGCCCAGAGGAGACTCCACAGGAACCCCATGACTACCGACTGTTGTTGTTTCGCCCCATCCGCTGTGCGAGCCTGAACCTCCAGCTGGTTCGGCACGTCCCGCCCACATCTTGCAGGTACGTTTCTGATTGGTTGATTTTGTTCCGTCTCCAAAGAAAGGTCTGTGCAGGTGGCTCACATTCCTATCAATCATGGGAAGATTGGGCGTCACTACCACGTTTTCTTCGTTTCTCACTGTAGCTGACGGCACCACTGAAAAGATCCCCATGGAAGTTTTTTTATTAAATAATTGTAGTTAAAATGTGTTGATCTTAGAAACTACACTTTAGTATAACGGTCTACCATAAAGACTCAACAAATATTAACGTGGGATCCTCAGACCTTTCTAACCGGTCTTCTTTTTAACATTCTCTTTTTGCACTTTACAGAACCTACTAAAATTTAAGAAGCACTGGGTTAAATAATGCCATATTATACATGCTCGGCAAACAAGTTTAAACAACGTCTTTACAACTAAATCAGCGGTTTTGAACATCTGGTTTCCTGGGCGCGTCACCGGCTCCGTGATCGCGCCGCGGAGGGGTCGGTGACGTCATCCGGGAGCCCCGCCCCCTGCAGCCGGAAAACGGCGTCGACTGAGGAATGAGGGGGACATAGAACACGTAAGTCACTTTTAAGCCCTTTTGACTCCTGAAAACTTAAGTTGAAAAACGTAATAAGAATGTCAATGTTTGTGCCTTGAATAAATGTCTCTTGACTTGATATTGTGCGGAAGAAAATAGCTAGCAAATGACTTGCGGTTTGTTCTTGGAACTTACCCAGCTAATCAGGTTAGCTAGCGTCAAGCGTTAGAAGCGTGTGGAGGCAACTGTGCTGTTGGTTATAGTCTGGTGAAGTGGTCTAGGTTAGTTCACTGTATCGCAACTAATCTGTGTAATGTTTCGTGTAAACTATATTAACTACATAGACGGGCAAATGAATATTTCTAGAGATGAACTTTTAGCTAATTTCTTGTTCAGTCTCAATTAGCATTTGTACATTCTTATTTCAGGTGAAGTTTGAACCTCTTATGGGGTTGAACATTTGGCTCTGAACGTAGATTGTGAGATCCGTCGTTATCTGTGGTACTATACTATACTGTACTGTACTATAAGGATTAAATGTCGGATATGAATAACTCAATTGATTGTCTGTGGTGTAGAAACGCATTTGTTTGATGGTAGGTGATGAAGTAAGTACTGCTTTAGTAATGGACAAATGTAGAACCCCTTTGGATTTTATGAGATTGGTGCTTCAGTATATTTCTTATGTGACTGGTAGCAGCAGAGACCTTAGCTGTAAGCAGAGTATGTAGGTAACCAAGAGGTTAAAATCCCAAGCCAAAGCACATAGTTGTGGGTACTACTGATGGCTTTGTACTAGCAGTGATTCAGTTCAGTACATCTAGACAGTTAGGTCTACATAATATGTCAATATTAATTCATTAAATAACTGATTTTTGCAGTACTGATTTTTCTGCAAATTAGCCATCTTGTAAGCATTATAACAATTGCAAATATCTGGTATGAGTGCTCTGTGTATGAATCGCAGCATTCACATCTTACAAAACCTTCTGGGACAGTCTTTAAGATTTCACCAGTGTGTTGTCATTTTTTACTAAACGGCCTTAACATTTAAAAGTGCCATGCTGTGTTAAGTTATGCAGCATTATCTGTGGTATTAAAGATGCATGTGAGTTTTGCTATTGCACTGCTAGTTATTCAGCCTTTTAAGGTTGCAAGTGCTGGTTAATGGTGCATCCTATGCAAAATATATGGCGAATGATTGGACATCGTTGTCAGATTTTCAAAATACCGGTTAAAATAAATGTGTCTAATTATCATCTAGCCTACTCATTCTTGTTTGTGCGTGCGTGCTTCTGGCACCAGTGGTTCTCATCCCTTTTGTGTCCAGCAACTTTTAAAAAATGTAGGTCGGCAATTATTACCCCCTCTCTCTGCATTTCTTTAAATCTTACTAGAGCATTTTCCATGCAGGGTAACACACTGCATTGGAAAACACTTTGGCTGGAGTAATCCACTACAACAAAACATTGTGCTGCATTCCTCTTCTAGCATGTTTATAATGTTCTCATTCTTGAAGGCTATAATCTTGAAGGCTGGGAGAATAAGAACAGGACATTACTGATCATGAGTAAGCAAAGCAGCTGTTTCAGGCTTCGAGTCGATGACAGTAGCTGCATACGGCCATGTATGGGTTTGATGTTAATAAGTGCGTATTATGCTATTAAAACATGCCAATCTTAATGTTATCTCTCTTAGCTTGTGTGGTGGTCAAATAATGCCATGATCCTGGGAAATAATGATCTTTTTAGACTTGCTCACACCCACAGAGAAGAGTATATGTATGATCATTTAGTTTGCAGGGGATTACAAAATGACACAATTTATCTCTCAAGGTGAGAGTGGTGAGACACAGATTCAGAGATGTTCGTTCTATATTTTAGTGCTTCAGGACACTAGTGTGGATTGACCTTGAAGTCAGCGAATCATGGCTGGCTTCAGACAAGAGGATGTGGAAAAGTACTATGAGATGGGCGAGGAACTGGGCAGGTAAGGGGCTCACGGGAAGCTCTCGTATATAAAAGAATAAGTCAGAAAATTTACTCTTCCTTTGCTTGGTTTATTGCTGCCTAAATACATCATAGTATACCAAAACCTGCAGTGGTTTTCAAACCACTCCTTTCACGAGTGCTGTACTAACACGCAAATGTACTGATGCTGATGGGGGCCTGATAAAAACACATTGCTTATGTTACCGTGAATAAGGCCATTTCCCATGCGTTTGGAATGTAAATTGCCCCAACGTGAAGAATGAGTCATCCATGCACTCTGGGCCTGTCTGCCTGTCTGTATATGGAAGTGGACGTTTGTGCATGACCTCACTGCTTCACAATGTCTACTCTCTCCACGTTGTGTCAGAGAACAGCTGTGGGGCAGATGAGATTACAGGTTGCTCAGTCGCTGAGCAACAATATTTTACTATTTGCACTCCACGTCTTTTATTATGTAGCCTTCCTAGCTCAGTCACACACTCTGCTCTTGTAGCCTCTGTTAGTTGTCTTTAAATACACCTCTTTGTGTATGTGCTGTATTTAATAACCCCCTCCCCTGTTCTGTGTGTGCGTGTGCATGCATGCAGTGGTCAGTTTGCCATCGTGCGTAAGTGCAGGGAGAAGAGCACGAGGGTGGAGTACGCCGCCAAGTTCATCAAAAAACGGCGACTGTCGTCGAGCCGGCGCGGCGTGAGCCGCGAGGAGATCGAGCGCGAGGTGAACATCCTGCGAGAAATCCAGCATAGCAACATAATCACGCTGCACGACATATTCGAAAACAAAACCGACGTCATCCTCATCCTGGAGCTCGTGTCTGGAGGAGAGCTCTTTGACTTCCTGGCTGAAAAGGAGTCGCTGACTGAGGAAGAGGCCACACAGTTCCTCAAGCAGATCTTGGATGGGGTTCACTATTTGCACTCCAAACACATAGCACACTTTGACCTGAAGGTGAGGCTCTCTCAGTCTTGTAATTGAGTACATCACGTCTCCCTGCATGTAAAGATGTTTTCATTATACAACAGTCTGTGATATCTGAGACCTCTTGCATAGGATCACTGTAACAGGTTCTGTTCTCTGAAGTTGTTAACTCACTTTTAACACGTTATGAATCCTTCTAAAGTCTTGGCTACTTGAGTCTTATATGGTGGATATAGTCTTATATAGTGTGAAACATCTGTGTGGTTTTGTGTTGCAGCCCGAGAACATCATGTTGTTGGATAAGAATGTTCCTAATCCCAGAATCAAGCTGATCGACTTCGGCATTGCACATCAAATAAAGGAAGGAAACGAGTTCAAAAATATTTTTGGAACTCCAGAGTTTGTTGGTAGGGATTGTTAAATTAATAAGAAACATTGCTGTATAATTATATTTTCTTTTTTAGAAGTTATCTTGATGTATTTTTGTTCCCTTTTTAACAGCCCCAGAGATAGTGAATTATGAACCTCTTGGCCTGGAAGCTGACATGTGGTCAGTAAAGTCATTATCATGTTTTGAAATAATGATTTACTTATTGTCCAGGATTTTGGGTGGAGGCAATTCAGTAACCTGAGATTTAACTGTTTAAACATTTTGTGTTCTTTAGGAGCATTGGCGTTATCACATACATACTGTAAGTATCACCAAACTGTTCTTGTGTACTTCCACACAGCTCTGACCGGTCCTCCTCTGTGGGGTCATCATTGCAAACTGTCATCAGTAATTATGTTCTGCAGGTTAAGCGGAGCATCTCCATTTCTTGGAGAAACTAAACAAGAAACACTGACCAACATCTCAGCTGTCAACTATGACTTTGATGAGGAGTACTTCAGCAACACGAGTGAGCTGGCCAAGGATTTTATCCGCAGGCTCTTGGTCAAGGATCCCAAGTGAGCACTTTGCCTTTCACTATGAATTATGTTTGCATGGTAAATGCTCTGTCCCCAAGTGCATGCCAATGAACATGTTTGATTTCATATTGAGTGTTTATCTTTCTTCATTGATGTATTTTTCTTGCCTCATTTTTATCCCCTCTAGGAAGAGAATGACTATTGAAGACAGCCTAGAGCATCCATGGATCAAGGTAGGAGTCCCACTCTCATCTCTCGCTCCTCTCAATAATGGCTTGTCACTTTGCTCATGTATCTCTCTCTCTCTCTCTCTCTCTGGTCCAGGTGATAAAGCGGCGTAACGTGCGTCAGGAAGAGAGCGGACGACGGCCTGAGCGCCGGCGGCTGAAGACCACACGTTTGAAGGAGTACACCATCAAGTCTCACTCCAGCATGCCCCCCAACAACACCTACGTTAACTTTGAGCGCTTCTCCCATGTGCTGGAGGAGATAGCGGCAGCGGAAGAAGCTCTCCGGCACCTGGAGCAGAACCAGCGAGCGTGTCACGACGACGTCGCCGCTCTGCTGTCCATCTACGAGGAGAAAGAGAGCTGGTATCAGGAGGAGAACAAGAGCGTGGCCACGGAGCTGGGCCGCATGCGGGCTGAGCTGCAGCGCGCACAGGCCCAACGCCGCCACAACCAGGAGGAGGCCCGGTCTGCCACGCTGGCTGCCAACGCGCTGAAGCGTAAGCTGGGCCGTCTGGAGAACCGCTACGAGGCTCTGGCAGAGCAGGTGTCTGCTGAGGTGCACTGGGTGGAGGAGTTGGTCCGGTCTGTGGCCGCCGACCACGAGGGCTGGAGCACGGGCCTCGCCTGAGCTGGAGAAATGCAGCAGCAGCTGTGCTCAACCATCATACTGTAGGAGCAGGAGCTGGAGGTGCATGTAAGCAAGGCCATCTGACAGCACTTTGGGAAAGATAATTAGATCCTAAAATATGCATATATATGCACATATATCAAGTATACACATATATGTATATAGATTCATTACCACCAATGTGCTTTGGTTTTTGTTTTTTGTTTTTTTTTTTTTTTTTTTTTTTTTTTTTTTTTGTAAACTCAGTGATGTAGGAGTGGGAATCTCTGGCTCCAAAGGGTGCGTGATTGCTGCTTCTATTGTGTAATATAGGTTTTCATTTATTCATTTAATGCTTTAAACTGATATCTACCTATATACTTACTAAGAACCTTGTAATAGTAATTGTGTAAAACACTAACAGTGTATAGAACACATACATATTGTGTTAATACGCAATAATTAATTTAGCTACTGTTATATAGCATATATCAGTTTTGTTCATATCACGCACTTCAAACCATTCCATTTTCTCATGACTTTTTATGCAAAGAATAGTGCCAAATCTATGTGCATGGTATACCTGTACTGATATGCAAGTCTTACAAGATTTTCTTGGCTACTTTCAAAGTAATCTTGTCATCTAAATATTTTTTTGTTTTGATATTTATGTCCATTTCTGTTATTTATGTATGCTAGATCAAATGTTCATTAAAGTAAACTGACAGACATTTTGAGAGTTTGTGTTTCCTGCTTCCGCACACATGAAATCCTTTGGTGTCACTATGGCGTCAACAACATGACACGGTTTCTTTAAAACAGTGATGATGCACTTTTCCATCATGCACATCCACTCCATAAATGGCCAGAGAATAAACAAGTCTGTGAATTGGCACCATCCTGAAATAAACATCTGTTCAGTAGTGCCACTCTAGGGGCTAGTGTTGACTCTAAATCTCAACTAGCTTCTCCAGTGTGTGTCCACGCATATTATTCTCAAGGACATCATCATGCCCGTCTTCCACTCCCACAGACAAGGAAAGCAACCCAGGTGTTTTGAGGGAGGCAGACCAAAACAATGCACATTTCTCAGTTCCTCCTCAATTAGTAATGACCCGAGCGAAGTCAGCCAGCTGGACTTACTGGTTATTTGGTTTCTACTATAGCTATAAATATGATCAAATGATTCTAACACGTACAATTAACACTTATTGTTATGTAGCTTTAGCTTTTTAATGTTTGTTTTTATGTTATGCTTTTGTTAGCTCTAATTCAAGCATTACAGGCGAACTTGACCAGTGAACAGCGTCAGTTAAATTCGTGTTTAGCTCTAAATGATGCTACAAGAAGCCAGCAGATGGCAGCAAAAAGTCAAACGAAAGCCTGTGAATCAAGGACTAAATACCTGCATAAGCAATTTAATTAAAGTGACCAAAATGTCTACGCATTTAATCATTGACGAATGCGAGCTTGATGACTGACTGTAGAGGGATTTCTCTTGACAACAGTGCGTTCTTTTGGGTTGTTCCCACCCTTGGACATAATTCAATGACACTTCATGATGTATTCACTCTGACTTTTTTATACACAGTGAATTTGTAAAGTGTTGTGATGTTGCTGTGATAATGTGCATAATGGGGAAAACCATTAAAATATTGTGTGCCATATTATATTACAATATTACCATTTTGCTTTTTCATTTTTTAACTGGAAATCAAACGTACATGCATATATATTGTAGAATTGTACAGGTTGCCTTTTAAATCACTCCTCGTATTTCCACGCACACAACAGTAACAGTCTCAAAACGTGTTATTTGCATTTATTCATGCTACCTAAATTACTAGTTGATTATTATAATCTGATGATATTTAAAACTTTGCATAATAAATCTCATGTTTGTGTAGAATTTGCTAGTTGAATGGTTTTGCGCTATATTGATGAGATTTTCAGAGTTCCACGATTTTAAGTTCAATAAAACATGGACGTTATACTGGTACCGTTGCATCTGAAATATCTACGGACTTTTATTTTACAGAGCGGAACGCATGAAACCGGAAGTCTGGGATTTGAGGCCTAGCTGCTGGGTGTTCGTCTACTGGGAATGTTCCAGATTTAAAGAGCAACGTCATGTTTCTATGGTGTAAAATTATTTTTGTCACAGCAATGAATCCCGCATTGTGTGCATCATTATGTAGTTATTAATTAAGACACGTTAATAGCGCTCGTTGTGGGACGAGACAGTACAGAGCGCATATCTTTGAGCAGAGTTAGCCAGGTCCTTAGCTAGGTAGCTGCACAGCTAGCGAGGTGAATTGCGGTGGGAGAGGTCCATGTAAACAGAGCTTGCGTTAGTTCGTTTCACAGACGAGCGAGAGAGGAATCGTGTAGCTGTCAATTGTGGAACATGGTGGGAAAGTGATGTGTTGTTGAAAGTACTGGCGATAGTTATGATTACATTTTCATTAGTTTAGTCGTGCAACAGAAGGTAACTGCCTGGGTTATCTGTAATGTTTCAGGTTGACAACTTGGCTAATGGAGTATCTTTCTAGCTAGATAACTGGTTACCAATGTGGGTTGTATATGTACATATCACGGTTTTAATGTAATGTATCGTGGTAAGTTTAAAACGTCACCAGCTAAAATAGGATCCAGATATATTTGCTACATAGCCGTCCATTTTAGCTAGCTAGCCAAGTAGCTACAATTTACACATGTCACTAAGTATATAAAAAGGCAGATCTTTTTCTGCTTGTAAGACATGTAGGCAGTATGGAAGCATTACAGTTAATGGGTGTATTTTATGCTAAGTATCCAGCATTTTGAACGAAATAATGTACCTACCAAATTCCCTGTATATTTGAGTACAATAATGAGTTCATCGGAATACCGACGCATTTTACAACCTCGGAAAAATCCTGAAAGAACTTGTCGTACCATTGCTGAAGTGCTCGCAGAATTAAACAGGCCTACTCCACAAGAGAGGGGTTCCACTAAAGGCAACCCCAAAGCAACTTCTGAACCTCACTATTCCCCTGGTGCCACTCCAGTCAAACCTCTTCCAGAAAAACAGCAAACCCAGGCTGACCAAACAGAAATTTCAGCCTTATCTGCTTGCTTAGAGCTCAGAACTCAAACTGGACCTACACATGGAAATTTGTCTTCAAGTGTGAAGGACAATGAGCTGTTGGTGCCTCGGCAGACTGCCACCTGTCTTATGAAGCCCAAAATACAACAGAAGGGAAGATGGAGAAAAAGAAATGTGCCTTCAAAGAAGAGAGTCAGCTTAAGCACCAGATCTGATGTGTGTAATGAAAGATCATCTGAGCGGTTGGATAGTGCCAGAGCTGTGGACTGTGATGACTCTGCAGAGATCAAGGAAACAGCCCCCAAAAAAGCCAAACTAAAACGTTCATGTGCACACAGATCAAGTGCTGTGGATGCTCAAGCCCTGGTGAAAACTAGCAGTCCCATTCACACAAGTTCTACACTAAGTACCAGCCCCAAGCTGGAAGCGGCATCTGTGTCCCCAAGTAACTCTGCACTGGACCCATGCACGCCGAAACGCAGCCGACGTCGAGCCAAGCAGTGCTTCATTTCAACCCCACTGACAAGTACTCCTCTTCCCCCAACTATACCTGTGATTACAGAGGGTGGACATGTGATAAACTACAATCAGAGTGAGCTGAATATGTGTCCCGTAAAGGTATGATACAACTGAAATCTTTTGTCCATTGTCTAAATTTACAAGGCAATTGTTGATAAAAAATATTCTGGTCTGTAAGTTCAAAAGTGACATTAAAGTAGTTTGAGACCAGGACCAGTGTTAGGCCACTTACTGTTATGGGTATTAGTGGTGGAGTATTAATGACAGTGTTTGTCTCTGCTTTAACACGTTACTGGTATATGTTCTCATTAGTCAAGCCTGTCGGGTGTTTTAACACCAAAGAGAGGCGGACATCAGAAGCCTCGAGGGCCACGAACGTCTGTAGCTCAGCAGAAGAGGAAGAAGGAGGAGCAGCAGGACTTGTGCACTGCAGTGTATAGTAAACGGGTCAGGAAGAAGACCAGTGCAGAGCTCCTCCAGAACTCACCCAGCCAGCCGCATCGCCATGTCCGGCCACGTTTTGAGCTCCAAGACTTTGCCTCCCATGAGCCAGGTACTCAGAGACTGGGAGATTCACTCCGTTCGCGACTTGTTTCATATCCTGGACTTGGCAAAATGCTTGATGTGTTGTAATAATGGTTTCTGCAGTGACTTGGTCTTACTGTGTTCTGACTTTGCAGAGCAGCCACTGCCTTCCGACCTGTCCATCAAGTTGTCTGTGCAGGAGGAGGAGCCTTATCCGCTTGACCTTTCCCTTTCACTGCAGGAGGATGAAGAGGAAGAGGAAGATGAGGAGCTGCCTAGTTTCTTACAGCAGATCAGTCAGAGTGAGTCATCTTGAGATGTATAGGTGAACATAAGTGGATGTACATTCTTGTCATTACTTGTTCTGCCTTGGTTTTGTTCTAGAGCCTTCATTAATTAGAGAGGGACTGTTGGTGTGGTGTAAGCTGAGGAAGTACCCATTCTGGCCAGCCATGGTAAACTTCTCACACAAGTTATGTTCTAGGAATATAGAGTTTATCATAGTTAGTCATCCATCCATCATGTGCGTGGCTGGTGGCATGTATGCAAAATCTTTATTTTGAAAATGGTGTTTGTCTTTTTCTTCCACAGGTTAAAAGTGTGAACCACAAGAACAAAAAAGCCAGCATCGTGTTTATCGATGGGCTTCTGTTTGATAAGAGGACAGTTAAAAAAGGGTGAGACACTGCAGCTTTTCTCTTTTTTCCTCACTTCTGTCATGCAGATGTAATATCTGTGTGATGACCATGAGCACATTTTTTATTACCAAGCACGATTAACCTTATGTTGTCATGATGAATGCATTGCAATTCAGAACAGAACTCCTGCCTTTACGGTGAAACAGACATCACACAGATATCACACTTTAATAACTGACAGGCTTAAAGTGTAATCAGTTCTGTTGATTCCTTTAAAAAAGAGTTAAAAATCTTTCTCTTTAAACAGGCCTTCTGCTAGTATATATGCGGACGTATGCATATGCGTATATGTATGTTTGTGTGCATGTGTGTATATATGTGTGTATATATGTATATATATGTATTTCATGTATATATCAAGTGGCTATTGTCTTATTTTATTTGTCTTTATTTTTATCATCTTATTTCACTATTGTCTTTATAGGGAAATAAATAATACAGTTATTCTGACTGATGACTAATTTCTATCCTGACTGGAAAGCCCCGATCCAGAGGGCATCAAGGTTCATTGAATCATTTGATGATGTAAATCTCATATTCTGTGGCAGATTTTCAGCCTCCACCATTAAAAGACAGTTCAGACAGTTAAAAAAAATTTATGGAGAAACTACTCTTTTGGCCATTAGTGATCCAATGCCTTACTAAGATGTTTTTGTTTTTACTTGTATCTTATCTGTACATAAAATGGTGAGCATCTTTGGTAAATTAATTTACCAACAAATAATTTAAGGGATTTTTGAAAAAATTGGCATAATGTCTTCAGTGATATTTCAAAGTGGTTTTTTACAATGTACTGAAGTTAGAAGGCAACGTTTCATTATGAGCAAATAATTTTTCAATAATTTGCATTTGCTAGACAGAAATGCTTTTGGATAAAAATGAGTGAGTTTTAGAATTTTGTATTTCAGGATCTGGAAAAATAGAACTTCATTTCTGAAAATGTTTCAGTAGTTCAGTGTGAATAAAGCGGGCCAGACGGCCTCTCAGTGGGGCTGCTAGTGTTTTTAGTTTTTGTCTTGACCAATTTATCAAATTAAACCTCTTTTCTATACTCAAGGTTTTCTGTGTCCTTGAGAACCCTGAAGCCATTTGACTGTGAGGATTCGGAGCACTTTGTGGTAAGGCTGGTTTGGGATGAATTTGGTTTGCTGTTTGCTGATGGATCTCAGTATTCATATGTGTACATATGAATATATTTTGGATATCTGATAGGACTTGGCCAAAGAGAAGTATGGCGATATCATTACCTGGTGTCTGGACCTCATATCAGATTACAGGATTCGCATCGGTATTCCCCTTCCAGTCTGTCTATTAGAATTATAAATGGCCTGTCAGACCTACTCGTGCACTGGTTGCTGGGAAATTTGAATGAATTTTCTGTTTCCGTTTGCAGGATGTGGTTCTTTTGTTGGCTCCTTCATCGAATACTTTGATGATGATATCAGTAAGTTCTCCATTTGTATCCAATGTAAGACACAGCAGCTACACAAAGTTGGTACATAAGTAATACGCAAACTGTCAAATGCACATACTTTTGAAGAACAGGTGACCCAGACCGGTGACACATGACCGCCATTGACTGCTGTTTGGCTGTTGGCAGGTTGCCCGGTGAGGAATAAATATCGTAAGGTGTCATCATCTGAGTTGACATTCCCTAGCCAGGAATTGCTAAATGAGCAGAGCAAGGGCCTGGACACTTGTGCAGGGGAAGATAAGGAAGATAAAAGCCAAAGCAAGCAGGAAGAGCTCCACTTGAAGAAAGTGCTGCCGGACCGTACCCTGGCGGCCCGAAACCGTGCCAACGAGAGGTTGGTGGACTTCATTGTGAAGAAGCGCGGAGTGGAGAATCGTTTACTGGTATGACAAATGAAATTAAAATCTATATAGCAATCATTTTCTTAACATAAGTAGCAATGACGGATCAGACAGTACATGCTCTATTCAGACGTAACTGGATCTTTGGGTACACTGATGTAACAGCTTAAAATCACCAGAGTCCAGAAATGTACTTGAGCTGTGCAGGTCTGTGTTCATGGAGGAGACATTTTTCAGTCATTCAATTTAGAAAGTCACTGAATTTGAAGGGGTTGGTCAATATGTATTATTGTTTTATGGTCAATATGTATTATGTTTTATGGTCTGTTTTTGAGCCAATTACTTTATTGGGGGAAAAAATCCTGTCTAAATAAATTAATAAATGAACGACCTCTGCAGGCAGTGATCAGTGGACAGGAGCCATCCAAGTGGCGCCAGGCTCTGTGTAGCTCCAGCCGGCCTGTGGTAGACGTCTACCTGGAGGATGATGTGCAGCAAGATAAGGTCTATTGCTACCTGGAGGAGCTGTGTAAAACTAGCCCTGAACTGGAGACCACAGACCACATCAGCTTCGCCCTGGATGTTCTCCTGCCGGAGGTGAATCATTGCCCAAGCCAGACTGGGTGGATGGTCATACAACTTACATTTACATTTATGGCATTTAGCAGACGGTCTTATCCTGAGCGACTTACAAAGTGCTTTGCTTCTGATCACAGAATTCATCCTAGGTAATAGTACGGATAGGCCAGAATTCAAGATACCATTGAGTCAGACTACTACTAAACTACATGATTCAATGTCATTACCTAGTGTTTTGCAAGGCTTTGTGCAGTTTCTGATGGTGTTAACAAGGTGTTCTCAAAGGAAACTGTGAGGTCGTTGTGTGGGTCTGGGGTTCCTGGAATGTACAGAAGCTTAGTTTTGCTAGGGTTGAGCTTCAAGTGATGAGCAGTAATATCTGCTGAGCATGCCAAGATAAGCCTAGAAACCTGGGTACACACCTTGTCAGGTACACAAATTGTATAGCAGCAAACAGCAGCTGAGCAGCAAATAACTTTTGTTCTTCTATTTACTCTTCACTAGAGGGCCTAGTGTGTTGTGTACATTTTCACTCTGTACTTTGTTTCCTCTAAATATACTAGGCTCTTATCTATGCCATTGCTGGTGTGGATCACCTCTCCCTCGAACAGGCCGAGGCTAAGTACCGTCGAGGACCGTGCCACAGCAACAGGTGGGTGGGGCTTGATGTGCACTTTTGAAGGCCGCTCTACTTGTATTTTGAAGGCCGCTCTACTTTAGCCCTGTATTTTATCAAATTTTTGTCCTTAATTTGTAAACCTGTTTTTCTCCCTCTAGAGAACGGCAAGAATTTGACATGATGATTGAACAGCAGATGAAGCTGAAAGCTGCAGGACCGTCGACATGAAAACACTGCCACAATTTCTCCATGTTTTTCTTCCTTTCTAAATTTGTACTTAGTAGATCAGCTGGGTAACATAATTCTTTGTCATAAATGTGAAAAAAACTATTTTTAATAAAACTGTAACCTGTAGTTGTTTTATTGACTGCTTGTGACTGCCTTCCCTTTATGTGAAGGCGAGTCTTTTCATAGCTCTCTCTTCAGAAGAGTCTTCTACAGCACTGATGATCAGATCAACTTGGTCTTTTCTACCACATGGTTTTAAGACATAAGTCTCATGGCTGTATGCAGAAACTAAAATGAACATGGATCAACAAAACAGAATGTCAAGGTTTCTGTTCATGTTATTCATGATTTCAGTATCACAATTTAAAATCAAAATTCTTGTTTTTTTCAAAATTTACAATATAGTGACTTCTGTTTGTCTCGTCTGGTTTTTGGTTACATAATCAAGCTAGATGGAGGGAAATGTTACATAGTGTCATATTTTTACAATCAACCAAATTCAAGTTCATGCCAGTGCCTGAAAAATACATGTTAGAAAAGGAAAATGCAGTATATCCATTTCATATTGAATCATCAGCTTAAACATTATATAACAATAAATCTTTATTTTTCAATTTACAGTAGACCTAACAATGTGCAAACAATTAAAAACATCTGTAAGTTTTGTACAAACATTTTGTTACCTACCTTGCAGCTCACAAGCAAGTGTTTGGACAGAAAAGTGCTTACACATTCCTTCGTACCCCAGAAGTGCCCCATCGTTACTGGTGATTGAATTTGCCAGTTTGTACATTTGCATGATGTCAATATTTACATCACTTTTACATAAATCTGGTCAAAAACCAAGTGGTAATGTGCTGCGTTTGCATGGATATTGTTCACAAAGGTCCCAAACCTTCCTATAGACTAACTGGATGTGTGTGACACTAGAACACTAGACTCTTGACACCCTGCCCAATTGGACTAGACATTTATGGGTTTAAGATGACACTAATCCCTAATCCGTGTTCCATTATGCTTTTTCTATCAAACAAGATTGGAAGAGACCATGGTTCAGACCTCAGAAAGCCTTGCTGACTTTTTCAGGGAAGTTCACTGGGAAGATCAGGGGCTTACGGCTCTTTGAGGGAATTGATATGAGCACAGATCTTCAGCGCTGGCCCCAGTTTGATGTTCATGACACTCATGAGGTGTTCTTCCGTCAGTAGCAACAAAGCTTGGCCGTCAATCTCCTGAGATCGGAACTCCGTCACGATGTCCTGGCATCCTGCAGGAGTGCCAAACAAATCTTGTATTTTTGTTTATACACACACACGTGCGCAACAATTTTGATGGTGATGGAATGTTGACTCTGTACACAGAATGGATTTGAAATTTTTACATTTTCACAGGCTCAAAAATTATTGGACTGAAGATAGACCAACAATCATTTATGACGACGAAATAAAAAGTTCTAGGGTTGATTCCACGTGCTGAATTTGCATTTGGAAAATCATCATGGGAGCTCTCAGTTTGCAGTCTTAACATACAATCAAAGGAGGCCATCGGTTTGTTGCAAAAACAACACAACTCTATGAGAGTAAGAAGTAGCCAAATCAACAATTTGAAGAAAAGCAAATAAGTTAAATTTAAACAAATAAGTAATGCAATGTCAAACTAATCAACATCAAAACATCTGTTAGACCATGCAGAATTCTTTCCTTGGTGTAGAAAAACCTCTTCTAAACATTTAGCCAGGTCAAGAAGGAGGTAGGCCTGTCACTGTTCAAATCTACAATCAACAGTTGCAACAATCAATTACAGGTTTACCTCTAGTTTCAAACCAACAGTAAAACATAAGAACAAATGGCCCAGTTTCAACATTGCTAAAAAAAACAAGCCCAGTTCTGGAACAAGATTGTTTGGACAGATGAAAGAAAGATTAACTTGTACTGGAGTGATGGGAAGGAGAGGGCAGAGAAAGACAAGAATGGCTCAATGATTTGACACGCAGCATTTCATCTGTCAAACATGGTGAAGGCAGTTTTATGGCATGACCATGTATGACTGCCAGCTGAACTGGGTCACTAATGTTTATTGGTACTTTCTTATACTCATTGGACTTTAGTGGTGCTTTCAACACCATCAACCACATAATTCTACTGGATAGGCTGGAGACACACATTGGCATAAGAGATCAAGCACTCTCCTGGTTCAAATCCTACCTGACGGATTGATGCTAATATGTCCTTGTACATAATGAATGTTCAGAATGCACAAATGTAAAATATGGTGTCCTACAAGGATCTGTATTGGGCCCCATATTAATCTCATGCTATCATTAGGCACAATTATTCATAGACCATTGCTGTGGAGATGATATTCAGTTGTATACATCTTCTAATCCAGATGATGTCGATACTACTCCCAAAATTGAGAACTGCATTCAGGAAATAAAAAACTGAATGGCATCTAATTTTCTTCTTCTAAATTCCGATAAGACTGTGGTGTTACATCTTGGACCCAAAGCTGCAAGAAGCAATTGGTCTAATATTCCTCTTACCCAAGATGGTTTTTCAGTCACACCAAAATATACCATAAAACGTTTAGATTCTGATCTTTCATTTGACACACACAAATGCAATGTCACTAAAGCTGCGTTCCATTTACATAATTTAGCTGAGCTGAGACATTTACTTTTGTAAATGCTGTGATGTCATCAGTATATGCACCAATGATGTCACTTACCAGAGGACCAACATGCACATTGGAGGGACGGCTTGGCCTAGAAATAGAACTATAAAAATTGACTGCTACTAGCTGGGCCACCCAGTGGAAGATAGGTTCCCTTTTGAGTCTTGGAACTCCCAAGATTTCTTCCTAATCCCTGCCTGGGGGATTGTTCCTTGCCACTGTCATCCCTGGCTTGCTCATTAGGGATTTGTACCCATGTATTTTTTAAGCTGCTTTGTGAAAACATACACTATATTGCCAAAATATATTGCTTAAGTTACATCCCATTCCTAATCCATAGAGTTACGAACTAGAACAGCTTAAATTCTTCTGGGAAGGCTTCCCACAAGGTTTATGAGTGTGTTTATGGGGATTTTTGACCATTCTTCCAGTAGTGCATTTGTGAGGTCACATACAGATGTTGGACGAGAAGGCCTGGCTCCCAGTCTTGGCTCTAATTCATCCCAAAGGTGTTTTATCGGATTGAGGTCAGGACTCTGTCTAGTTCATCCACACTAGACTCTTCCATCCATGTCTTTATGGACCTTGCTTTGTGCACTGGTGCACAGTCATGTTGGAAGAGGAAGGGGCCAGCTCCAAACTGTTCCCACAAAGTTCAGAGCATGGAATTGTCCAAAATGTCTTGGTATGCTGAAGCATTCAGACTTCCTTTCCCTGGAACTAAAGGGCCATGCCCAGCTCCTGAAAAACAACCCCACACCATAATCTCCACAGTCCCCCCTCCATCACACATTACACTTGGCACAATGCAGTCAGGGAAGTACCATCCTCCTGGCAACCGCCAAACCCAGACTCTTCTGGCAGACTGCCAGATGGAGAAGTGCAATTCGTCACTCCAGAGAACGCGCCTCCACTGCTCTAGAGTCGAGCGGCGGCATGCTTTACACCACTGCATGCGACGTTTGGCTTGGATGCAGCTGCTCAACCATGGAAACCCATTCTATGAAGCTCTCTGCGCACTGTTCTTGAGCTAATCTGAAGGCCACATGAAGTTTGGATGTCTGTAGTGACTGACTCTGCAGAAAGTTGGTGACCTCTTCGCACTATACGCTCCAGCACCCACTAACCCCGCTCCGTCAGTTTACGTGGCCTACCACTTTGTGGCCAAGTTACTGTCGTTCCCAAACACTTCCATTTTCTTATAATGCAGCTGACAGTTGAGCGAGGAAATTTCATGACTGGATTTGTTGCACAGGTGGCATCCTATCACATTTCCACGCTGGAATTCACTGAGATCCTGAGAGCGACCCGTTCTTTCACAAATGTTTGTAAAAAAAACTCGTCTGCATGCCGAGGTGCTTAATTTTTTAAGATTCCAATCATTTGGATGGGTGAGCTAATACTTTTGGCAATATAGTGTATGTTGTAAGAAGTGCTACACAAATAAGATTGACTTTGACTTCAAGGGAGGAACCTACATGTCCGTGGGTTCCAGATTTCAAACAGTCATTGACTGCAAAGGATTAGCATATACTGTATATAATATATATATAATAATTCTAATATTTATAACTGTTAGTTTGTCCAATTCCTTTTGAGCCTACTATACTATTTTAACCCTGTAGTCTACACATCTTGATGGCCTCATTTTAAATTCATTATGATGATGTAGTGGCAAAATTATGGCATGAGTACTTTGTGTGTGTAATTTTTAAATTAGCCCTAGAGCATACTCTTAGGGGAGTGTGGAGGTACCTGGTAGAGAGTTGATATAGGAGCAGACCTGTTCCACACTCCACTGTGCAGGGGAGGAGTCTGACAGGCAGGTGTTGCTGGTACAGCTGTCCTGTCTTCCTTGTTGTTGGTTTCTCTCTTTGTCTGCTTGTAGACGCAGTCTTGTCGTCATGGGACCTGGAGAGTCTTCCTCTCCACTCTCCCCCCCCCCACCGTGGGATAAAGAGTTGGCTGGTTGCTTCATATTGTCTGGTCTGTAGGATCCATGTAGCTGCAAAGTCACACTGAAGCATTATCAAGAGTCTGATCACATAATTAATAAACGTAGCAATACAAAATCCCGCTCACTCAATAAAAACAAAACAGTAAAAGCACTCCCTCTCTGACCTGCGTGAGGAAGTGATCTCGTGAGTTATGGTTGACACGACTGGGTGGACGTCCTCGACGGCCCATTGGTCGGTTAGGCCAGCGGTTCGCTCTTTGAGCCCCCAGTATGCTGAGGCGCTTTGCACAGCTAACATTGAACCTGCACAGTCAGAAATATAGAGAAGAGTAGTGATTCATTGGCCATAACAGATCTGTAATTAAAAACTTTGCATGAGGTTAATAAAGTGGAAATTTCTCAAGTATTACAAAGATGAGTTAGTTACAAATTGAGTCAGCTCTTCGCCACTATGACTCGGGTAGCTGTGGTTCTCTGTACCTTCTGACGCAGGTCATGGTGCAGAAGCGTTTGGAGCGGAGGAACGTGTGGGCTAAGGCCCTCTTCCCACACAACTCACATTTCAGCACATCTGGGAAACTCTCTGTCAATCTCTCTACAAGCACACGCAGACACACACAACTGTTTTGTGACAACAGATGTTGTATAGTTGTAAAACACTCCCTCAGAGCACACATTCATTTGCAGAACACCACTAATACTAACACCTCACACACACTCTCCTCCTTCAGACAATATACTTAATGTATGTTTAGGTCAAAGACGTCAGTGCTACTGTTTCTTTTATGTGACTGCAGAGACATATGGTGATTATTTGATAAAACATTTTTGGTGATATACTATAACTGTAGAGCAGATCAAAATTGTCAGTCTGTCACATTTACCTCAATGAAATACAGTATGTTTGGTGTCCAAAGCAATTATTACTTCTACCTTGCAGTCTTCAGCTATACAACTCCAGTCTTTGTGTTCTACAGTTGAGCAGTGTACCCTTGAGCAGTGCAAAATCCCAACTCCAAACCCAGCTCAGTACATCTACATTTAGCCATAACCCCATGCAGATGACCTGATCCAGTCAGCCCTGCAGCTTGGTAACTCACTTGCCTAAACATAAATGTAGACACTAAATAGAGGGCATCTCACCATCCTCAGCATTGGTGTTATCTATGTCTGATTCTGTGTGTTCTTCATCCACGAGGAAGTCGTGACAGGCTGGGGCTGCACTTCCTGGTAGGTCTTTGGGCTGAGGCAGCTCAGGCTGCTGTTGGTTCTCCAGAGAGGTGCGACCAACCTGTGAACAAGCACACCACTAGCAGATTATATCTAGACATGTAATATCCCTGCAGGGGTAAAGGGGGGATTGATCTTAATACTGTGCCTGAAACTTGTGAAAAGTGTGAAGCACTTTCTCAGAGGATAGTGTGAACATATGGAATGCAGAATAAAAAAAAATTGTGTTTGCTGGGCATATGACAATAAAACTCAAACAGGACTTAGCACCATGGCACATCATAGCCAAAGTGACTCTGAATGGCTGTAATGCCATCTAGTGGACATACCGGGAACGGTTCCAGCCCCTCTCTGATGACGAATCCCTCAATGAGGTGTGTGAGGATGTGGGGTCTAACGATGGCCTGAGAGGGCTGTCCCTCCGGGCTCGCTGGGAGGCTGGCTGGGGGGAGCTTGCTGGAGCTTCTTACCGCAGCACAGAGGAAGGGTTGGGGGATGGTGTTGAGCGCAGACTCCTCTGGTGACTGGATCATGGATCTGATGGACTGCGAGCAGGAGTGCTCCACTGGGCCTGCAAGCAACAGTTGTGGATGGTGGATTGGTTCTGTGCTAAAAATGCAAGATTGTGTATGAATTTCTGATGTCTTTGCAGAGAATGCCTGGCTGGAGGTTGCAGCTCCTTGCACCTGTGCAGTCTTTTGGATGTGTGAGGCTGTCATTGCAGGTACTCTGAACTTCAGCTGGATGGGCCAGTGTTGGAGGGGTGGGGGTCCTGCTTCTGGAGGGAGACACGCGTCTCTTCTCTCGCTCCTGATCCACCTTTAGTAGACGGGCTGCCTCTGACTGTTGACAAACAGAACTGTTCAATATTTCAAACCATTTATAACAGTTTTAATATCACTGTTTATAATATCCAGCTCCTCTAATCAACCATTCCAACTGACATGGAGACGCAGGAGTCTGCCTACCTGCATAGTTCAGGTTCAGCCCTAATCATACAACTAACCAAACCTTCCAGAAGGCTGGATCTTTCATGGTGAATGAGGTTTTGCACTAAATTGTACAGCAAGGTCTCCAGTACCTTAGTAGGTTTGGTGTTTGTCTCATTAAAACATGAGGTATCCCCCAAAACAAGCTGACTCACTGAAGGATCTTCCATCCGCGTTAGTGGTTGCACCTTCAGGTCCACAGCCACAGTCTGAGGAGGTGGAAGATTCTTGAAGGGCAGCTGGACAGCAGCATCAGCTCCAGGAAGCTCAGTGTCTGAGACCAGCATGTGGTCGGACTGCAGAGCTAGAGCATGGACAGAGCGCAGGGAGAGTCTCTGCAGAGAGGCAGGGGGGACAGCCAGTCTGGGAAGGGCCGTGGTGGGGGGGGGGAGGGCAGCTAAGGGGTGGAGGCTGGGGCGGAGGCTCTACCGCTGGGCCAAGGTGGAGCGGTGGAGTGTCCAACAGAGCAGGACAGCCTGGCGTAAGTACGGAAGTGGACATCGCCGCAGCTTGCTGCTGTACAGAGGTTTGTTTGGCTGGTTGGTCAGAGGAGGTGGGGCCTGAGAGGACATCACAGTGCTGCGATAGGACAGCAGCAGGAGCAGGTGTGCTGTGGGTCAGCAAGGAGAGGGGAGGGGACCCCTTGTCCTGTGGAGTGACCTGCAAGGCAATGGGTTGCACATGCCTGTGGGCGGTGCTGCTCTGCAGGATGAGCTGTGGTGGTGTTGCCGGGCTGGGAGTGCAGTGCAGCTGTTGACGCACCACAGCATGGGACCGCATCGGCGTGAACGCTGCAGGGAAGCAGGCATCACTGCTATGAACCGACACACGTCCGCAGGAGTTCATTTCCACACCAATATAGTTTCTAATGCAATACGGATGATCAAGCCACTTGCTACATAATACAAAGCTGAATGTTCTTGTTATTTCGGTTGTATCTAAAATATATGTGAAATCAAAATCTCTAATGAGATCCACTTAGTGTATCCTGTTAGAGATTTTGTTTTCGTACACACTCACTGCTAGAAGTTTCCACCAGGGCTTGGGATAGATGTGTTGACCTCAGGGGACATAGGGACATTTTGGGGAGTGATGGGCCCTGAGATGTAACTTTCAGCTGGACACTTGGAGCAGCAGTAAGAGTTCCGGGCAGATTTGTGCGCATGGACAAGCTTGAAACCTTGGAAGAATATAAATGATTCAGTTACACCAGCTAATGATATCACTGACTACTCATGCGTAATATGATCACTTACACCATCAAACAAGTTACAACTATCAGTGTTTCCCACCACGGACACTGAGGGATTATTGTATTATGCTCACCTGGATGCACCATGCTTCTACAATCTTAATAACAAACGTAAAAGTAACATGCTTTCTTTTGTGCTATGTTTCATGAATTTAGAGCAGATTATGCCGGAATACTTTGTGTTTATATTTAAAACAAATCACCAATCAGTAAATAATCAATCAATACACCGGTTTATTGCTGTATTCATAAGTATTTGCAGAAATAGTGTTTTAAGTGCATATAAATGCATGTTAATATAAATATTTTCCTTTGGTCAAAACCCGCCCATCTGATCCAAGTGCACAAAAAAGCTTCTGTAGTACAAACTGCTGAAAAGGTTAAAGGTTAGAGATTAAAGCCGGTGATGACAGAATGGTGTCAGAAGACCAATAAAGAGGCCAATAAAGTTTTTAAAAATTACAAATGGGTACAGAACTCAAGTACAGTCAGTAAGCTTACATCACATTGCCATCACTGGTGGTTTACAAAATACAATTGACTTTAAATTGTATAGCAGCTATAAGTGTATCTAGTAAAAGGATTACTAAGTGTGTTATCCTTCATACATACTAGTTTTTAGAATCTTCTAATATGGGGATGTGGAACACATACACAGATCAGCCACAACATTAAAACCATGGACTGGAGAAATTAATAACATTTATTATCTCATTATAATTACACCCATCAAAGTGTATGCAGATACTGTATATGGAGAATATTAAGAAGTAAACAGTCCTTTTTAGAGGAAACAGCCAAGTGTAAAGATCTGAGTGACAAATTTTGATGGCTAAATGACAGAAGACAGAAGAATATTTCTAAAACAGCAGGTCTTGTGGGGATTTCCCAGTAAGCAGTTCTTAGTTCCCACCAAACGTAAAGACGACTGTTGCACCAGCAATAGGGTTAAGTGTGGCCACAGATCACTGATATATGTAGAAAATAAAGGCCAATCCATGGTGTCAGAAGACACAGTGCATCACAGCTTGCTTAGTACGGAGCTGCACTGCTGCAGACTGGTGAGAGTGCCAATCCCTGTACACCACCAAAAGTGTCTACAATGGTCATTGGAGCATCGGTACTGGACTGTTTTGTTGGGTCATTGGATTCATGTGGATTATTCATGTGGTTATTTCGACACGTACCAACTGGCAATGGTATTGGCCTCTTTGAACAAGGTAGAGGGCAGAGCCTTTTCCTAGAAAAGCTCCCATGCTATGTAATAACCTCTCTGTCAATATTTGAGAATCACACAGTCTCAATATTTAAGGCTAGGCTGAAAACCCATTTGTACTGACGTAGTTAGCTAGAACATCTGCCAGAGCCCCTTGCACACTATCCTTGCACACTATAATTTAATTACATTTCTCTGTATTTAGTCATGCCTAATAATCTTTTCTCTCTGCTGAGGTAGACCTTCTCCTAAAGTCCTGCTCTTACTGAGTCTCGACCTGTCTCAGTTGCTATGGCGCCTCCCAACACCTCCCCCATGTCCCCCCTTGCTGTGACCCCCTCCTTCACCCCACCTCCACTGCCCTGGTCAGATGTTTGTGTGCCAGAAGGATTTTGGACATACCTACACCCTGCGAACCACAACCAGAATGTACATGCTTTGTTTGTTGTTTACTTATTTCACTATTTACTGCTTAATTGTTATTGTGCTGTCTGTTGCTGACCAGAAGAGGATAGGTTCCTCTCAAGGTTTCTTCCTCATGCTATAGGGAGTTTTCCTTGCCACTGTGACCTCTGGATTGCTCACTGGGGGCTTGGATTTGGACTCAGACATACTGTATGTAAACCTACTTTGTGACAACGGTTGCAAAAAGCAATATACAAATAAATTTTACGTACATACTTACTAATGCATCCTAGCACACTACAACACTGTTGCGGAATGGTTGGAGGAACACGACAAAGTGTTTGAGGTGTTGACGAACCCTCCAAATTCCCCAGATCTCAAAGCTATCAAGCATCTGTGGGATGTGCTGGTAAAAAAAAAAAGTATTGTGGAGTCCATTCGTTGTGGCACCAAGGGAACATACATAATATTAGGAAGGTGGTTAATGTTATGGCTGATTGCTGTATGTTGTGGGTGGTGGTCATAGGATGTAATGTCAATACTCCAGTAAAGGTCTTTTTTTACTCTTGGAAGATAGTTTAATGTGCTTGGGCCCAGGAAAAACAACATAAAGTTACTGGTAAAACTGTGCTAAAAAATAGAAAAATACATTTTAAGTTTAACAATAGTGACACTGTCCTTAGCGTCTATAACACGTACCTAATATTACCTGAGAAAAATGAAATTCTTATTCACCAGTTTAATCAGGACATGATGGGTTGTTTTTGTTATGCATCAAGCAACAAGCACTGGGACAGGCTCACAGGCTAAAAATGAATATGCCATTGCTGCGAGTCTAATTGATAAGACTAGATGCCTTTCCACAGGGCCTAATCTAAGGTGAGCTCTCACCTGTGAAGAGCCTGGCTGGGACGAGACGGAGGTTAAAGCAGGGAGCTCAGCACTTACTGAAGCAGCAGGTGCAAGAATCAGCTAATAGACAGAAGACAATGAGAAGAGGAGATGATAGAGTGATTTAGATTTAGCAAAACAAGCTTTACAGGCCACAAACTCTCCTCCTGCCATAACAGTTTTTATAATTAATCGTTTTTTATATAACCGATCATGATTCAATGCTGAATTTGGAACAGTGTGATTAATAGGGACATACACATTTTAGCTTGTAACTCAGAGCTTAGCAGAGCTTCACTGAGACTTTCTCACCATCTGAGTGCGCAGGTACATCTGGGCCTGACTCCCAGGGGGGGAGCTATTACCCAGCAGCATGGCATGCTGGGATGTTGCTCCTGCAGAGCCTGATGAGTTGGTGGCCTGGAACTGACTGATTGGCTGAGATGTGAAGTAAGCAGAGGCAAGATTCAGAAGCTGATTAAATGCTATACTTGAGTTAGATCAAGAGTGTCCAGCAACTGATTGTCTAAAATCACTTACTGATGTCTGTGCTGCATTCTCATTGCATGCTGTTGTTGGTGATTTGGACTGTCTACTATTAGACTGTGAAACCTGCTGAAAGCAACACACATAAACACCAAATACAGAGACATATGAAACTTGAGTAAGGCTTAGAAAATGGTGTAACTGAGATCAGTTTCTCTCCATGTCGCTAACGCTCTCTCCAACACATACACACACACCTGCTGGACACAGGCAGGGCCGTGTGTGGTGAGGGTAGTTGGTTGCGGGTGCTTGTGCACAGCCGTGGTATGCACCATAATATGGTGTTGCTGTGCTGCATATACCTGCTGAAGGTACTGAGTGGTCACACTTGCAGGCTTGGGTATTGCCTGCTGGATCACCTAGTACAATAAAGACACACACGCACGCACGCACGCACACACACACTCATAAACAAAGTGTGTGTACCCCTGTTTCTATCATTTTCTTATTGTCATAGAGTAAATGGGAAGGATTTCACTCGGTCTCTATATTTTGGTTTCTACACGCATTCTCAGTGCAGAGTTCTGAATTACCTGAACAGCCAGCCTGTCTGAGGAGGGGCTGCTTATGGGTGTGGGGCTGGCCTGGGTACGGGTAAACATGTTGGGGACAGGAGAGCTGATGGGTGCTGATGATGTGGTGGTAGTGGTGAAGATTCCAGGTGTTACCTCACTATTGTTCTTCTCCATGACTACCCATACAACTCTGTTAGGTTGTTGGAGTCAGAGGTTGGTCTGAGCAAGACGAAGATCATGGGCATGAAGATCATGAGTATTTACAGACGTATCTACTAAACTTACAGGATGCTTTAATTTATTAAAAGACACTTCAATAAATACCTTATTTAAACACCCTTTCATGAACTGCATAGACTGCAGTAGCCTAACTGTAAAAACGTTAGTCTGCATATCACAGTTCAACAGACTAAATATAATCAAAACCAGAATCCAAAAATCTAATTATATTATATTATATTACATTACATTAAAGTAGTCGGCTAATTATTGAAATTGTTCTTAGTCATTGTAAACACTGTAAAAAAATTGTTCTTGTATTATTGCCTTGTGGGAAGAAACGTACTACCTGCATTGATTGATTTAATAACCGACACATGCATTCTGGTTGAAAACAACATAGACATCAAATGCACTTACTATACCTTTTTTTAAATAATTATGAGTATTTCTTGAAATAAACACATTTTATTGGAAGTGGTGAAAATCATTTTTGTTAAGTGACCTATTTTCCATTTGTAATAACCCTCCAGGTCTACATTTGTTTACTTTACTTACATTATTCCATATTTAATATATGTACTCATTTTCCACGTCTAGCGTAGAGTTTAGAGAATAAAGTCAGAAGGTATTCTTCTTATATTATGTTAATTATCGGGATGCGATGTAAATGCTATCCAAAAAAAAAAATGCTGTTTACGTTTCAGACAAATATTTTACCCATTTACTATTATAACAAAGATCAACATTGTATATATATATATATATATATATAATATAAAACCAAGATGAACAACATATTGATATTTACGGTGTTTTGTAAATACATTATACTAGAAACACATTTATGAAAACGTGTCTTCTATATCGAAATCATCATACAGTTATCATATAATGTTATCTTATGGGATTAAAATGAACAGCCCGTACACCTCGTTATGTAGGCCTGGACCACTGAGACTACGTGATTGCACCTTGTGTTTTTAAAAAAGTGATGTTTTGAGGCACGGGTTTGGAATCCTCTCTGTTCTTATACATTTCTGCATATGCCACGGAAGCGCGTTTAAATATGCATATGAGTAGGAGAAATGTTATTCATACCGCCTATCACCTATAGCTCAAAACCATCGAACGACATTACGTGTAGTGCATAGCTATTTATCCCTAAAGACCTTAATCTCAGTATGATTACGCGAAGCTGAAGTTTAATGATCACGGTCCCGCTGAAATCTAATTATCACGCCTCTTAAATCAGAGTTCCCATAGGTCGTTAAGACAGGCAGCGGGTATATTAAGCTTACAGACAACTTATGTATGTTTAGTGTGGTGCGGAAGACCTTCCATAAATAAACAGTGACACGACACAAGAAATGCCTACCTTTGTAGTCAACGCCATCATGTAATAATTTAGAGGAATTTGTTTTAGAATGGTTAATTTGTACGACTTCGCTTCCCTTAAATATTTTTTAGCAATATTCACGTTTCCATCTTTGATAAATAATCCAGATATGACCGTTTATCCGCGCCGTAACTGAGGTACAACAGTGGTCTGTGTTACCTGCCTGGTATGGATATTAAACGAGAGCCATGGTGAGGTGCCTGCTCTGCTGCTTTGGACAACCACTGCCCCGGTCATGTCCTAATGCGTCAGTGCTCTAAAATGGAGATAAAAAGAAATAAAAAAAACTTACAGGCGGAAAGAAATTTCTGAACCAGCAGCACCACTTACTGTATAGGAGGACGTTGTGCATGGCTGAAATACATTAGAATCTGATTTCTCTCTCATTTAAGTGGATCCATGTATCACTTAATTCACCTGTGATTTTTGAGGATGGCCTTGTAAATGGATGAGATGAATAAAATTTGATTTAGAAGTCTATTCACAAACTATATGACCCATAAACCTAAGCTTCGTCTGAGCAAACTTTTTAGTATTACACTTTCTTGATTTATACATGGACGCAGATGGAAATTCTGAAGTGAGGGGACCAATATTAATCTGGGGGGGACACGAAATCTAGATGCTAGATTAGTATGGGGTCAATATAAATCTGGGGGGGACCCAGTGCCCTCTGCGCCCCTGCATTCATATGTGCAATTATGATATTGGCAAATTCAAACTCACCCATATGTGTATTTGTTTATTCTGAAGATTTGAGAATTACGCGCAGTTTAAAAGTGGCGTTGGTTGATGTGTTTTAATTGAACGGAGAAACATGAGTATGAAGGACCGCCTCAGTTATACCCCTAACAATAACTTCAGGGATACATGTTAAACTACATGTTGACTACATTTCATATAGACTTTATTTTATTTCATTAGAAACGGGCGAATGTGAATTTTGGGGAAAAAGTAAAAAAAAAACCCCGCCTGTGCTTTGGAGGTGTATCCATCCCCCTTTCCGCAGTTCGTTTGCTATGATCGGAATGTTGCCCGACTTGTCCACTGAACATAACTGCGCGGTTTGTTGATCATTCATCAGAAATACATCATTGATTATTAACCTAGGGTTAAGTTTCACCGTGACGTTACCAATCGCGACTCGTTTGACTGTTGCCTCCGTCGGATGCGTGTCCACACACCCCTGCACATGCCCGTGTTGGGTCGACCCGGCGCAGGCCTTGATTAGGGAGGTTCCTGCCGCGCACAAGTTTGCGCTTTGTGTCCGTCCCCCAGGAACTTGTTGCGTACGTTATACATACTAGACAACACGGCTGTCATTACGGCTCAGGCTTTTCGGGCGAGAAACGTATTCCTTCGTCTTTGTGTCACTCCAAATCGTAGGAACCTTGATAAGTTTTTTTTCTGTTGACTTACTAGCTAGCCAGCTAGCTGGTAGTGGAGTTGGGGCTCCTGTGAGTTTATAATGCCTACGTTGCGGGACAGCACCATGACCCACCCCGGCGACAACCCTCACCAAGTGCGGGTAAAAGCGTATTACAGGGGGTAAGTAGCAAGTGGGACCCGATTTGTTTAATCTAAAAGTTTTTAGATTATATCTTTATAGACAACATGCTTATTTTCCTGCCTGTGTGTCATGTTTGTGGGCGAAAATGTTTTGGTTAGCTAGTTCGATAGGAAGCTAGCAAGCCAGATCTGCTATCTGACTAGCTAACCAAGCTAATTCAGACAGCGATAGCGAGGTTAGCCAGCACTGTGATTCAGCTAGAGTGGAAATGGCTGGGTTAACTACCAAACACTGATTCAGCTAGAGTGGAAATGGCTGGGTTAACTACCAAACACTGATTCAGCTAGAATGGAAATGGCTGGGTTAACTACCAAACACTGATTCAGCTAGAGTGGAAATGGCTGGGTTAACTACCAAACACTGATTCAGCTAGAGTGGAAATGGCTGGATTGACTACCAAACACTGATTCAGCTAGAGTGGAAATGGCTGGGTTGACTACCAAACACTGATTCAGCTAGAGTTGAAATGGCTGGGTTGACTACCAAACACTGATTCAGCTAGAGTTGAAATGGCTGGGTTGACTACCAAACACTGATTCAGCTAGAGTGGAAATGGCTGGGTTGACTACCCAACACTGATTCAGCTAGAGTGGAAATGGCTGGGTTGACTACCCAACACTGATTCAGCTAGAGTGGAAATGGCTGCGTTGACTACCCAACACTGATTCAGCTAGAGTGGAAATGGCTGCGTTGACTACCCAACACTGATTCAGCTAGAGTGGAAATGGCTGCGTTGACTACCCAACACTGATTCAGCTAGAGTGGAAATGGCTGTGTTGACTACCCAACACTGATTCAGCTAGAGTGGAAATGGCTGCGTTGACTACCCAACACTGATTCAGCTAGAGTGGAAATGGCTGCGTTGACTACCCAACACTGATTCAGATTTCATGAACACTACATCTGTTTCACCGAAATAACCAACTAGCAAAATGATTGATATTGAATGGTTGTCTACCCTCACCTGGCAACATGAATAAAGCTAGCTGACATTCCTCTGAATTCTTTAAATAGCAAGATGTAAGGAAAGTGACCGAGCTGTGTAGAGATCGAGATCCCTTAACTACATGGGTTAGCTAACGTTAGAGTCAACACATATTACTAGCTGCTAAGTTTCTGGTCGTGGTTTCTATAACATTTCTATAACGGACGAAACACGACGTGGTAGTTTTTAACATGCCTGGGTATTGATGTATTTTACTTAAACATTATTGTAGCCACATATTTAAATGACAGAGCCAATAAACAAGTTATTACAGGCATTGCCATCTAACTATGTTCCCGTCCACAAATCACCCGTCATACATTACAGGTAAATTATGAAATCTAAGCCAAGCTCACCAAACATTTTCTATTTTGATTGTGTTATTATTCTAATATATAGAATATATTTTATTAATATATATACAAATAATAAAAATCACACGCGATGATAAAGATTATAAATATTTTGCTTATGATTGCTGTCTGAAAGCACAATGTGATTTTAACACTGGTTATCCTTTTTGGTGTGGGACCTGGTGGAGATTGTGCTGGAGTAGTTGCGTTGAATTCATTTACCCACTGTTGATGCTTGTGAATGCCATTCACTTGGAACTAGAAAAACCTGTTGTGCAAATAGTAGCTTCTGCTGGACCTGTTATGGCCTATTCCTCACTCATCTCGTGTTGGAGGCTGTTCCTTTACAGTTTATTCAGTATCTTGTTGTTTTTAGAGTGAATGTGGAAGTACATGCATTCCATCATTGCTGAACGTTTTATGCTGAACGCTGGAGGTAGCAATGGATGACAAACTATGAGCTTTGTCTCCTTATCAAAATGTAGACTTAAAAATCTATTTTTACATTTTTTTAAAGTAGGAGATGGTCATGGTGGAGTGGGATACGCATGAGAACGGTGAATCATTTTATTTCATGAATGCTTAAAATCAGTCCAGGGAATGCTGTCCAGGCATAGTCTGAGTGAACAGCATTCTTGTGAAAGAAATCCTTTCTTTCCTGGAATTGTGTGTTTTAGTCCTCCCTGAAAGTCTGTGGAGCATAGCAAAGATATATCTGTCATCTGTCTACTACACATGCATGCATACATGTACACACACAGCTACGTACTGCTACGTACAACTGCTACGTACAACTATGTACTGCTCAGTTGGAATATGTTTTCAGGCATGCATATATATATACATGTATATATATACATAGATATATACATGTGTGATTTTTCTACACTTGTACAAGCATGAGAATACCATTAGCTCATTAGGTTTTCATTCCAGTGAAGGTCTTGCTCTAACTGCAGCAATGGAAGCTGAGGGGAGTATGTTTACTTTGAGCTGAGAGCGTGCGTTGGCACCATTTTTGTTAACTAAAACATGTCTTAAGGCCTTTGTGATGTTAGTCGGCTATTAACCAGGAGTTTATTTGAATGTCTGTGTCAGGAGTTGGAGGAAGCTGCAGTGGAAGCCGTCTGTATACATATGAGTCTTGCTTCATTTGTCATTTCACAAACATTTCATTGTAAGCACAGGCAGAAGAATCACTGAATCACACACATGTAAATTCGGATTTAACATCAGATGGTATTGGTGTGCTCTAGTCTGATCAGAATCATGTTCTCGCACATGTTCCTTGTAATTTACAAGTGGTCCATAATGTATGTTGTACGGTCATTGACTGTTGGACACTTCTAGCCCATGGACTACACTCTCACTGAAGTCTGACTCCCAGTGCTTGAGGTTGAGTGGTGTAGGCTCAGTTATGAGTGCATCCCCCAGGTCCCCCAGGTGTGGGTGGCAGTCAGGCTTGTGGGACTCCTACATTGTCAATTAAGTAACATAAATAGCCTGTACCAGTCCATAGAAAGTAGGACACCAACCCACACAGGCATTTCTGCTGGAGTACGTCCCACAGTGTTCATTTTCTGGCATCATCCCCAGTCTCCTGCTGTTACCATTTGTTTATTTGCAATGAGCACCCCGAGGTGCTAGCAGTGTAGGACTGCTAGCCTTTAGGCACAGTAGAAGAGACCCGGCCCCTAACTACATGGAAAACATGGGGAAACATTTAGCCTACATAATTTTAATTTTACATAAAATATTTGGTGTCCAAATGAGATTCAGGATACTGTATCCCCCAAAAAAGAGAACAAAATTAATGGTCAGATGTGGGGCAAAAGGTTTTACCTGAGGGGTGGGGGGGGGGGGGGGGGGGTGTACAGGCATCGACTTATGTCAGTTAAAATTCAGAATATTTATGTGATGTTAGCACCATCTACATTTTAGACAGCTAAGCAACATTTTTAACCATTTTTCATCTGTGCTCTTTGAGCTGCCATTATGCCAACTGTTATACTAACTGTTTGGTCCGTGCCTTCATTTGCCACCATTAAAACTATAAATAAGACAACCAGGCAGGTTTAGATTCACTGGATCGTCACCCACTGCACAGTATTAAATATGTTAAGTGTACAACATCTGAAACATTTGGAGTTCTGACGGAAGCGTAGTGGTGTTGTCTTGCTGCTAAGAAGTGATTCAGTTCCATCCATGATGGTGTCTGCTTTGTATTCTGCATTTGTACATTATAGCCACAGTTGAAACTTATGCACTTGATTCAAGTAAAGAGAAGAAAATGAAGGGTGGTAAATCCTACTAACGTTACCCCTGAGGAAATAAGAGAAATGTAGCAGCGATTTTTCCTGAAGCACTCGTATGCAGTGTCTGAGAAAGTAGCATGTTATAATAGAACTGATTGTTCATGTTTCTTAGCTTGCTAATAAATGTGCTTGTTGGCTTGCTAACAGACCTGTGTCAGCATGTTTCCAAGTTCTGATGATGAGATCTATTAAGAAGCGACTGATTTCACTTGTGCTGTTGAAACATGTATGCAAGGGGGGTCTGCACATCTGTGCAGTTTCTACTTGAGTAAGTTACTTGTAGATGCAATGTGGTTTGCAGTAGGCATAGGTCAAAATGGTTGAATAGACTTAAGCTTTGAAATAGATTTTACTACATTTTTTATTGATAAAATTACCTTGTCATAAGAAAACTGATGTTTCAACTGTGGCGTTATTTAAAAGCTGTTTTATAATGGTCGATGTTGTAAAAGCATTATACAAATACATTTGACTGACATTAGCTAACTTTGGCAATAATGTAGCTTCCATTTATAGGTTCCTATATATTGCTTGACGTTTCTTGAAGTTTACTACAGATTGGTTAAGAAACAAACGTACCTTTAGTGTTAAAATTATCCATTTCATTTTTCAACTCTTCATGACAATGAGCAGTTTTTTGTACTCATGGCAACAGTTAAATACAGTTGGGTGTACTTGAGTTGAGATTAAATTTTTATTTTCATGTGACACTGTTAACAACTAAACAAACTTTGTGCCCATTACCAAAATTCTGCCTGATACGTTGACATCCTTCGCCTGGACAAGTGCTTCCAAACCTTCTAGTAGGGCATAGGCTAGTTAAAAAAAAAAGTGACATGGTTCATGGCCGAAAGCAACAGAATACGAATTTGTAATGAATCTAAATGATTACAGTATTTGATAATGTTCATTATGAAGAGACAGGTGAACTGGAAACTTACTATTCACTAAAGGTTACTTAATAACCTACTCTAGTTTGTCAAAATGTGCTGTTGTAGCAGCTTTGCTATAAGTCTGGTGTGACCTCTGGTGTTGAAAAAAGCAACTACATTAGCATAATAAAGAGAACTCTATATCGTCCATCCCCACAATACTTATCGCCACATTTCTGCATCGCAACGTATCCTGTCACGATGTCATCTTGTGAAATCACAATTTTTGGTCCCTTTCATTTCTGCTTTTGCTTTTTAATCCCAACAGCTGTGATGTTGCTATTTTGTAAAAAGCACAAATGTTTACTGCTCCTTGTCTGCTATCTTTGATGTTCTGTAGCCAGATGCATTGATTTTCAGTTTACATGTCATGCTTCCTGTACACTACACGGGTGCCAACCCTCACCTGAACCACAGTCTAATACCACGCACTTGTCTGACATTGTCAAGCTTGACAAGCTATTTCGTAGTTCATCTATGGATTTATCAGTGCATTATGGTGATTAGTGCCTTATGCTAAATTGTAACAAATTGACAAAACATTGCTTTACAAGGTTCCACGTCAAGTCGGAAAATGGTAGAGAGAGATGTGGTAGAGAGAACATGTGAAAGTATATTTGCATTCCAATGTAGCAAATGATTAACCCATGTAATTTAGTGTTCGAGGACATCCAAGTAGAAATGTTGCGTGTGACCAGTTCTGCCTATCTAAAACCCAGTCCTAAAATAAGAATGTTTGTCTTGAAAAATAATGGTCTTTTTCAGGGACATAATGATCACACATTTTGAGCCATCGATCTCCTATGACGTCCTGTCCTGTGAGGTTCGAGACATGTGCTCGCTGGACAACGACCAGCTCTTCACGATGAAGTGGATCGATGAGGAAGGTTTGTTATGCTTTCCATAAAATAAACAAGTCTGTGTGGATGAGCCCTGCTGCCATTTTCCTATTGATAGTCAATGTGCTGCTTTCAGCTGTTTCACTCAAGTTTCCCGTCATGCTGTCTGTTGGTGTTTGCAGGAGATCCCTGTACGGTGTCATCCCAGCTGGAGTTGGAGGAGGCCTTGCGCTTGTATGAACTCAACAAAGACTCTGAACTTATCATTCATGGTAAGACCAGCACTGTGCATCAGGTGTAGTGGGGTTGGTTGGTGTGTGTTGGCATGCATGATTTCACTGGGGGATTCTGATGTGTGTTTTCATGTGAAGTAGCGCTGGGCGATAAAATGATTCCAATATGTTTCTCAAATTTTTTCCTCAATGACTTTGATAAGCTTGGGCAATAGAATTCAATAAAAATTAGTTTCCATTTCCCGCCTTAAGTTATCCAATGGAAAGCAATCTGATGACGTAGCACACTGTCAGACTGCACACTGAACTGCTACATTGGCCCGTCGTGCTGCGAAAAGCAAAACACGTTGAAAATACGCAAAGCAAATTCATCAAAATGACAACGCGTATGCTACATTTAGGGAACACGCTGCAAATTGAGAAGCGCTGAGAAACCAGTCAAAACACAACGGAAGTGTTTCTGGAAGAATTATTTAATGTAGGCTCTTTCTAGCTATAAACAGTTGTTATACAGTTACTCATTACATTGAACGGGTCTGAAGTAGTAAAGCTCTTTAAATGTAGCAGCTTTATTAATAAAGTCCCATAGCTAGATATTTAGATAGACCTTGTGTTAAATGGGATATTTATCAGGGTTTTAAGCCTTAGTTTCTGTCTAAATACCTAGCTTGCTAAATTAAAAGAGCATTTAGCTTACACGTGATATAGAGTGATGAGCGATTTTATCACGGGTAAGATAAATGATGCAATGTGTCTCAAAACAATTCCACAAAATAGACTAAACTACCTGGTAAGAGGAAGGGATTAACACTAGATTTATAACTAGAATCGAGTTGTTATACAGTGTCTCATTTACATAGAACAGGACTGAATTAGTAAAGCTCTTTAAATGTAGATGGCTAGGTAATTGTCTGAAGACGTTATCAAAATCTTTACATTGTATAACAACTCTTGTGAATAATAATCTACAGGTTTTTAGCCAGAAACAGTTGTTATAGATGTGCTCACTTCTCACTTAAAATATAACAGAAATAGTGATTTGATTTATATCGATATCGACTGATATGAAAAATAATATTGTGATAACGTTTTTCCCCCATATTGCCCAGCCGTTGTGGTAGGTAGATGGTTTTGTCTGTTGAACTTTGACTACAAAACTGTATTGGTGTCTATGAGGTGTGAAAAAAAGTGACCGTGTTCATCGTTAATATATTGGAAGTTTTATTATATTTTATTTGTAGCTTTTGGATCTCATCTTGTCTGATTTGCACAAATATAGCTTGAAAATGTATCGGTGTGCTGCAGATCCTTCATATTATTCTGGACTTTTGTCATCTGAGAAGCACCTGAGTCAGCTGCTTTGATGGAAGTAAAGTCACTTTTACTGAACTCTTGTTTCTAGCTGGCAGAAAGTGCAAAATGGTGCAATGAAAAATTGACATGCATGAGCATGAAGGATCATATTTCACATGTAATCAGACAGCTCGGACAGTCTTTTTGTTTTTAAGATAATTTGAATGACCTTCAAATGCCTCTGACTCTTGGGGGTCTTCCTGTAAGAACTAACAGATTTAGCAATAGTAAAATGCTAATGTTGAAACCTAGCAAAAGGTTTTGCAGTAACATGTAGCCTGGTTCAGCCATTCAGAAACTCTTACTCAGACTGAATTTGAGGTTCAAGCTGAGTATGTACAGCCTGTTATTTCGGACTCCAGTCCGGAGGACTGTGGCACAATATAAGCTATATAACCAGTGAATTAGTGAATACACCTAATTAAGAATAAATAGAACCGTGTGTGTGTGTGTGTGTGTGGCCTGTATGATCTGTATGTTCTCCACTGTGCACTATTGCTCATCGCTTGCTTACAATTTCTTCAACAAGCTCAAGTCCTCTGTCTCTTCTAACCTGCAATACATCCACTTTGGACGTTGCACTGATTTAAACGAGTATTTAATGGCGATCACCTTCCTCTTTGCTGTATATTCATCTGTTAGTCTTTGTCTCATCTGCTCAGTGTTCCCTTGTATTCCGGAGAAGCCTGGAATGCCCTGTCCAGGAGAAGACAGTAAGTGCTCCTTTTCCACAGATCCTCTCCATACACTCTCTGCGTTTCACATGACTGTTGATGTTTGGTCAAGTTTATTATACTCCACATGCATTTAGAGATGAGCTTATATAGTAATACCAGGCGGCTGCAGCTATTTTTAGTATTTAATTAACTTGTTTCATAAATAAATACTAAATCAACCTTAAAAGTTATATTTCACATCTTGGCCATATTCTTAAGTTATAAAAGAACAAACGATTGAAAAACATTCTGCACCTCTCCACAGCCTTTGCAATCTGGCATGCAAAGTTGTACAGTATCATGTCAAAGTTTTTGTTCAGATTTTTCTGTGCCTTGGCTTTAACATTGTCAAACACCAAAAAGAGTGCTGTGCTCTAGGTCGTTCTGGGGCATGCAACATCATTCAGTGTCTGCATGAAGCACATTGCCAAGGAGCTTGTACATTAGACGTGTGTAATATGATTACTGTCACTGTATATTATAAATGTAGTAGCATGCATTGTAGCTGGAGTATGATAACTTTTCACATGCCTTTTGCAGAGTCCATATATCGGCGTGGAGCTCGGCGCTGGAGGAAGCTGTACTACGCCAGTGGCCACGCCTTCCAGGCCAAACGCTTCAACAGGGTGAGCCTCCATCACTTCTACATGAGGCACACACACACACACACGCGCACAGACACGCCCCCCACAGCAGAGGCACAGGCATGTTCCTCACTAACGTTGTGGTTTTTTGCAGCGTGCGCACTGTGCCATTTGTACGGACCGTATCTGGGGTCTCGGCCGCCAGGGCTACAAATGCATCAACTGCAAACTTCTGGTGCACAAGAAGTGCCACAAGTTGGTAACGGTGGAGTGTGGCCGGCAGATGATTCAGGTGGGAGAGTACAACAGACTTCAATTGCTCAGAATCCATAAGAATGTGCATCCATGTACAATAATTTAAAACCCACACAGTGATGGTTGGGGCAGGGGGGTGCTGTCTTGTTAACTTTGTCCTTATTGTCCAGGAACCACTGTTGGGACCAAGGGACCCGGCGTCTCACCCACCTGATCACCCAGAGCCAGGTACATCTCAGACTGTATAACCCTGTGTCTGTCTGAGTGCTAATCAGCCATAAGAATGAGCTTCAGGCCCTGGGTCTTTGAACTGAAAATACTTCATTTGCACAGTTAGAATCAAACATTTTCACACATTTGCAGTGTTTTGTACCTTTTGACTGTTAAAGCAGAAATTTTTTATGAAGTCAGATTGGTGTTTCTGAGACTTGTCACAACCAAAACCTTTCAGCTTCTAGAACAGGGTGTACAAAGCCCTGCCAGGGGGGCAAATAAAATCAAATATATTTATATAGCGCTTTTCACAACCGGCATTGAAATTTTCACTGGCCCACAGCCTGTGTCATACAATCAATAATATGTAGCCCACCAGCACCCTGGACTACAGTATCAAATATATGTGTACAATAGAGCTATTTTATATTTCACCAGAAGATGGCAGTAGACTGTAGGTCTATGCTGCAGTCCCCTATCCCACCTCCGCCCCGCCCCCCCTTTTGGATTTAATGATGCTTCACAATGCCAGGCTGGTCAGCCCCCACACATGTTCACCTCACCACATCTGGCCCTCACTGCAAGAAGTTTGGGCACCCCTGTCCTAGAAGGCAGCAGGAGGCTCAGCCTGAAGGATTTCAAGGACACACACACACACACAGTGATGTTGAAGCAGGCTCCGCCCTTTCCCTATTGCTTGACTGCTAGTAGCACCGCCTTGTGGAGGATATTCCTATTTAACATGATTGACTCATGTTACTTTCTAGTAGAGTTCTAGCACTAGAAAAGGCTACAGGTGCAAAGCATAATTTGATGCCACTTCATCTGTAGGTAACACCTGAGGTTATAAAAATGAAATGTCAGGTGTAGTACCTATCCAACTAGAACACTGAATTGTTAAACATGCCTAACTGGTTTCATTATTTCACTGGGCAGATACCACAGATCAATAGTTCGTAATTGATGTTTATTGATCCTAAGCAGCTTTGAATTACTTAAGTCCTTAACTGATGTTCAGCTTTGTCTTAATGAACTTGAGTGGTCTGCAGACTTCACACTGGAGAACACACGTAACTGCTTTACCTTCTACTTTTCAGTCCCTCCACACACAGTCTCCACTGAGAGCATCGGCCCTGAGGGGGAGGAGCAAGAGGTCAGTTAGTTGTGTGTGCGTGTGGAGGGGGTAGACGCAGAAGGACCCTGCATGGTCAGGTCTATAAAGCTCTAACTTACATGCACAAGGTTCGCGAGGTTTTGTCTGTGTCAACGTCCTGTAGGCGGTGGGCAGCAGGGATGCTGGGAAGGCTCCCTCTAGTCTGGGCTTGGCGGACTTTGACCTGCTGAGGGTGATTGGTCGTGGCAGCTATGCCAAGGTTCTGCTGGTGCGTCTGAAGCGGACCGAGCGCATCTATGCCATGAAGGTGGTGAAGAAGGAGCTGGTTAACGATGATGAGGTAACTCACTACTGCTCTGCAACCACACCATACAAGGAAATTCAAATAGAGACTAAAAGTATAATAGACCAGAGAAAATGGGGTGTATGTAAAACTCAGTATTTTTATATTAGCAGCACAAAATGCACTACAGAGTGTACTGAGCATGAATGAGGTCAGTCCTGCTCTCTGTTGGCCAGCAGGATTGCTTTCAGGTCATCACGAGCGGAGTTCACCACCATCAGACTGTTCAGCACTGCTTGTTTGACCTGTTGTTGAACTGTGTGTGTGTGTGTGTGTGTGTGTGTGTGTGTGTGTGTGTGTGTGTGTGTGTGTGTGTGTGTGTGCCTCTTTTTCAGGATATTGACTGGGTTCAAACTGAGAAGCATGTGTTCGAGCAGGCCTCCAACCACCCATTCCTGGTGGGCCTCCACTCCTGCTTCCAGACAGAGAGCAGGTGACGACAGACTTTTTACTGCCTTCTGGTTCTGAACTGCTTACTGGCTATATAACATCCTGTGACAATTTAATTTGCTAACATGCTAGTCAGGCAGTGTAGGAACATCACAGGAAATGTGTGTTCCAATGTGTCAGAGTTTGTGTGTGTCTTTGGCAGGCTCTTCTTTGTTATTGAGTATGTGAATGGAGGAGACCTGATGTTCCACATGCAGCGGCAACGGAAACTTCCAGAAGAGCATGCCAGGTATGCTCACTCAGCCTCTTCCTCCAGCGCAGGCAATACGCCTGTCTGCCTCTTACTGTCGCCACAAGTGCAGGATGAAACTACACTGTTCGGTTTTCCAACGGGTGATAAGCAGCAATTAACAAGGAGATCTTTCTACAGAACCAGAGTTGAAAACACTGAGCTCGGTCAGGGATGTTGGATCTGAGTCGGTGCGAGACTGGTCACGACGGCACAATGGTGCTGGTCTTGGCTGGTCTTGGTGGATTGTGGAAACTCTGGGGGGGGGGATCTGTTACTAAGAGTGAGTGCCTGTGCTGCTTTCAGATTTTACTCAGCTGAAATCAGTCTGGCCCTGAACTACCTGCATGAACGCGGCATAATCTACAGAGACCTTAAACTAGACAACGTCCTATTGGAGTCTGAGGGCCACATCAAGCTCACAGACTATGGCATGTGCAAGGTATGTGTTTTGCTGTGTGTTTTGTCGTGTGTTTGCGGCATGATTTAATTAGTCTCCCTCTATTTGTGTGTGTGGTAGGAGGGCCTGAGGCCAGGAGACACCACCAGCACTTTCTGTGGCACCCCCAATTACATCGCCCCTGAGATCCTGCGAGGAGAAGACTATGGTAGCTGCATCTCTAGTGTCTCTACACACCTTCTACCCGACCTACCACACTGACCAAACCCTAAACGCAGTGACCACAGTGTCTGTTATGGAGAGGAAACCGCCATGTTACTCGGTTACGCTTTTATTATGGCTCCTCACAGTTAATGTGTGTTTGTATGTGTAACCAGGGTTCAGTGTGGACTGGTGGGCTCTGGGAGTCCTTATGTTTGAGATGATGGCAGGGAGGTCTCCCTTTGACATAGTGGGCAGCTCCGATAACCCAGACCAGAACACGGAGGACTACCTCTTCCAAGGTATAGTGCCTCCTTGACGTCAAGCTGCCTGGCTCTGTGATGTCGTTTTGGTAGGGTTACCCTGTTTTGCTTTGGTAAAGTGATGAGCATACATTTGTCTTTTCAGTAATACTGGAAAAGCAGATCCGGATTCCCAGGTCTCTGTCTGTAAAAGCAGCAAGTGTACTGAAAGGATTTCTGAATAAGGTAAAAACGGTTTGGGGGAGGCACTGGACTGTGTTAATTCAGACGTGCACACAGTCACATTCTCTTGCACACACACTCCCCCCTCTCTCAGGACCCAAAGGAGCGTCTTGGTTGTCATCCTCAAACGGGCTTTGCTGACATCATGGCTCATCCTTTCTTCAGGAATGTGGATTGGGACCTAGTGAGTCTGTCTTTCTGTCTCTGTCTACTGCGTTTAACAGAATGAAATTCCTTTAAGCAAAAGTCTATGGTGTATTGTGTGTGTGTGTGTGTTTTCATGATGTGGTGTTTGTTTTGTGTTCAGATGGAGCAGAAGCAGGTGGTCCCACCTTTCAAGCCCAACATTTCGGGCGAGTTCGGCCTGGACAATTTTGATGCCCAGTTCACCAATGAACCCATCCAGCTCACACCAGATGATGAGTCAGTATTTCTGTGTGTGTGTGTGTGTGTGTGTGTGTGTGTGTGTGTGTGTGTGTGTGTGTGTGTGTGTGTGTGTGTGTGTGTGTGTGTGTGTGTGTGTGTGTGTGTGTGTGTGTGTGTGTGTGTGTGTGTGTGTGTGTGTGTGTGTGTGTGTCAGTCACAAGCCTCTCTAATGAAGGTGCATCCATACACTTGTTCTGTTCTGGGTGCTTCTCTGTACATCTTTCTTATATTTTTTGGCTCAGTAAATCTTCCAAAAAGCATTTAGTGAGTTGTAAAATTGTTTGGGTTCTGAATGAGTCGTTCAGACTGCTGACTTGTACTCATTTTCCATCCTCAGTGATGTGGTGAAAAAGATTGACCAGTCCGAGTTTGAAGGTTTCGAGTACATCAATCCTCTCCTGATGTCTGCGGAGGAGTGTGTGTGAGCTGCTTCACTGCTCCACCTATGCAGATGCCTGACTCAAAACAGACTCTGACTCTGGGTTCGGGATGGGCGTGAAGCTCCCCATCGCTGCCAACATCTCACACTCTGCCATACAAGGCCACTCCTCCTTAAGCCTGTTGTCTTTTTATTTTTGTTCTCTCCTTTTTGTTTCCTGCAAAACTGCACAGCTGGGACAATATTAATTGTTGCCTTCTCTCCTTGGCCAGTGGGGGCTGAAGGTTGATGTCTAAGATGTACTGGACACTACAGAATGGTTTGAGTACATCAGTCCTCCCCTGTTGTCTGAGGTGTGTGTGTGTGTGTGTGTGTGTGTGTGTGTGTGTGTGTGTGCGCGTGTGTGTGTGCGCGTGTGTGTGTGCGCGTGTGTGTGTGCGCGTGTGTGTGTGTGTGTGTGTGTGTGTGTGTGTGTGCGTATGTATGTGCGCAACACCTGCTGCCCCCCTTCCCCTTTTTGTAGAACTGTTTTATTTGTACATATCTAAGAAAATCAGTACAACATATACACTACAGTTTTTTTTTTTTTTAATTCCAAAATCATAAAGGATGTGTTGGACATATTTTTGTGGAGTTCCTCCTCCTGTTCCTCAGCATTGTCCTCCAGAGTACAAAGATGAAGCTTTTATTTGAAACTACTTTTATATGACTGTGTATGTAGAACATCAACAATATTGTATTAAGGTCCCCATCCCAAAAAAAAGGTGGAATGTTTGCTCAAAATATGGCAGTGGTAAGTGGAAAAATCTGAGATATCAGTATGGACCAAGGGGACCAGAGAACTAAAACTCTGGCATTACCATTAGAAAGCCCTTCAATCTGAGGTCACTAACCTGCTGTGCTAAAAACACATCTGAAGAGATCAACCATTCATGACGGTAACGCAAGACCAGTGAAAGTAAACGGTACAGAAAACGAACATTCTAGGTGACCGGCTTCTCTGTGAAAGCTCAGTGCTGAAGAGCCTCTCCACATGGAGTACATATGTTTGTCCTGATAGGGGAGGGTTCTAGTTTTCTCTTTTCTCTTGATCCTTCTTAAGTCTATGTTCATGTTAACATTAAAACATAAAAAATGAACAGGCTAAGAGGAAATTCATATTTTAAGGAACATAAGAAATGTTAGGCCAAGTTTCTAAAGCATTCTGTTTTGTTCTCCCTTGCTGTGTGTCTAATCTGGGGCAGTATACAGACAAATTAGCTGTCTGGTTTGCTTTTGTACAGTTGTGCATAAAATGGACCTTGGACACTCATGACCAAATTACAATTGCACATTTAAACATCCGAGTGTCTACACTCTTAACCCTAGCAGATGTTGAAAGTAAGGAACTCGCCGTCATCCTGGTGCAACAAATGATTGAATCATTTAGGGCCCATTATGCACTCCTCAGCAGGGTCATTTAAAAGCCTTCAGTTAGTGCATGAGGAGAACACACAACTTCTCACTGTCACTAACCACAGCCATGCTCAGCACGAAAGACTGTTAACACCTTGTTTGTGTCAATGTCTTATTAAAGTATTTAAATTGACCTCCATTTGAAAGTGTTGTGGCCACATGGTTACTGGCAATAAAAGCATTTGCTCTGCACTGTTGCCATCTTAAGGTGAAAATGTTACTTAAGAATCTGTTAAATATACTGTTTAAAATAAAAACAGGAAAATGTACATTCTCTGCATTTATAGTTCTATGTTGCTGCTGTACTTTTCTAATTGATGAAGCTGTTTTCACACCTTTCACAAGCCACTACTTTAGTTTCACCTCCTGAGTTGTGGGGCTGCTTTTGTGTGTGGAGGAGTCTTGGAGTGCAGACAAAACAAATGGAGGTGCTGCTATAACTTGACCTTTACATCCCTGTGAAATGGCTCACCTGATTTTACTGTGTGGAGCAGCAGGCACCAAGAGGTCACAGCAGGACCACTGAGGTCATAAGGTCGGTACTAACCTACACACTGAATGTGGATTCCTTTAAAGCCGTTCCCTGCTGGCAAAAATCCTAGCTGTTTGCATGCCGAGATATTAAGCTTAGAATGTGTATGAAAGATTTGCACACTAAGGTAGCATGTAGCTTCAGTCTGTTTGCACTGTACTTTGTATTTCCTCTAGTGAATGGTACCTGGACCACCATTCTGACTCACCTTGGCAACTTTTATTGTCAAGTCAATTTATATATATATATATATATATATATATATAGTGCTTTTTACAACGGACAGGTCCAGATCCCTAATGAGCAAGCCAGGGTCGACAGTGGCAAGGAAAAACTCCTTGTGTGGACCAGGTCTCAAAAGGGAACCAGTCCTCCATTGGGCAGCCCAGTTAGTGGTAGTCTATAGTTCCATTTCGAAGCTTAGCAGTCCCTATAATGTGGCTGTTGGGCCTCATGTAGGACTCTGCATCGGCGCTTCCCCTGGCCATTGTGAGGTCTGGTGATGACCAGTTCCACACAGTGAGCTTCACTTGGTGACTGTCTTACTGTCATATCCCTTATTGTACGGGATCTCTATTTCCTGTGGAGACGAGAATAAAACTGCCTGCCAAAACAGACATATAAACTCAAATATGTAATTATTGGAGAGACAACTGTATTTCTTTCTCTCACATGATCTGTTTGAGCTTTCATGGTGGTTTGACATTAGTGATCATCTGTTTTATAGCTTGTGTCTCACTGGCTGGGAATATTCTACCCTGAACAACAAAACCCACCGTGAAACTAGGAGTTATCTCGCTGTTTGTGTTTTTTGCAACACTAGAACTTGCTATAACATGTTTATCTAGTACCTTTGCAAAGTTTTTTTTCTCCCCCAATATAGATTTTTCTGCAGCCGTTCTCTCGGGGGAGCATTTGGCGTTTATCCCATCAGACTGTAATGGAAACTGAACCCTGATTAACTGTGTGACTCGGCTGCACTTCCCTAGTTGCTCGTTGCTTTAGTGTTGCACGTTAAATGAAATATCAGCTAGAGGAGAACAATCACGTACATCAAGATGGAATTACATTTTGCAATACATGATGTTACATGGCAAAGAAATCAGTGTTTACCTCTAGTGGTGCTGCTCTAACAATACTACCGCTCAGATGTAGAACTGGCTGGCCACAGTGGGCTTCGTTGTGAGTGTTTATTGAACTCTCACTGACAAGATCCACAATATAATTTCTACATCTACTCTAATCTTTGGAGATAATTTGAGATTTTAATAACATTTATTTATTGGACTGTATTGATGTACACAATATAATAAACATTGTTTCTTTAAGTACACAGGCTTAGTGCTGCAAATTATGCATAGTTCAGTACCAAAAAAATCAATAAAGTTATTTTGAACATCCCTGACATTCATTAATTGTGTATTTATTTGGTTTGTCAGTATAGATCCTGGACGAATTTGCATTACATGAAAAGATCTTGGGTTTATTTTGAAGAAAAATATAAATATAATAAAAATGTTAAATGTAAAAAAAAAAAAAGTAAAAACTATTTCAGGCCTCTACAAAATTCTCACCTGAGCTTGACCTGCTGTTGCTGTGGTATAGGGAAGTGGGGTGAAACACTGTATAAGTGTTAATGCAGTTTGGTGTAGGTAAATCCAATCTGCCACGGTATAGCCTCTCCAATTTACCATTTCAATAGTACTCAACAAATGGTTCCCCAAAGGGAACCGGGTTTTAAGGAGACCATAGCAGCCCATCATAGAGACTTGGTGACCACTGATCAAACAAACTTCTGCATGAGCTCCAGGCTATAGGTAACACAGCACACACATACACGTCAATACAAAGAATATTTTATAATTAGTACTAGATATTTTTCTTAAAGATTGTTTAAAGAAAAGTTTTCGTCGTTTCTGTTAAGTCAGGTAGCTGTTTTGGCTAACTGGTAAGTCTGAGAACTCTTGTAGGAACATCTCCAATAATCAATAACTTATTCCATTTTGATTGTTTTAAATATATACCAAACAGAAAGTAAAGAAAGTATACAATCAGGCTACCTTTATGAACATATGTGGTGTCGATAACTGAACCCCAAAGATTTGTTACATTATGCTGCATCATTTTTGGATGACAGCAGCTTCTGACAGCATTTCCGTTATAAATGTAACATACCGTTGGTCTAGTCCGCGAATTAAGACACTGGCAACAAAATATCACAATTTTTAAGTTTCCTTTCTTCTTTGTTCGTAGATATTGCAAGTATGTTTCATTTTGGCTTTATATATATATATATATATATATATATATATATATATATATATATATATACAAAAAACTATAACTAATACCAAAATTGGTTATAAGCAGGTTTAGGTAGCCATTAAACATCGCCGATCGATACAAAATCTTTAACTTGTTTTACCAAGGCCGCTTTTCGGAAATCCGAGTTAGCATGCAATGTATTTTATTGTAACAAAGTCACTAGGCGGCGTAGGGGACTCAGAGCGATACGCGACAACAGCGACGGAGGTTGTGGAGGCGTGTTCGCACGCGCCAGACGAGACAGACGGACACCCCGCGGTCTGCCCGTTTGTGACGTGTGCGGCCCTGGCGCGTGACGTCGTGCTGTCTGAGCGGCGCCTTGTTGACGGCGGAGCAGAGAGACCCGCGAGCGAGGACCGATCCGGTACGTCTGTTAATCCCGTTCAAGTGTGTCGTTGTATGTACAAAATGGTTCGTTCGCAACACTAGTAGTTGTCGTGTGGTTATATTACCTCGTTTTTTTGCCTCGATAAGTATATTTAAAGCGATTTCTCTGGCTAGTTGTCTAGCGCTCGGTAGTCGTAGAACTGCTCGTTAGTCGTAGACGCAGACCGGCGGTGCTCTCGCGGACGGGCACGCGACGATACGGGGCCACGCAGAACGAGCGTCTGGCTGCGTCTGGGCGCAGAGCGGAGGTGTCGCGTTGATAACGTTTCAGACAGAACGATCGGAGGTTTTTTTTTCCTGAAGTGTGTGCTTTTTAACGTATCGATGTCGTTTGTTGTTTTGTGCCGTTAGCACACAACACAGCTAAAAGGCTAGCTAGCTTTAACGTCCTCTTTTTAGTCTAGACCTTTTCGGGGTGTGGAGAAATCCCGGGGTCTCCTTTAGCTGACGGAAAATCCAGTGACAGAAAAAAAAGCTAGCTAAGCACTGTTTAAAAATGAACTAACCGAGCAAGACCTACATATTTTTTTGCTGGTTAACCGTTGTCAGTCTCTTTAAAATTGTATTGTATTTATTTACTTTGTGTATAGCATAACAATTTGCAACCACTAATTGACATAGGGGCAAACGTAATTTTGCCAGCGTCAGTAGCGTTGGCGCGCTGGTGGAGTTGGAGCAGACCGAGAATGAATGTCACTACCACTGTGGTCTGCCTCCATTGCTCCAGTGGGGCTGAACCTCGCTGCTGTGCGGAGGCAAGTTGCCAGGAAGGACGAGCAGACGGAGGGGGGAAGGGGCGCGGTGTCCTTGTGAGCTTCACTGAGGGCTGACACGTTTGCTTTTGCGCAGGTAATAGCATTTTGAAAATCGTCTAAACCGAGTACGACGACGATCCATAAACCATTACAAATTGATGCAAAGATTTAATAAAATCACCCTAGAACCAGAACGACACGCGTAGAAGACCCTTACTTTTAGCCCGCTACGTGTTTTTTAATCTACTACTAAGCCATTTCAAGTTAAGCGTTTCTCCATTATATTTTTGTGGATAATAGATAAATTAATCTTCGGTTACGTTACTGTGATATCCTGTGTAAAAATATGGTGTTGGAGCGACAGATTTTGGAATAATTTAATATATATCCGTTTAGAAGGGACAGCTTGGGATTATTGGCTATTTTATCCGGTGTTTTGATAATGACGCTTCTTGACACGATAACGAAGGCAATGTTTATTTATTTGATTTAGGTTGCATTTTGATACAAATACATTATATGAACAAATTCACTACGTACAATACTGACAGTGAGAGTTCACAAGTTTAAAGTGAGAGAGAGGAAAAGGTCTTTTGTGATCATAATGGCTGAATGTAACACAGTCTTCATTGCTTTGAAGTTTTTCGAATACTGTAAATTTACCATGTAGAATTGTATTAGATTTCAGCAGACAGCCACACTTTAAGCTTCTAAAATGGAGTTTGTTGTGCTCAGTTGCATAATGATGTTTATATAGCTTTATTAGGTAACATTAGTTTTAAAGTACAAGCTTTCAGTGTTCATATAGACAACTAAGAACGGAATGTACCACTGACAAAAGTTATACTGAAGTGCTATTTGAATTATTCTATATGTCATTTAATTTAATTGGTTGAGGTCATAAAATGACCTTGTTTCTATAAAGATAACTTGCATACATTTAATAAGGTTAAATTGCACTATTTATAGCTTTCATCTTAATTTACTTTACTTTCATCTTATTTTACATGAAAATCTTACTTCTCTTTATTTTTTTCCCCTTTACAGAAAGCTCAGCAAACCATCTTCATCATGCATGAAGTCCGGTGATTGAGAATTTATTATCCACAGAGTTTAAACATTTGAACAATAGTCAGCATTTCAACAATAACCAAATTCCAGCCCACACAGGACAGACCAGCGCTCTTGACGAGAATGGCTAGTGCTCAGACAAACGTGAAGACTCCTTTCAAAGAGCAAATCTCCTTCCACAGCAGTATGAAGAGGCTGTACAGAGAGCAGCTCGAGGACGCGCCCATCAAAAAACGTGTCATGGCAGAGATGAAGCTGAAACGTCGCGGTGTTGAGCTCCTGCCCAGGGCCACCAGAGTGAAGCAGGAGCAACTGGAGGATGAGCCTCATTTGGAGGGCATGGAGGGGCAGGAGGCCCATGTGGCCATGGTGGGCAAGGCCCTGGATCTAAGCCCTGGGCTGAAGAACACTCTAGCTCAGTTCACCCTGAGCAGCCAGAGTTCGCTAGGGGGTCCCGCCGCCTTCTCCTCAAAGACGGGCCAGGAGCCGAGCCTGCCGGCGGGTGTGGCGCCGTTGCCTTCACCCTCGGTCTTGGGCGTGGGGCCCTTGCTGGTGCCTTGTGACAGCTCCACGGAGCTCACCCACTCCGTCCTGGAGGGCGAGTCCATCTCTTGTTTCGTGGTGGGTGGTGAGAAGCGGCTGTGCCTCCCCCAGGTCCTAAACTCGGTGCTGAGAGACTTCTCCTTGCAACAGATCAATGCCGTGTGTGATGAGCTCTACGTCTACTGCTCACGCTGCGACGCCAGTCAGCTGCACATCCTCAAGGTGCTGGGGATCCTGCCGTTCAACGCTCCGTCCTGCGGCCTCATCACCCTCACCGACGCGCAGCGCCTCTGCAATTCTCTGCTGCGCCAGGGTACCGAGCTGCCCACCCTGCCCTTGCTGAAGGACGCCGAGGCTGGATTCCAGGTGGAGCACCAGTGCCTGGGTCAGTGCCAGGGCCTCTTCCTGCCCCACTTCTACGTGCAGCCGGACTCCCCGTGTGTCCAGTGTGTGGAATGCCAGCTGCTGTTCTCGCCACAGAACTTCGTGATGCATTCGCACAAGTCGCCCGACAAGCGGACGTGCCACTGGGGCTTTGACTCCGCCAAGTGGTCGTGTTACCTGCAGCTGAGCCGCAGGCACGAGGGCACCGCGGAGGAGCCGCAGCTCAAACAGCTTCTGGACGACGTGAAGAAGAAGTTCAGCCTGGAGCTGAAGAGGCCACTGGACAAGGTGAGTGCGTGTCCGTGAAGGGTTTCCTCTTCTCTAGAGGGCTGGAGGATAAGGAGCGTCTCGGGTCATGTTCAGCAGGACGGAAGAGCAGAACGCAGACAGGTGGTTAAGTGTGACTGTACGGCTGCGGGAGTTTCTTTGGTAAACCAGAGTTGACCCAATTTTACGATGTGTGAGTGTAACCATGGTGATGGGTGGGGGATGCTCGCCCGGCTAGGCAGTGGGGGATGGGGTGTGAGACGTTGGAGGTGGGTGATGTTGTCGTGGGGGTGGGGCAGTTGGTCTGGGGGGAAGAACGTGATTTGTGTCTTGGAAGACAACAGGGTCAAGCAGAAAGAACCTCTTTCTCTACTACTGATTGACCAGACATGTTGTACAAGTAAAACACCATGGCATAGTGTGCCTTTCACTTCATAAAGAAGATTTCTGTTGAGATGGGAGAGATGAGCACTTCATTAAGTTCCTATCACACTCCGTGTGATGTGTGGGTGTGTTGGTGCTCACATGTTAACCTCCTTTGTGCACAGGAAAGAACAGAAACATGTTCACTCTGAGGTGATGTGGGGAATACCCACATTACATCACCGTTTCACCACTTTAGAGTCGTTTGGAGCTCCGAACGTGGATTATTCCACACGAGGTTTTCTGCTGAGTAAAAAAATAAAAACAGAAAAGCAACTATAAAGTCAAAGGTCTACATATTGTTCCAAACTGGTCTGGACTGTTTCAGAGCCATTGATGTGTCGTATCTCCTGACCTTTTGATCTCAGGACTTTTTGTTCTCTTAAGACGTGGCTTGTGCAGAGTGTGTCTTCTAGCCACTGTTGTCAGACTAGGGTCTTTGCCTTGGAGCAGCAGTTTAAGGGTTAACAGACAACAGCAGATGTGGTTATTTATAGTTTGTGCAGGTGCGAGCATGTCTTCCCCTCATGCTTCTGCACTGTTGTGTGTGTGCGAGACAAGCGAGAGAAGCTCCGTTTTCCTGTGTGCTTAGCAATGGGCCAAAAATACCGTCTGGTGTCTTGTCTCCCCCCCCCCCCCCCCCCCGCGGCTTGTCTGAGTTCAGCTTGGCTTGAGGATGAAAAACACACCTGTGAGACAGGTACATGTAATATATAATGATGATGTACATATACATATATTTCCTCCTCATCTTCTGACAGTGTGTGTTGTAAGATGGTAACACTCCCTCCCCTTTCTCACTGTTCAAAACACTTTCCTGCAAGCGTACCTCCCCCCTTTTTCTCCTCACCTCAGTCTGCCTCCCTTTCTTTATCTTTTCTTCACTTTTTCGTCTGTCTGGCACCTCCCTGCAGCTTGTCCGCTGGATGCTGGATGGGTGAAACTTTCCCCAGGGGGTTTTTTCTCTTTATTTTCCTCCATTTCATCTTTCTAAGCACATCCACGTTTGTGCTGAGGTGCTGGAGTCCACAGTGTAGCTTTGGGTTTGAGCATTTTTGTGAAATGAAGCCACATGCTGATCAGCTCGGGTCTCCGCAACTGACTCACAACTGACAGTTAACAGCTCAGTAGCATTCCGGAAACATCCGGTAGGGTGTGTGGGTGTGTGGGTGTGTGGGTGTGTGGGTGTGTGTGTGTGTGTGTGTGTGTGTGTGAAGGTAGATTTGAGAAATCAGCAGTGTGAAACAGCTTTTGAGGAAATCAGAATTGGAGGGGTGTGTATGCGTACGTATTCCAGTAAAGGACATAAACGCATCCATATCAGCAGTCCCCATTCCGCAATCAGACAGCCGCGTGAGCCCACAGTGTGGAGTGTTTGCCCCATATGCCCTGCTGCTTCCCTGGCCATATATGTGATTCACAGTTTCCAGTCTGCTGGACACACACACACACACACACACACACACACACACACACACACAGCTACAGTACACATAGTGTCACTGCGTCTATTCAGAACACCACAGTTTACTGCTGTAACCCAAGTCTGTCCTGGCAGATCTTCTAACAGAATGCTGGAGCTCAGGGTAGAGACACAAATGTCTGGCTCTTTCAAAATGGCCCCCCTTCCCTCCTCACACTGCTTTATATGTGTGTGTGTGTGTGTGTGTGTGTGTGTGTGTGTGTGTGTGTGTGTGTGTGTGTGTGTGTGTGTGTGAGAGAGGAAGAGAGAGAGAGAGAGCATGTGGCCGTGTTACACAGCTGTGATGGGTGGCGGCTTGGCATGCTGACAGGTCTGGCAGACAGTAAGAACACACTGACCCGTCTGTCTCCCACAGAGACCCAGACATAGACTGTGGTGCAGAAACCAGAGAACTCCGCTTCCCTCACTCTCTGTCTTTGTCTCATTTTGTCTAGCTTTCTTTTCCTTTCTCTTTCTACCACAGCCCATGCCATCTCTTCCTCTCTCATTTTTCTTCTTTCTTTCACAGTTTCTCTCCCCCAGTCTCTCGATTTACTCGATTTTTCTTGTCTTCTGTCTCTGTGTGTGTGTGTGTCTTTTTGTTTCTCTGTTTCTATTGCTGACATTTTCCTCACCGCTGTCATGGATACAGATTAGCCGTGTGTTTTCCTTGCTTGTCTCTTTCCCCTCAGTTACAGTGCTGTTCTCCACTCACAGATGAAGTAACACTTCCTTTCTCATATCTCTATAGGGCTCGTGTTGTCATGCCTTTATCTTCTATTCCTTCCATTGACCTGATTAGCTGCCCATACATTCCACTTGTGTATGAAGTACACATTTGATTAGTAAATAGAAAGTTTAAACTTCACCATAAACATGACATTTCAGTTTTTTTAATTTCATGGTCAGACAGTGGCAAGTGGCAGTGTGACTTCAGAACACACACACACACACACCCCTGCCCCATGTCCAGAGTTGAAAATATAACACTCAAATTAGCCCATATAAACAAAAATAAGCCTCAAGATTGTCTAGCAGGTCTGTGTGTTTTCACACATTCTAAGAGGAATATTGTGAGGATATTCAGAAAAAAATAATGAAATGTACCTTTCATGTCTGGCAAATTTCTTTTTGCGTAATCTTTGTGTTCCACTTATTAACAAAAAAGGGCAATATATATATGTAGTATAAACATGTTTATGTTTAGAAAATATCTATTACATATAGGTTATGTAATAATAATTATGTAAATAATTAGAGAAAGTAAAATACTGCACATTGTACTCTCAGGACCCTTGTTAGTGTTAAACACTTCTCTACTCCTCTTTTCTCCTCGTCATACCTCCCTCTGGCTCTCACCTGTGTCACGCTGCCTTTACCTTTACCTGTGTATTTTTCCCTGTGTACACAAATGCCTCATTCAAACACAGAGCTAAATTAGAAGCAGCTCCTTGTTGGGTTTGGGCCACTCTATGCTATTTAAACCCGTGGCTTCCTCTACTTCCTGTGTTCCTGTGTGAGTCAGACCAGGCCCCTCAAGAGAGCACCCAGAACACATCTCCGTGAATCATAGTCCTGAAGAGTCTTTGCACAGTTTGCCGTTTTGTTTAAGATTGAACAAGTGGAGACACTAAACTGGGAGCAAGCGCTTGTTCCCCCTGACCAGTGCAGGACGAAGATGGCCTGGTCAGCCATCATCACCTCTGATCTGTGTGCAGCACAACCCCACAACAGCAGATCCAGTGAATGGAGTCCAACTGAAATGACAACAGCCACAGCTAAACACAGGGCCTCTCAACAGAGACGTCTCTCTAATCATGCTTCTGTCATCTTTGTCCAGATTTATCTGGGGAGTTGGGGATAGGTGTTTGTTGAATCTTTGCCAGTACATCACACCCATTCGGTTTGCTCTGTAGGTGAGTGGATGGATAAGGAGAGCCTGGAATATAGCATCATGCTGATGATGACACAGTCATAATTATATTTAGGTTGGGCTTTCTTGGGTGTGTAACGGTAACATATTACAAATGTTTATGATTTCAGAAGCCATCCTGTTGTGGTCCCCTGTAACTTTGAATAGTGAATATATATGATTTAAAAAACCAATATAAGATGGTAAACAAATATCTAGTGGTAATTTGGTAATGGTACTGCTATAAGACATCAGAAGTAAATCTTCACACCTACCATCCTGTATCTGCTTGTGTGTCTGTGTGTGTGTCCAATATGAGAACGTGTGAGAACTTTAGTAGCAAATGACCATATATACCCATGGAATACCACTGTTAATATAACTGTATGCATAATGTTAGTTTGGAGGCTTTTCTTCTTGGCCTATTCTCAACTATTACAAACAATGTATATAACCAAGAATCCAGCTCATAACACATTGCAGGGGGCTACACTGTGGTTTCCGGATTTTGCTGCCGTGGAGCAATGGAATATGTTCCAAATCAGTTAAGAACCAGATTCATGGAAGGGGTCGTTAATCTTTACAATAGAAGAAGGATAATATTACAAATTATTTTATAACACATTTTCACAGCAATACATAAAATGCTTATGTAAGTCTCCTTTCTCCTTTCTTTTCTTATATTCTGGATAGTAATATTCTCTTCACCAAGAAAACATTTATATACAACAACAGGAGATTATGACCATAGATCTGACCTTAAACAATATTATAGTGTCTCTTTCTCAATTGTGCATTTGTAATCCTTCATAATAAGAGTTTTTGAGGAGATGTGCTTAACATACATATACATAAATCTAATTAAGAAGGTTCTTAAATATGCAGGTCATTCAGGTTCTCTGTGGAGTCCAATTTATGGTCTTCGATGATTAGGTATCAAAATACGTTGCTCGAGGAGCACACAGAACTTTATTCTATCAATTGGGCCTAGCCTGTTATTAAAATTTAATAATCAACATGCCTCAGTAGATATGATCTCTGAGCTTGGCTGGGTGTATTATGTGCTGATTTTAGTCATAATCATATTGTGTTATAAAAATCTGTCCTAAGCAAAAGTCAAATATATTTATATATTTTTTACAACACGTCACAGCAAGCAGGATGCTAAGAAGCAGTGTTCATGTTTTTATTCAATTGTTTGGATTATATGTGAGTAGTAGTAGTGTTGGGAACAATCAATATAATTCAGATTCTGATTGAAAACATCATTCCTGATTAACTAAATATATGTCTGCCTGAATCATCTGCACATCTGGGTGCACAAGTGGTGGTGCTAGTCTGGAGCTACTAGATAGATTTCCTCTAGAAGTAGTTACTCCTCTAGACCTAAATGAAGAAAGGTCCTGACAATGCCCGACCTGACTTCTGCTTGCTTGGCTTGCAAAACAAGACTTTGATTCACTAAACCATTTAATTTTATGGGAGTGCAGTGGATGCAGGCAGATTACACCAGTGTCGCTTTCGGATACACACAATTCTTACTAGGCTCCTCTGGACACAGATATTCTGCTTGCAAAACAATGTCAATATTTGAACCATTGTATGTGGTGGAGGTTTGAATCCCTCAGCAGACTATTCTCTCGCATGCTGTGGTTCAAAATACACTTATAATTGGACCAATTTTGCAACTTCTCCCACTTAAAAAGATGAGAGGTCTGTAATTGACATCATAGATAGACCTCACTATGAGAGACAAAATGAGAATTCAGAAAATCACAAAAAACTTACTCCACTGACTGTGATGTTCTGACTGCTAACAAAATGTTTTTTAAAAAAATGAAGATGTGGGATTTAAAATCACTGAGGAAGATGCATAACCATTTACAGTTTGTTTGTTAATGGTTCAGTTGTCTTTGCTGAAGTCTCTCCTAGGGGAAAATGATAGTTTTCACTAATTTAAATTAACATTAAAAATAAACTTTAACATTTCTTCTTATATATTTAATTACCAAAAACATAAAAAAATTAACAAAACAAGAAGGAAAAGGTAAATATAAACCCACCTTAAAGTGTGAGTAGGAGAGAAAGTGTAAAGAGCAACATGATGAGTGAGTGAAGGCCAAAGCTGAATGGGATTTATGTAGTTTTATACTGAGATACAGAGCTCCACCCTTACACCACCTAACGCTGTTCCACCCTTACACCACCTAACGCTGCTCCACCCTTACACCACCTAACGCTGTTCCACCCTTACACCACCTAACGCTGCTCCACCCTTACACCACCTAACGCTGTTCCACCCTTACACCACCTAACGCTGCTCCACCCTTACACCACCTAACGCTGCTCCACCCTTACACCACCTAACGCTGCTCCACCCTTACACCACCTAACGCTGTTCCACCCTTACACCACCTAACGCTGTTCCACCCTTACACCACCTAACGCTGTTCCACCCTTACACCACCTAACGCTGTTCCACCCTTACACCACCTAACGCTGTTCCACCCTTACACCACCTAACGCTGTTCCACCCTTACACCACCTAACGCTGTTCCACCCTTACACCACCTAACGCTGCTCCACCCTTACACCACCTAACGCTGCTGCACCCTTACACCACCTAACGCTGTTCCACCCTTACACCACCTAACGCTGTTCCACCCTTACACCACCTAACGCTGTTCCACCCTTACACCACCTAACGCTGTTCCACCCTTACACCACCTAACGCTGTTCCACCCTTACACCACCTAACGCTGCTCCACCCTTACACCACCTAACGCTGCTGCACCCTTACACCACCTAACGCTGCTCCACCCTTACACCACCTAACGCTGCTCCACCCTTACACCACCTAACGCTGTTCCACCCTTACACCACCTAACGCTGCTCCACCCTTACACCACCTAACGCTGCTCCACCCTTACACCACCTCATGCTCTACCCTTACACCACCTCGTGCTCCACCCTTACACCACCTTATACTGATCATCACAGTACACTTCTCAAGTCTCACAGACTAAGAAAAGAGACTGTTCACGAGTCTGTAGTATGTTGAAGATATATTGATGACAATTTCAAGTCAAAGGTAGAGAAAACGTAATCTTGGAAAATTCATTTGCTAGTGCATGAAACAGACCAGTTCATTACATTACATTAGAGTGACTGAACTCTGAACTTAGTGTCAACCAGACTTTTAAATTCAAATTCAAAGGGGGGATTGTTAAAATATGCTCTGTGACTACACTGATGAGTAGTATTTTACAAAACATTTTTTATGTAAAGACTAAATGCACTGCAATTTAATTACAGGTAAAATATTGCATGTAAAACTATTTCTATAAAAGCAAATCATTTTTTTTTTTAGATTTTATACATTACTCTACAGACTGCGCTAGTCATGTGCTGTTAATTTAGTTGAAGTCCTTGTCAGACCAAAAGACTAGTGTATGTGTGAGTGTGTGTGTGTGTGTGTGTGTGTATATGCACTTGCAATACAACACTGTGCAGGTGTTTCAGAGCCTTTTGTGTTTGTGACCCTTATGAGAACAGAAGTATGACTCAGTGTTGTATGTTCAGATGCGTCACCAAGCAGGATGAGCAGACGCTGTTCTTTTGTGTTTACTGTAGACACTGTCTAGGCATCTTGGTTTGTCTGTCTGACTTCCTCAGGCAGATTGTGGGATCTGCCCTGGAGTCAGCCTGAGTCAAGCTGTCTGTGGTTTTCAATGGTGTGGCTGGGTGAATGAATCATTGTCTGAATGGTTCATCCCTGGACAATGTTTTTTTTTTCCTGTAAAAAGAAATGTATGTAAATGCCATGGTTTAGATGAATCAAATTATCAACAATTAAGTTTAAATATACAGTTGTAAATGTAACCTACATTTTTAGTACAATCCCCATTCCACTATAAATTCTAAATGTTTTAAAAATGTTGTTAATGTTATGAATCATAAATTATGTTGAGAGTTTTTCTGTTGCTTTAGAATTACTGATTGGACAGCCAACACATCTAAATGTGTTTTTGATCCAAATGTGTTTTTGACTGAAGTATCTCTATATTATCTCTATTTGATCACGTTTTGAGGTGCATAATTCAAGGCTATTCCTTAGGGAGACTCCAGAGAGTGGAGACTTCAGAGGGGGTCTGAACCCTAAAATAACTCAGAAGTTTTCAAATGCAAATATAGAACAGTTTTTTTTTACAATCTTAGAATTTGACAAACAGATTATAATTACAGAATACCAAAACTATGCATGCAAAATTATAATATGTAATCTATTAAGATTTGTGAATAATAATGATTGGAAATTGTTACATTTATATCATATTGTTTTAACTATATTAAGCTTTCAATACTTAATATACAATTGCCATTTCTGGCAGAGGACTTTATTTCAGTACTCTTTGAACACGAAAACCCCCTAAGCCTCCACACATCTGATGCACACTTTCAGAAAAAATACATTACAATGCATTTATAAAACTCAGAAACATCAATGTATAGTACAATAACATTGTCAAGACTGTAGAGTTTAACAAGAGGGCTGAGACATTATTTAACTGAAATGTTCTTCAAAAAATGCTCTTTAACCTTTTGCCAGAAGGGAGTAGTTTAAAAATGTCCTGGGCTGGGTGTGAACTTCAAATAAATTTTTAATGCCTTCTACTGATGTATACAGAGGTAACGGATGAGAGTTCACAACCAATGATTTTAGAAGCAATGCACACACTATCTCTAACTGATCTCATTCTCATTATTTTACCATACCAGACACCTGAAAAGGTCAACACACTACAGCTCTATAGAAGTGCAGTATAAAGTCTATGGTCACACCAAATTTCTTAAGCTGTGTTAAAATGAAAGGCCTTTATAAGCTTTCCCAGCAAGACCACAACATTATCCTCCTACTTGGATCATTCAGGCAACACTATCCTTCTCCATTAATGGTCAAAGGTGGCAGGCCCATCTTTCTGTCCTGAAGACAACCACCAGCTCCTTTTTGTTGTCAATGTTGAGCTGTTAATTTTCCACCCTACTTCATTCCACTAAAGCTCTGATCAAGACCCTGTATGCAGTTTTATCTATATTAGATATCCTAATGTATCATCTTCAGATTTGTAAAATTGGATTAAATCTGAATTCAGCATAGAGCTGCTACACAGATAGTTTAAAAAGGAGACAAAACACAGACCTTAGTACACCAATACTGAAAATTCAATACTTAAGTCGACTTAAGTTGGCCGCATGAAAGTCCTGGATGAGAGAGGGTTAGAGGATGTTGTTGGCATCGACCCAACTCCTCTCCTACATGCCATACCCCTCACAATCCACCAAGTACTGTAGAGAACGCCCACGCCGGCGATAATCCATCAGCGTCCGGACCAGATAGGTGGGGGCCCCGTCGATGTCAAGACTGCGACATACTGGAGGAAACCACAGGTTTGAGCAAAGAGACATGAAAAGTAGGGGCGATGCAGTAATGTTGGGATAGCTGTAATTTGTAGGACAAGGGGATAATGCGGAGCAGTACCTTGAAAGGGCCTATATAGCATGGATTCATTTTCTTACATTTGGTCTTGAGTCGGAGATCACGGGTGGACAGCCAGACTGACTGATCCGGGAGGTATAGCAGCCCGCGCCGGCATCTCTGATCTGCCTGAATTTTTTGATGTCGGATCGCTCTTCGTATACGTACGTGCGTCTCCTCCTAGACTTGCTCTCTGCGTCGGAACCAGTCATCAGCCGCGGGTAAATCAGAGGGTTCCCCTTACCAAGAGAACAGCGGGGGTTGGTAGCCTAGTATGCATTGGAAAGGCGTGAGTCCGGTGGAGGAATGGGTCAGCGAGTTTTACGCACATTCAGCCCAGGGGAGGAATGTACTGCAGTCGGTTTGTGAATGACTGCAGTACGATCTCAGGAACCTCCTGATCTCTTGGTTTAATTGCTCTGCCTGCCCATTAGATTGGGGATGGTAACCTAATGTGAGTCTTACCATTATGTTAAGCAACTTGCAGAATGACTTCCAGATGTGTGATGTAAACTGGGGACCTCTATCAGATACAATGTCTTCAGGGATGCCGAAAGAATGGATGATGTGACAGAATATAACTTCTGCAGTTTCCATAGCTGAAGGGAGTTTGTGTAATGGAACTAAATGGCAAGCTTTTGAGAATCGGTCTATGGATACCAAAATATTACCTTGAGATGAAGGGAGATCTGTAATAAAGTCCACAGCGAAGTCAAGTCAAATTAATTTATATAGTGCTTTTTACAACTCGTTGTCACAAAGCAGCTTTACAATGAAAGTGTGACCAGGGTCGCTTTGGCACTGGGAGGGGTTCTAGAAGACCGGCTAGGAGTTGTCGGGGAGTTTTACTTTGTGTTTATGGGGGAAAAAAGCACACAGGAATAACTTTGGGGGATTACCATGTCTTTGTGACAGCAATCCTTTCACGAAGGAGTTGTTTCAGGATGGAAGCTGAAGTAAATCGCCTTTTAAAGGTGGAAAATGCCTCTGTAGCAGGGGTGCCCACACCTTTTCTGCTTGCGAGCTACTTATAAGATGACCAAGTCAAAATGATCTACCTACAATAAAAATAATTGTAGTGATACTTGTAATTTTAATAATAATCCTCGATAGCTGGAGAGCTTTGAAGCAGTGTTAATTTTGACAGCTATTTTTGATTTAGTTTTAGTCTTAGTCTTTTTACTAAAATGTCATTTAGTTTTAGTCATAATTTAGTCATTGGATTTGTTTTTAGTCTTAGTCTAGTTTTACAATTTAGTTGACTAATTATCAAAAGAATTTAGTTGACTAAAATATAAAATGGTGTAATAGTCATTATATACACTTGCACAAAATGAAACATTTATTTACCAGTTACAGAATATATTATTGTTTGTATGTGCAATATATACAAAACAAATTTCCAAACAACTTTATTGACCTGAACTTGGTTATTGAGCATAACAATAACAAAACATTAATGACCAGTTGGTCCGCTCTACCTGAAAACATAGGGAGTTTATGAACAATGCATATTACATTCTATATAAAACTGTGTTCCGTAAAAACAGCTATGCCATAGCCCGCAGATGTCATTTCATTTGTCGTATTTTTCCCGACATCATCGTCCCACATGGTTTACACAGTCTTCTTTTTCCTCAAAGTCAAAGGAGAAATGTGTCCATATATCGCCTCTTATCTTTCTCCCTGCTGACATTGTCGAGTTAACTTCGAGTTTAATTTCTTGAGTGATCATAGTTCACAGGCTAGTATGGTCTTCCCCGGTTCTGTGCGATGTGAAGACGTTATTACTGATTGGACGGTTACCCGGTTTGTCCCGCCTCTCCGTGTACGCTAAAGTAGTTACGGTTGGATCTCTTCTTAACTTATCCATACCTTTCTCAAAACTAAATCAGATCTGATTGAATGTCGTCGCTGGCCTATATTTTCATCTCGTTTTTATTCGTTGACTAAAATGACCAATAATTTCATCATCGTTTTTATCCCTTCGGGTAGTTTTTATTTAGTTATGGTCTCGTTTTCGTCATGAAAAAAAGGTTCGTTGACAAACTATGACGAAAATTATTTGTCAAAGAAATTAACACTGATTTGAAGATAATATTTCCGATTTGTTTTTAAAAGTCTCAGAACAAGGAATAAGTGGCTTCAACAAATGCCTCTTATCATCTCTCCATCTTGAAAGGACTTCTTGTGATTAAAGGCCCATTCACACCCTACGGTAATTACGGATACGGACCCTTTCGTCCGGTTCCGGAGGTCGTTTCATCCGTCAGTGGGTCCGTTGCCAGAGCGCTTACGAATCCGTAGTAACGGAGCAATATAAACCGCAAATCAGGGGGCAGTAGAGAGTCAGAAGCATCGAACGTACACCAATTCGGGAAAATCAATGAAGAAGAGTACTGGACTTTAAAAAATGACGCTCGAGTTAGAAGAGAAACTTTGCGAGTTGGTTAGAGGCTACATTCTGCTACGGTGCCAGGTCATCGCGATAAACAGCGATGCAAAAACAGCTGGGAGGAGATTGCTGGTGCGCTGGTGCCGGAAATTTGACTATACTGCCCTCTAGAGGATGTATTTAAAAAAATCATAACAACGTTGGAAACGGAAAGAGGTATAGTGGCCCCCTACGGAGGCTACGTTTGGTACGGACGGACGAAATTCGTCCGTGTCCGGAGGTATAAAGCAGGCTTAACACTTAAATGACTCACCCGATATGATGCTTGAACAGTGCCGGTCCACGTTTCCCTTCTTTGGAATAGCAACGGCACACTGACAATGAGGCAAACGCACTTAGAATACGACATAGTGAAAAAAAATCCTCCTCCCATTATGTATGGAAGTGGTAAGTTTTAGGCTTCTTACTCGGACCAGGTACGGCACTCATTTTTATACCCTTTGTTGTATTTAGTTTAAATAACTTGGAGGCTAGCTACGCAGCAAGGTAACTGAACAAGTTAGCGCGGTTTAATGTGCATGCGTAGGTGGTCAGAATTTCAGACGTCAGATTGGCTGCCCAGTATGTCAATCAAAAGACAACGGTCAGTGCAGATGGATGATGGCCTGTCATTCATCCCCTACTTTTTAATGTCATGCGATCTACCCTCACTTCCTTTGCGATCGACCAGTAAATCGCGATCGACCAGTAAATCGCAATCGACGTATTGGGCACCCCTGCTTTGTAGCCTCCGTTGTCCATCTTAAACTCTGTGGTTTTCCCCTCAGTAGTGATGTGACGAGGGCAGCAACTGTACTATACCCACGGATAAAACGACGGTAAAAATCAGCAAACCTTAGAAACCACTGGAGTTCCTTTACAATACGGGGAGTGGCCCAGTTGGTGATGGCCATTACTTTTGTGTCCATGGAAATGCCTTGGGGGGGTGATTTTGTAACCCAGGAATTTTATAGATTCCCAGTGTAATTCACACTTATCTAGCTTGACAAAGAGGCGATGTTGCAGTCTGCGTAACATTTCCTGGACTTGGTGGACCTGTTCATTAATATCAGAAGAATAAATCAAAATATCGTCAATATATACGACTACACATCTGTGCAGCATATCTCTGAATATCTCATTAACAATAGCTTGAAACATTGAAGGTGCGTTTGCTAACCCATAGGGCATGACCAAGTTTTCGTAGTGGCCACAGTTAGTGACAAAAGCGGTTTTCCACTCATCTCCCTCACGAATCCTTATCAAATTGTATGCGCTTCAAATATCCAGCTTAGTAAAAACATGAGCCTGTCATAACTGCTCTAGCGCGGAGGGCACCAGGGGGAGAGGTAATTGTTCTTTATCGTTATGCTGTTCAGGCCGCGATAATCGATACAGGGGAGAAGACCCCCATCCTTCTTTTCCACAAAGAAAAACGCTGCAGCCGCTGAGGAGGTAGACGGCCTGATGTAGCCCAGTTTAACCGCCTCTTCTATGTAGTCCTGCATAGCCTTCGACTCAGGATGGACAGGGGTTATACTCTACTCTTTGGAGGTACTGTGCCAGGCAACAGATCGACAACACAATCCCAGGGACAGTCGGGTTGTAGGGCCGAAGCTTGAGATTTGCTAAACACATCTGTGAACATGACATAGTCCGGAGGTATATGGCTACAGACGATTGCGTCTGGACTTTCAACAGTGGTTGAAGTGCAAACGGTGGTCATATGCAACAGGCAATAAGGGCTCCATTTAGCGAGCTTGCCAGTGGACTAGGATAACACCGGATCATGCTTAGCCAACCAGGGGTAACCCAAAATAAGAGGATGCTTAGGCGAGTCTATGATGAAAAAATGGCACTAATTCGGAATGAAGTATTACCACACAAAGGGAAAGAGGGATGGCGAGTTCATTAACACTTGCCTGTCCCCGGGGGTTGCCCATCTATCACATGTATACCCAAGGTAAAAGCACTAGGACGAATGGGAATGGACATTTTGTCAACGAATGATCGATCTATAAAATTCCCCGCTGCTCCCGAATCGACTAGTGCTGTGACTAAACATGAGGTAACAGACCAGGTTAATTTAGCAGACAAGGTGAATTTACGGGTGTTGATAGGTGGAGTAGTAAGGCTACATACTGGGAGTTTTCCATGATCAGCAAGAAGGCTGCAGGTGTTTCTATAATGGCCCTTCTGACTGCAGTAGATACATAATCCCTCACGGAAACATTGTGTTCCCCCTAGGGTTAGGGTTCGACTATAGGTTTCTATAGGTTCGACTGGGGCTAGATGGGTTTTTCGCTGAGAGCCGACTAATTATCCAGACCTATGGAGAGTTGTATGAGGTCGTTTAGGGAAATGGATTCTCCCTTCAAGCCATCTCGGCCTTTAAAGCTTCGGTCAAACTCCGGCGATACACCGTGAGAAGGGCTTGATCATTCCATCCACTAGAGGCAGCCAGTGTACGGAATTGGAGGGCGTGTTCGGCAGCTGGTCTGTTACCTTGCTTGAGGCGGAGCAGTTGTTCGCCAGCATCCTCTCCTGTGGGGGTATGATCGAAGACCTCTTTAAAATGTTCCTCGAAGGTGGAGTAGGAATTCAGAGTCGGGGAATCCGATATCCAGAGTTCTGTTGCCCAGCTCAGAGCCTTACTAGTGAGCAATATGATCACAAAGGCTACCTTGGATAGGTAGGTAGGAAAGGCATGCCCCATAAGACTGAAGTATAGCGAACATTGCAAAATAAAAAACCTTTGCATAACCCCGGAGAATCGTCATACTTTTCCGGAACCGCCAATCTCACAGATGGGGTGGGTTGGATATCCGTGGGAGGACCTACCTGGAGGGGCTGGTTCAGTGCGGCCATACCCTGGACTGCCTGCGTCAAGTCCTGCATGGTCCACTCCAGTTGGTGGCGATGTTGCTCGTGAGTTCCGAGAAGAGTACCTTGTGACATCAAGGCGGTGTAGATATCGGGTGGGTCTACTGGATCCAGGGTAGTATTCTGTAACACCTGGGGGGTCAGGCTGTGAATGAGGATCCATAAGCAGAGTGTGCAAGCAGAGGTCATTTAATGACAGGAGGACAAAATATACAAAAGAGGCAAATAGCAAGGGGAGAGACAGGCTAAGGGAAGACAGCACTCTAAAAGCCAGATCAGAGGACTCGGGTGAAGTCAGGCAGAAGGACCGGAGGGCTAGGCAGGGGCAAAAGACAAAAACCAGAACGAGAAGACAATCAGAAAATTTACTAGGAATACGCTCAGTGGTCGTAAAGAGATGGCAGTACTTCGCAAGGTTAGGCTGGAGGAGATGGGCTTTAGTACTGGTTCTAATTAACCTTGACATAAAACAGCTGATTTCTAAAACTCTGGTGATTGTGACCTCTGGTGTCCAATGGAGGTAGTGACTCAAGATCTGACAGTTTCCTCCAAGTCTTTCAAGATAGTGTAATCACTCTATCCTATTAAATTACTATGTAAACTGAAATATGTCCCAACATTAGAACAATGGCTACACACCTGTAGCTATTACTTCTGTTACTATGAAGGTTTTTCAAAAATTTGTAGTCATTGAGACAAGGTACACTGGATTTATTAGGAATGGGACCATGGTAGAAGGTTAAAAATGTAATGGAATTTTACATGACTGATTAAATACAAAATTAAAATATAAAGTCGAAGTCAAATTTATTTATATAGTGCTTTTTACAACACATGTTTTCACAAAGCAGCTTTACAATCATAGGGGTCCAGATCCCTAATGAGCAAGCCAAAGGCGACAGTGGCAAGGAAAAATTCCCTAAGATGGTTGGGATTAGGAAGAAACCTCGGTAGGACCAAGCTTCAAAAGGAACCCATCCTCCATTGGGCGGCCCGCTAGCAGAAGTCCGTATTTGTGGTCCACAAGTATTTCTATAGTTATAGTTGTGGTTCTAGTTCCCAGGCCAAGTAGTCACATTCCCTTCAGTGTAGATGGTGAGCCTCAGGTAGGAGCTAGCATCAGCACGTCCTCTTGCGGCAATGGCACATCCAACCCCGGCATCAGCACATCCACCGGCAAGCCAGACCATCTCCTAGGTGCTTGTATGGAATCGTCTTGGGTAGAAGCATGCAAAAAAGATATACAATGCAGATTGAGTGTGTAGACATCAATTTGAACAACCATTGATTTAAACATACATAGCTCACGTGCCAGTGATTAGCATGTGGCTCCGGCAGGCTAATCTATAGCAGCATAACTTAAGGGAGGGACCTGGAGGTGACCACAGTCATGAGGGCTCACTGAGCCATTGCTTTCCACCCAAGTCATTGTCACAACTACAGTGATCACATGACATGGCTGGATGACAGCATCAACATCTCAGATTACCAGAAGTCTCAATGACTGGGGGCCCACGAGCTCCACACCTTCACATGTAGAATATTAACTGAAGGCTTGATTAAATAGGTGAGTCTAAAGTCGATTTAAAGATTGGAACTGTCAGACTCTCGGATTTGGAGCTGGAAGGCTATTTCATAATTGAGGGGCTTTAAAGGAGAAAGCTCTGCATCCGGCTGTGATCTTGCTAATTTGTGTAACCAAGAGAAATCCTGCATTTTGGGAGCGTAGAAGGCGAGATGGGTTATAGTATGCAATGAGTTCACTCAGATATTGTGGAGAAAGACCATTTAATGCCTTATAAGTCAACAAAATTTTTAAATCAATTCGATATTTAACCCGGAAGCCATTGTAACACTGAGAGAGCAGGACTAATATGATAGAATTTTCTAGCCCTAGGTAGACTACAGGATACAGTTAGGATACAGTTTTGAATATGAATCTTGCATTGTTTTTCTATTGAAGCTGATAAATTTGAGGATTTTGCTGTATTGGGGCATGCTTATATTCAATAAGGATTTTTTTCCATGATAGCCATTTACGCTCCATTTGCATGGCTCATTTGAGACTACACTCATACCAAGGTGTGATTCTTCTCTCACTTACTCTCTTATACCTTGTCTAAAGCTGTATGGAGATAAGCTTTGACATGCTCAGTAATACACGCTAGCCTTTCCGGCGCTGTCTGACTGTTTGTCAGATCTGGTAAAGTATCAATGAGCTCTTGACTATGGCAGTAGCTGTAATTTGGTAGCGTTTAATTTGGTAGTGGGGTGCCCATAAATACCAAGTTTATGCAAAAAGGGTCATGTAGATTTTCAAATCGGAAGTTAAAATCTACATTAAAAACTATATATAAAATCGGTGATGTAACGCGTTACTCTAGTCTTACCACTTTTTTCGGTAACGAGTAATATAACGCGCTACTATTTCCAGTCCAGTAATCAGATTAAAGTTACTTATCCAAGTAACTGAGTTACTATTTTTATTTTCCCTAGTAAAAATATATATTTTTGCTTTCTTCTTGGCTCAGTTCTACTTTTGCGTCTGACCGTAGCGCTCGACTCCGCACGTTGCGCGCGACCCTGTGAGAGCGCAAACGTGTTTTACAAGTCATTTTTTGCAGTGTCCTCCCGTAACGATATGTGGTAGTATAAAGAAATACCCCTCAAAAACAGGGGAAGGAACATTTACCTGAAGAATTTTAATGTTGCTTTGTGTTCCACGTTTGAAAAGTGCTGGAATTTTGACTAATTTTGACGTAACGTACTTTAAAATGCTTGAAATTGTAATGGTATTTCGTTTCACAACAAATAGCTGTCTGACTGAACAGTTCGCTTGTATTACGTTTACAAATAAATGTACAAATAATAATAATCTGATTACTTTTTCAAGGTAACTAAGCCATCACTGTATAAAATCTATAAAACTATAATCACCTTATCAGCTGATAGCACTATATGAGACAGGAAGTCCGAAAACTCTTACAAAAACAGGAGGACAGTAAATAGTAATTAACATAAACGCCGCTTTGTTGGTTGAGGATAAATTTGAACACAGTGAGAATGAGATTTTCAAAAGAATTAAACTTGAAGCCTGATCTTTGAGAGACACACACTCACCACCCACTTTATTGAGAACACCTTGCTAGTACCGGATTAGTACTCTTTTGCCTTCAGAACTGCCTTAATCCTTCATGGCATAGATTCAACAAGGTACTGGAAACATTCTTCAGAGAGTCTGGTCCATATTGACATGATGGCATCACGCAGTTGCTGCAGATTTGTTTCCATGATGCGAATCTTCCGTTCCACCACATCCCAAAGGTGCTCTGTTGGGTTGAGATCTGGTGGTTGTGGAGGCCATTTGAGTACAGTGAACTCATTGCCTTGTTCAAAAAGCCAGTCTGAGATGATTTGCACTTTGACACGGCGCATTATCCTGCTAGAAGTAGCCATCAGAAGATGGGTATATTGTGGTCATAAAGGGATGGATATGGACAGCAACAATACTCAGGTAGGCCGTGGCGTTTACATGATGCTCAATTGGTACTAATGGGCCCAAAGTATGCCAGGAAAATATCCCCCACACCATTGCACCACCACCACCTGCCTGAACCATTGATAAAAGGCAGGATGAGACTCATCAGACCAGGCAACGTTTTTCCAATCTTCTATTGTCCAATTTTGGTGTGCCTGTGCAATTTGTAGCCTCAGTTTCCTGTTCTTAGGTGACAGGACTGGCACTTGGTGTAGTCTTCTGCTGCTGTAGCCCGTCCGCCTCAAGGTTCAACATGTTGTGTTTTCAGAGATGCTCTTCTGCATGCCTCGGTTCTTACTGTTACCATTATATCAGCTTGAACCAGTCTGGCCATTCTCCTCTGACCTCTAGCATCAACAAAGTATTTGCCCCCACATAACTGCCGGTGACTGGATATTTTCTCTTTTACGGACCATTCTCTGTAAAGCCTCTGTAAATATTGTGCAAATCCCAGTAGATCAGCAGTTTTTGAAATACTAAGAGCAGCCCGTCTGGCACCAACAACCATGCCACGTTCAAAGTCACTTAAATCACCTTTCTTCCCTATTCTGATGCCCGGTTTGACCTGCAGCAGTTCGTCTTGGCCATGTCTACATGCATAAATACATTGAGTTGCTCCCATGTGATTTGCTGATTCGACATTGGCGTTAATGAGCAGTTGGACAGGTGTACCTAATAAATTGATGAGTGTAAGCTGTTGATTTAATTTTTGGTAATTGCTTACCTGGATACTTTCTTTAAAACTCTCTAGTGTGTATATCGGTCACTGTACCTAGATTAATGAAATGTAATAGTGCCTAAGCAGGTGTGTCACAAATTTTTCAGCTCCTGATTCTACCTTTATATTGCTCATTGTTCATGTTTTATAATACACATGCTTTCATTTTAAGTTGAGATGACCAACATTTTAAATTGATAAACAGCAAATAAATAGAATATTAGAAATACTTGGATTGCTCTTTGAGAACAATGTAATGTATTAGATTGAGCTTCCCACAACACACAACTTCTCACTTGCCTCTCAACTTTTACCTGTTTCTGTATCTCGTTATCTCTTCTCGTCCTCTGTCTACTTCACTCTGAACCTCTACCCTTCTCTCCCTCTTTTTCACTCACATTCCTCACACTCACATTCCTAGATGTTTGACTTGCTGTCTGTTGGTTGTTAGATGAAACTAACAATATTTTGAATGCAGTCCTGGTTGTAGATTGCATTGACGTGTGTGTGTGGGCACTGTGGGATATGCATGGGGCTTTCAAAAAAAAGCAGCAGATGTACCCATAGCAAACCTTTATCTCTGTGAGAGGTCTCTGTTCACTTCTTGAGGGCCTACAGAGAATTGCAGTGCTGACTGGTGTGCAGTGGGAGACACGGGGAAGGACTCCTTTTGTAGCAGTATGTTGAAGGGCAGAGACCTCATCCTGCAGACCTCTGATACTGCCCCTTCGGTACTTTCTTCTGAAACCTGGAGCTGTTCAGAGGAGTAATTCAGGCTTCCTTTTCTACTGTGTGTGCGTGTGCTTGTGTGTGCAATTGTGGATGCATGTCTTTTAGAAGGTACTGGATAACGATGGCCAGGTGAGGAAGTCCAGTCCAGACCTGTGCCCGGCCAGTCATAAAGCATGTGATAAAGAGAAAGACAGAAAGGTATTAACAACACATGCACATGCACTGAGTGTCCCTCATCCCTGCTCTGCTTTAAATTAGACGATGCTTTAAAATCCAAAACCATGTTATAAAATGGCATATCTAAAATATGTACTTAATGTAGTCAGAATGTTGCAAGTTATGCTGTAGTCAGAGTATGCCACACATTTCTTCGAGACGGCGTCCTTGACAGCGATGTGTAAATGCTGCTTTATAACATCTAAGCACTCCCTTTTACATGCAGACCATATTTGCATCCACACATATTAACGTGTTCTTATATCGATGTGTATTATTATATTACTGTGTGTGCTGTGCAGGGTAAAGACCAGTCTTCACTGGGGTTCTGCCATCTATTTTCTGATATCAAAGAGGAGGCTGGACATGCTGCAGTCATCCATCCCAGGTATGGTAGCTTTCCCAGCATGCATTGGGGCCTGGGTGTAATGCACATGTTGGAGTAACACCAGGGTTTATAGCATTTTCATAATTCTCTGCAGTAGTCACAGTTCATGTTTAATCCACACTCAAGCAAGCAGTGAGAAGCAGTGAGAGTCGTTTAGCACAACTTACCTGTTTGCCACCGTTTTATGTGCATTTCAACATTCTTATTTCTATACTGCTGCTAACTGATGTATGCGCGTGTGTGTGTGTGTGTGTGTGTGTGGGTGGTTGTGTGTGTGTGTGTGGGTGGTTGTGTGCATGCTTGCATGCTTGGATGTGTTGCAGCTACTACCTATACCCATACGATAAGGTGGTAGCGCCCAATGTGTCTCTGCAGAAGGATGGAGAGGTGGAGGTGGAGGTTGGAGTAGAAATGTTGGGTGCCCTGATTAAACAGCACTACAACAGGAAAACTCACAGCCATGACCGCTACACAGGCTCCGGTCAGCACCAGCAAGCACATATTCTCTATCTCTCTATCTAGCTCTCACACTCTCACTTTCTCTCTCTCTCTCTCTCTCTCTCTCTCTCTCTCTCTCTGTGTGCATGTAGGGACGTGTGCATGTGCGTGTTCATCATCACGTGATCTTAATCACTGAATTGTGGAGGATACTGTGGCTTTGTTACATCTCTGCATTTCTTCACTTCCACACAAAACCATCACAAACACCCACTCGGGCCGTGCACATGTAAGCTTGTGTGCGCATGTTTGTGTGGGTGAGAGAACCCCCCCCACCTCATACCTTCCTTCCTCCCCCAGATCTCCACGTGACTTCCTCCTCTTATGGAGAGGAGGCTAAATCTGGCAACATGGATGAAATGCGGCAGCGCAGCCTGCCTCCTCTGGCCGTTACCTTGGAGACGGGTTCTAGCGGGAAGGAGGATGACAAGGAGCGTATCGTTCTGGAGATCATCCAGATGTACAGCAGACAGCAGGAGAAGCTCAACACCACCCTGCACAGGCAGCAGCAACTGGAGATGGTAAGATTACCTACAGCGCCGCATTTGCAACCTCGCTTGCTACACCCCACCTCTAGAAAACTCCTCCCTGTGGAAGACAGAGGTGGGGGGAGGGTGGAGATACTACAGCCGCACTGAGCAGGCAGGGAAAACTAGATGCCAGCCCAGAGTGAAAAGGGTTTGTGCTCTTGGGTTAATGTGTGTGTGTGTGTGTGTGCGCGCGCGTGCATGCGTGTAGGAGCTGGAGGCCATGCGTGGAGGTGAAGCTGCCCGGCTCAGGCAGCTGTCCGTGGAGCACAGCGAGCTGCAGAGTGAGTTGGAGGCCGTTCATACTGAACATGCGGAGAAGCTGGGCGAGGTGCAGCAGGAGCAGAGGGAGCTGGAGCAGCGGCTGGAGCAGCTTAGACAGCAGGGCTGCACCTGCCAACCCCGCGAGCAGGAGCCCCAGTACACTGCCCAGGTACACACACGCACAACAGCTGTGTTCACACTACAGAGTGGAGGGGGCCTAAATTAAACATTTTCTTCATAGATCTTTTTTCCAAAGCAGATCACAAATAAAGCCTGTAGGCTTGTGCGATCATGCATGTATGTATATACGTGTGTATAAGCCTCTATATGCCTCTCTCTCTGTCTCTCTATCAGCTGTGCGAGTTGCGGTGTCGCCTGGAACAGGCGGAGATGGAGCGTCAGCAGTTGCAGGATGAGCTGCAGCGTGAGCGAGAGGCTCGTGAGAAGCTGGAGCTCTTGATCTCTCAGCTACAGAAGCAGATAATGCAGTCAGCCAGCAGGGGGTGCACAAGCCCCCAGAACCTAGCCAACACCACCTCGCCTACTCTGGAGGCCACGTCCTGCTAAACACCTTCTTACCTGACGCCTCTGCTCATATTGCTTCAGGCACACACCTGCACACCCTGCCTGTAGCTTGAACACCAGCTCCCTGCGTCCCAGACATGAGCAGAACAATACTGTGCAGGAAAGAACTGACTGAGTGGGCATGATGCTTGTTTTTTACGTTTCAGGACTTAATACCTGTTTTATAATTTAACATTGCTTAGAATGTATTGTATTACTGTTTTGTTTATTTTTTTTGACCAATTCTTAGACAGTATTTAAACTTTGTAAATGTTTAATTTATAGTATTTCTGATGGGCTGTTTGTGGACAGAGAGGAGTTCTTATCAGAGCCCCTCCTCTTCCTGTCCTCCCATGCTTGTGCTTTTTGTTTGAGTCTGTGAGACAGATTGTTGCTTTGGTGACTAGGGGAGATTGGCATGGTGGAAACTAACTGGACTCTTAAATGCCACCTGCGAGCTAAAATGGCTGCCACTGGGCTCTTAACCCACAACAAGGAAAATGCGTCCTTCTGATTCTGTTTTGACATTTCAGTGCAAAATGAACTATTACAGCCATTGTGATTTTCATTAAAGTGGAAACAGAACTCAAAGACTACAAGTTTGAGGAGCCCCTCCAAGAGGTCACCCAATTTCAGATGATAATCTGACCTCTAATTTCCCTTTTCCTCCCTCTTCTCCTCAGCATCTGCTGCCTGCTGGTGATCAGATGTATCCTGTATGTTTTTATACTTGTTAGCAGCTCTTCTAGTGCATCAAACTCCAGTCACACCGTCATACAGAGATGCACACATGCATGAAGACACTTGTTCGCCTTCTACTGGGCAAAAACATACAGTGTACTAGTTCAGTAGTTTCTGTACAACACCAAGACAAAGCATGTAAGCACATGCAATATGAAACTAGATGGTCATCAAAATCTCTCATGATAATGCTAATTATATACTTATTGTGTTTGGTGCAGTACAGTGTGAACTAATACTGTGTATGTTACCATAGTGATACACTGACTAGAGTGAAGGGCAGAACGGTGTCTGATGAACATGAACAGACCAAACATGGAGGGGAGTGCGGTTGGAGCCATTCTGCCTGGGTTGGCTTCAAGTGAGTGGGGCAGAGATACTGTCTGTAGGAGGGGTAACGAGGAGGATCCTGCCACCACCCTGCCAGACCAGGAGCACGTGGTGAGGAGACGGTTCTGTAAGGTGCCAGGCAACAGTGGAGACAAGCATGAGCTCGTCTTCCTCTTGTGCCCTTTGCGAACATTCCACTGTGCCCCCTTCAGAAACTAATCACAGCTAGTCCTGACTCTTGGCTAGTTCAGTCATCAGCAGGCCAGAATCTTAACACGCCAACTTCATAAAGCAAAAAAAAAAGAAAAAAAGTCTTTAATCAGCTATACTGTACAAAGGTTCTTTGCATTTGTTTAAAAGAGATAAAGGATCAGAATTATTTAATGATTTACCTAATAAAGATTTATATACACTTTGTACATATAGTAGTCTTTAATATATTACCTTATCTAAAACATCTAAAAGGATTAAATAGATGCCATAAGGAAATAGTATACAGCAGAGACAGATACAGCAATGCAGCACACTTAATCCACAGAAGGGAACAATGTACAGTGTTTCAGAACCTCCCTGTGTGTGTGTGTGTGTGTGTGTGTGTGTGTGTGTGTGTGTGTGTGTGTGTGTGTGTGTGTGTGAATTTTTGCTGCTTGCAAAGATTGATGGACTGCTCAAGTCTGATGTTGAAACTTTCGCTGTTCCCATTAATGACTAATTTGCATTTACAAAATAGAAGCATTGACCTTTTTTTCTTGTGAGAGAGTAAAGAATAACATGCATGTATTGTTAGTAATGATGCTTTGGTCTTTTTTTCCCTCACATTCAAGGTTTGAGTTGTTCTAAAGAGCAGAAAGGCTGTTTTAGTACTTGTGTGAGTACAGGCTTTTGAGGTCATGTCTGTTTCCAGAAATGTTTGTAGTGAGATCTGAAGGGGAGAGAGAAATACACAGAGAGACTAATCCACATCTACCTAATGGACCATGTCCGAGAGACACGTGTGCGTGCATAGGTGTATGCCCTGTGGTACAGGTTCACAGAGTTTAGCTCTCACATCTCAGATGGCTGATTGTTTGCTCCAATATCAGATCAAATCAGTATTCAACTTCTGTAGCAGTTTGTCTAATGCCATCTTCCATAATTTGAGGGTATTTAAATGTGTTTCTGAAGCTTTACACAGTGAACATTTAGATTTTTTGAAGTGAAGACATAATTTGTATTTTGTACAAACTGGAGTGGCCCCATTGTAGAACACCATGTTATTACGCTGCATGGCACACACAAGTGCTCGCACAACCTTCAGATTATCACCTTGAACACCTCTGGAAGCAGAAAGCAGATATTTATTTGCATATTGTATAAAAGGTGTTCTCTATGCTCTATAGGTTATATGGAAAGGCTTGATATAATTATCAAAGATATACCCTGACAGAAAGAAAATGTTATAGTACTTTTTTGCGACTTCTTTCATTTGTAAAGAAAAAAAAAACCAAAAGATAAAAACAAAGGTTTGTTAAGATCCTGCTCTGCCACATGTTTTCTCCACATCTAAAACAGTATTTCTTGGGATAGTTTCAGATTTAAAAGAATTTCCTAATTAAGTTTAACACAAACCTCTTTATCATGTGAAAATGTGTTTTGTTTACTGCTTTTGGTAAACATTGGGGTTGCCAATTCAGCAGTGATGAAGAGTTTGAATTTGCATGAATGAGATGCTCTTCTCCTACCTCATGTTGTGATATAAAATGTTTTTAAACAGATGACACTTCAGTTTGTCATGAGTGATGGTTACTAGTTAAATACACCTACATGCTTTTAACGAAAACCTTGGTTGTATGTAGTGTTTTTATTTCCCATTACAGACTTTGTAATGATGCCTTATATAGGCAATGAGCTTGTATTAAATTCAAGTTCTGTACTGTCATCTCTCACTGTCTAAGGTTTTCTTTCTGCCTCTCGGTGAGTTTATTGGTAAAGGACCTAAGGTTGCAGCTTTCCTAAAACAGTAATCTGAGATTTGAAAAGGGTGTTTGAAGTGCCATGCGTGAATGTCAGTTCTCCTCATTCATATGTTGATGTGTATAGGTTGGTGTTAGCAATCATTGACTAGGGCCTATTGCAAATATAACTGATGTTCTCAATCTCAACCAAATGTAGCCAAAAAATAATTTGTAATAATATAGAATCATTAATAATGTTATATCTGTATATTGTGTATTTATGCATGCACAAAATACATAATTTTGTTCTCAGGCCAACAATTGGGTGATTAATCTTTATAGATATTATTGGTAATCATATTTTGGTAGTCATAATTGCTTGCAGTAGTGGTAACTTCAGGTCTTTTTGCTGATGCTACATCAACAGGCTCCTTGCTTCTAGGAGTACCACTAACCTTAGCTTACTGCTCCTGTCCTGTAAAAGACTATAAAGAAGAGTTTTCGTCTAGAGGAGACAAAATAATGGACCAAGATCTCTGCTACTTAAGGGAACAGCAATGTATGTAGACAGGCAATGTTACGAAGCTGATGGAAAGCAGACTTGCACAAGGACTGTAAATGTTGTTGAAGAGATAACAAATGTTACCAAGAGCAAGTTCAGAGTTGGAAAGTGAGAACACAACTGATTTAGTGCCAAAGAGCATAAATGTTTTTATGTGCATATAGAAGGAAGAAGATTCTAAACACTGGACGAGATGGTATTATTATCCATTGTGCCATTAGATGTTAAGTCACATGAGTTTCCTTGATGGTAAGAGAGACATAGGGATTGTCTATGTCAATTTAGGACACATCATCAGTATTGTTCCTTTGCAACGGGGTGTTTCGGCCTTTCAACACTACCAGACATTTAACTGGATGGTGCGGATTTAGGGGTTTAGGGCAGGAATAAAGCCTCAAACTCTCACTCCTCTTTGTCCAGACTGGTCAAATATTAAGAGCTAGTGGGAAGGAAAACATGTTTTACCCAGAGCAACCCACTCTCTCATTCTCATTCTCTCTCTCTCATTCATTCTCATTATCTCTCATTTTCAATTCAATGGTGCTTTATTGGCACGAAATGTATGTACATTTGTATTGCCAACGCATAGAGTACATACAATGGTAAAATATAATAAAATAACAGTAAATTAGAATAATAATAAAGTAAAATAATGGCTATATTGTCGTTACAATTATCCACCACTGCTTCCGTAACTGACATTTATAATAATAGTTTTGAAAAATAGTAGACTCAAACACTGGATGAGATGGTATATAGGACATCCTCAGTAGTGTTCCTTTGAATCAGGGGGTGTTTCGGCCTTTCAACACTAGACACCCTCATCAAAGGTGGCCAGCTACAGGGTGATCAAGCCTGAGTTTGTGTCCTATACCCAATCACAAGTCCAAAGGACTATGCACGGCAGGGGCGTCCACTCCCCTGAGTCAGGCTTGGAACTGACCGCATACCTTGGTCCCCCAACTCCTGGATTTGGAGAAAGGGTGTGGGGTGGCTATTCGCTAGTGATTGGGATTGAGCCCAGCAGGGGTCCTTCCACTTCACCCAGATCCAACGGCTGCTTCTTTTGGCTGCTTCAGACATGGATTTGATTGTCTGTCGCAGTGCCTGTCTTTGAATACCAAGGTCTTTTGAAAGCATGATGGTAGAAGTGGCCACAAAACCTCTGCATCCTACTTCCACTGGGTAGACTTGCGCATTCCACCCTCGTTGTCTTGCGTCTGCAGCCAGCTCTGTGTAGCGCAGCCTCTTGCGCTCGTAGGCCTCTACTGTTGAGTCCTCCCATGGGACCGTAAGCTCAATGATGTTAACAGCTTTGAGTGAGGGAGACCAGAGTACCAAGTCTGGTCTGAGTGTTGTAGCTGCTATCTCTGGTGGGAAGATCAGTTGCTGGCCAATGTCAACAAGCATCTTCCAATCCTGAGCCAGGGCCAACTTTCCAAGTTTTGGCTTAGTTGGGAGGTGTTTGGGCTGTAGCTGTCCCTCTCGAATAAATGTTCGAGATTGGATGGAGTTGGATACTGACCTAGGTGAGGAGTTGATGTTGGATCTCCTCATCTCCAGAGCTGCTGCCAAACTTTTGAGGACCTGGTTGTGCCTCCAGGTGTAGCGCCCCTGTGTGAGGCTGGTCTTACACCCGGTCAAGATGTGCCTAAGAGTTGCTGGAGTTGGACAGAGGGCACAGGTTGGGTCTTCCCCATACCAGTCCTGGAGGTTTTTTGGAGATGGTAGCTCATCGTACGTTGCTCTGATAATGAAGCTTATGGTGCTTGCCTCCATTTCCCAGAGCTGCCTCCAGCTTAGTGCTCTCCTCTCATGGAGCTTTGAAAATCTACTTCCAGAATAATAAACAGAGTATTAAGAATGCGGTGGTTAACCATATCAAAGCAGCAGTGAGACCGAGAAGCAAAAGAAATAGAGGCAAAACCCATATCTGGGGATAGGATATATATATATATATATATATATATATATATATATATATAGGTACAAAGGTAAAATATGGTGTCCCACAAGGATCTGTACTGGGCCCTATATTATTCTCATTGTATATGCTACCGCCGGGCACCATCATTCATAGGCATGGTATTAGCTTCTATTGCTATGCAGATGATACTCAGTTGTATATTTCTTCTAATCTGGATGATATCAATACTATACTCAAGATTGAGAACTGCGTCCAGGACATTAAAAACTGGATGGCATCTAATTTAACTAAATTCCGATAAGATTGAGGTGCTGATTCTTGGGCCCAAAGCTGCTAGAAGCAATTGGGCTGATATTCCCCTGACCTTAGATGGCTTTTCAGTAACACCTAAATCCACCGCAAAAAGCTTAGCTGACACTATTGATTCGGATCTTGCATTTGACACACATATGCATTTTTCCATTTACGTAATATCGCCAAGCCGAGACACTTACATTAGCTGATGCAGAGAAGCTGGTCCATGCTTTTGTCTCGTCAAGATTGGACTACTGTAATGGTCTTCTAATTAGATGCTCTAAAGAAACTACAACTTGTACAAAATGCTGTAGCTAGAGTTCTAACTAAGGCTAGAAAATTCGATCATATTAGTTCCACTCTCATGGCATTACACTGGCTTCCGATTAAATATCGAATTGAGTTATAAGGTGTTAAATGGTCTTGCTCCACAATATCTGAGTGAACTCATTGCTTACTACAACCCATCTCGCCCTTTGCGCTCCCAAAATGCTGGATTTCTCTTAGTTTCAAAAATTATTAAGACTACAGCCAGAGGAGGAGCTTTCTCCTTTAAAACCCCTCAGTTGTGGAATAGCCTTGTAGCTCCAATCTGAGATTCTCACACAGTTCCAATCTTTAAATCTAGACTTAAGACTCACCTATTTAATCAAGCCTTCAGTTAATATTCCCCTTGTGAAGGTGTGGGGCTCGCGGGCCCCCAGACGTTGAGACTTCTGGTAATCTGAGATGTTGATGCTGTCATCCAGCCATGTCATGGCATCACTCTAGTTGTGACAATGACTTTGCTGGAAAGCAATATCTCAGTGAGCCCTCATGACTGTGGTCACTTCAGAACCCCTCCCTAGTTATGCTGCTATAGATTAGCCTGCCGGAGCCACATGCTAATCACTGGCACATGATCTATGTATGTTTAAATTAGGGGTGGGCACAGATTAATTTTTTTTAATCTAGATTAATCTCACTGAAATCTTGAAATTAATCTAGATTAATCTATATTAAAATGGCTCATTCAGAATATACGTGCTACCCAATTAATGACTAAAAGTCAGTCTTTGAGGGTTTCTTAATACAGAGGGTGCATTAGACCAGGGGCTCATCCTGTTTCCAAAATGCATCAATGACTGCTTGAGAAAACTGTTCTACTTTGATACTTGAAGAAAAAAAACATGCTCAATAAAATGTAGGCTACTCATGTTCAACGGTTTATTCAGTTAAACATGAAAATAGTACTGTATAATAGTACTGTAAATAGTAGCTACTGTCTACATACTTTAAGAGGGCATATTCAGTCAGACATGAATTTGTAAGCCTACATACATACATGTTTATACAGCTAAACATGTAAGCCAACATTTAGTACATTTAATCTGTTTTCAATGGCGGCGACTCTTCCCCTGGGCTGCATCAGTGCTTGACCCAGCGTCAGCAGCATTAGCAAACGGGTATTTTGCATTTAAATGGAACATCAGACTGGTAGAACTCCTACAATAAACTAATTCCGCGTTGCACAAGGTGCAAAGAACTTTAGTTTTGTCAATGTCTCCATTAGGAAGCTTCTTAAAAAGCACACGTGCGATTTGTTGTGGGTGGTAATTCACAGGTTTGAAAACTCGTTCTCGCCCCCTACTGTGGAATTTGGTTAGGAATACACCCGAGCTAAACTATCAAGGTGAAAGTCATCATAGTTTGCTTACCTATTACCCAGTTCCCAACCCAACTTTAATAGATTAATGGCAATATTTTTTATATCACCCGATAAGATTATCAAATTATCGAACGCCGTTAACGCCGATAACGGCCCACCACTAGTTTAAATCAATGGTTGTTTAAATTGATGTCCACACACTCAACCTGTATTGTATATCTTTTTGTGGCTCTTTGCCTGGGGGGTGTTCCAAGAAGCGGGTTAAACGAGAAAACCTGGGTAAGTTAACTCAGAGTTCACGGAAACTCGAGGTTTTCCGTTCCAGAAACCGAGCTTAGAGAGAACCGGAGTCAGTTACTATAGCAACTTATGCTCTGAAGCTAACCTGCTCGCTGGCAGGTTAACTTGGACCTGACCCAGAGTCACAAACACGTCATCATGATGTGTCCTTTCCTCGAAGATCATGTGGCTATTAAAACTCAGTTTATTCGCTGAGTTCTTCGTCGGGAACGCCTTATAAAACCCCGAATAGACATAGGCCTACTATCATTTTCGGATTATTTTTTAATGAACGTTATCGTTTTTCAGCACAATCCAATACTTACATCAATAAAATTATTAAGCGTCACATTTCAAATATTACACATCGCGGATCAGCCCTAAATTCTCTCCAGATTGTTATACATCGCTCTTCGTTTTTTGCTAGTGGAAGTTTTTTTTTATAGTGTAGAAGATGCGGGATCTGTCAGCAAAGCTACTGTATGTCGGTCTGTCCAAAAACTATGTCTGGCATTAAATTGACTAGTGCCCAGTTTTGTGGTGTTTCCTGGGCATAAGCCAGTTATGGACATCAAAGAGGAATTCCACAGCATCGTTGGTTTGTCTTTAATTCACACGGACAATAAAGAAATTAAGCAAAGGAGAAGCAGTATATAACAAACTTAATTCCATTTACATTTTAAGGATTTCCTAGAGTGGTTGGCTGCATTGATGGAACCTACATATGCTACCTATTCCAGCACCATTAGAACATGAAGGCGATTACATAAACAGAAAATCCATCCATAGCATTAATGTACAGGTACTAACCTTTATAATACTTAATGAATAATGTACTTATCTTTAATGGTAACAAAACTAACGTAGCTATTGCCACCAGCCACTTTCCCTCAAACTGGACATATATAGACTTACCTCCCCCTAGGGCTGGACCCGAATATTCGGATATTCGGTCATTGAGTAGGTATTCGGTTTTTAATTTTGGTATTCGGATATTCGTGTTTTTTTTTCTTAGCTCCGCCTCACTCTAACGTTACAGTTCCGTTCAGGTTAATGGCGGTATATGAGAGGCAAAATGCATTAGGTATTAGGTATTTTTAATGTGTGTGCTCCGTTATTAAATTTGGCGTTTGTTTAGGCTTCCCTGTAATCTATAATAATTTAATATTGATTTCTTTTGAAGTTATTAAATGTTTGTTGTTTACAGAATGTTTCTCCCCACGTCTCATGTCTTTTTTGTGTTTCCCCCCGGATTTTTTCGCTGCGCACATCGGCCCAGTGTCCGCGGTGGCTGCTCCGCTGCGCAAGCCGGCCCAGTGAATAGCTGTGTTTTTGTGTTTTAGTACTTGGGTTATACTTGAAACAAAAAAAATCGTTTGTCCAGAAAGTATTTTATATTCTTAAACATTGTTAATTATATTACAGTGGACGAAAGTCATTGTAAACTGTGTTGTTGTTGGCTGATTTCAGTTTAATGATGTGCAGTGCGTAGCTAAATAGCTGTTTTTTGTGGTTTTGCACTTAAGCGGGAGGGGGGCCATAACACTGGTGATGGAGTTCAGCGCTATTTTCAATATTTTCAATAGCGCTGAAATAAATGCTCCGGTTTAAAATGAATTCTCCCGTCAAAATTAAGAAATATTTTTAACAATTCTGGGTCCGGATGGGATGGCATTTGGGTCCGTATACAGTTAATCAGGAATGAGATTGGGTCCGGACATGACTGCGTTCGGGTCCGGATCAGGACCGCGGTCCGCCAGTTGCCGACCCCTGGTTTAGAAACTATTTTATATTATTAATATAATCCGTTTTTAATCCGTCTTATTTAAAAACGAAGCTTCGGATATTCGCTTCGAAACAGTGCCGAATATCCGGAGCTCAAAAAACGCTATTCGGGCCAGCCCTACCTCCCCCTGACTATATCTCAGATTTGCCACCAGTCCAGAGACCAGTCCACCAGCCCTTTGGCACCATGCAGCATGCACTTTATCCCTGTCCCATTTACCTACCTCACACACACTGTACATACTGTACTTATATTTTTATATTTCATACCTTATACTGTTATCTATTTTACATTTTTTTACCTTGCTTATTTAATGTCTATTGCCTGGCTTGCACCCTGACCGTCTTGCACTATGTTGTCCTGCACTATGTTGTATGTAATTGCTGCTGTGATATTTTGTAGTATGTAATTGCACTGAGGCCTAGCCTAAAAGTGTTTCATTGTGCTGTACAACCCTGTTTCAGCATAATGATAATAAAGTTGAATTGAATTGAACTGACCGTTCTCCCCATCAAGATCATATGTGATGCTTCCCACCTCATCACAAATGTTGAAGCCAGATGGCCAGGATCCGTGTATGATTCCACACTGTACAACAAATCTGAATAGAGTAGGCCTGAGGTAGTGCAGTGTAATAGTTAAATCATTGCAAACCCTAGTTGTGATTATAGGACACTATAGCCCTATCCGGACGGGATTAGTTTTTCAGGGGGACGTCTGTGAAAAATATTTCACCCTTGTACTCAGTGATAAAACTCTTGCATCCGGACAGCAATTGAAAAAACAGGAGGACCCGCGAGTTTTTGGCTTTCTCGGTCACATGACATCGCCTTGTCACGTGATAGCATGTTTAATAATGTCACACTGCCAACTCTGATGATTCCTTTTTAACTTTTAACTTTACTACTGTTCAGTTCAGCATTTAAGATCTCCGTTTAAGTTAAGCTATTTTGTTAAACCAATACAGAAAACACATTATAAAAAATCGCTAATGAATGTAAATAGTTAAATAAATCCGTTAAATAAAATAAAATAAATCCATTAAAAAATCCAGTAAATCCATTTTCGCTCGCCGCTGTCTTTACGTGGATCTCCGTGAAAACGCGCGCCCAACGTGTAACTACGGTGCGTGGCAGTGGACATATAGCTGTTTTATTAAACGCGAGGTGATGTCTGCATGTATAAACTCAGACATGTGGATCCGGACGGGACTAAAATTACCAGACGACCACGGAGTACAGCGAAAAACAGTAGGTAATTCCGCCTGTAATTTTCTCTGAGGACGTCTGAGAAAAACACGGACATGCTCGTTCCGGACGGGATTAAAATCACAGAGGACCCCCGTAAAAGAGAAAATTACCCCAGGACCCCCTGAGAAACTAATCCCGTCCGGATAGGGCTTATGACGGCCTCCTTCATGGAGACAGAGGGTATCCCTGCCTGTCCTATAGGCCTACCTTATGACTCCCTATTCAGATCCTGCACCTGGACCACAGTCCCGCTACAATCAGGCCCACAGCAAAACCAGGGCAAGAATTTAAATGACCCTAGGAATCCTCGAGGCCAGGTTCCAGTGCCTGAAGGGGCTCAGAGTAACCCCTGATAGGGTGTGCCACATAATAATGGCATATGTGGTATTACACAACATTGCAACCAGTGCCGTTTCAAGGTATTTGGGGGCCCCAAGCAAAGACACCAACCGGGGCCCCCCCCAACCTAAGTATGTCCGGGAAAACCGGGACAGGCATGTGAAAACCGGGACAGTCCCGGGAAAACCGGGACAGGTGGCAACACTACCCGGGACGTATATTGTTTTTAGCCTACCTGCTGCTAAATTACACCATTTGTACAGGTAGGCCTAATTTATCCAGTGTAACTCATCACTTACCACTGTCTTGTGTTTTTTTGTGTTCCTCTTCCTTCTTTTGTTTTCTCTTTTGGCTTCCTGATGGATAAATTCGCTTCATGGTTAAGTTTCATATTTGCCGGCGTCTAAAACTTGGCTGTCTGCCAGGACAGTGTCTGCCTGCCTTCAGCAGCTTGTGGGAGGGGCCCCCTTAAGGGGGATTCTGAGAACAGTGTCATTGCTCATGACTTTGAGAATGTAAAGGGGGGCTCACATAGTTTGTCGCTGCATTTAATTCTTAACCTGTTGTTGTCTGGGGGCCCCAGGCCAGCTTGGGGCCCCAAGCAATTGCCTGGTTTGCCTGCCCCATCGCGACGGGCCTGATTGCAACCATCCAGGAAGTGCGACAGCCTACCATCTTTGACATGCCCACAGATGAGGAACCTTACATGCATGTGGGTGACAACAGAGATGGTGGAGTTGTCAGAGACTCCAACTGCAATCACTGCTTTCCACATTAAATCATGCACCACCACCCACCCCACCCCACCATCCACCCTGTAACCTTTTAATATACATTACAGTCAAATTCACTGTTATGTTTCATTATTTCATTTTTCTTGTAAATAAATATATTTTAGAATATATTTTAAGAATAAGATATAGTTATATACAACCATACCACTTTGTACTATATTCTTATACTTCATTTTTATCTGATGCCATGTGTGTTTCACACCACTCAGATTAGACCTGGAATCAGTAAGTGTTCAATTAAAAAATATTTAAAAACTCAATACAGTATTATAAAGGTGGAGAAAATAATAATATAATCGCACCCTTCTGCTAAATATAAAAATATCATTTTCACTCACGCATTAACTCTGTTGGCAATTCTTTGACATGCTGACTGTCTTTTTCTAGCAGCTACAGCAGTATTACATTTACGTTTAATAATATCTAAATATTCTGCATACGCAGTCATTAATACTCCTAAGCTACAGTGGTGTGAAATACGATGCTCGGCTGATTTTCGCGTTTAAGTCCATGATAAATCCTATTTATCTGCGTTCCATTAAGAATGCCTTTTATAGTTCCGCGTGAACGCGCTTCTGTCTGGGTCAACCTACTCAGAGTTGAGCGCATGGACGTAATTTTGATTTCAAAAGTGGGGGGGGACATGGATTCGTCGCTATTTAAATATTTGGTTTTAACCGTAAAAACTGGGGGGGACCAAAGCCTGCTTTTGAAAAAGTGGGGGGACATGTCCCCCCCGTCCCCCCCCAAAATTACGTCCGTGGTTGAGCGACCCTGATTACTTTAACTCCGATCGGCCGTTTTGGAACCGACAACTCAGAGTTCAGGGTTAAGTTTAGAGTTTGTTAACCCCGCTTTCTGAAATACCCCCCTGGTTTCATGCGGCTCCCCAGCTGGTCCACGCTCTCACCTGCACAAACGGTCTGTGGCCCGGTTACCTCATCAGCTCTGAGGGCGACACACTGCTACATCTTCGTGGTGCGCGGTTTGTTTACAAGCATAGCGAGCCTCTAATACTTTTAAAACCGGCGTAGTGGAAAACACGCATTTGACTGTCTTCACACGAGTTACTAATTCGCCAACTACTGGCGATCGATCGATCGCGATATAATTAGGGGTGACCTGCAATAGCCGCTGATTCGACTATAGTCGACTATGAACGTCATAGTCGAATGTACCATTCTAACTGCATGGGGGTGCCCAAGGATGCAGCTAATCATTAGTTGTTACATGAAATGTCTTTGTTTTCGTTATATATAGCCTTTTGTCAAATAAAATCAACCTAATTTCTGTTAATAAATATTTAAAAAATGATGTTTGCGCATTAACAATAGGCATCTTCTTTACTACACATTAATAAATCACACCCTGCAGTTGCACAATCCAAACGAGCGGAGCTGAACACGCTACAGAATACGCAGCATCTGCCGAGATTATAATGGCTACTAAAAAACTTCAAAAGTATTTTGAAAAAGATCAACGTCTTTCATTTCACACGACAACAACCAGCATGGCATACCATTTAAAACGCGTAAGGCGAAAAAAAACAGCCGTTTGTTGTTTCGCTCGCGTCATCTCGTCTTGTCCTGGTGCGTCGCAAGTAGGCCTATAAACATTTTTTGTTGTTGTTTGTTTTTAAACCCCGTTACTTGAACCTTTCCTTATATATTTTTGCTGTTGTGTGGCAATTTGTTTTATTTTCAGGCAGGCATATTTTATTTAAAATATTTTTGACATTTTGCACAGTGCCTGTCTGACAGTTCGATATGCGCAATGCGCACTGACGGTTAATGTTCTCTAACGTTTCATTAAAAAAAATAAGTAAATAAATAAAAGCTGAATAAAGCCAACCTACCGTGTTTATTAATTTATCTGAGTGTTTTGGGTTTTTACTTTGAAGAGGAAAAAAGTTTTGAATGAGAACGGGATCCTGTTTAAGGTGCTCTAAATAAAAAAATTAAAATAAACCCGATTCGACTATTAGTCGACTAAAGGCCAAAGCTGACGAATCAGATTCGACTATCAAAATCCTTAGTTGAATACACCCCTAGATATAATACTTATTTTTTGTCCATTCCAGTGAAAAATAAAGTGGCTCTTGGTCTCTGACGGGTTGGTCACCCCATAGCAGATAAGTCTAAGTACTGTGATGAGAATGAAAACAAGACCGAAGGACCTTGAACAGATAGTTGGAGTTCATACATTTACGGCATTTGGCAGACGCCCTTATCCAGAGCGACTTACATTTTTAACTCATTTTTATACAAGTGAGCAATTGAGGGTTAAGGGCCTTGCTCAGGGGCACCTCAGTCATGGCCTCAGGTCTGGGAATCGAACCCACGACCCTCCGGTCACAAGACCAGTTCCCTAACTGGCAGGCCATGACTCACCATGACTCATACAGTCGTGCAGCTTGGAGGCCAACTTTCAAGAAGTTTAGAAATAAAAGGTAGATCAGAGAAAGGTCTGAAGTTACCCGACACAGAACAATCAAGGACCGGTTTCTTCAGAATGTGGGTTCCGGCAGCTAGTTTCAGTGCAGGAGGAACAGGAACACAGCCAGAAGAGAGAGAAAGAGATTGACAAGATCAGAAAGTGCAGTAGATAGAACAGAGACACAAGTCTTAAGCAGAGAGGTTGGGACAGGATCTAACTTTTAATGATTTCCATAGTAGTGGCCAAATCTACAAGGGGAAAAGTTGAGAATGAGTAAGAATGGGAAGAAGTAGAGGATGTAACTGAAATATAAGGTAAAAATGTCAATAAGTGATGGTAAATACTTGACACCTCATCATCAAAGACGTTCAAGAAGTCATAGTTTCAGACAGAAGAATTTATTCACAGTAAATAGGAGCTGCCTATGATTTTGAGTGGCTTTTTTGATAGCAGTATAATTTGTAGAATGAGATGTGTTTAAGGCCATCCTGTAATTAGCCAAATGATCTGAATGTGCTGGAAGGTGGAATCCAGTGTTGCGCAGCCATTCAAGATGTCTGCCTACAGTTTTTAGAGTACAAAGCTCCAGGCTGAATGGGAAGAGGGTAGAGCCATAGTTTTAACTTATTTGTTTCAGCTAAACCAAATAAATATATTATTAGCAATATTATTGATGAATGTATAAAGGACATCAGACACTGGTTGCTGAGAAACTCTCTCACTTAATTCTGACAAAATAGAAGTTCTTCTATTACGCTCACATGCAGCCAGAGTACACTAATTGTATAATAAGCCTTGATGGTTTCACACTTCTTTAACAGTTAAAGTTCATGGTGTAATTATGGATCCAAATCTCATGTTTGAAGCACATGTACAGTGGGGGAAAAAGTATTTAGTCAGTCATCAATTTTCCAAGTTCTCCCACTTAAAAAGATGAGAGGTCTGTAACTGAAATCATAGGTAGACTTCAACTATGAGAGACAATAAGGACAATAAGGAATAAAAAATCAGAAAATCACATTGATTTTTAAAGCATTTATTTGCAAATAATGGTGGAAAATAAGTATTTGGTCAATAACAAACGTTCATCTCAATACCAATGACAGAGGTAAAACATTTTCTGTAACATTTGACAGCTCTTTGGTCTTCACCATAGTAGAGTTTGGAGTGTGACTGGGTTGTGGGCAGGTGTATTTTATACAAATAACAAGTTCAAACAGGTGCCATTGATACAGGTAATGAATAGGGGACAGAGGAGCCTTGAAGAAAATGTTACAGGTCTGTGACAGCCAGAAATCTTGCTTGTTTGTAGGTTACCAAGTATTTATTTTCCACCATTATTTGCAAATAAATTCTTTAAAAATCAGTGTGATTTTCTAATTTTTTATTTCTCATTTTGTCTCTCATAGTTGAGGTCTCCCTTTGATGTCAGGTACAGACCTCTCTCATCTTTTTAAGTGAGAGAACTTGCACAACTGGTGACTGACTAAATACTTTTTCCTCCACTGTAAATATTCTAGGAGAACCTTCTAGGTTCACCTCCTAGGACAAAATTTCATATTAATTATATAAAATTACAAAGCATTGAACGGTCCTGTCCAACAGTACCATAGCAAACTCCTAGTTCATTATGACCCAGCACATATGTTTATATTAAAAGGTGCAGGTGCAGTGCCTCGACTAAGGATGTCACCTGATGCACATGATGCAAAGCCTGTTTCTATAATGCTCTCCCACTATGCAATAACCTTCCTGTCAATGTTTAAGACTCAGTCATAGTCTCAATTTTTAAGGCTAGACTGAAAACCAAAAAGTCATGTAATTATATTAAATAATTTAATTAAATACTTCCTTTTTAAGATCAGGGGGATTGTGGGAATTGAGAGTTATGGTAAACTGGGATGTTATGATGCTGTCATGTCATCTGCTTTTTGTGACTCAAATTTGTTCATTGAACAGTTTTTCTGGTGTCTGGGTGTGTCTAGCAGCTGACCTGAAAATGCCATCTGAATCATGGAAACACCCTTAAATGTCATGGACACCTCAGTTTGTTTCAAAACACACAAGTAAAAATAAGAAAAACGTATTTAGATATAATTTAGACATAATTTTAGGTTTCTAAAAATCATCACAATGAGTGCAATCAGGCATAAAAAAGAAACTACATTACATTACATTTCTATTAAAACGGGGAATAAAATGTAATTGTGCAAAACAGCAGCCATTCAATTTTCTCACAGGGTCCAGTGCGCAAAGCAGCATCCAATGATGCCCATCTGAGAGACGGAGGCGGACATTGTTTTGGCCAATCAGCGTCGAGTAGGTGTCGACTCCTGTCTTTTTTTCCTTCAGGATTTTTTTTCCTGCGTTAGAAGACCGAGAGAGTGAGATCATCTAGGCAGAAAGTTCTCAGCTCATAATATTACAAAGTTTAAGGAAACACTAGAAGCAAACGTTTCTAATCAGTGAAGTAATCGCTATAAAGACCTGCCACCGTTGACAAATCTGAGTGTGCAGAGTAGAGGAAAATCGGAAAGTTACGGTCAATTCAGTTCCCCACGTTCCCCGAATATTGCGCATGCGCAAAATTATTACGCATAATAATAATAATGCCGCTGTGTTATCGTCTTTACTCGACGTATACAAGTTATAATATTTGGGTTTTGGTTTTGTTTCTCTGGCTAAACTAAACTTTGCATGTAAAACTGCTTGCGATTAACTGTACTGTAAAGCTTAGAAAGTATTTTAGCACAGGATTTAATGTACAAAATTTAGATGGATATTTAATTGTTTTCGCCATGCTTTTTTCAGCCTCTAGCTTGCTTGCGAGGTAGATTTAATGTGTTGGATCTCATTTTAATTAGGTTGCCTTTAAATGATTTATGTAAATGTCGTTTATTTAAGATATGTATTGTTCACACTTTAAAGGTTTTTTTTTACAGACTGGTTGGTTGCTGTGTCCTGGATGTCCTACAGCCTAAAATGACTTTTGTTTCAGACAAAAATACAATGTATTACATGGCACGTTATCCCATTTGGTCTCACGCAATATTTATATTTATATGTTATGTTATTATTTCATAGTGCAAGTTCCATCCAACCGCCACTGCATGTTATTTTGAACAAATACGGTTTTCACTGCAACGCACGTAATGATAAGAGTCATGATTGAGCTTGTCAAAAAAGTCAAAACAAGTTACATTTGAAACAGTTTGAAACAGCAAGTTTTCACTTAGTTTGGTACAGCGCGTATGTATTCAAAACACATTGATCGATTGAACTTTATTTTGTTTAAAGCACCATGAAAATTATCGAGCTCGCCAGAATTTATTTTCACATATTGTATCTATCATTTCGTGTAATGTAAACGAAATGACTTGTTTATCCGTTCCGTGATACTGGCTTTTGAAGCGAGAATCAACTAAACCCTCGTTGATTCTCCTGACGGAATGAACCGGGCCGAACCGCCCGGCCCTCGGCGCTGAGGCGGGTTCGTCTCAGACTCTATAACACTGTCTAGGGTTCATCTGCGCACAAACTGGCAGAATGTATGTGGTGAAGAGTCGTATTGCTTGATTTTTATCTCTCTCGAGTCTTAGTAAGTTAGCCAAGTTAAGTGAACTTGTAAGACAAATTTTATGGCGGAGCACAGTTTTGACGCAGCCATGTTTTCGTGCTTTATCTGCACTGGGTGGTGAATATTAGCTAAAGCTAGCCAGTTAGCTGGATAACTGGCTAACTGCGAAACCGTTCAGCAGGCAAGTCTGTCTTAACTAGCTTGCTTAGTCTATTTGGTTCAACTACTGTGATATATCAGAAGAATTTATAATAATAGCTATTTAAAATCATATTTAATATAGAATATCCAGTGACAGTTTACTAGCTAGCTAACACCCGTTTGTGGGTACGTTTTCAGATGGCTGTGCTATGTTTCTGTTGGCTACTGGCATTTTGACAATCGCCTGTTACTGTTTTTGGTTGTGGTGCTGACCCATCCTCAAAACCGGCTTAGTTGCCACATTTACCGGTCCGCAATAGGCAACTATTTGCCCACTTTAGTTGTTGTCGCAAAATGTCGCATTTAACTTAATTTAGATGGCTATACAGCTGTTGATGGAATGTTTGTGAAATTAGCTGGTGCTGTCAGATAACTGCTAGCTATTGTAAACTTTAAGTAACTTGCAGGTGTGTTGCTGTTGTATGCTGAAATGGATGGTTGTTTATGAATAATTTATTAACTGTCTTCCCCTCTAATGTAAGCTGCGCAATGAATTTAGAATGACTGCTTGTGTATTGAGCTTTTTGATTCTTACTTTGGCATCTGTTCTATCTACTTAAAGTTGGTTAAGGATGTTCAGAAATCTAATCTTATCTAGCTGAGTATTTAACCACTGCATTTTGACCCTTTTTCACACATTTTAATGTCTAGTTAATTTTATGTTAATTTTAGTTCATGCTGGTCAGATCACTTTTGTCTAATCCCTCATACATTTTGCCCCAACCACCAACTGTAACACATAATTTAGTAATTATGTAATTACTAAATTATGTGTTGATAGAATACTTGTATTTCCCCATAATCCCTAGCACTGGAAAATCTACTGGAGTAATTTCTTGGCACAAAGTGATGAACAGAAAGTGGGCATAAATGTGTTATTTGTTTCTGTTTTACTATGTGTGTTTAGGATGAATAATATGGATGAAAGGAGGCCCTCTAAAGAGCTGGAGGGAGAAGGTACCAAGCAAGCCAAGAACAAGGAGCTCTACAGGAAGTCTCCAAGGAGATGGAGAGAGGTGAAAAGGTCTCACCGAAGATCAAATGGTCAAGAAGAAGCAGGGAGTGATCAGAGTTTTGAGCAACACGAGGCTCTGGAACACAGGCAGTCTGTAACGTGTGATGAGATGAGTGAAAGCTTGCCAAAAAAATTGGATAGATGCAGGTAAAAGACAAGCAAGCACAACCACATTTGATCTTTATTAATATGTATTGCAGTGTTGTCTGGCAAGTGAATTTGCTACTCCAGTCACCTATCAGAAGACACACATCCAGTGTGACAAGACGGGTACCATTATTGATGAATAAACATTTATGTATTTTCTGTGCCCCACCCAGACGAGCTCATTTTCTGCATGGACCATATCCTACTACACACTTTGGACCCAAAGCCTGCATTCTCCCAAACCCAACATCAGTTATGTAAGTGTCATTGGGGTAAAGGAGAATGTTGTTGGATATGGAAAGCCTTTCATACATGGACTTTAACATGGCAGGTATTCATTATTGGCAGTGAGTGATGCTGTATGCTGTTAGAAAAGGGTCCAAAATGGAATGGAGAAGCTCAAACAGGAGCAGTAATGAAGAATGCAAGATTGCAAAAGACTGAATCTTACACATAGGAAGAGAAGAATATCCAGTGCAGTTACTGAAGCATGTGAGTGGGGTTTCAAATTAATAGATTTTCCTGTTGTTGTATGTTCCTGTTTCTCTTCAGGCACATTCAGGACCCGGCCAGCCAACGTCTTATGTGGAGCAAGCCTCCTGTCAATGTACTAGTGATTAGAAAGATCCGGGATGAGAGCCTTCTGGAGCCGTTCAAGGAGCTGTGCAGGTTCCTGGTGCAGGTACAAGTGTAGTTCATAGTTGGCCCAACCACACAGACCCTGTGCGCCCTTTAACACTCCTCAGTGTAACATTGCAACACCAGTCAACAGAAGTGGGAGAGTAGCTTCACACTGCTATTATCAAACATGCACTCAGGTCATGCACTCATGTTCTCTCCCTGAGAGCAGGAGAAACGGCTGATGGTTTATGTGGAGAAAAAGGTTGTGGACGATAGTGCGCTTACGGCAGACGCAACATTCTGTGGCATCAGAAAGCAGCTGTGCACATTCAGAGAAGGTGTAGTATCAGACCCATTCACTTCTGCACATATACATGGGAAATGCTTATTGGAAGGGCCCTACTTTAGAACATAAACATGTTTTGCTTAGCAATCCCTTATTACATTTATAAATGTTCTTGTTCAATTATAAATTTTGACTAAGACCAGAATTAATCAATGGATCAGTTATTCATAATAATGATCACCTGCAGTGATGCAAGTTTTACAACTTCCATAGTGAGATTTTCAAATGCAAAGACTTATTTAAAACAAACTGTGAATAAGATTAGATTAATTAAATGTTAACATTTACATGCCGTTTTATTAGTTTGAAAGTTTGAAGTTGATTTTGACCTTTTAATTGCCTTCTGCTGTGTTTTGTTTAAGGATTTGATGATATCTCAAATTGCATTGATCTTATTATCTGTCTCGGGGGAGATGGCACTCTGCTCTATGCCTCGTCCCTTTTCCAGGTAAGCTTACTCAATACTGTCAGTAGTTGAACATGAAATCATCCACCTGTTGGGCTTCAGAAGGAACTGGCCATTCATGAACAATCGTGCAACAGGAAGGTTTCATTCTTTTTCAGCAATGTTTCATAAGAATGTTCCTAAGCAAAAGGAATGTGTCATAAGGAGCAGGGTAGGATTTAGCATTTAACACTCGGATGGATTGTACTGTAAAGGAGCAGTGGATTGAAGAAATTGTATGTGTGCGTGCGTGCATGTGTGTGTGCTGGTGCTCATAGAACAGTGTTCCCCCAGTCATGGCTTTCCATCTGGGATCGCTGGGGTTCCTCACACCCTTCAAGTTTGAGTCCTATAAGTCTGAGGTGGAAAAAGTGTTTGAAGGTACCATGACTGACTTTCTGTGGTAAATGTTAGTGAACATACACATAATGCTGCTAAATGTAAAAATGAAAATTATAGCTGACCCAGAAATAGTAGAGTTATGTACTTGGGGAAGGAATTTTGTCCTCAAAGATTTAGTTTATAAGATATACAGTATATATAGAAAACAATATTTCGAATATTTAATTGAAAATGTATCCAGTTTTATTCTTGTACATTCATGTCACTTATGTGTTTGTGTGTGCATGCTCGTATCCTAGGCAACGCGGCCATTGTTCTACGCAGTCGTCTGAAAGTAAAGGTGGTGAAGGGTCTGTGTCAGAGGAGCAAACAGCTCTCTGGACCTGAGAATGGCCCCATCACTCACCAGCATATCAACCCAGATGCAGGCAAAATAACACTGCAACTACAGGTGCTACTTTCTCTCACGCACACCCTCATACACACAAGTGGCAGTTAATACTTCAGTTATAATGTTTAAAGTTTATAAGCAAATAGGAGCTCTTTCCTTGATCTGGATTCTAACAGGCACATACTACATTTCTTATTTTATCTGTTCTGACACTGCTTACTCTTGAGAAGAGTACTTGAGTCCTCCATGTCCCATGCCTTTTGTTTGTTTTCTTCTTTTATTTGTTAATAATTATTTAATTTGTAGTTTACATGTTACATTTTAATTATTTATTGGTATTTAATTTCAATATTTTTACTTTTTTTTAATTTAAATTTTATCTATAAATTGTTTGTAAAGCACTTTGAGTTGCATGTATGTACGAAAGGTGCTATACAAATAAAGATTATTATTACTACTAAAGACCATGCTGTCTTTAATAAAATATCAGTGGTTGGACAGCAGAAACACCACAACAGAGATAATCTGTAATTCATAACCATAGGAATCAAATTATGAGTTGTGTGGCTTTGAATATATAGCCACACATTTGATACAAGAATTAATCTGTTTAAGAAATGTTTAAAAAATAAGCAATTAATGGTCTTCCAAACCATAGACCAGAAACTCCAGCCACACCCCATCCCATTTTACACACATTTCACTTTATATATAGTGTAGTGTAACATGCGAGGGGTTAAGGAGTTTTTCCTTGCCACTGTCGCCCTTGCCTTGCTCACTGGGGGCTAGGACTCGGCACTTTGTGACAAGCTGCTTTGTGACGACAACTGTTGTAAAAAGCGCTATATAAATAAAATTTGATTGATTGATTGATAAAGGACACAAAGACAAGGGTTCGTCATTACATTTAATGACTGAGTGATTTCCATCCATTCAGCCTGGCATTCTGGGGTGGGGTGGGGTGGGTTGTATAGTATAGTATACACTGCCATCTTCTGGTGAAATATAAAATGCTGTGGTGAACAGAGGCTGTGGGCCAGTGAAAAGTTGGACGCGGGCCGCACTGTGGATACCCCTGTACAGTGAGTCTCCGCTTAACGACGGGGTTAGAGACTGAAAAGTCCGTCGTAAAGCAGTTTTCGTTGTTAAGTGTGACCCTAGATTTAGATACGCTTTGATCGTAAATACAGTATAGAAAAAACTAACAATGTTCTCGTACAGCATGAGAGAGCGATCACGTTGCCGGGATGGACTGTGGTGGAGGCTGCACTGCCTCAGCTTATCGTACAAAACACTCCACAACACTCCACTGTGCTGCCACTGCTCCTCTGCGCACCACGCCAAAAAAAAAAAAGTCGGTCTGTCATTAACCAGACCCGTCGTTAAGCTGGGACTCGCTGTATTAGAGGATCAGTTTGTCTTTCAGAGTCTTTCCCCTTGCAACCATCTCTCGTAGCTGTAATAAGATGGTGTAATAAGATGTTGTTTGCTGTGTTGCTGCAGTGTTGCTGAACTGTGCTCCTCGACATCTACTGTCTGGCGTAAAGCCTAATCAAACACTCTTGATCTAGTGAACACATTCAGTACTGATTATGAGAACTAATTGCGCTGGAATTACATTTTGCAGCACATCGGATATCCAGGTCAAAATATTTCAGATAATAAATTAATTACATTCCATTCCTAAAGCTGACACAGTTTCTTTGTTGTTGTTCTTGTGTAGGTGCTGAATGAGGTGGTAGTGGACCGGGGACCCTCCTCTTACTTGTCAAATGTTGACCTGTTTCTTGATGGCCGTCTTATCACCTCAGTCCAGGGAGATGGTGAGTGTCATGCCATCATTAAGTTGAACTGTCTGTGTGTGGGCGTCTGTGGGTGGCACAGAGTGAGTATGGCCTTTGGATTGCCCGGTGATGGTTGTGGGTGAAGGGAAGCAAAGCTGTTCAGCCAACTTAATTTGTTTTGTTTGTTGGGGGCAGTCATGGCCTGGTGGTTGGGGAACTGGTCTTGTGACCGGGGTCGTGGGTTCGATGCCCAGACCTGAGGCCATGACTGAGGTGCTCCTGAGCAAGGCCCTTAACCCTCAATTGCTCACTTGTATAAAAAAAAGAGAGATAAAAATGTAAGTCGCTCTGGATAAGGGCGTCTGCCAAATGCCGTAAATGTAAAATGTAAATGTTTATGCACATTTTAGATGATTTGTTAGGGTGTGGTGCATTTATCTTTGTTTTGATGTTAGACTTGTGGTTTTTAGCTTCTTTTGTTGCTTTGAGCCCTAATTCACACAAAAGTTTGTGAACACAGTAAAGCTAATGCAGATATAATTGATTATTTCATTCTTGCGGCTGGTGGTCTTCTCTTCCTTTCCCTCCTCCCTTTATTGTTGCTCACCTACTTCAGATTGAGATCTGACCGTGTGTGTGTGTGCGTGCGTGTGTGTGTGTGTGTGTGCGCGTGTGTGCGTGCACAGGTGTGATCGTCTCAACACCCACAGGCAGCACTGCATATGCGGCAGCGGCTGGAGCCTCTATGATCCACCCTAACGTTCCAGCCATCATGGTGACCCCAATCTGCCCTCATTCTCTCTCCTTCAGACCCATTGTGGTGCCAGCCGGAGTGGAGCTGATGGTGAGAGGGTGCGGTGGTAGTGTGAGCCGCAAACACATCCATATGTCATTACAATGTACTGACAGTATATGATTACATCATAGCAACCATAGTAAACATATTTATGTATCTTTTATGTTAATTTCTTCTAATGTGACTTATGAATTTAAATTTCCCTCTCTGGAGTGACCTTATTGAATTGCTCCATCTTCTGGGCAGATAATGCTGTCACCTGATGCCCGCAACACAGCCTGGATCTCTTTTGATGGCAGAAAGAGACAAGAGATCCAGCATGGAGACAGGTAAGTGCTCTCTTTGATCCCATATAGACAATGATGAAAAGCTTGGGCAATAGAATTTAATAAACCTTAATTTCCATTTCCCACCTTAAGTAGCACCACAAACTATCAGGCTGCAATAGCAAAATGCGCTGCAAATACGCAAAGCAAATTCATCAAAATGACAATGCGTGCGCTACATTTCAGAAATGCGCTGCACATTCAGAAATGCTACAAATCCAATCACGACACAATCGGAAGTGTTTCTGGACGAATTCCTTTATGCAGGGACTCCATGTTTTTAGCCATAAACAACAGGTGTGTTATACAATTTCTCATTACGTTGAACGGGACTTAAGTAGTAAAGCTTAAGTGCAGCAGCTTTATTAATTAAGTCCCCTAACTAGCTATTTAGCTAGCTACATTATGTTAAATGGGATTTTATCAGGGGCTTAAAGCCTTAGTTTCTGTCTAAATACCTAGCTAGCTATCTACATTTAAAGAACATTTATCTTACATGTGATATGAAGTGGTAAAAGATTTTATCACGGGTAAGATAAATGATGCAATATGTCTCAAAACAATTCCACAAAATAAACTAAACATAACCTGGTAATGCGAAGGGAATAACACTACGTTTTTAACTAGAAACACGAGTTGTGTTATACAGTGAATTAGTAAAGTTCTTTAAATGTAGGTAGCTAGGTAGGTAATTAAGCCTGAAAAAGTGTATGCCTTAGTTTTCGTCTAAATACCTAGCTAGCTACACTTAAAGATCTTTACTCATGTATTTAAGCCTTAAGGTTTTAAGCCTTAGTTTTCACCTAAACAGCTAGTTATCTAGCTTGGTATATTTAAAGAGCTTTACTAATTTGAGTACAGTTGTGCTGAATTCCGACTCCTCTGCGGAATCCGACTCCTCTTGTTTGCATGCGGATAAATCAGAAATCAGAATCAGAAAAAGTTTTATTTCCATTGTCAATGAACAGGGTTTGCAGACTAGGAATTTGATTCGGCATGAAGGTGCAACATAAAAACAAGTAATAATAAGGGAATATAAATAGAATGAATAAAATGAATAAAAGATTAATAAAAATACAGAGGGCAATGTGCAACAACAGTACTATATACAGTATGGTGGGGTTTCCCAGCTGTGTTGGGTGAGGTTGGAAGTGTCATGGCTGTCCAGGAGAGGAATTAGATCCCCCTGTCCTACCACACTGCGGTGGCTAGAGTGGGATGCATAGAAGACTATCATTAGGAAGATTACATGAGTTTTCTTTCATCAGTGTAGGTGCCCATTAGAGGAACACTGTTTGTGTCCACACCCAGGCAGGCGGAGGTCCTGGCACACATGTGAACAAACACTGAACATTAATAGTGAACATGTATCAGAACTTGTGTGAATACACTGTATTTTACATTGTGTTAAAATCTTGTGTGTATATGTGTTCGCAGTATTAAGATCACCACCTCCTGCTATCCTGTGCCCTCCCTCTGCTGCCATGATCTGGTGTATGACTGGTTTGACAGCCTGGCCCAGTGTTTGCACTGGAATATCCGCAAGAAACAAACACATCTCACTGATGCTTCTGACTCTTCAGACACAGAGAACTGATGTTCGTCTTTCAGTACATTTGCATTAGTGTTTATGTAAATTCATATTGGGCAAAAATGCCTGAAATATGTCCTGAACTTGAAACTGAACTTGAACCTGAACTTGAACTGAAATCCTCTAGCACACAAACAGCTTAATTCAGCATATACACAAGAAGTGAATTACATCTAGTTACAACACGTGACAACATATGTTGTAAAAAGCGCTACATAAATAAAGTTGCAAACGGAAGGATCAGAGTGACTTTGACAAGGGCCAGACTGAGATGTTTAGACGAGAGTGCCTTCAGAATGGCAGGTTGGAATGATATTACTGACCTCTGTATCTGACCTCTATAGCTTGCCAAAATTGGCAACCATGTGTAGGTAATTTGTAAACATCATAAGTGTACCATGGAGCAATGTAAAAAGATGACCTGGCAACTGTGGGACAAACTAATAACACAAGTCTGATTCATGGAGGTCCCACTTTGGTACTTGAAGGACTGTTAAGAACTTGATGCCAGATACCACAGGACACCAGAGGTCAGAGCTGCTTTGGCAGCACACCTACACAGTATTAAGCATGTTTTATGTCATAGCTGAGTGGTGTGTATATGTGTGTGTATGTATATATATATATATATATATATATGTGTGTGTGTGTGTGTGTGTGTGTGTGTGTGTCAATTTTATCATACATTCATACACTGAAATTCTATCATACAAGTTTTACATCATTGATTAATCATAGTCTTGAGCTGGTTTCAGTTAAGTACATTCCAGTATGGCATATGCAATGCCTCTGTATAGGTGTGCAGGTGTAGCAAAGAATATCAGGGCATGGCAAGATCGGATAGAATGACCGTAATTCACAAAATATGAGAGGTGCTGAATACTTAAGTTTTTAAAGACCATGTATTAAGTGATTTTTAAATAGTAAATGAGTATTAGATTAGTAACGTATTTTTTTTATATCAATGTTGACTGTGCTAACAAAAGCAAGCAATAAACAATTAATTGGCATTCTTTGTTTTATTGCAATGAAAGGGTAGAGAGCTACTTCCAGACACTTGTACTCCAAATATTGAAAAGTCGGTCCTTGGGGATATCTGGATAACAATGATGTTTAGAAATGAGGCAACAACATTTATATTGATGCATTACACAGACTGCTGTAAAACACTCAAGAACAGCTTGATAATTTTATGACAATCTGCCAACATCAGATAAACAAGAAAAACCATAGATACCAGCATACTGGCATCTCGTGATGAGGAATGGAAAACACTGATGAAAGATTGGTAGAAAAGAAGTGAAAAGCACAACTGAATAAGCAACTTGTACTATTCTTACATGGCAACATTTTCTTCAGCAGTGGCAATAGCAAGACAAATTAACGGAAGTGCCATACAACCAAGGTCTTTGAATTCAGAGAATAAAAGATGAATTCAAAAGAACTGACTTGTTAACTGACTACATCATTGAACCACATCATAATGATCAAGAGTTTGAACTTATTTAATATTTATAGATTCCTCTAGACAGGCACACATCAGCCAGACAAACCTCACTTGCTGTCGCCCTCTTGTGCTGGTTCATTAAGATAACATATCTGCTTCACTTGAACATTTGAAAAGCACAAAATATATTATGTACAAATGCATGGTAAGGTATTAAGAACTGACTCACTAGATGATGGAGAGACTAAACACCTTATTGTACCATAAGATTTTTTATGCAATCTTTCAAATTTTATTATTAGCTGCTGAGTATGAGTAAAAAATCTACTAAAGATAACAAAAAAAATTGCCTAATTTTTTTTTTTTTACATTTTTACTGTGATTTTTTTGTAGATCACAGTTCAGACTTGTCACCTGAACTGTTGGCTTAAATATATATTGTAGTATAGAATCCCTATATATAAAAATGATATATTTGTATTTTGTCTTTTAAAATATCTTCAGTAAAAGAACTATGGTAAAATGAACATTCTAGCCAACAATATTTAACCTTATGTAAAGAATATTACTGGACTTCTGTCCCATGAGAAAGCAAAGGTTGTGACAGGCGATGGTGGAGATATGTTTAAGGATCAACTTCTTTAGAGAGCGACACCATCAGAGACAAAACTACAGGAAGTCTACAAATCAAGCCAGTATTGACTATACTGTGATGTATTTATATAGATAAAGCCAGTTTAACTGGGATAAATTGCATGATCAGACTTTAGCTGACAGTCAAAATGCAGGGGAAGACATACAAGCTGCAGCATGGTAGGACAATTATGCTTACTGAGCACTGAAGACACATCCCTTGGTCACTAAAAAACATCTGAGAAAAGGATTTTACAGCCATGTTCTGAAACAGCTCACTACATGCCAACATTGTACCTCTTACCCCAAACTGCTTAAATCACTGAACATTTTGTGTTGAGGTTCTACATGAAATCGACCTGTTAACATCTCTAAGTGAATTCTGATACCATGGGACAGATCAGGAATTCATGAATAGAAAATGGCAAACAAAACTCAGTTGTGGATTTGGCACATAGTTGAAGGTTTGGTTTCTCATTCGTAATTCCTTCACCACCAACACAACTCTTCACTCAGTTAAACTTTCAAATGCATATAATTTTGCCTTTAATGACAGTGTAATGAACTGTGACCAAGTGTTGAATACAAACTGACTTTGCCAGACATTAACACATCTGTAGAAGATCTCCTCAGGGCTGAACTGATTGATGAAATCATCTTTTAAAAATGTGTACAAAAACGGACAACATGCACAGTACACACAAAAATACCTGCTCGTGCCAAGGTTACACCTATTCACCACTGACACACCCTGACCAAGCAACTGACCGCTACATAGGTAGATTAAGAAACATTGGTCCAACCACATGAATGTAGCACCATTAAACTCAAATGATGGCAGCAGCCCAAGATATTCATACTGGGTCTGTGTTTAGGAGATAAAATGGCAGCTTGCGGGCTGCATTATCCTTTAGGCAGACCCGAGTGTGAAATAACTGAGGCGTTCCAAATGCAAGCAGAGCCCCCTCAACCCCACAACACTGCAGATGTCCCATGTCCCAACCCCTCCTCCTCCTTACAGAGTGAAGATTGTACACTGGTTGATGAGAAAGACAGACAGGCAGCAAGGTGAACCAAGTCTGAACATGTTAGTTTACATGTATTAATCAGGGCTTTAAATGGGGCAGGGGTATCAGAGAGAACAAAGAGATGAACCAAAAGTCAATTAAATATTTGCATTTATCAAAGGCATGTTCTGCTCTCTTATTTAACCATATGACCCTATGTGCATTTGTAGTGGAAGATAGTCTGTGAAAGGGGTGGAAACCTCCTCAACCTCTCAGTCCGTGTGAAGTACAGTGCCCGCATTCTTATGTCTCAATAGTCGATTTCTTTGCCTCACTGCCTTCTTTATTTTCTTCCTCCTCCTCCTCCTCCTCCTCCTCTTCCTCCTCCTCATCTGTATGCAACTCCAACTCTTCACGAGTGATCATTTCAAAGTCGTTGCCGTTACTGTGCTGCGAGCCATCATCTTCTCTGCGGTCGCTGTCCGTTTCAGAGTGGCGCTCTCCCTCCACTATTGTGGCCACCTTCATCTGGTCTTCATCTTCCTCAACATCTTTCCTCTCCGTGTCAGATTTGTCCTCACTGTCAGACTTCTGTGCTCTGGTGGCATCCAAGCTCTTGCTGTCTGCTTTCTCCGCACCGATTTTCTTGCCACTTGTGCGAGTGCCCTTGTACTCATGTGTGTAGAGTGGTCGGAAGGAGTCTATGAAGCCCACATCCGCTGTTAGGTTCGGCAGAAACCAGAAGTGATGCCGTCCGCCCGTCACCAGCCAGATGATTAGGAACAGAATACAGCGAGCTGGGGATGCAGGGAGAGCATATGGTAATCTTCTCAGGAAAAAAAAACACTGGACAGCATCTACACAAGATTTTTGATTTTCTAATAGAAATAGAATAATAAAAGTGCTTCTCTTACCTAGACTCATTTGTAAGATGCAGAAGGCGCATCTTACAGGTGTACAAATACAATCTGTTGTCATGCAAATTTGATCAGCTACCCTGTCCAACCTCTTACTGTTTTACAGCTGTTTTAAAGTTATATTTATTTGTATTCGTTAGCTTTGAATAAAAATCATGTCTAAATATGTCTCTGGAAAATGTTTATAAAAATGTAAGTCAACTTATATGACCAAAACAAAAGTAATCACATTAATTGATTGTGCTGGAGTTGCTGTTACAACTAGTCAAATCAAATGCATTAGAAACTGTCAAAAAGCAGCTTTGCAAATGTATTGGTCCAGGTGCTTAATAACGAAGCCAGGTGAGACGGTGACAAACTCTATAGTCATTAGATGGAAAACCATTCACCAATTCACTGATTTTAATCAGCTATTTATTTATTTGAGCTGAAAGACCAACAACTAAAGCAGCTTACCACCATAAGCATATGGCCAACTACAGCCAAGTGGTCTCTATCTAAGAACCTAAAACACAAGGTGTGTAAAGAGTGCAGTGGTCCTGCTAAAGCCCCTTGCACACAGACACTTTTTTTTTGCTGGGATGTTGCAGGTTATGTACATATTGGTAGGCACCATGTGCAGATCAAGACAAGTACTCTGAAAAAAGACTAGACATTCAAGAAATACAATCTTTGTCAGAACATTTAAAGAGCAAATGAGTTTCAGAAGCCAATGGAAGAACCTTGGTTGTCTTAAAAGATGATTTTAACAATTATGTGCCCCATTGCCATTTCTTCATCTAAGACAACTGCTACATAACAGACAATATACCTTCCAGCGTTTTCCCATTTTGAGATACAGATAAAAAAATATATCTATGTTGATGTCATGCAAAAAATACTTGAGTATCCTTGATAAACGTTTGTAGTGTATCACTCTCAAATACCCTACCAGGTATGTGGTGTTTAAAAAAAATAGCCTGTATTTGTTTAAACCCAAAGTTAAATCTAAACAGCACCACTTTCACACTTGCTGATATACAAATATCACACCCTGCTACGACAGCGAAAGCGCGCCAATCTCACCCTGTTTGGAAAATGGCCGACTGGCAAACACAGGTAAGATGTGTGTTTGTGTTTTCTCATATCAGCTATTTTTAATGATTATCTATTTTAGTAACCCACAGTTCGTCATAGAGGCTTGGAGTCAGACTACTAACTGGTTAATCTACGTAGAGTGTTACCTTCCCACATTAACGTTTAGTTAACGTTACCTAGCTGAGACTTTCGCTGACATAGCGGGGTGTGCCGCAGGGTGTGTAGAATGTGATGGGTGGGCGGGGCTTAACTCCATCAACCAATGACTGTGTAAATCCCGCCTACCCATCAAATCAGGTCCAAAAGTCAAAAACGAGAAACTTCTGGAGGTGAGAGTGAGACCGTGAGAAGTGCGAGTGAGAAAAGGCGCAACGAAAACGGATTCTTCAAGAATATTAAACTTAAAATAGACAATTAAAAACTAAAATATTCTGTTTACAAACCAGCTTTTTTAACTCTCAACATTAACGACAGTTTTCTCAATTACAAAACGTTATTTATTGGTTATGGATTCTGTTTTTTGATTCTCAAAACTTTAGGACCTATTTTGACGCCATAGTGAAGCTTCAAACTCTGGAACTGACCACTTTTCCAGTCAAAATAGGGAAGATGAACTGAAATCTCACCAACAGCAAGGAGAAGAATGCTGGCAACAAAGCAGCCGGCAGCAACGCTCAGGTAGTACACGCCCACTCTCATCTCCGCCGGCCACAGGGGAAACAGAGTGGCAGCAATCACAGCAATCACTGCAACAGACACACACATGTACGTGTGCGAGAGAGATAAATACACATCCTGCCACTTACCACTGCAACACATTAAAAAAGACAAAACATGTGAGATTTATTTTCCAATGGACATCATCCTGTGATAATACGGAAAAGCGCAAATAATGTTCAGATTTGTCATATGAAAAAGAAGAAGAAGCAGTAATGAGACAATTTAGACAAAATTCAATGGCTGTGTTGAGAGGCACAACTTGACACCCCCCATTTACTTACCTAATACAAGTCCCATGGCAAAGGTTTTGAAATGTACTGGGTCATAAATCCAGACGTACACCTACCGGTGAACATTGATAAAAAATGAATTAAATGCTTATACAATGTCCAATGTAATAATTTCATCAGATGCTTTTGTAGATGCTATTAAAGTCTCTTTATAATAGAAGACTCCCACAATACTGCTACACACATAAATGTTTGGTTTTCTTTTACTTTTATTAGGGTTAACATCACCTCACATCCATCTAGAAACAACTTAATGTTACCTCATTTCCATCTACAAACAGCTGCTCCTCATGTGGCTCAAGTTTAAACTTCTTCTTAACATCCTTCTTCTTTTTGGGTGATCCTGGACTTTCCTCCTACAAAATATCAGGCATAAAACTAGAGTCCAGTAGTAGAGTCCAAATGTCCAGAACTCTTGTCTCTTACAACAATGTATGTAAAACATTCTTGATCAAAGCCAAATATAAAAAAAAAAAAAAAAAAAAAAACAAAGCTTACCGTCTTTTCCTTTTTTGTATCAGGAGACTCAGAATCTTTCTTTTTGTCCTTTTCCTTCTTGCATTTTTTCTCCTCCTCTTTGCAGCTATCACCTTTGGCCTTTTCCTTCTCTTTCTCCTTCTTTAGGTCCTTTTCAGGTTTCTTCTTCATCACCTTTAGAGCTCGGTGGAAGAACTGCTTCTTCAGAAGCCTAGTAAGTGTTAATAAGACTCATATAACATTTCCAAGTGAAGACAAACACTACTGCACAAGATACGTGCATAATGCAAATTATGCTTACGGTCATGACATGTTAGCGGTCACATATGTTAAACAAATAAGCAATTCAGAATGTACATTAGCAGTGCTGATGTAAATGGTTTCAAAACATACTACGTTGCGCATTTTTCAAAAAGCTGGAGAAAATACCTGTTACAGTATTCCACTGCAGACTCTCGGGTGGTGAACAAAGCTTCTTCACCCTTCTTTGATTTGGCCCATTTTGAATCAAGAAGAAAGTCCACTGCTTTAGAGGCTGTTCCACAAAGCAGACCAAAATGTAAGTCAATAAGACCAAACATAAGCTGTTGTTGAAAGATTGAGTAGTCATGGTCCTGTGGTAGGGAACTGGTCTTGTGACTGGAGGGTCGTGGGTTCGATTCCCAGGCCTGAGGCCATGACTGAGGTGCCCTTGAGCAAGGCACCTAACCCCAACTACTCCCCGGTCGCCAGGTTAGAGCTGCCCACCGCTCTGGGCATGTGCGCACCACAGCCCCCTAGTAATCACTAGTGTGTGTTTGTGTGTGTGTTCTAATTACACAGATGGGTAAATGCAGAGGACAAATTTCGATTGCGGTGAAAAATCACAATTGAGAAATATGGCACATTTCACATTTCTTAAGATTCACCTTTCAGTAAAGACACAAAAAACAGAAACACACTACTAACCTACAAAATAGTCCACCCGATGTCCCATCATATTGGTTGACTTTGTGGGACAGTTAAACCGTAGGTATTTGGCCACTGCCTTTTCCTCCTTAGTAGGTTCGCCAACCTCCTAACAGAGAAAAAAAATACAAGGCAGGGGTTCTCAACCTTTTGCAAGCTGGGTGCCCCCAATGCTGGTTCAATGCAGTTAATCCCCCCCCCCCCCAATCCTCAATTCTTGGCACAAAGTTTGATAAACATAGCCTCAAATCATCCTCAATTTGTGCATGATATTGCAGTATTTACAGTGCAATCATTTTGAGTACAAATACATAGAAGCGAAAGGGAGTAGAATCTTCAAGACAATGTCAGAGTTGAGGGTATTCCTGCATCATTGCTTGGGTTTTTTTTTTATAAGTTGATATTGAGATGGTTAATTGAGAGATGGCACAAATGCACATGGCGAGAGAACTAGAGTGAATGGCTCTACTACGTGTGCGGACATTTATATGGTAGTACTGACGTAGCATCACGGGTTCAAAATACTACTAATTATTATGTTGCATTAGATACTTCTTCCTCCACCAATCAAAAAAATACAGAAAAAAATGCAGATCCCCAAGGATCGATTCTTTGAATGAAGTTCAGACTTATTGAAATCAAATTAATTTGAAGGCCAAACAATGTGTTAAGAACTTAGGCAACACTTTTGATAATGAGCCCAGCTTTAAATCACACATCCAGGTACTGCATATTTTCACCTTCGAAATATCAATAAAAGTTTGAGACTTTCAGGTCTCTCAGGTCTTCAAACAGCAATCTACTGGTGATTCCTTAAATCCGGTTAAAGATCAGAGAGGGTGCTTTTAGCCACTATTGCCCAAAGCAATATCCCTGTACAGTTTCAAGAGCCTCAAAACCTTCCTGTTTAGATCAGCATTTAGTTAAGTAACTTTGATGTTTGATTACTTGATCACACTATTTTAGTTTATTACATTTTGTTTGTTCTTCTGATTATGTTTTATAGTTTTGCAATTTTATTACATTATTTTACTGTTTTCTTCTATTATTTTAATAATTATTTGTCATTTTATAATTTTATTACATTATTTTGTGTTTTTCTTTTATTTATTCATTCTGTCAAGCAGAATGGAGTTGCATGTATGTATGTATGTATGATAGGTGCAATACATATAAATATTATTACTGTATTATTATTAATAATAATAATGTATTACCCTCTGGATAAAATTTTATTTGTGCGCCATCTCCTTCGTATTAATGTCACCCCCCCCCCCCCCCAAACATGCATTACAGGAACAGACTTGAACCAGCTTGTGTGAGTAAAAAGTAAAAACACAGATACTTGGTAAAAATCAGCATCTTCTCAGAGCCCTCTTGCAGCAACACCACACACTAGAACATAACTGATTCAATTCTCTGGCTAAACGCAGAACCCAGACACTGTGAGTAGGAACAAGCTGTACTCATGAACCTGACTACTTTGCTCAGGCTGCTTAGATAAGCCTATAAAAGAAAGAGTTTTAGCAAGAACAAAAAAGAATGGATGGAATCTGCTTTGGTTTATGCAAAATAAATCTCTGGAAAACTTTTATATCAAATCTTTGTCATTAACAGACATATGATATTACAATAGTGAAAAACATTGCTGCTGTTTTATGTTAAAAATGTGGGTGTGAACATTTGATGCATAGTGTTAGCATACGCATTATACAAAATAGAATTTGTGTGAAAAGAAACTGAGAAACTTCAGACACACCAAACTTTCTTCCAAAATAGGAGAAATGCTGCATACAATGACTGACAGTTCATCATCCTGAATGTCTTTAGCCATAAGCATTTAAATTATGTATAACCTTATTTTTCTTACCAATAGTGGACATTCCTTTGCCCATTCATTACATAACAGAATAGAATACAAATTTATTGCACATGTCGCACAAGTACTGAGCAACGAAACGCAGTTTGCATCCAGTACTCGGTCTTCTCCGTGTCTCACACTGCAATATTTTAATTTATTATATATATATATATCCTAGGTTTTTTTAATTTACTTTTTAATTCTACATTTTATCATTTCTCTTGGCCCTCTAAGAATTTGTTCATGTGAATGTATATTTCGACCTGTTGCATGTAATACGTTTCATGACTACTGTACAAACTGAAACAGGCCGAGGATACTTTTCACCGGAATTTCATGTACCACATGTGATGTGAATGATAATAGTCTCAATGAATCCTTGAACATTTTTTCCCCAGGAGAAGGTACTACTACACAATCATAGTTGTCGCTGCATTACAAAAAAAACTGCCTAGCATCTGTAACTGCTTGTTGGTTCTTCGATATAAAGGTCGCATCCGAAACCGAAAAGGCGGTGCAAACATTTCGCGACGTTGCACTTCAGCCAAATACCCGCACGACACGACAACTCAACGTCGTGATAACGGGACTTCGTGGCAAAGGAAGAAAAAAAACCGAGACGCTGATCGAGTGGTCTTTTTTCCCCCTAGTTACCAACATGGCATTTGACTCCATATTGCCAGGTCAGCTAAACTAGATGTTATTGACGAACAGCTGCTCTTCTTGGGGACTAGTGCACGGATGTCCTCAGCGGGGACAGGCCAGGTGTGTGTGCTGCGTCAGAGAAATAAGGTGACGGGCGTCTCACGGAGTCGCTGGACAGACTGCTAGCGCTGGATCAAACGTCCAGCTCGGTCAATTATCGCTAGGTAACGTAGCCTAAGGAAGGTAGTGAGCCGTACATGCTAGGGGTTCACAGCTAGGAGAAGGACAGCTGATTAACGTATAAGAAGGGCCGCAGGTTCGCGTTAAACGATATCGCCGCTGGTGGTGAGTGATAAAGCACACGGGACATTGTCGCTACCGCTCGTCGCTTCCTCAATAGCGGAGGGAGCTCAAGGCAGCCAGGTAGCTCGCGCTAGCTGGCCAACGTGAGTTAGCGGTATAGATTTCATCACATTTCCCACATTCTAACGTATTACAAGTGATGGCTATCGACACAACCGTTATATTATTCATAGCCCACGCACACAAATCCCAACAAAACGGTCCGCGAACGTATTTAATGCAGTCGCACGTACTTGGACTCGCTTCTTATGTCTCCTGCGTTCAGCCATGATCCAACCTGCTCTCCCGACGTGATCACGTGACTACAGACGCGCGGTGAAATCCCGCGATAACCACTGTGCGTGTCTGTTAGAGAGACAAGATGTGCAAAAGTCGCTCTCGCTTTCAGCTTTTTTTTTTCTTTAATCGTTCACTTCATCTCACTGTCCCGGATTTTGTATGTCCACAATGCTTACGTAACACCGGTGGCGTTTTTAAAAATGCAACACAGGTCCAAGAGCTCTCTGCCGCTACGGTGGCCGGACAGATCCATCGCGCTGCAAGTGATAACAGCATAGTGCAAAGCAAAGCACAACACCTGCACTGCAATTCACAACGTTATACAAATTCAGAAAACTCAGTTTATTAAAAATTACGACAAGTGCGATACAGTTCGCAAACACGATGCAACTTCAGAAACTCTGCAAATCCAGTCCAACACAACGGAAGTGTTGTTTTCCGATGACATGTAGAGTGGAAGCAGACGACTACCAAATTAAAAGTATGTTTTGCCATATGATACAGAATGAAAGACTGACCTATTCGTGACCTATTTATGATAATGTACAACTGGCCAATTTACAACAGTGTAATTTATAATAATAAGTTTAGACGCTTATTGATTAGAGAATTGTTTGGATATCAAATTAATAAACTACCAGCCTGATATCTGAACTAATCAACCAGGTCGCGTTGGTCACCAATTTTGAAGGCTAATTCAATTTTGAACATATTTTTTGTACATTTGAAATGTAAAAAATAAAAGCATCACATTCTGGAATATTACACTGTTGTGATAACTTTGATGTAGTAATTAACCTAATTGATCTAACTATTAAAATATAAGACTTTAATTAGTTACATTAAATTAATGACTTATTCATGTCTAATTAAACCTTGTACTACTGTCCTTTCTGCTTTATTGTTTTCTGTATTATTCACTAGTGAAAAGCAAAGCACACATACAGTATTCAGACACCTTTAAAATTTTCACTCTGTTTCATTGCAGGCATTTGCTAAAATCAAAAAAGTTTTTTGCAAACGTATTAAAAAAAGAAAAAGGAAATCACATGGTCATAAGTATTCAGAGCCTTTGAGTAGAAGCACCCTTTTGGGCCAGTACTGCTATGAGTCTTCTTGAATGATGCAACAATTTTTCACACCTGGATTTGGGGATCCTCTGCCATTCTTCCTTGCAGATCCTCTCCAGTACCGTCAGGTTGGATGGTGAATGTTGTTGGACAGCCCTTTTCAGGTCTCTCTAGAGATGCTCAACTGGGTTTAGGTCAGGGTTAGGTTGGGCCAGTCAAGAATCATCACAAAGTTGTTCCAAAACCAATCCTTTCTTATTTTAGCTGTGTGCTTATGGTCATTGTTTTGTTGGAAGGTTAATCTTTGGACCAGTCTGAGGTCCAGAGCACTCTGGAAGAAGTTTTCTTACAGCATATCTCTGTACTTTGCCGCATTCATCTTTCCTTCACTTGCAACCAGTTGTCCTGCCCCTGCAACAGAAAAACATCCCCATAGCATGATGCTGCTACCACCGTGTTTCACTGTTAGGATTAGGCTTGTCACGATACTAAGAATTACAACTTCGATACCATACTTAAAAAATATTGAAATTCGATACCATTTTCAATACCAAAGTCAAGATACTGTGCTAATTTCCGTTTTAAAGCCTTTTTATTTTTTTTAATAAACAAATTAATGTTGCTTTGTGTTTGAAAATGCTTGAAATTGTAACTTAATGAAGCAATAATACACTCGAGGTTCGTGCTATAACGTGTAATATTGGCACTGCTGTGGTGCGGTCGTAGGCACGAGGCCGCAGGCCGAGTGCCGTAGATCAGTACGTCTGACTAGGACCTTTATTGGATGTCAGTGGACGTGCAAAAACTGCAACTGAACGGCAGTAATAGACGTTCAAAAGACGTTTAAAAAAGACGTCGCAAAGACTTTCATTCTGGCTTTTCAGTGGACGTCTTTTGAACGTCTGACAAAGTGTCTTTGCTCGTGCTGGGAAATATTGAAATGGACCTTGAAAGTGACATATAAGTGTTTGAATTCCACAAGGTGTATGAACCCTGCAAACATGACTTTGTTCATCACGCTGAAGCGCGGCGCACGCGAGGTCGCGCACCTCTCGAATTTTGTAACTTCGCGCGCGCCGCATCTCAACGCAATGAACAAAGTTTGCAGGGTTCATACACCTTTATAAGGTGGAATTCAAGCGCATATACCAATATTTCCCAGCACGTTAAACTTAATTAAGTTTGTTAATATTTATACATATACTCGAAATGATTCGAAATATTGCGCTTTTAATCACATTATTTAATGGTTGTTTATTTTCAAAATGCCCGATCTTAACATGTTTCGTCCTGGAATTACAAGAGGTTAGTATTTGTTAACGTAATACAAGAGAACTGTTCAGTCAGATAGCTATTTGTTGTGAAACGAAGTAGTTACAATTTCAACATTTTCAAGTACTTTAGCCTAAATTTCAGCACTTTTCAAATCTGAAACACACTGAAACACAAAGCAGCATTAAAATTCGTCAGGTAAATGTTCATTCCCCTGTTGTTGAGGGGTGTTTCTTTATACTACCACATATAGTTTCGGACAACACTGCAAAGCGGAATGTATAAACGCTAGTGATGTGTCGGTCGTGAACGAACCGGTTCAAAGAGCCGGCTCTTTTAAGTGAACAACGAGAGCTGGTTCCCCTCTAAGACCGAGCCGGTTCTCCTCTAACTGCTTTCATACCATTGACCGTATATATAATGGACGGTACGTCACCGTTGCAGGGTTGCCAACTCTCACGCATTGAGCGTGAGACACACGCATTTGACCGTTTTCACACGCTCTCACGCCACACTTCCGATATCTCACGCCGAAAAAAAATATCCAGTTTATTTACCTCAGATCCACATATATGATTCAATACGTTACTAGTTTGCTAGCTCTGGCGCCATCCACCGGCGATATAACACTGAATCTGTGTCCATTTTATGTTCGCCACCCCCCCCCCCCCCCCCCCCCCCGCTCAACAAAATAAACTCGCCACCGGCTCCAGGTTAAAATATCACTCCAAGCGAACGTCAAAAGTTGGCAACCCTGCCGTTGACTCCCATTGTGAGTTTTTGAAGCCACCAAGATGGCCGCACGGACACCGCCATCTTGAAAATTGGAGCCAGAGCATGCGCATTAGAACCGGTAGGCAGGACAGTATCTCCGCCAGAGACCGTATCTGCGCCCCGACATTCGTTAGGATACACCCACCAGTATAGACACTTTAGACATTTTACAAAATAAACAAAGGTAAAAGGTTTTAATATTGCTGTCGAGAGTTTTGCTGTCGAGAGTTTCGCGTTCACGTTTGAGCGTCTGGTATTAGATGTCAACCAAAGCAGCTATTAACTTTCAATCACCTTATCGCCACACCCCTTTAAGTAACACTTAATAACTTCTATAAAATCTGTTTATCGTAGAGAAAAACACTGGGAGAGATACTAACGCAATGGGGTCTTATAGAATTGACAAAATATAATTGCTCAAAAAACTTATTTTACGTGTAATAAAAATTAAAAGTTTGTCGTCCGGCCCGTTCACTAACATGGGAATGGGCAGGGTTAAAAGTTGTACTGCAGCCAGCCACTAGAGGGCAGCTGACTAACGGAGGCTTCACTTTCCACTCGCGTCGTCCAGTCCACTTATATATACAGTCAATGGTTCACACCGAAAACGACGAGACCGACACGGCGACCGGAAGTCATTCATTTTCAATGAGAGTGAGCGACACCCAGCGACGCGAACAAGATGAGCTCGGCTCAACTTTATGCAAATGAGCAGTGACGCGTGGCGGCGACTACCAATCAGAAAGTATGTTTGCACCCTCCTCCGAAACCGCACCTCTGACTTTGGTTCCTACTGATTATTTGTTCCGATTGCAAAATGGAGGAGAGATTGATAGTGGCTGTCTCTGGATGTCCCGCCCTTTACGATGTGTCCCTGTTATTGGTTATGATTTTTTAAATTCCTGTTTGATCTTCGAGTCTGGGGTAAAAAGTTTAAAAATTACATAAACATTTTAGGTTTATATACTATATGTGTTTTATACACACACTATGTTTTTTACACGCACTCCTTTATAATCGTGTGTCCTGTCATCAATAAATTAAAATAAATAAATACTGCGTCCTGCTTTAAAAAACGTGATTTGCATATCTGTCACGTGCTGCATGCCTGCGATGTTGGACACGCCCCCATGTGACGCGATGCTGGCGACTCGGCGACGGAGAGCGATTTCATCTCTCGGTATTAGCCACCCCCCCCCCCCCAAAAAAGGAGCCATTTGGGAGCCGAAAGAGCCGACTCTTTATGAGGAGCTGAGCCAAAAGATCCATCACTAATAAACGCCTCCACGGAGGTTCGCGCAAGGTGGGCTGAGTGGAGCGCTATGGTCACTCAACCAGGCTTTAGCGCCCTTCGTTGAAATGTTCCAAAACCACAGCTTGCAAACTGGCTTGTTTATGTCCTTCTGTTTTCCATCTGTATCTGCTTCGAATCCAACAGCACTGCGTTTGCTTTAGCTGCCATATTAGCATTACAAACTGTCCTGTGCATTACGGCAGCTTGGGTGGGTCAAGCGAAAGCGCATTTTATGTAAAAAGAACTGATACTTAAGAGAAACGAGTATTGTACCGTTTCAGAATGTTCAGTATCGATATGTATCGATATATCGATTTTTAGGATAGTTAGGATTGTATTGGGCAGGTGATGAGCAGTTCCTGGGTTTCTCCACACATACCACTTAGAATTAACACCAAATAGTTTAATCTTTATCTCATCAGACCAGAGAATCTTATTTTTCATTGTCTGGGAGTCCGTCATGTGTTTTTGGTAAACTCTATGCAGGCTTTCATATGTCTTTCATATATCTGCCATAAAGCCCCAATTGGTGGAGGGCTGAAATGATAGTTGTCTTTGTGGAAATCCTGGAACTTTCCCCCATCTCCCTAATGCATCTCTGGAGCTCAGCCACAGTGATCTTTGGGTTCTTCTTTACCTCTCTCTCCAATGATTTTCTCCCATGATTGCTCAGTTTGACTGGACAGCCAGGTCTACGAAGAATTCTGGCCGTTCCAAACTTCTTCCATTTAAGAATTATGGAGGCCACTGTGCTCTTAGGAACCTTGAGTACTCCAGAAATTCTTTTGGAATCTTGGCCAGATCTGTGCTGCCACACTTCTGTCTCCTTGAGCAATTCCTTTGACCTCATGATTCTCATTTTCTCTGACATGCACTGCGAGCTGTGAGGTCTTATATAGACAAGTGTGTGCCTTCCCTAGTCAAGTCCAATCAGTTTAATTAAACACAGCTGGACTCCAATGAAGGAGTAGATCCATCCAAAGGAGGATCATTAGAAATGGACAGCATGTTAAATATGAGTGTCACAGCAAATGGTCTGAATACTTATGACTAGGGGTGACCTGCAATAGTCGTTGATTCGACTATTCGATTGGAGGACCCCTAGTCGACTATGAATGTCATAGTCGTATGTGTAACGCAGCTCGCGCTGCGGAGCGAGAGGACGGACACAAATGCTGAGAAGAGCGAGATTTATTAAAGGACATACCATAATCAGAGTCGTAGTAACAGGCAGGGGTCGCACCGGGAGAGCCATCAAGGTTAGACAGGTACACGAACCAAGGCAGGGCAACACGGAACAGAGAAACATCCAAAAGTTAAACAGAGAAAATACCAGACAAAGGACAAGGGAGACTCGGGGGCTTATATACATTGAAACTAAACTAGGGACAGGTGACGGCAATGACACAGGGGCGTGGTAACAAACAGGGAATCACGGAGACAAACGAGCGGGGCAGGATAAACAGGCACGGAACAACAGAACCACGAGGAACAGAGACATTGGAGTGACAGCGGGGAGAGGGGGCGTAGCCATACGTGACAGTATGTACCATTCTAGGTGCCCAAGGATGCTGCTAAGCATTAGTTGTTACATGAAAGATCTTTATTTTCGTTATATATATAGCCTTTTGTCAAATAAAATCATCCTAATTTCTGTTAATAAGTATTTTTAAATGATGTGTGCGCATTAACAATAGGCTTCTTCCTTACTAGTACACATTAATAAATCACATACTACAGTTGCACAATCCAAATGAGTGGAGCTGAACACGCAAAAAAAAAAAAAAAAAAGTTCAGCCATTTGTCATTTCGGTGGTCTCATCTCGTTACGGTGCTTCTCGGCAAGTAGGCCTATAAAAATTTTTTGTTGTTTGCTTTTTAAACCCCGATACTTGAACCTTAGAAATTTTTTTCTGTTGTGTGGCAAATTGTTTTTATATTTTCAGTCATAAAAATATAACATTTTGCACAGTGCCTGTCTGACAAAGTTCGATATGCGCACTTGTGGTGACTTTTTTTTGTTAATGTTCTCTAACATTTCATTTAAAAATAAATAAGTAAATAAATAAAACCTACCATTTTTATTTATTTATCTGAGTGTTTTAGGTTTTTCCTTTGAAGTGGAAAAAAGTCCTGAATGAGAACGGGATCCTGTTTAAGGCACTCTAGAAAAAAAAAAAACCTGATTCGACTATTACTCGACTAAAGGGAAAATTTAATAAATCAGATTCGACTATGAAAATCATTAGTTGAAGACACCTCTACTTATGACCATGTGATATTTCAAATTTTCTTAGTTGAAAAATTAGTCTGCTATTAGAGGCAGATAGTTTTTGGATAGTAGGCTATTGTAGATATACTGGGCACTATTTAGTTTAAACCCAGTGATAGGGCAGTTCCTGTCAGATGAAAGTGATCTGATTACAAATGAACAAACAGGATGGGTAGCTGCATACAGATTTTTTTTAATAACCGAATTTTACATTTTTAAAAATAATATTGCAGTGTCACCATACCAGGTCCTAGAAAGAACAATAAGAATAAACATATCAAACTCACAAAATCACTGACCAGGGGCTAGGGAACACAGGCACGAGGAACAGGGGACCGGAGTGACAGCTAGAAGAGGTGGGGCGGAGCCCTACGTGACAATACCCCCACTCAGGGGCACGTAAGGGCTGACCAAGGGAAACAAGGCACTAGGAAAAGACAGGGAACCACGGGGCACGGCGAGGGACAGGGACAGGACACCACAGGACAGACCGGAGGTATGGCAGAAGCATACTTTTGTAGCAAATGAGTTTCATATATATCTAGTTGTAAATTGGAAGAATTTACAGAATACCAGTTTATAGATAATAGAAGTTAACCACTCCTGTCAAAAAATATTGAAGAAAGAAAATGATTAAACACAATCATTAACGGTGATTAACAAACTGATTAACGGTTTCCATATTGAAGTGTAGCACTGAATTTGTTTTTTCAGAAGATGCTAAACTGCTAGACTTATAAATTACAAGTTTATATATATTACAAGTCTAAATGTATAAATTACATTTGGTTTGCTGTGAAGCTCAAACATAAATCGGTGTAATGAGCTAGGCGTTATGGAGCAATAAGGTGGACACAAATGCTGAGAAGAGCGAGATTTATTAAAGGGCATTTCATAAGAAGGGTCGTAAAGACAGGCTTGGGTCAATTCCGTCAGCCAGTCCAAACACGAAACATAGCCACGATGCAGAGACATAAGGAACTGTGACGTTCGGGCGCAGCCAAGGACGAGACAGGAAACCTTGTGTTATAGCACACGTCACTTTAATATGATAAAGAGAGAACACATAAATGCACACACAACGTGCAGACTCAGACAACGACGAGCACAGGACACTGCGCGAATGCACATTAAATAGACAAACCACATCAGCCCCATGTGATGACGAGACGAGCCACAGGTGAGACAGATTATCACGGGACGAAACCACACCCACGGAGATCCACTGACGTAGACGAACAGACGCGGACGACGTTAACACACGCCCAAAAGGGAGGGGCCGGGGTCCTCAACGTGACAGACTCCCCCACCAAGGGCACTACCCGTCCCGGGGTGCCAACGGGACCGAGTGCCCCGAACCCACGTCGATGGGCGGATCCGACGCACTCAGTCCTGCGTCTCGGAGGTGACCACCCTCGGCGAAGGAGTCGGCCACGAACCGCCTAGAACACCCTCTCTGGGAAGACAGGGGAAAAGACGTTAGACAAACACAACGGCACGGTTACAAACACACAAACAGGTACGCTTACACAAATAGGCACAAACGGGAAAAGGGGGTTTGGCAGACAAGCTACGCGCCAGGAGGAGAGCGATGAGGGGAGAGAGACCGGGAGCTGCTGGTGCTGCGGTGGGCGGTCCCCCTCCTGCCTTCGCTGCAAACCCTCCACTGGGTGCAGCGAGGCTGGCAAACACGCCTGGTGCAGCGCGGCTGGCAGACACACCTGGTGCAGCGCGGCTGGTCTCTCTCCTCGGTGGGCCGTCGGGCATTCCCCCTTTTCCTCGCGACCGCCCCCTGGAGCCGGCAGTGTGGTCCTCCCGTTCGGTCTCCATCGCCTCACTGCTCCAGCTCATGGGCTGCTCCGGGCTGCCACCCCGGGAGTAGTCCATCTCGCCACCTCCAGAGCGATCGGAGAGTGGGCCCACCTCTGGAGTCCACCTCCCCTTCACAGTCCCGGCAGATAGCTCCGAGGGGGAAGGGCTCTCCTCTTCCTCCTCGGTGTAGGAGCCCTCTTCATCCTCCTCCTCCCCACCGTAGTCTATGGCGGGCGTGGAGCACTCCGACGGAGGGTAGTCATCGTCTTCCTCCTCTCTTCTCCCCCACCGTAGTCCACGGTGGGCGCGGAGCACTCAGATGGAGGGTAGTCTTCCTCTTCCTCCTCTCCCCCACCGTAGTACACAGTGGGTAATCCTCGTCCTCCTCCTCCTCACCGTCTTCTACGGTGGGCGAGGGGCACACGGGTGGAGGGAGGTAATCTTCTTCCTCCTCCTCCTCCTCACGGAGCAACAGAATCGACAGAAAAGGGGTGTGGAAAAGTTACACGCGAAGACATTAAAGAGTCTCTATGTAGATGCTACAAAATGTGTAAAAATCACAGACATGTTCGCTGCTGTAGTCTCCGCGTCCTCTGTAGGTGAAGACAGCAGCAGCAGCAGACAGGGAGAGCAGCAGCCAGAGATGCAGGTGTAGTACGTAAGCAGGTAGTAACGTTGGGATAACACAGGGACTTTATTACATGAGAATGATGAGCAATGGCCATTGATTAGTATCAATATTAATTGGTATTTGCATACTTCCCAATATCGGGCAGCCACGCGCCCTTATTCAGGTAAAATAGCAAATGGTCAAGACTGAGAAGTGTTGGAGCTGCAAGTGTCCATTTTAGGCTATCATAGCATTTTAGATATTTATGTTAAAGGTGTGTTGAAAGGCTTAGTAGTTTGAATTCGTAGCCATGCTGTGGTTCAACATGTTTTAAAAAGCACTCAAAACAAGTAAACTTACAGATTTTAAAACGTATAAATGATAAAAGCTTTGCAATTTAAGCATGACTACAGTAAGTGTAAAAAATATATAAAAGTAATATTAGCAAAAGATAGGCCACAATGAATAAGAATAAAACGGTGTGCTTTAAAGACATGTTTGCGTTGCATGAATTCATAAAGCAGCTTTGTTTGTAGCCAGATACAAATAGCTACATGTTATAGCTGTTTAAAGGAGGGAGCACCTTTAACCTGACGAATTAGAATTGAGCTGTTAAATTGGAGAAATTCAGAAAATACATATTAGAGATGATTTCAATAAAATCATAAACGTGATTGTGATATAATGCTAAGATTGAATCCAATGACTTTAACCAGTAATTTTTTAATTACTATTTTTTTCTACGTCGTACCCCACATACATAAATTACAAGTCAGTTGTGCTCCGCTAATTATGAGGGGCCGGTCTAAATAAAAAATGCCAAGGCCGATTTTTTGTCCCAGTCCAGCCCTGACTACCACCATATCGGTGTCTGCAGTGCTGAGAATGATCCACAGCCCACATAATACCTGCTTTGTGGGGGTCCTGAACAAGAATAAATTATACAGACAAACAGATGTACAAGTGTACAACTACAAATTAGTACTGTATTGTTATTGGAGCTGAAAATGAAATGTAGAAATAAGGTGGCAGGAGCCAGGGGCGGACTAGTGGGCCGCTGGGCCGCTGGGCCACCGGCCGCCGGTGGTTTAACTCAGCCCGTGGAGGAGCCATTGCCATTGCACTGCGGCCCCGGCCCATAGTCACGCTGCTGTTTAGTGGTGTCCATTACCTCCCCCGCTCCAGTCAGGCAAACCTGCTCAGCGCGGCCGCGGTCCAACTCGTTCATGTGTTTACAGGTTCAGTCCGCAGCCGTGCTGAGCAGGTTTGCCTGACTGGAGCGGGGGAGGTAATAGACAGCGGACTAGGCCAGCTGATGCGAGCTGACGGTATGCAGCGGAGATCAGAAAAAAAAAAACCCAACTTGTACCAGAAAATCCGGGCCGTACTACGAAAACATACAGCAGTTTAAATTGTAGATAACATGTTATTTTAATTGTACTGCTGTCGCCTCTGCAACGTCTAAGGCACCATCTACAAATGACCTTAACACGGTTAACACGGACGCAAGTGGCGGTCTTAAAGGTTCCAGAGCACTGCGCAGTTTTTTTAAGCTATTGAAATTCTTAGATTAAAACTAACCACCACAAATAGGTAAGAGGAAGAAATACCCACATTAGAGTTGTAGGTTGTTCTTTAGGATACACTTTGCGTAAAACAACTTGTTTGGTGGTCTTATGATGGACTATTTAAAAGCCACTATGTGGCTTTGTAATCATATTATTGCTGGAATTAATATTGTCCATATGACAATAAAAGCCGTCATATACACTACGTGCCATTTATAGATTCATACAGTATATATATACACACACACACATACAGATACACACACACACACATATGTATGTATATATATATATTAGGGCTGGGTATCGATTCAAATTCCAAGAATCGATCCGATTCCGATTCTGAAGATTAAGAATCGATTTATTTCGATTTAATCCGATTTAATCGATTCGATCCAATTCGGGGTTTAGTGTTATTAAAAATGTATTTATTTGAGCTGTTTCCTGACTATGTACAGAAGCAACATGTTAAAACTAGTATTATATCAATATTAATCAGCAAATAGTTACTGGTAGTTGGTAGTTACTGATGGCTGGAAGACTGGTGAAAAGGGTAATCATAAATCTACCTTCAAGAAAGGTAATCCAGGACAATAAACAGAGGACATATTTGAGGTGTCTATATCTGCAACAGTGGACTCCTACTGGGACACTAACCAGTGCATTATTATTATGATTGAAATAATTAAGAAGTCACCCAAAAGCTGTTGCTACCAAATGCATTTTTATTTTAAAAGTGCTCACACTTAATAAACTGAAAGTATAAAATGTAAACGTGTATTTTTCTTTAAAGTAAGAATATAATAACAGAACTGTCACGTTACGGTCCCCGACCCCTCCCTGTTGGGCGTGTGTTAACGTTGTCTGCGTCTACTCGTCTGCGTATCTCCGCGGGTGCGGGTGCGTCTTGTGATAATCCTCACCTGTGGCTCGTCTCGTCATCACGTGGGGTTTGTGTGGTTTGTCCATTTAATGAGCGTTCGCGCTGCGTCCTGTGCTCGTCGTTGTTTGAGTCACACATGTTCTATGTAAACGTGTTTTATGTGCGCTGTCTGCGCTTCGGTAAATGTAATAAACGTAACAATTTGGAAAGTGCAAAGGATTCTGTCTCGTCCATCGCCTTGCGCCCAACGTTACAAGAGCATTTTTAACTTTTTAAAACTGTAAAAACACTGGGTAAACTGTCAGTGACATGTACTAAATGTAAATAGTCACTGACACTGGATAAACTGTCCTTCTGTTTTTAGATTGCCGATTTGACTATCGTCGTTACCGTCACTGTCCGTCACCATGTAGTTAGACGGAGAATGCCTGCGTGAATTCAGTGACGAGGCGGGGGTAAAAGTTCACTAAAAAATCGATCTTTGGACGTACGAATCGATAATCAGATCATCATATGCGAATCGATTCTGAATCGGAAAATCGATTTTTTCAACACAGGCCTAATATATATATATATATATATATATATATATATATATATAATATAGTGGGCCAGTCTGTCTGGAACTCCCGGGCCACTTTTCCCCCCCAGTCCGCCCCTGGCAGGAGCAAATAAAGTGGCTTAATAGGGTATATAACAATCTGACAGTAACAACACCCTCATTCTATAATTTCAGTGTACTGGGCATTTTTCCAAACTATTTATTTATTTTATTATTATTTTTATTAAAAAGTTATTTTTAGTAAAGGTAAAAAAATGAAATGGTACATATTTAAGAAATGTACTGTACATTATTATGTTGGCAATCACAGATCATTATTCCTGTCCACTTTTACGTTTCCTTGTAAACTTAAAAAAACGTGTATTGTGTTATTTAAATAACATTTAAAGAACATTTTGATCTTTAAACGGCAAAAGTTTTAAGGGTGAATTTATTGGATTTATATTTCCTGGTCGGAAAACGTAAGCGACACGTATTAACAACCAATTGAAATGTGATGAATTTAAACCAATGAAAAGAAGATATGGACGGTAGGAGGAGTTGGCTGTTGAAGTTCTCACACTTAGTTTAAAAAACAAAAGTCTCCGTCATGACCAGCATTTGCGCGTGCGCTTATTTTTCCACCTTCGCCCGCTGGAGAGTAGTGCTGGGCGGTATGACCAAAATTCTATATCATGGTATTTTTCTAAATTATATCGGTTTCACGGTATTTGATGGTCCCCCCCCCCCCCCATGCGTGATGTGTTAACTGCATTGAAATAATTACTGCTGTATACTGGTTAAGAGCACCCTATTCCACTGTTAGAAAAATGTCTCCACCTAAGTATTGTGGTGTAGGAAGAAGAAGCAGGAAACCGATCCATTTTAACACAACCAGGCTCTTTTATCTAAATTGCCTTAGCGACGTAATCACGCATGAAGCCATGATCACGCAGAACAGACTCAAACTCATACAGCACATGAGGGAATGGCATTAACAACAGGACAACACACACACACACGGCAGGGAACAACTCGTACAGTACAACTACATAAACCAATAATGGAGGACTCAAGCTACATAACACACATAACCAAATACATAACAAATAAATACATGCACCAACATTACACATAAAAGGAACCAATACCGGAGCCGTAGGGGCTCATGGGAAGTAGCGCCATCCCCCTTTGGACCAACGCTACAGTATTACATGTAATACAGATTTGCATGGCCTCGCATGATCAGTTTTCAAATGGTAGCACTAAAGTAGTGAATGAATCATATAGCATGACAGTTGCAGTAAAAATACAAAACCTTTTTACAGAATTTTTTTTAGCTCTTTTAATATAATAAAAAAGTGAATTATTTTGAATCATTTCGACCATATGTGTATTTGTATAAATATGTAACTTAATTAAGCTGAAGGTGCTGGAAAAACATGAAAATGGACCTTGAAAGTGCCGTACAAGTGCTTGAATTCCACTTTGTAAAGGTGGATGAACCCTGCACACAGCGCTAAATAATGTTTACAGCTTATTTTTTTAAAGGAGACATTTTGTATACAATAGTTGCAGGTTTCTTGTTGTAATTTCTTTAAGGGTCAGTGTATCTTTTAATAATATACAAACTAACTGTGATACCGTGTTAACCGTGATACCGCGGTATTTTCTGAGATGGTTATCATACCGTGAAAATCTCATACCGTTGCAACCCTAGCAGGTCATCAACAACATTCAAACAGCCATTTAGCTGCTTTGTCAAGCCAACATAAAGTTTGTTCACAAACTTTGCCTTTCTAGTTTTCTATTGTTTTGACTGTTGTTGTTAAAACTGTCTTTTATTCTAGTACTGGGAGCGCCCTTAATTTTAGTTATGATCATTCTTCTGCCCTCATTTAACTGTTGCGTAGTCAACCTAGACAGCGAGCTAAACATTAACGGATTCAGCAATGATGAGACGGTGTAACATTGTCTTGTTCTTTACTGAGACCCATTTTTACTGTAAAACTGTAACAAAAAGAGAATCGACAATGTACATAAATGTTTGTCATAAAATAAATAAACATACTGTCACAAGTCATTACACAAATAAACATTTACGTGCCCTTTAGCTAAAACTAACATAAACAGAACTGAAGGCTAGTAGCATTAGCCTATTTTCACTTACTCTAGGAAACTGGTGAACAGAATCGTAAAATAGATAGAAGTTTAGATAGATAGAAGTTTATTTAATCCCGGTGGGAAATTCACATATTGCAGCAACTCCAGTACAATCAAAAACAAAATACACTATACAAATTTAAGATTAAAGAGAATGATAATAATAATAAAATACAAAGTAAAATAAACAATAAAATAATAACCTTATCATAAATTAAAAACTTCCAAGTTTAAGTGTTTAAAGTGTCCTGCCCGTGCTCAGTCCTTCAAAAGTGTCAAAAGTGTAAAGTGTCCAAGTTTAAAGTGTCCAGCTTGTGCTCAGGTATTCAGGGAATTATTGGTGTCTGTTGGTGTCCTGGCACTGTGTGTGTTATACAGTGTGATCGCTGTTGGTACAAAAGAAACTACAATCAAAAAGACAAAAAAGCAATTTAACATACGGCAAGCTATTGTATGGTTCTTACACTTACAGATTATGATTTGCCAAAGCTCACAGGTGATATGAAGATTTATTTTTGTGCTCGAATGGCTGCTTCCTAATCTCCTTGCTGCTTATAGCCACTAACCGTTAGATGGCGCGATTTAAACGAAAACAGGAGAACAAATGTCGCAAGGCTGCCCCCTTGTGGCGCAAAAGAGAATTAAAATGTTGACCAACTGTGATTAAACAAACTAACAAATCCCGCTGTAAGTGTGCGGGACAGAACAATAATAATTTGGCTGATTGTAGCTATGAAATTATGAGCTTGTTTATGATTATATGCGCAAATTATTCGATGTTTTTGAATGAAGCAAATGTTAACACTTGAAAATTTAAAACCGTACAGCAGTAGCTGCAAAGGGTACTCCGAGGCCGTCAAAGCCTATTTTTCCTGTTGTACGGGCAGATAAGGTAGTCATGAGGTAGTTAAACTCTGCCCACGCATTTAACCTCGGCTGGAGAAAGTCGGCGCCATTTGTCTCTTGGCGAAAGACGGTGAGTGTTATTTATTCAGTCTTATTGAAAACTTATTTTATTACGTGAAATGGATTATGTACAATAAAACACCTCGGAGATTATATACGTACAAAACCTTGATGCCAGGGACCGAATAGCAAACGTGTTGAGGTGATTAGCACAGTTAATGTTAGCAAACTGGTAGTGATAGCTAGCTAGCTAGTTCTCCATAGTTTAGTGACTTGGACATTTTTTTCAACATTACTTAATCATACTTAAAATAGTTTTATTAGATGCAGCACAATAACAAAAACGATGCCTTAATTGTCAAATTTGATCAAGCCAGTCCAAAGATATTCAAATTTAAATCGGCCCTATTTTTTATGCAATTAACCTAAAACAAAAGGAAATCTTGTGATCAAGAAATGTGCGCTAGTTTTAGCTTTTGGCTAGTTTTTCGTCGTGATCATGGTTCATCGGACCAACACGTTGTCTTGAGACCTTTAAAAAACTACCTTAATCTCTACAGACTGGGATAAAACTTCAGGAAACAATAAACAAGAATATAATGTAACGGTCCACTTATCTATTCATATCTTTTGAACAGTCCTACGATGTTTTTGAACGGTCCAAACGCGAAGTTAAATTTCAAGCAGGCTCAAAAAGAAACAAGCGCGAAATGCGAATTCTAGCGGGATGAGAGAAAGCGAACATTCAGTTATGTCATATTACCAAAACTCTGGGAAGAACCTCCTACAAACCGACCGGAGAAAAATGGCCACGGCTCAATCATTATCATATTTAATATTTATATATATCCTCTGATTTCCAGGATTTTTTTCATTGTGTCTCTCATAGTTTAAGTGTACCTATGACAGGGGTAATCATTTTCAATCACGGGGGGGGGGGGGGGGGGGGGGGGGGTAGCGAACGTAGGGGGGAGAGGGGGTGAACGCATTTGGGCCTCTGCTACCTGTTTGTTGTTGTCATAAAGGCAATCCCCGGCATCGTCTTGACAGAGCCGTAGAAAGAGAGAGTTGCGACACTGTGTGATCTCGCCGCTCAGAGGTCACGTGGTTCATGGAGGCCCGTATAGTTCCAATCAAACACGAGCACTGAATGGTTTTAAGCGTGAAAGACATCAGCGGTTACCGTATTTCTGGTAAATATTACAACATAATATGCATTAATTATCATTTTCCACATACTAACAACTTGATAAAAAAAAAAAAAAAAAAATATATATATATATATATATATATATATATATATATTTTAATTATTATTATTATTTTTTTTATAGTATCTTTGAACAAAACTAGAGTTACAAATAGCCTTTTGAAGCAGCCTGCACTATTAAAGGTTCAGGCATAGATTTATTTAGTCCACAAAACAACACTAAAAACACATTTAATACATAGATTTATTCTGTAGTCTACACTACAACACTAAAATAACATCATCAAATACATAAATTAATTCATTAGCCACATTACAACACTAAAATAACATCATTATGGCAACATCCACAATATTGTCAATCCAAGAAGACATGCTGGCCCAGGGACACTTTTTTTGTGTTGACAAGCAGGTGTACACAAGACTGTCTTGAAAACCTGTTTAGCTGCATAAGACAGAGGAATCCAGTCCCAACTCCTGTAGAGTTTCACCAGGCACTAAGATCAATATCAGTTGGACAGTTTCTTATTACACTAAAATCAGGAAGCTATCAGGAGGATGACAGTAGCCTATTGGCAGACTTCCTGGATGCTAAAGAGGAATTTCCCAGTCCTGGCATCAGAGTGGATGACCTGTTGGAGCACAACCCTGTGACTACACCCTCACCTGACTACACAAAAATGGAGACCTGTGCTCTCTATCATCTGATAGGCTACATTGTGAATCAAGTAATCAAATATTCCAAAATTTGTAATGAATGTCAAATTGCAATTAAGCACAGAAATGAGAGCCCTGAAGAAGAGCACAGTATTTTACTAAAGTTGAAGGAATTCAAGTCAGGTGCACTTTGTCGGCCATCACAGGAGGCTTTTGATCTAGTTCGGAAAATCGAGCAATTGTTTCGAACTAGGACCAGTGCCTCACTTATGGCACTCCCTAATGCAAAACATTTAATGGAGATAGAGGCTAGGCTCTTAGACAGTAGGCTTCCCTCATGCCATGATGTTAAACAAAAAATAACTAACAGATACTGTTGAGGTTCAGGCTGAGGTTGAGAATCGCAGCAAAGCACATCCAGGCTGAGAGGAAAAACACACACTGTCCAAAACTGGGCATTTTGGAAGTAAAAGCCAGATGAAAATGGCTAAGAAAAGCCAGCAAATCCATGTAACACCTGGAAATACACCCCCATCAAATACTTTCATTGTTACCATGAATGTGCTTGGTCTGTCTTTAACTCCTACAAATGTCCTGCCCACCCAGTGGTACTTAAACTTCAGTAGGTATGGAGGATCTGTTTTTCACATCCCCACTCCACCAGTTACTGCAGTAATCACCAATCTACATTGCTCCACTGGTCTGGTCATCACACCACTGGCCTAAAAAAAATATTTTAAATGTTATGATGGTAATGACAATCCTAAGCATCATACGTAATGAAATAAAATAAATTTGTTACTAAATTGTGTTGAGATTATATATAGACCTGTTGATTGTTGCATCCTGTATAAATAGTGGTCATCCATGTACAAGCTGCTGGTTTTATCACCCGTCACTGAAACACTAGCTAATTAATTAATCAACCAAAGAGTAACTTCACTACAATCCAACCATCTTTTCTACTTCAGATAGTTACCATTAATTACAATATGATCAAATCTATATAGGTATTACTGAATTTAACAATTATCCTAATGACTGAATACTCTGAGGCTAATGCACCGCTAAGTGATTCCTGCTTTTAATAACATAGCTAATGCTAGCGAAGTGTAATTTAAGCTAACGGCATTTAAAATGCAGAAATAAACTAACAACAAGTGACCACTTAACTATAACAGTAATACTAATCACATTTATGGAGGATTATATAGGAAACGATGAATTATTCATTAACTTACCAGAAAAACAGCCGCGGAAATGCTTCAAATATACGCAGTTCAATGCTGGAACTATAGCATGTTTGGAACTATTGGTCTCCCCATGGCACGTTTACTTCCGCATTCCTGAATTACAATAGGAGTCTATGGGAGTGTCGCAACTCTCTCTTTCTACGGCTCTGCGTCTTGAGATCGCGGTGCGCGATTTCAAAATAAGAGCGGATAGCGCGATTGAAAAAAAAGATTCCTAAAAAAAAAAAAACTTTTCAAAACAGCTCGCGGGCCAGAAATAGATCCGGCCCGCGGGCCGCAATTTGAGTATGGGGGACCTATGATGTAAATTATATTTTATATATATATATATATATATAATATTGTATTAGGGGTGGGAATCGTTTACTAACTCACGATTCAATTCGATTCTGATATTGGGGGCCACGATTCGATTCAAAATCGATTTCACTGGTTTACAAGGTTCCTTAATAATTTTTGGTGGGCCAGATAGAATTTCTCATGCTGAGCACAGAACTAACTTCAAAATTGTCACATCACGTAGAGTTTTTGAGAAACAGCCAATTTTGTTTCAACTGTTGGGAAATTTTCATATGCATACAGGTTTTCTTGCTCGACAGCAGCTTATGTTTTTTTTAGGTTGAAGTCATATTTTTGACAGCCATAACCAATGCAAAATATAACAGACACTTGCTTTGTTAAAATACAGCAAAAAAAGTCTGTTTGATCATGCAGCAACTTGCTTGGGCATGCTCAGGCACGCCCAAGCTCGGCTCTAAGATTTTGGCTTGTTTCCATGACAGCACAGCCTTATTATATCTAGCAGCAGCAATGAGTAATGTTGCACATGACCCACTGGTAGATCCAAAGAAGATATTTCTTCCACCTTTACACATCAAACTTGGACTAATGAAAAACTTTGTTAAGGCAATGAACAAGCAAAGTGAAGCCTTTATTTACTTGCGCCCAAGGTTATAATCATTAACGAAAACGAACGAAAAAACGAAAACTAATATTGAAAAAACAGTTTCGTTAACTGAAATAAATAATAACGGTAATTAAAAGAAAAAACGATAACTAACTATAACTATATTACATGTTTAGAAAACTAACTAAAACGTATTGAAATTATAGATAGGATACCCTTCGTTTTCGTGTTTGTCAGTTTATTTATAAGTCTTGTGGACTGATGTGAGATCGTTTTTTTTTCACTATTAGTTTTATATTAGCTGGCAGAACTGTACGGCACCTCATGGTCCATCACGTCTCTTGTTTAGAGCTCTTGCTCGCCATGCTAGCTGCAAAATTACGACAACAAAAGTTGGGAGAAAACGGCGAGTCCTATGTGGGATTTTTAAAATATGACTACGAGAAAGACTACATGTCTTGTAGTGGAAACAGGTGATAAAATATATGGAGTAGTTCTCAAGAGAAAAAAAACCCACGAATCTCAAAGTTCACACAAGAGGGCAAACTGCTAGTACCTTGACAAGCTAGCCTCCGAGTAGCTCCGCCGAAAAAGAAGCACCATCCCGGCTAGGTAGCACCGGGAAGGAGAACCATAATGGACCGTCTTCACCAGTGATCAAATAGCTGCTGGTTAGTTAATATGCAGAAAAACCGCAAGCGGGTGGATGCACTAGTTAATGTGTTGAAACTGGACGTCAACACGACTGTGTGACTCCATTGCCTTCAAAAAGTTTGGCTTTTCACACGAAACAAAATAGGGTTGCTCCTATGTTCCTGTCTGTCTTAGTCTGGCAATTTTCAGCAGCAATATTACACATTTTGCACTTAAGGCTTCTATTTTGTGGACTGTTGGTTGTTCAACAGTAATTGAATGCATTTTTTAAAATGGTATCTTTTGATGAGTTTTTATTTACTTTGGACTTTTTGAATCCTGCACCTGACAAATAACCCAAAGTATAAAAAAAACTAATACTAGAACTAATGAAAACTAAACTAAAACTAAGCTTAAAAAAATTATTAAAACTAATAAAAACTAGCAAACATGCTCTAAAAACTAATTAAAACTAACTGAATTAGAAGAAAAAGTTACAATGAAATAAAAACTAAACTATAATGAAAAATCCAAAACTATTATAACCTTGCTTGCGCCAGATGTTTCCATGCCTAAGTGATGCCAAGATAAAAGAAGGTATTTTCGTTGGCCCACAAATCCGAGAAGTGATGCAGAATAGTCACTTTGACAGCCTTCTGCAGGGTAAAGAACATGTCGCATGGACAGCCTTCAAGAATGTTGTTTGCAACTTTCTAGGCAGCTATAAGGCACCAAACTATGTCGAACAGGTCGAAAGTCTGCTTCAGGCATACAGATCGATGAAATGCAACATGTCACTGAAGATACATTTTCTTCATTCCCACTTGGATTTTTTCCCAGCCAATCTCGGCAACGAACATGATGAAAGGTTTCATCAAGATAATTTTGTAATTACGTAACGCGAGACTTCACCACAACTTAGAATCGATTTTGGGACATTTAAAATCGATTCTGAATTGTAGTAAATGAGAATCGATTTTTGATATATGAATAGATTTTTTGGCACACCTCTAGTAAATACGCTAGTCATGCAAGCGCAAGCATTAGCTTAGAATTTAGCATTAGTTACACGTAGACAATGTACAGCAACTTGATAAATCATAGTAGATTCAAGGGCTAAACGATTATACTGTATATTATACTTATACGTACTGTAAATTAAATAATATTCACAAACGTGAATTTTGACTTACGGTGCGTCAAGGATGGCGTAGATGCCATGAACAAAAGCCTCTTCCTCCGAGTCCATGCTTGCAACACAGGACCCATCGTCACTCACATCTTCTACGCTCCACAAAGACATCATCGAGCGTGAGATGTCTTCTCTCCATTGTCGATAGCAAAATTTGCATGATAAAATGGGTGCGAACTGCAAAAAAGAAGGAATGGCGGCTGCGCAATACTTCAGTACTAGTACTGCTCCAACGCGCAAGGCACAATGGTGGTCCGGTAATTTGCGCACTGCCCAATGTCAGTGAAATGTGACCAATCAATGCAAACAACCTATCTACGTTTTCATCTGAATGTCAACTATTCTGCAGAATAAGGTAAAGTCCCCAGCAATTAAAACATAATCAAAATCAATTAAAATCCTAGAAAGCATTTCTGCAAAATCTTCAAGAAAATCTGTATGTAGTCTGGGAGGATGATAGATAACAATCAAAAGAATTGAATAAAAGCCAGCAGTCTGGTAAAGTGACCACTGCCCCAACGTGCAGTTGGTATCGGTCCAGAAATGAACACTTCAGACTGGGAAAACTCCAGAATGTTGAGCAGATGGTTAAAATCCTGTTTCAGAATCTCAGACTGTTGTTTGTAAACATCGCTAGAGCAGACATGCACAATCAGTCTTTCCATAGCTGGATGATAATGCAATATGCGTGGAATCATGGGTATCTCTTCACAGACAGCAACACGAGGAAAAGAAAAAGGCCTTAATACTGGTGCTCCATACACTTCTGATGACTGAGTGTCCAATCAGCAGAGTTTTGGGCTGTGGAGGTGTACCTCATCTCCTTTCACCATTAAAATAATTAATATGTATAATTTTTAAAAGCTGCTATAACAACATGAATTACCAATTGGACAAACACTTAGAATCTTTCGATTCTACTTAAGGCTACAGTTATACAGCGTTACTAAAGCGCCATACTTATCAAGTTTTGGGCTAATGTATACAAGTATGGAAGTTTTCTGTGTCAATATTAATATGAAAATGTAGCCTAATACGCATTTGCATTTACATGTTCAACTCATACAAGCAACTTTGAGCTCAAAATTCAAATGCAATAATTCCATTTACATTTGCAATGTGATAGACATCTATTCATATTTCATTTACACATACATTGATGCTTTATTTGTGCCTTTATTGAAATGAAAATGTATTTCCCAATTTGAATTATCAAGTTCATGTGATCATGCAAAGGTATCAAAATTGTAATTAAATGCTATTCGCTTAATATGCTTTGCAGTTCGTGATCATACGTTTGAAATGTAATTTTCAATCTCACCACTATGCTAAAAAGATGTCAATATTTAAATGTTAATGGAGAAATTGTGCCTGTCCTGTTTACAATAACATTATGATACCAACATCGCTCAAACTGTGTCAAAATGCATTTTGAAAATGCAATCAGAGCAGAGTGCATTTTCATTTCCATCAGGTTCCACAGCTTTCCACCTCAAGCAGCCAATCTGGATGGGACTATAGCACGCTAAGCAGTACAGGCGAGTTTTTTTTAAACATGGACGCAGAAGAGCGAATTAGATTAATTCAAAGGGTAGCAGACGAGTCCTTATGGTGAATTTACACTCCATTAGTGTGTAGGCCTAATATTCACCCAGCAGTTCAAACAATTAACAAACAAAAGTTATAAACTATATATATACACATTATAACCGAGTGGCCGATACAGATGCTCAAAAGAAGTCTTTGTTCCGTCATCAGTGGCAGGTGCCGTTTCTGGAAAGCAAATGCCGCCCCCACACTAAACAGGGACTGAAGCATCTCAAGGAAATGGGGACGCAGGGGGATTCTGGATAACATCATTCATCGAGGCATTACCACTTTATAACTTTTAAAATATGACAGCACAAATGCTTCTTTAAACAAACCAGCATTAACAAGCAGAAATGTTTTTCTATTTCTGATCACACCAGAACTAGTGCATTTGAATTTTGAGCTCAAAGTTGCTTTGAACATGTAAATGTACGGAACATGTAAATGCAAATGTGTATTACAATTTAATTTTAATATTGAGACAGAAAAACCTCCATATACAAGTTCGTGATTTTAGCGAGCTGTAACATTTTTGAACATGTACTTACCAAACAAAAATCATACATGGCATGACTAAACCATCCTACAAACCACCGACACATGGGATTATGTGAACAAACCTTTTTTGGATGTTAAGATTAGCTAGCAAGATAAATAGCTTTAACGTAGCCGTGTGATTTAGTTATATGATCTGAATCATTTTGCCAGTAGAATTTATATGGATCATTTCAACCTTTAGTGTCTCAAATGCCTGTTGTTTGTTGACAGAGTTAATCTATGCAGCATTGGCTGCTGCTTCTCGCCGGTGTGTGTGTGTGATTGGTTGTCTGCGACTTGTACCTGTGTTAACAATTGTAAAGCGCCTTGGGGATCCTGAAAGGCGCTATATAAATTGAACATTCATTCTTTCATTCAATGTCCAAGCCTGCTACCTGTTGGTTAATCTGATCTGTGGATTTGTCCTGAACTGAGATTATATCATCATTCTGTTGACAGATTAACCAGAGTACTTGTTTGTGTTGTTACAGAATTTGCCTATATTGTATATGAATGCTGCTAGATGGTCCTGTGAGTTATTTCAGACAACAAACAAGCAATCTTTTACTTTATCTTTATTTACAATATAAACCACCACCCCAACAGTTTTTACAACAAACAATATTTCCTGAACAAGTGGCCCAAACACACCCTACATCACCATGGTCTTCAGTCTGTGTAAGACAAAAGCATTAATGCAAACGGCACAAAAGGGCACAGCAGTCAGCTTAAAAAATACTAAAATGTTTCACATACTGCAGTGAAACTGTGAACATAAGCATTTGATCCAATTGAACCAATGCATTCATAAAACTATACAGAATTATAAACACAATCTTCTTCTTTCGGCAATCCCTGTTAAGGGGTTGCCAAAGCGGCTCAAACTCCTCCATCTGACCCTGTCCTGAGTGTCCTCCACTGACACACCAGCCACTCTCATATCCTCTACCATTGCATCCATAAACCTCCTCTTAGGTCTACCTCTCCTCCTCTTGCCTGGAAATTCCATCCTCAAGACCCTCCTACCAATATACCTCTCCTCCCTCCTCTGTACATGTCCAAACCATCTCAATCTCGCTTCCATAACTTTATCTCCAAAACATGCTACATATGCTGATCCTCTAATAAACTCATTTCTGATCCTATCCTTCCTCATCACTCCAAATGAGAATCTCAACATCTTCACCTCAGACACCTCCATCTCCCTCACCTGTCTCTTTGTCAGTGCCACTGTCTCCAGTCTATACAACATAGCAGGTCTCACTACTGTCCTATAGATCTTTACTCTGAGTTAGGGATGCAAATGATTAATCGACTTTCGATTAATTGTCGATTAAGACGTTACTCGATCAAAATGTATTAATCACGATTAATCATTAGAGAGCGCTCCTGTATTAACTTGAACAGAGCGTAAGAACGAGAGGTGAACACGTGTCGTGAAAGACCAAAGTGGAAAACAAAATGAAGCGGGCGAAAAGACGTGCGGTGTGGGACCATTTTGAAGCGTGTTCGGGAAACGAGGCAGAAACTGCGTAATCCAGAAAATCCCAAGGAGGGAAACTTTATTTTCCACGCAACTCAAACAATAGCACTGTTCTCTTCCCCTCCCCTGGCGCGCGCAGGCGCCGCTCTCCCAGTGTCACTTAAAGGGCCAAGTGCCTGTCTGTTAGGGAATTCACTGCGAGGAGTAGTAGTCGCTACAATTTCAACATTGTTAATTTAGGCAAAGAAGTCAAATGTTCTGTGTGTAATGCGGTATTGAAGTACAACAGTTCCACTAGCTCACTCAATTATCATTTGAACACCATGCATGCAGCTGTCCTGCATATCACCAGTGCACCTGGTCAACCTAAAATCACAGCTACACTGGGAAGGCGAGCGTTTTCGAAGCTCGCTACAAAAAAATACGAGTGAGCTAAAAACAGCTATCTACTGCTACTACTGTAGCCCTTACAACAGATTGTTGGACGGCTCTAACAACAGAAAGTTACATTACTGTGACGTGCCACTACACTGACGAGAACTGACAGCTAAAATCTGCAGTGCTGATTACGACGAACATGTCGGATAGACACACCACTGACAGTTTAACTGACAAGCTCAATGATGTTGTGGAAACTTGGGCACTCTCCGGTCGCGTTACAGCATGTGTTCACTACAAAGCTAGATAACATTGTCCAAACATGGGCTCAATAATATTCTCTTTGGCTCTCTATTTAATTTCTTCTTTTTTTTTAACATTTTTTTTAATGTCTAATGTTTCAAATTGAACTGAGCCAGTCCTTAATTTATTCCTTTTTTAAAATGAAAGAATGTATTTTGTTATACCATAAAATTTTCCTCATGCATAATTACTTGAGCAATATATAATATAATACAATATAATTATCATAATATAATATATACTTTTTGAACAGTGTTTTAACTACACTGCTCAAAAAAATAAAGGGAACACTTAAACAACACAATGTAACTCCAAGTCATCCACACTTCGTGTTCAGATAGGAAGCAACACTGATTGTGAATCAATTTCAACTGCTCTTGTGCAAATGGAACAGACAACAGGTAGAAATGAGAGATTTTCAACTGATTTCAAAGATTTTTATTAATTGAGATCTAGGATGTGTTATTTTAGTGTTCCCTTAATTTTTTTGAGCAGTATATTTAGCTGATATTTTTAAAAGCCCTATTGAAACACTGAAATTCAGGTGAAAAACGCCGCTTATCGATTAATCGAAAGTCGATCGATAAGATCAGTAAACTAACGATTAATGAATTTATCGATAATTTGCATCCCTACTCTGAGTATCTCCATTACTCTGTATCCTCGACCTTAAGTAGGTAAACTCGTCAACCTTCACCAAGTCAACTCCTTGTAACTGGAACTGTCCACCGTCTGCCCTCTCATTCACACACATGTACTCTGTTTTACTCCTGCTCACTTTCATTCCCCTGCTCTCCAAAGCATATCTCCCATCTTTCCAAGCTCACCTCCACCTGGTCCCTACTCTCACTACATATCACAATGTCATCAGTAAACATCATAGTCCAAGGGGACTCGTGCCTAAGCTCGTCCGTCAGTCTGTCCATGACAATTGCAAACAGGAAGGGACTCAGGGCTGATGTAGTCCTACCCCCACTTTAAATCCATCTGTCATTCCTACCACACATCTCACTGCTGTCACACTGTTCTCATACATATCCTGCACTACCCTCACATACTTTTCTGCCAGTCCTGACTTCCTCATACAATACCACAGCTCCTGTCTTGGTACTCTATCATAAAACACACAATGTAACTCCTTCTGTCCTTCCCTATACTTCTCCATTAACACTCTCAAAGCAAACATAGCATCTGTGGTGCACTTAGCTGGCATGAAACCATACTGCTGCTCACAGATCACTACCTCTCCTCTAAGCCTAGCTTCCACTACTCTTTCCCAGATTTTCAGGGTGTGACTGATCAACTTTATTCCCCTGTAATTACTACAGCTCTGAACGTCACCCTTATTCTTGAAAATCAGCACCATTATGCTTCGTCTCCACTCCTCAGGCATCTTCTTACATATATAAAATATATAAACACAATAACAGCACTAAAACTTTATAACAACTAAAACACTATTTTAATGTCCTTTAAGTTAATAAAAAGTAAACTAGCATAATTTGAACAAAAACATTTTGTTGCTCAGAAGTGGTACAACCAAATCACCATACTGATATTTTCCCTAATTGCTGAACAACTATCCACCTACAATACATTTGTCATCAAAAGAAACAGTCCCAGACACATCAAGCTGAACTCCCCAATTTGCTGCCCCCATGTGGGCTGATCAAAGGTCAAATTCATTTGGCACTGTATCTCACATTGAACATGACACAATGTTGCTAACGTGTTCCCTCAACAATGAATTAACCTACATGTGTACACATGAAAGTCTTTGAGCTGTTCTGTAAAACTCGTCGGCTAATGTAACAACTTTGCTTCAGACCCAGACAGTATTAATTAGCTCAAATGAAACAATGTTGCACTTCACTGCTAGAAAACATATACGCAAGACCGTAAAATCAGATGCCCTGCACGTACCTTACTCTTTAATACGATGGCATCTCCGTCAAAATGGGTACCGGAAGATACTGAGACTCTCTCGGGATATATACATTCTGTATCGCCTGTCAGATTGTCTGCGAACAACAGCGAGCTCTTCAATGCAGTGCTACAAACGGGATGTGAAGACTTCCACGACACTGTGGTTTTCAGCGCTCGGAAGAGGAATGACTTCCTCCAAGCAGCCGAAAACGGCACAGCGATCTGCTTAAAAAACGTCAAAAAATCTTTACGTTTTTTTTACTGGAACTCTTATAATACGAAAATGAAACGAAAACGGCAGTGACGCGCTGGTTTTGCGGTGGGTAGGAATCAAGTGCAAACCCAAAACGAACAAATGTCAAAAACGGCAAACTGAAACCTCCGCGGATGCGGGAAAACCAAAACCAAAAGACCTTAAAGGGAAAACGGCAAAAACGGCAAACAGAAACCTCCGCGATAGCGGGAAAACCAAAACAAAAACCCTGAAGGTAAAACAACTCAACGATATGGAGGAATCTCAACGTGTAGCAAAAACCAGGTAAGTAAACAAAAATATGTGGATAACAATCAACGCGGGGGAGAAAAACGGGGGAGAACAAAAAACACACGGAGTAAAGCACAACGTGTCAAAAGTCAAATGAGAGATGAGGGAGGAGAAGTGAAGTTCAGGTACAAGACCTTGAACTTCTACCGGTGTTACCCGTCGATCTGTCAGCCAGAACACTGGCAGACAAACCAACATAGAAAACTGAGGAAATGGGAAAAACTGGGAAGACAAGACTGAGGGAGAGAAAGTCTAAGAACACTCCGGGAGAAAACGGGAACAGGCGAATGAAACGCAGGGACTAAGAGAACGAGAGAAAACGGCTTGGGCTGTGAGTGTATAGACAACAAACAACTTCAGCAATGGGCTGCTGAAGTTGCTTGCACTAAGTAGGCTACAAACACATGTAGCCTATTGCGTCTGATTGCCCCCAGGTCTAGCTCGCGGGCTCCTCTTTGTGGCGACCGGAGGAACGCGCTTGGGTCCAACCCTGACAGAAAATCTAGTCGCCATCTGCTTATGTTTACCTGTTCGCCTTTGTTTTTCAGGTTTCCGGAGCACTTCAGAATTTGACGTTGTCGTCAGTCATCTCACTGAGCTGATGGTCACCGCTGTCTCTTTCGCCAGGAGGCCACCCCCGCCTCTGCCTAAGACAACACTGCGAGACGTGCTCAGCATGGCAGCAGGCAAAAACGTACGTAATTTATACAACCCCCCCTGCAACCCCCCCTACTTACATTTACTGCAACATTTCTCACCTACGTAATTTGAACTAAAACGTTCCCTACTTACACTCTTGCAGGTCAGCCTTGTAGAAGCAAAAGTCCTGGCCTGTGACAGAATGACCGACAGGGTGACTATCCGCGGGATGGAGCGCGAGCTGAGGACATGCACCATCTCTGACGGCACTGCTAACATCACTCTCCAGCTATGGGAAAAACATCGATGCTGTACGCGCTCAATCCTCATACGGATTTACTTATCTTTCGACGTGCTTTTACGAGGGGTAAGTGTCAACTTACCACAACACTCAACACCGGTGTGGACAAAATACCGGACTTGAATGTGCTATCAGACACACAAAGCGCCTCCGCTGAACCAGCTCTGACCACCCTAGTAGCAGCAATTTTGGAACTGGATATTAAGGCATCGACATTGTGCTCAATCTGCAACACCAACCAGCAAACCCTGGATCAACGTAAAAAATTTCACCGTTGTGAAAAATGCAACTTCTTGCAGACAACATCACTTTATTCCTAATGGATGCGTGGCACCGTCAAAATTAAAGCGGATAACGAAGAAAACTCACTAACGGTGACCAATTCACCTCTCACCGTTTACATAGCTCAATACAATCTGCAAGCATTCAAACTTGTCGAGGAGCTGGAAAAACATTTCCTTGAACAGAAAATCCTGTCGGTCACCTTTGACAAGCAGCTTCGCATATGTGAACTCAGTCAGATTTCACCGCCTAAACCTCCACAGGAACTGTTTACCGCTGCGTGCTGATAGCTTACCTTCCACAAACGCTACGGTTTAAGTTCCGGATAGCCGTAAGCCCTAAGCGCAGTTCCATCACAATTTGGTAAGTTCTTGTTATTTAAATGCTTTTTGTAAGTTTTATCGTTACGTATTGTTCCTACATTAACATTGTTCAGTTTTGCATTCTCCATATTTTCAAAAATATTGTATGGATGTTGGTTGGTGTTTTTTCAATAAAAGCTTTGCCTTATAACTAGACATCATCTTCAGTTGTGTCTTTCGAAACTCGGCAATTTTACACACAACAAAACGACGTTTGGGTTTTACTAAAAACTCTGGTTTTAAACAACCTTTATTGGTACAACTTATTTTCGTGCATATCCTTGTCTAATCAAACTGTCAACTGTTTATTTACGATCCCAAACTACTTGCAAGTCTAATTCAGCACTGCACCAAATCTTGAACCGCATGTTTACCACTCTAAAATACTTTTAACATGTTATCATCTTAACCTTAGTTTGAACGTCAAAAATCAAAAGATATTTTACAAATTACTTCTCTTATGGTTGTAGCGACACTGAACGAGTTACCTTGCTGTTCGCCTATTGAATTAAAATACTTCAATGTAGTCGCTATTTCCTCCACGTAGGCTATAGCTGACGCTACTCTCACTACAAACAAATTATTGCTTTTCCTGTAGCATACTTACCATCACGTTAAAACTATCCCCTACTGTTGACCACTTTTCGATTTATTGCTTTCTCAAGTTACAAAAACACACCCTTGCTATTTACAATATTCACATGCGTCAACGCTTGTCTTTGCAGTCTTTCTAACACTTCGTGCCTCAGGATTACTTAAACCACATGAGACCACAAAGAGCAGCACTGATATAGAAATTAAAATGGCTTGCTACCGATAATCTAGTTTATCTTAAGTTTGAATAATTTTTTCACAAAAAAAAAAGAATACAGACCCCACTCATAAATGTGTTATCATAAAGGCAGGTGTAACGCTGCTCGCGGAGCGAGAGGATGGACACAATTGTGGAGAAGAGCGAGATTTATTAAAGGGCATACCATTATCGTCGTCGCTAAACCAGTCCGAGTTCATAATAGGAGGGCAGTCCGAAAAGCAGGCATATATAGACATGACGAAGGGAAACACGATGACCAGACAATGAATCAAAACAGGAACACACTACGGGTATACACAGCAAACGAACATCCAAACATCCAAAACAACCGACGAGGGACAAGGGACACTCAGGGACTATATATACAGAACTTTAAACAGGCAACAGGTGAGGGCAATGACACGGGGGCGTGGTAACAAACGAGGAATCACGGAGACAAACGAGCAGGGCGAGATAAACAAGCAGGGAACACAGACACGAGGGAACCCGGAGTGACAGCTGAGGGAGGGGGCGAGGCCATACGTGACAGCAGGGTTTAAATACAACCAAGAGCTTATTTGCTCACCTGACTTATAGAGGTGTGCCAAAAAATCGATTCATATATCAAAAATCGATTCTCATTTACTACGATTCAGAATCGATTTTAAATGTCCCAAAATCGATTCTAAGTCATGGTGAAGTCTCGCGTTACGTAATTACAAAATTACGCGAGACTTTACGCAGCATGTTCTGGGACACACTCGTGCGCGGAAAAGTTTCAAAACACATGGAGGAAAGAGATATTCAACCTGTCTGGTCTTCATTTAAGGCAAAAATATGGGTTCATTTTGGTTTTTACCGAATGCCTGGGAAGACCGAACTGGACACAATGTAGCTCGTGTGCAAGGCTTGTGTAACGCGGTGAGCACGGGAGCGTTAATATAGAGAAGGGTGAGAAATAATATAGAGAAGGATGGACCCAAGTGCCGGCTCGCAAGATCAAGACGTTTGACACTCGTCAAATGTATTAGCGAGAGGGAAACGCGCACAGCGACCCAGAATGAACAAACAAAACAACACGGAAGACTCAACGCGCAAGAGAATAGAAAGCAAAACCGTGAGGGCACGGAGTAAATAGAAACAAAAAACCAATGCGGAAAATACAACGCGTGAAAAATAACACTCAACCGTAGTGAGACGGGAGGAAGAAACAAAACAACAACAGTAACTAAAAAACAGCGCGGATAAATGCAACGCAAAAACGAAACCAAGGACACCAGCAGAAGTAACTGACAAAAAATGCTGCAGCAAAATAAAACCGTTCCCAAAAATAAAGGCAAAACGGATAGAAAGACATACAGGATTGGGAAAACTTGAGATGGGTCAGAAAGCGACGCATGAGATACTCGAATAAGTAAAGAGAAAGCATAACAGAGAGAGGTGGCGAGACACCATTAAACGATAAGCATTCACAGAGAAAGCAGAGACTGGCTGAGAACGTACGGTTACGCCGGTTTAGTCTGGGACTGACTCTGGTGCCCCTAGCGACGGCTGGGGGAACTGCATCCGAGCCAGCCCTGACAGCTCGCAAAATGAAGCTTATGAATTTTGGTAACACAACAAAAACCATTTTATTTTACCAAAGCACTTAATTTTTGTTAATTAAATGTGAAAGACACTTAATTGTCTGTATTTGTCGTTCTGTCTTGCAAAGCAGACTGTAGTAGATCATGCAGATTTTATAGACTGAAGCAGACATTTTTATAAATCAAATCGTTTTTTTAATCGAAAATCGTTTTGAATCAAAAATCGATTTTTGAATTGAATTGTGGCCCCCAAAATCGGAATCGAATCGAATCGTGAGATAAACAATTCCCACCCCTACTGACTTATCTGGCTTGTTTGCCCAAACTTTCCCTACACGTAAAGCTTCTGTGAATGCCATTTGAATTTCACAAAATTGATTGTTAAAAGCATCAACTTGAAGGTTTTCATAAAACAAGTTCTGATTACATTTTGGCAATGCATAATGTTTTAGCGGCAACATATATTGTACATTGATAAAATAGCTATGCTCTACTGAAGAGATTGCATTGTGTACATTTCATGTACATTTCAAAATGGTGAAGATGGTGGCATGTCTAGAAAATGCGGGTAAGTTTACTGGTTATTATATAAACATTGAGAACGCACACATTATTTTGTGCATTAAAACATTATATTTAATCTATCCCAATGTATAATATGTGACTGTATCAGTTTGTGCCAGTGTACGAAAAGACAGTTAAACTTGGCTAGCGCTATTTTGCGTTACTCGAATAGTTCACTAGTCAGTCAGTGGGTTTGCTTTACAAGAACGAAAAAAGTTTAATAACTTTTAACAACTTTTAATTAGAAAGTAGTGGTTTTCTTTTTCTATCAGTAATAGTTCGGTGTACAACTGGACAGTTGGTAAGCTAATTAGTTAGATAGCTAGCTAATTATCTGCTGATAACCACGGTACCGCTGTCTAGTTAGGTTAGAAACCGATGCACATCCTGTGTTTGTCTTTGTTTATTCACTTTAACATTTGGAGGTGTCTGTTAATGTGGGCAGGAGGAGCAAAAACAATCCTGAGAGCGATCACCCCCATTCCAATATTAAACGAGCTCGACATTCTGAAGTTAACTTCCTTCCCAACTTTCCCAAAGGAGAGATCTGGCATACTATGGAAGAGATAGACTTCAAATCATACAAGTTCAAAAGGCAGAGGAAAACCAGTTAGTGATTGGAAAACTCATGCAGACAATCTTTGGTCTTCATCGGCAAGATATCGTTAAGGGGATCTACTGGTGAGGGACATTTTGAAGAACTGGCCAGCCCTACGAATAGAGTCCCAGGTAATGACTATACCTCAATCACTTGGTACAAAATTTTACTAAAACTCACATCATGTATTAATTTGTGGTTACCTTTTAAATCTTTTAAATCTTTGCAGCACACAAGAATGTCACTTCAGCCAGCCTGAAACAAGCATTATGTAGACATGTATGTTTATGTCTATGCAGGTGTTTCCATCGCATAACTAATGTGAACTTGTGCAATCAGTTCTACTCCGAGTTGGACTAATACACACTACGACTGATCGCCTTGTTCAGGCAGAAGGCATTGCAGACAGGCAAGACAGCAGTGGCACTTAGAGACATATGATTGCCAGGTATGTTTGGGATGTACTATGCTATCAGCAATTCAACCTTATTTCTGTTTAAGAATAAGAATTACATAGAGACACATAACTCCTTTGTTCATGTATTGGTATTGCTGTAATGGTGACCGGCATTGGCCAGAAGAGGATGGGTTTTTTTTTCCAAATATTGGCTCTCGATTTCATTTATTCTTTGTGCCACATTTTGAACTGTATTGTAATGTACTGTATTACAGTACTGTAATTTTGCCAAATGACAACAGAGGGCAGTAGAGTTATGTGTTATGTTTAAAAAAATCTGCTTGTGTTGTTATGGTCTCCATAGAAAACCACTGAAAGAAGCATTTTATCATGTTCCAGAAGTAGACAGATGCATTATGATGAGCAGGTGTGATAAATGCATCAATGTACACTATAAATCTACTGAACTACTGAAACCTCACTCAGAGGCGTAGCGCAAAATTCTGGGGCCCCACTGCAAGGAGGCAATGAGGAGGCCCGTGCGTGAGCTAAAATCTCGCGAGCGACCGTAGCGCGCGACCCTGCGCGAGCGTTGCGAGCGTCACTGCAGTGTAAAATATGGCTTTGCAGTGTTGTCCGAAACCATACGTTAACAAATACGAGCCTCTTGTAATTCCAGGACGAAACATAAGAGAACGTGAAGATTGGGCGTTTTGAAAATAAACAACCATTAAATAATTTGATAAAAAGCGAATAATTTCGAGTATATGTATAAATATTTAACTAAGTTTAACGTGCTGGGAAATATTGAAATGGACCTTGAAAGTGATGTACAAATGCTTTAATTCCACCTTGTTAAGGTGTATGAACCCTGCAAACATGACTTTGTTCATCGCGCTGAAGCTCGGCGCGCGTGCGAAGTTACAAAATTCGAGAGGTGCACGACCTCGCGAGTCGACAGCGCGCGAGGTCCTCGCGCACGGGCGGAGCCACAGCGATTACGTCATTTTCGCCGCGCAGACCCTCAAGTATAAACCAGGCTTAAGCGTGGGGGAAAACATTAACATCACCCAGGAGGATGACTAAACAACAAACTCGTCCTAAGGCGGGGCCCACCTGTGTTCGGGGCCCCCCCGCAGTGCGTGCCTTGCGTGCCCCTCCCCTACGCCAGTGACCTCACTACTTAATCCTCAAAATCCTTTAAAAAAGAAAAAGGTTTGCATATTTCAGTCAGTGCAAAAAGAGTATAGCAGCAAATTTCTCTGGACAGTTATAATTTTTGTTACTGAAGTATTTATGAAACAACAACACTATGGTGTTTATTTCTTCAGTTTATTGTAATTCATTCCTTTAACTTAGAATTCATGTGTAATCTGAAGTAAATAAACAAAGGAAAAAAATTTAATAAGCAAAGACCTGGGTTAGCTACAGGTGCATTTGTTGGAAAAACCACTGTGAGAGTCCAGGTGCAGGTTGCTTTAATAAAATGACAAACTATTAGATAAAGATTTGACCTTTTGCTTGTCAATGAAATCCAGTAAGTATTCTGCACTTTGTTAACTACACTTTGTTAACTTGAAAAAGATGTCAATAGACCTTGCGTTGTCAGATGATTTTGATTTTGCAAGGTAAGAGGAAAGGAGCATTGTACTTTTCATAGAAGCCTTTTGTTTTGCTTTCATTACTTCTGTATCTGCTGTCGGTAACCACAGAACCCACAGAAAAGTTCCGAGCATCAAAAACATCCTGCAGCAGCCAATAGCTGAGCAGCTCAGACACTGTGGTGAAAAAGCTGCATACATGGCTTTGTTCTGTGCTTGTTTCCATTAAGCACCTTGTAGTGCATACACAAGCATGCCTTCCCAGCATACCATTACCAAAGTCCCAGTCATTAACCTTTAAGTACTGTTGTACACTAATAAAGAAAAGTAATGCCAAATAATTCATGCAACGTACACTAAGCTAACATGTACACTAAGCACTTAGAACATCTCATTTTAAATTATAATTGGATATATTTTCTTTAGCAATTTAAAGTTACAAATGTGGGACACCCTAATCCAATGGTAACCCTAACCCAAACCCTAAGGGTTTACTTCACATATAAAGAAATGCATGTACTGTATAAGCAACGCCAGTGGAAAAGAGAGATACACAGAATAAACCTAAAATGGAAGATAAATGAATACAGTTTAGAAATGTCAGTTTTTATTTACACAAAATGTGAGATTTGAAATGAATCACTCACTAAACTTAATTTCTAAAGCAAAGCTAACAATATTCAGCACATATTTAGTATACCTAATTAATAATATATATATAGTATGTGTAATTATTTCAAAACAAATCTGTTGGATGAAAATCACTGAAAAAGAATGATTCTGGGTAAACTGGCAAACACTTCCCAGTATTGATATATGACATTCTTGTTATGTTTAGGTTCCTAACCCTAACTCTAGGTTCCGAATCACTAGGTTATTCAGGAGGGTTAGACTCCTTGTTCCAAGCATTTCTCTTGTACAGTAACACAGATACGCAGCAGAAGTACAGCAAGTTTTTCACCACCAGCACCACATATGTCAGTCTGAAAAGGTTCAGGCTTCTGCTACGACCTGCAGGAAAGAGGATGAAGGAAAATGAAACAAATTATCACTCTTTGTAAATATTGTCAATGATTTACATTTTAATTTTAATAATTTAAATCTATTTTATACCATTGTTAAATTTTATAATATACTTAATCATACATAATAGATAAAACTTTTAATATTTTATTCCACAAACGGATGAAAATATAATAAACAGTAAACAGTGAAATACATGAATATGATATACTTTAATTATCTGGCAATGTAACCTTATCAACCAATGACTTTAACAAAGAAATGGAACTGTTGAATTGGCCTAATTTCTTTCACCCCTAATATCCTGTCTTGTTTCTTCTTGGCTATCCACTTCTTCTCTTACTCCCTGTTGTACATTGGGAAGGGAGCAGGTTTGGACCAAACTGGGAATAGGGGTCACATCAGGTTTCTCTTCACCTATATATATGGGAATTGGGTATCGATTTAATGCACTACTAATGATTTTAAGCTCTAATCATGTCCTATTGCTTTCAAAATATGTACTGATGAAATTTGAGCAGATCAGTTTCACCTCTTTGAACGGTCAATTTCTGGTGTTTGTTGTCATGTTGGACACTGCAGCTGTATTTATTGGTTGTCTCTTTCTGGTGGTTTATGATGAGCAGGCTGGTTACTCTGAACTGTCCCTCATCTCTCTGTTCCAGCAGCTCATCATCTGTCTCAGGTACCGTCAATACAGCTTCTTTCTTGTCCTTTGCTTCCCATGTGATCTTCAGTATATCTGGAAACATCTCTCTGGCTTGGCACAGCAGGATGCTCTTCCCATTGTCTTGTTCAGTTGCTAGATATGTTGAGACTTTGGGTACTTTTATCTGGTTAACACCATCTGTGTTGTGAGAGGATAAAGAATGCTCCAGTTATTATGCAAATAGAGCTATTTTCAAATGACTTTTTTGGAAATAAGTCTCATGTTTTCTTCTTGGTCCTACATTTGTATGTTTGTCTGAGAGCGTAAAGTACAAATGACAGATGTATACAAAAGAGGCTGAAACTAAATCATCGTTTGAAATGAAAATTGATGGATGTAAAATATAACATATAGCCAATTGTAGCCTTGATTTCAGTTGTTTAACTTCTTGAGAATTATTTTTAGAGCTGAATTATGAGAGTGACAGAGAGAGCGCTGTACCTTTACTTCATTTGCGTAGGTTGTAATTACTATTAATTTACACATCATACAAGTTCTTCAGAGCAAAAGATTTTGGCCCTTTAATGTAAATCTTGCCTTTATGTATTATGAACTCAGTAATATTGTTGTGCCTAGTTTAATATGTGAACACTTTCTAACAAAGTAGTGTTAGGTTCCAAACTACTACAAGTTAACAAATGCATAGACACACTGACAAGTATTTATAATTTCAAAAATAAGCATTTAATCATATTTTCAATTAATTCCATTGATGTTTCATAAAGTAAAATAATATTCAAAACATTATATTATTTTACTATTATCCTGTAAAGCTGCTTTGTGACAACATGTGTTGTCAAAAGCGCTATATAAATAAATTTGACTGACTTTGACTTTCAAAACTAGAGCAGTGGGCTCTGGTAGAATTATACATATATGCACTTTGGGTAATGTGTCTTTGAAATATTAGCTACAATTACTCTGACAAAGCAGCAGGATTTACATGGTTTAACATTGAAGTCTTGTATTATGCCCAGTGTCTTTATTATTCATAATTTGGATGGTGGATGTTTCAGATTAATAAAATGTCATCATTTCATTAATGTTAGCAAATAATTAACGTGTTAATTTACAGTCCCTTGTAATTTTCAATGTAGATTATTATGTGATGATTTTTACAAAAGAATAAATAAAAACAAACAAATCTGGGGCACTTGTTGAAAATAATTTTGTGAAATATTTTGCTCAGTAATATTAAAAATAAAAGATAAACAGATGTCATACGGGATATTTGAATGTCATACGCGATATTTGAATGTCAGTCTTTTGGTTTTGCCACTACATTTGTTTTGCACATGAAAGAAACTACAGTCTTATTGTGCTCATAATTAACTTCCTTCCAAATAAAAAAAAACATTCTGAGGTGGTGTATAGTGGGATTCTTAAAATACCTCTTTAAAAACTATTAAAATACTGTTAAACAAATATTATTCAAATTAATTACATTTATCCAATGAGTCAGAAACATCTAGATTTTATAGTAAAATGCTCAAATCTTTCCATTGAAGTTTGCACAATTTCTCTCACATCCATTTACTATACACATATACATACATAAATATGTAATGTAGTTTTCTTACCTGCTACATAAAGTCTGATGCCTGAGCTGAAGACCTTTGTGTCTCCCACAGTGTTACATTCAAGAGCAAAAAGTCATGTGAGTTTTCACACAGTCCTCTCTGGTCCCTGAATGTTTGATGTTGTTTTTGTTATGAAGTATGATAAAGTGAGTGGAAATTGCACATTTTTTCAATTGTTTTTGTCTTTGACTATGTAAGATTGTCTTATTACAAAGTCCAAGAGTAAACAACTCATTCACAAGTCTGACCATTATGTGGTTTGACCTCTAGGTGCTGCCATGGAGTTATCAAAATGCAGGACTGTCAGGTGTGACTAGTTCAGGATGGTGGAGGTGGAGTATTGGTGTATTGGATGTAGGCTGAACTAGCCTGCAAGCAGGAAGCAGTGACCCTGATCAACATAGTGCACCTAGCTATCACCTACAACCTCTCATCTAGAAAAGACTGCAGCTCCAGAAGGATCCATGCAGCTGGGTGGTTTTGGGTTTGAGTGGAGGTGTCAAACTTGTTTTCACCACATGCCACATCAGCATAATTGTTGCCCACTGAGGGCCATATGTAACTTATAAATGTAACTACTCCTTAATGTTAAATAACTCAATTTATTACTTATTCTAGTTACAAATATTACATATATGTGCATAGATGTAAAAAAATGTTTGCTTGTTGCTCTCTTATTATAACATAAATCCTTTTAATTTGCTATGAAGGTTATGAAACCCACATTACTCCATCAACAATCAACCTATCCAAGTGAATAAGGAAAAATAACATCAAAGATATCTCATTTACTTTGTTCAAAACTTGAAATATCAAATAACTGTGAAAATAGCAATTTTGCTTCAAAAACTCTACCTCTAAAATAGACTTCAGCCTCAACAAAACTACCTTTTACTGTCGCATCATTTGTGGTTGTGGCTTTTCCAATCGCAATTTGCCTTTTAATTCTTTGGCAATATGTTTTATTTCTCGATGCCTAATTTTGGCATACTTAGCTCCGTGTTTGGTGGCAAAATGCCGACGTAGATTGTACTTTTTGACAACCGCCACCGCTTCATAACACTTATTGGAAAAATAGCAATCGATACGGAAACACTGCAGTCTCGAGATGCCGTCACTTCGTGAGTAACATAATTGTGGGAAATGTAGTTTTTGATCACTGCACATTGAGGTTTTTTTTTATATGTGGCTTTTTAAGCTCTCGCGACACATAAAATGATGCGGCGGGCCACATTTGGCCCGCGGGCCTTGAGTTTGACACCTGTGGCGTAGAGTGATGGTTTATGTTTACACCTTTTTTCAGCGCTAGTGGATTCCAGTGCTGCTGAAAGCTTCAGGGACCATGGGGTTGCAAAGAAAGTGTAGATAAGGCCAATCCCACTTTTCGTGTCATCTTCTTGTGCACACAATTGATGGAGCACATGTGGGACCAGGGTAAACAAGTCAGTTCCCATGTTGATCTAAAAATTGACGTAGAACATAATGAACGCCTTTCTCTGACAGTTTGAGGGAAGGTGCATTCTGTGATAGCTAGCTTAGTTGCAGGTTTGCTCATGAAGAATTTCTGTTCAGGTTCCACACCACTGCACTGTAGAGAAAGTCTGTTATTGTGTTATGCAAGCACATCAAACAATATCCTCACACAGCTGTTACGAACCCACCTTGACACGGGTCTGGGTATGGGTGTAGGGCAGTAACATTAGCAGAATGGATGTGATATAAAAATTAATAACGTGAAAACCAGACGGATACATCATGAAATCTTTACTGCCTGATGGAGAATTGCAGAAAAAGCTTGGTGCAACAACACTGGACAGACACACACACACACACAATAAATAATAAAACTATAAACCAACCAACCAAGAAAGAGCTACAGATGGCACCAAAGAACAGAGCCTCCAGAATTTCGCGATGTTGCGATTTGCAACTTCAACGCAAATTCAAGCAAACACCGCGAATTCAGGGCGGTGTGGCAACTTCAGCCAATCACCGCAACTTTCCCCGCAAATTTGACCAATCACTGATGTTGTCTTGATGTGACGTCGACAAACTCCCGCCTTATTTCCGTGTATACATTCTAGAGGAGCAACCTTTGAGACATGGAGTGCCAACTTTAACATGTCCAGTCAATAAGTGTGCCACTATGGCGGCGAGTTTAAATTGTTGACCGAGGAGGGGGGGAGGTGTAAATGGATACAAATTAAGTATTATATCGCGATCGATCGCCAAGTATAAACGCCTCCGCCGTTCGCGCGAGGTGTGCGTGCGGAGTCGCGCGCTATGGTCACTCGCGAAAGTATAATCCATTAATATAATTTATATTAAATTATATATATTTTTGCTGATGCTGGTCCAGCGTGTCGCGTGCCAGTGCCTCGGCGTGCCAATGGTGGCACGCATGCCATAGGTTGCCGACCCCTGCTGTAGATGGTCAACCAGTTTCAGCTGTGGAAAATTCTATTAAAACAGGCAAATACACCACAATTAAGCCAACTACAGGAAAGTCTGATGTATGGAAATCATATTCCATTGTAATTAATGGAGATGGAAATCGGCTTGTTGTGATAGATGTCAGAAAGTGTTGGTGTACGTCACGTGTTTGGACTGTGGTAAGAAATGGGACAGCGCGATCCATCGCTATATTGCTGTTTTAATAAATACATAAGAAAATTTCAAGTACTAAATCTAATTAATTCAATTCATATTAGGATTGCAGGCGGGGTGACAGATATATATATGTGGCGGGTGGGTGCGGGATTAAAACAAGCGATTTTTTGGCCGGTGCGGGCGGGAGCGGGATTAAAACAAGCAAATGCGGGCGGGAGCGGGATTAAAACAAGCGATTTTTTGGCGGGAGCGGGTCTAAAACAAGCGGGAGCGGGATTAAAAAAGCAGTCCCGCGCAGACCTCTAGTCCATTTCTGCCACCGAGCTGTTGCACTTCGAGGGATCATTGTGCATTCTTTGTCCCAAGACCCGTGTTTCAGGGGGCGGAGCATACAAAAACTTGAGGGATAATTCCTGCCCAAACTATTAGAGTAAGAGAAATAAAATCATTGCTTGAAGTGTTAAAACCAGGGGTAAAACACACAGGGTTGCCAACTCTCATGCATTGAGCGTGAGACACACGCAGACTGTCTTCACACGCTCTCACGCCACACATCTGATTTCTCACGTCGAAAAAAAAAATCTAGCTTATTTATCTCTGATCCACATCTATGATTCAATGAGTTACTAGTTCGCTCTGGCGCCAACCACCGGCGATCGATAGATCGCGATATAATACTTAATTTGTGTCCATTTTACACCCCGCCCAGTAACAACTTACGTTCGCCACCAATTTACACTCGCCACCTCCTCCAGGTTCAAATCTCACTCCAAGCAATCTTGAAAAGTTGGCAACCCTGAAATAAATAGGTAAATAGATCATGAAAATGGACTACTAAATAGAGGAAACCATACAACATTTACTCCCTATTGCAATGTAATCACAAAAAAAGCAAAAACACACCGCAACTTGCATCGCAATTTTTTTGAAAAACACCCGCAACATTAAAAATTTTAGCCCACAACAATCACAAAAAAGGCCAGCGAAATCCTGGTGGGACTGAAAGAAAAGAAACCATCAAGTTACCTCCTGACTACCGGGAAATAAAAGATGTACCTCCTACTCTGATTAACCTAAAACAAAAATACATATGAGGTGCCTGCCTCTACACTGGTGTTCATAACAAATCATACCTGCGTGGGTGTTAATGTAAGTGCACACATGCTTAACTAAGCTCTTTTCCAAGGTGGCAGTTTGCTCACTTCTCTAGGCATGATAGTCAAACCATATATGAAAGGACCATCACATAAATACTCAAGTCTACTCAGACATAACCTCAAAATCACTCTTACAAACGAACACCACACCCATTCATGCAGATAGAAATAGCTCTCACTGTGACACAATTTATACAGCAAATTTATATGGTCGAAGATGCAGCCTCCTCATCCAGACTTCAGTCTCCGATTGGTCACAGGATTAACACCAATAATGCGATGATCCACCTATCAAACACGATACAACAAGAGAGACAAACCAGAAACGTTGAGAGGAGCTGAGAGAACATTCCATAAGAAGGATCGTAAAGACAGGCTTGGGTCAAATCCGTTAGAGAATCAGAAATGAAACAAAACCAACATGCAAGGCTGCATTTTAGGACCACTATTATTTACACTATATATATATGCTACCATTGGGCACAGTTATAAACAAACATGGTGTCAATATTTACTGCTATGCAGATGACACTCAACTTTACATATCAGCCAAACCTGATGACAAACTCAGTTTAGGAAAAATTGAGGCCTATGTAAGAGATATTAAATGCTGGATGTCTCTAAACTTCCTCCAACTTAATGAAGACAAAACAGAAGTTCTCCTCCTGGGCCCTAAGGCCGCAAGACAGAAAATTGCAGATCTAATGCTTAATCTCGCAGACTACCCCATTACACCTGGCACAGTAGCCAAAAATCTAAGCGTCATACTCTACTCCGACCTATCATTTGTTAAATACATAGATAATACTACTAGGATAGCTTTTCTACATCTCCACAACATTGCCAAGTTAAGAAATGCATTATCACAGGATGATGCAGAAAAATTGGTGCACACCTTTGTTAGCTCCAGATTAGACTATTGTAACTCATTACTGTCAGGATGCTCAAATAGGAATCTAAATAAACTTCAAATAGTTCAAAATGCTGCAGCCAGAGTTCTGACTAGAACTAGAAAATGTTATCATATCAGACCAGTCCTATCAGCCCTGCATTGGCTCCCAGTTAAATTCCGTATTGATTTTAAAATTCTTTTATTGACTTATAAAGCACTGCACGGGCTTGCTCCTGAAAAGCTCCAGGAACTTATTTCATATTATGAACCCCCACGTCTACTAAGATCACAGGGGGCTGGCCTTCTATTAGTCGCAAAGATTAATATGGTAACAGCAGGGGGAAGAGCCTTTTCTTGTAAGGCCCCCCAGCTTTGGAACAACCTTCCAAAATGCGTTCGGGACTCTGACACCATCACAATCTTTGAAAACCCACTTATTTAGTTTAGCGTTCGATAATTAATATCCCCCCTTAGATAAAGGTACAGATCCAGGGGTTCATAGGCGAAGGGTTTTATGGTAGACTGGGACGCTGTCATCCTGTCACTGCACGTGGTCACTCAAATTTGTTGACCGTGCAGTGGATGGATGCCAGTGTCTCAGAATGCCCCAAAGCCTATGTTACCTTCTGGATCTGCCTTTCTAGCTAGGCTGTAATAATTTAACTTATTGCCGGAGTTGCACTCCAGAAATGTTTATAATATCAACTGTCCTGTATATGTCCTTATACAGAGCAAAATTTCCCTGTTTTATTTTTTACACATGGCTGCCCGCCTACTCGAGGAACACTTAGATGAGGAGAGACAAGCCTTTTCAGAGATCCATCCTGGGCTGGCCGCCTCCTGCCTAACCAGATATGGAGAACTTGTGTTTATAAATCTACACCAAGATGGACTTTATCCCTTACATCTTTTCCTTTTCCTTTTGTTTTTTCTTCTGTCTCGCTCTCTAAATTGTTGTTGTTGTCATGGTGATGGGCATCGCCAGAGGAGGATGGGTTGCCCCCCTGAGTCTTGGTTCCTCTCAAGGTTTCTTCCTCATGCCCTTAGGGAGATTTTCCTTGCCACAGTCGCACTTGGCTTGGCTTGCTCACTGGGGGCTTGGACTCGGACACTTGTAAAGCTGCTTTGTGACAACAACTGTTGTAAAAAGCGCTATATAAATAAAATTTGATTGATTGATTGAAGACCAAACAAGCTTATCCGGGTTCTCATAGCAATAGGCAGCTAAAATGTGCTAATAATGGCATCGGACAAAGTTGGATTTAAGGTTTAGACACTGCAGTATATGATGTACAAATGAATTCATTTTGTTACTCCTCTGTAAGACACATCTACCCAATATGTTGGTTTAGCCCAGGGCACAGCTCACAGTATTTAAGGGTGGTGCAGGTCAGAAGGAGGTGAGCTTTATAAAAGGAATGCTCACTTTAGGTGAGGAAAGGCATTAAAGTAAGACACGAATGGCAGACGTTTGAGAGAGAAAGCAAACAGTTTTTGACTGTGTCAGAGTGGTTGCGTTGCAGGAAGCATTTGTAAAAGGACAAACTATTCCAAGGAAAACTTACCCATGACAATCTATGGACTGAGCTGTACTAAGGTGAGCATAAACACGGTGTGGCAATCAAACAAAGTTCTGGACATTGCTTTTGTTTAGTCAGAACATACATTCACCCCCATTAGACTCCCCATAACCCTTTGTTAACAAACAGTTTACTCAAGTTTACTCAATTATTCAAATTTAAACAAAAAAGAATATTTATATTTATTTGAAGAAGTTAATTTGACGGTAATGTATATTAAAAGGTTACAGGGTGGATGGGTGAGGGGGGTGCATGATTTAATGTGAAAAGCAGTGATTGCAGATGAAGTCTCTGACAACTCTACCATCTCTGTTGTCACCCACATGCATTTAAGGTTCCTCATCTGTGGGCATGTCCGAGATGGTAAACTATTGCTCGCCACTGAGACAGGTTCCGCATCTCCTACACTATAAAGAAAACTTCCACTAGCAAAAAACGAAGAGCGCTAAAACCATCCAAAAATGATAGTAGGCCTATGTGTATTCGTAGTTTTATAAGGCGTTCCCGATGAAGAGCTAGGCGAATAAACTGAGCTTCAATATCCACAGGATCCTCGAGGAAAGAACACGTCATGATGACATCTTTGTAACTCGGGTTTAGGTTTAAGTAACTCAGGTTTAGGTTCAAGTAAATCTGCCAGCAAGCAGGTTTGCTTCAGAGCGTAAGTTGCTATAGCAACTGACCCCAAGTTTGTTTTAACCCGCTTTCTGGAATAGGAAACTCCGGGTTTTAGTGAACTCAGAGTTAACATAACCTGAGTTAGACACTAGATACCCTAAGTTAGACCCGCTTTTTGGAATACCCCCCTGGTTCCCTCGCTTTGCGCCACATTTTCCAAACAAATCAGTTTTTTGCTGCTCTGACGTTATCTCGTGCTGGGTTCACTGCAGCCGGACATTGGAGATTCGCGCTCATAAATGTCAAATTGCCCATTACTTAAAAAAAAATTAGTTTCTGCCAACTGGGGTGGCAGCAGGGGTGGCAAGGCTTTCTTTTAGGATGGCATTTGCCACCCTATGCCTCCCCGGTAGATCCGCCCCTGAGACTGAGGTTTTGTCCAGTGGGGTGTTTGCTAAGGGAACTGCTAATATTTGTCCAGGAGATAACAGAGTCCAATTGTTTTATGACTGGAAATCATTTCCTTTTCTTTTTTAATTCTCACTTTTGTTTATTAATAAATTGAACACTTAGGAACTTATTTGAAGGTATCCTGTGCTCTTGGTCTGGTGAAGCTTGTACTCTGTACCTGATACTCGACATGCATAAATTCTGTAATTCCCGCAGAGTACATTGTCCTCTGACGGGGATAGTTACAAATGGTGGCAGCAGTATCAAAAGTTTGAAGATACACTACATTGCCAAAAGTATTCACTCCCCCATCCAAATTATGGGAATCAGGTTTTTCAATCGCTTCCATGGCACCTAGGCATGCATACTGTTTTTACAAACATTTTTGAAAGTATGGGTTGCTCTCAGGAGCTCATTAAATTCCAGTGTGGAACTGTGACAGGATGCCACCTGTGCAACAAATCCAGTTGTGATATTTTCTCACTATTAAATATTCTGCAGTCAAATGTCAGCTGTATTATAAGAAAAGGGAAGTGTTTGGGAATGACAGCAACTCGTAAACTATCGGAGGGGGGTCAGCAGATACTGAAGTGCATAGTGCCAACTTTCTGCAGTCAATCACTACAGATATCCAAACTTCATGTAGCCTTCAGATTAACTCAAGAACAGTGCACAGAGAGCTTCATGGAATGGGTTTCCATGGTCGAGCAGCTGCATCCAAGCCATACATCACCAAGTGCAATGCAAATCGTCGGATGCAGTGGTGTAAAACACGCCGCCACTGGACTGTAGAGCAGTGGAGGCGCGTTCTCTGAAGTGATGAATTGCACTTCTCCATTGATGAGGACAAAACAGATTAACTTGACTGGCCTGCACAGAGTCCTGACCTCAACCCGATAGAACACCTTTGGGATGAATAAGAGGAGACTGAGAGCCAGGCCTTCTTGTCCAACATCAGTATGTGACCTCACAAATGCACTTCTGGAAGAATGCTCGAAAATTCCTAAACCCTGTGGACAGCCTTCCCAGATGAGTTGAAGCTGTTGTAGCCCTATACATTAGGAATGGGATGTTACTTAAGCTCATATGTGAGTCAAGGAAGGTGAGCGAATACTTTTGGCAATACAGTGTATGACGAATCGGACGTCCCTCCATATAAGTTAAGAACAGGACAAGCGGACGTCAGTAATCATTGGAATCCAAGAACCAGACGCAAAACGTCTGATGCAAAGCGAGCAACAAGAGGAACAGAGAAACATGACGAAGAAAGCCAATGGCTTCCTTCTAGCTCCCATAAATCAGCATTGAACAGTTATGCAATAAACTAGAAGACTTTTTCCAGTGCATCAAAGAAAAAGATGAACACTTACACTGAGAAGCAGCAAAGCAAGAGCAAAGATGGCGGTCACTGCACCACCGGTTCGGGCTACCTGAATCTACCTGAAAGACACCAGGAAGAAAATTAAAGTGCAGTAGCTCTGGGGCCTTCCAGAACTCTCATTCTATGAAGCAGAGATAAGACACCAAGAACAAGTCAAAATCAGCACAAAGCCCCAAGACTGGCACACACAATTCTACCTAATCGGAGAATGCCAACACTCAAAGAAACTGATGACATCAAGCACTTTCTCACCATGTTTGAGCGGATAGCACAAGCTACACATTCGCCAAGAGAAACAAAGGTGTTATACCCATTGCCATTACTCAAAAGCAAAGCCAGGGCATACACTCACCAGCCACTTTATTAGGTACACCATGCTAGTACCGGGTTAGACCCACTTTTACCTTCACAACTGCCTTAATCCTTTGTGGCATAGATTCAACAAGGTACTGGAAACATGCCTCAGACAGTCTGGTCCATATTGACATGACAGCATCATGCAGTTGGTGCAGATTTGACGGCTGATTTGGTGACTGTGGAGGCCATTGGAGTACAGTGAACTCATTGTCATGTTCAAGAAACCAGTCTGAGTTGATTCATGCTTTATGACATGGTGCGTTATCTTGCTGGAAGTAGCCATCAGAAGATGGGTACACTGTGGTCATAAAGGGATGGACATGGTCAACACACAGGTAAGCTGTGGCATTAACATGACTCTCAATTTGTACTAATTGGCCCAAAGTGTGATAGAAAATATCCCCACACCATCACCACCAGCCTGACCCGTTTGTAGAAGGCAGGATGGATCAATGCGTTCATGTTGTTGATGCAAATACTGACCCTACCATCTGAATGTCGCTGCAGAAATCAAGACTCATCAGACCAGGAAAAGGTTTTTCTAATCTATTGTCCACTTTTGGTGAGCCTGTGTGAATTGTAGCCTCAGTTTCCTGTTCTTAGCTGACAGGAGTGGCACCCGGTGGGGTCTTCTGCTGCTGTAGCCCATCTGCCTCAAGGTTCGACGTGTTGTGCAGAGATGCTCCTCTGCATGCACAACACCGACTGCCTCTTTTCACCGCGCACATTCAGATAGACCAGCACCGGCTGAGACACCCGGGTTGCACACACACCAGGAAGCTGGTGGGGTCCTTGCGGGATCTGTATTTGTATGGGGGAAACTATTTTGAGTGTCAAATTAGAACAATTACTGTAAAATCCTCTACACTCACAGAAATTATAATAAAATTTAAATATTAAAATATTTAGTTTTTAAAGGTGTGGGCAAAAATCTGCATTCTATTTAGAAAGAATACAGAACTAGGATTTTGTATTAGTTTCCTCCAGCATTTAACAGCTGTGTCTCCCTTCCACAGCGCACAGAAATATGTTGCTTCATCCTCTCTCTTTACTTTTGAGATTGTTAGAGAAACTTTTTGCCCTTTTATTGATCCACTGAATCCTCTTCCAAAACTGGCCTCTCTTGTGGCTGTTGTGGTCCCAGATGGAAAGTGCAGAATCCTCTGCAGTTCTTCTCCTGGTTTTGCTCTGTACCAGTGAACAGCAGTCTGGCTGAGGGAGGTTGAGCCATCCACATCACAACTGAGAACTTTAATTCTTTCACTCCGTGCAACCTCCCATGACTTTTGTGTAAATTGTGCATTAATGCAACCTAAAAGAAAACAAAGAATAATTATTTCTGATATAAGCACAGGATTTGTGAATGAACTAATTCATTTAAATTAAACTTAATCATCTTACCAATAAACACAAACACAAAGTACATGGCAGTCACTTCAAACATGGTCAAATTCATCCTATCTTTTAAATAATTCAGTATGTTGAGATCTATGAGTTCTGTTTTGCATCAAATTTAAACAGCTTTCTGGATGCTAAGTTTGCAAGGAAATGAAGCTCTAATGTCATGAGTCTTGAACATTTCACTCACCAAGTCATGCAGTGGGTGGGCTTTAGGCCAGCACACTAGAAGGTAAGTAAGGTAAGGAAACATAATTTCATCATGCATGAGACAAAATCCACACTGCTCCTACAATCCTACAATTATGAATATATTTAGCTAGGCAATGATTTTCGTATAGGCTATATTGAGCCTATAATTACACATTTCTTAAGATCAAATGTTGAAGCTACAGGGCTACAGGAGTTTTTCTTCTAATTCCATGAAAGGGGAGTCATGAAACTGTTTTGAAAAATCAGTATGTTGGATAATTAAATAACCCTTTATGTGTCAGTGATATTCACAAAGAAATAAACACCTAAAGCACAATTGCAGTTAGACAGCTTAATAATAATAATAACCTGTAATGGCAGAGACACAGAAGATGAACAGAAGGATAAATGGACCATTGAGCTTGTTTGCACAACTGAATGTTATAGAAGAGTCTTATAATGATTTGATTAACATTATGATATGACTTCGCAAGCATTTAATTTCAAGCACATTTTTACAAACTGCCTGCACTAAATCACACAATGATATATCAGATTAAATGCTTTCCATTTAGTATTTCATATTAATGAATAATATCCATCCACCCATTATTTTTACCACCTAATACCGCTAGTCAGGGTCACAGGAGCCAATCCCAGTATCATCGGGCTAAGGTAGCTCACCAGTCCACCCCACACGGGCAATTCAGAATGACAAATTGACCTAACACACACGTCTTTGGACTGTAGGAGGAAACGAGTACCCGGAGAAACCCCACACAGGCACACTAACCCGTGCAAACTCCATACCGTGCAGACCGGACGAAGAACTGATACGAGACCACCTTGCTGTGAGGCGACAGTGCTAATCACCATGCCACCTTAATAAATAGTATTTTAATGATAATTGGCACAATGTTTTTCATACACATCACTTTCATTTTAGTAAAGTCATATAAAACAGCAAAAACTAAGAAAACCTTTAAAAACGCATGCTGCACTTATTTTTTTGGACAGTTTTGCAAAATGTCAAAAACATAATTGGTGTCAGAAACAAACTAGATAATCGAAACAGAAAATAAACATTACACATTATTAAAATAAAATAAATATGCAGCAGCCAATTAAAAGGCCTGTGCATTTTGTATTGACTCTAAAAACAATTAATGTTAAATAAAAACATGAAAACAAGTAAGGTTTTCAAAGACACCTAGGGTTAACCCTAACGCTAGAGTATATAATAATAATAATAATAAATGTGTGTTTTGCTTATACTTGATATTTACAGATATCTTCATTCTTCTTTCCCCCCACATGTATTGTTAATATAAATACTAAGTTGCAGATGTTTGTGAGTGGGTGGGAGAAGGGGTAGAATATGTATCTGTAAACACCACTTCCTGACAGTGGTTTGTACCTCTGACAGACAGATAAGACACAAGCTTCATTTTATATTTCATTATTTCCAAATGTGTCAAACGTATTCAAATTCATTACTTGGGTAGAAGTATAGATAGGGTTTAAAAATACTTCTGTAGAAGTTGTTGTAGAAGTATCGACTCAATCTTTTTACTCAGTTAAAAGTGTAAAAGTACTGGTTTCAAAACTTCTTAAAGTATAAAAGTAAAAGTAATGTAAGATGCCATTAAGATGCCAAAAAATGCCATTAAGTACAAAAATGTAGGCCGCGTCATAGGGCCTATAAGGCACTACCCCCCTTATTTGTAGAATTTTTTTCTTCTACAAGCCATAATCACTATGTTATTTTTAAATGTTTATGTTAAAAATACGGATGCACTAGGCTACCTGATTTAGCCGCATATATGCCCATTAAAACAAACTTATTAAAACCATATTGTCACGGTGGCGAGGGAGGGGCAACCAGGGAGTGGTGCTCAACACAAAGCATTACCATGATGACAAATACACAGGTGATAAGACAATTAAAAACTTACAACGGAGCACTTTTGATATACAGTGCGGGTTAGCTGATCTTTCTGTATATCAGCCTCCTCGCTGGTGCTTAGTTGGGACATTTCTCTTCAGTTTTCGAGTCTCTGCCATGAGCATCGTCATACTAAGCTACTCATGTCTGCTGTGTCATTGATGGAGTGTGACATGACATGTGCGATGGATCACGCACAAAGCAGTAGGGTGTGGGAGTGGTGTGTGTTTATACTTCTGATCCTACCACAATCAAATCCACTCTATCTGGATGTCATGATTTATCTGTATAGTTTTTAAAATTACAAGCCAGATTGAGAACAAGCCAAAATGAAATAGGAATTTTGAGGCAATTTCTAAAATGTAAGGAGTAGAAAGTACAGATAATTGTGAGAAAATGTAAGGAGTAGAAGTAAAAAGTTGGATGAAAAATAATTACTCCAGAAAAGTATAGATACCCAAAATGTCTACTTAAGTAAGGTAACTAGGCATTTGTACTTGACAACTTATTATTTCTAAGCAGACTTAGTAGTGTAAATCAAGAATTTGTGTTTTGCACAGTTTAATCAATCTATCTGTAATCTATTATGAAATACATTTTAAGAATTCAACCTTTATGCAACCTCAGCCAAAACTTCAAAAGATTACATTGTGTGCAAGTAATACCGACATAAAGGAACTTGTGACAACATTTAAATATGTAGCCACTGTCTACAGGCTATATGTAGATAATGTTTTGGGTTATCACTACCCTTACTGGCTTTATCTGGGAGTCGTTCTGCCATTTTTGGCCTTGAGCCAGACTAGAGCAGTTCTGGATATCCAATGCAGAACCACAAGTGGACACTGGAACGTTTTTAAGGGATTTAGTAGCACAGCACAAAAAAAAAAAAACAACAAAACAGCAAAGACCAACAGCTCCCCCTTGTGCCTCAAATTCACCAATGCATTTATGCACAGAACATTCTAAAGTATTTCCAAGGGCCCTTGATAGTTGCATGTTTGACAAGACACAATTCAAACTCCAGGCTAGTTTGACATATAAAACTGACATGAAGCCAATGGCTTCCTTCTAGCTCCCATAAATCAGCATTTATCAGGTTCATATGATATTCTAATAATATGTGGTGGAGCTTTTCCGCACATAGGGCAGTAATGGCCTGGTGGTAGGGAACTGGTCGTGTGACCGGAGGGTCGTGGGTTCAATTCCCAAACCTGAGGCCATGACTGAGGTGCCCTTGAGCAAGGTACCTAACCCCAACTGCTCCCCGGGTGCCAAGCTAGGGCTGCCCACCGCTCTGGGCACGTGTGATCCACAGCCCCCTAATAATCACTAGTGTGTGTGTGTGTGTGTGTTCTAACTGCACAGATGGGTTAAAAGTGGAGGAAAAATTTCGATTGTGGTGTAAAAAATCACAATTGACAAAACATGGCACATTTACATTAAAAGATTAAAGAACACCGCTGTGTAAGCAGATATGAAAACACACTCTCATATAACCATATGAAGTGTTATTTATTCACTTTATAGATAAATTAACATGAATATGTACATCACAAAAACTCTCAGTGAAGGCTAACAGTACAAACACAAGAGTGACTTTTACCTCTAAACTGAACAACCAAGACAATGATAATCTCTTAAACTCAATGACATATATTGCATAATTTGCAGATCCACCTCACAACTATCCCAGTGAGCTTCAGCTTAAAAATATAAAGTTAAATAAATAGAATTTACGATAACATAATATTTTCATTCAACATTTTTCAAACACGTCCACTAAATAATTTTGTATTGAATTGTAGAATTGTAAGGAAGTTTCTGGAATTGTGATCTGTGTTTTGCATTTTGCTATATTTGCCAAACATCAGGTTTCAAATTTTCTTCTAAAATATCACATGTTCAGAACTCAAATATCGATATCTATCCTTTTAATTTTCATCAATTTGGCAATAGAACAGCACGTTTTGTCTAGAAATGTTGTCAGTTATGCCAAATATTATCACCATAGCCGTACACACGAGCCCTGAAAACTACAGAGGACACGAACAGTGATGCAATATAACACGTAGGCCTGCAACGCCTCAATGAAAACACTGTAGTCTTATGTAACACTTAGAACAGTTAAATAGATCATATCACTACAAATTTTGATAAAACTTGCTGCAGAGCAACAAACTCAATGCAATACACTTGCAGAGAAAATGTATATTTTGTTTTAGAGGAGAATTCACAAGTGTAGTTTTCCTTTAAACAGACAGGGATTACATGTGGAGGGCACCACAGTTCCAACAAAGCACACATCAATTTGCTGCTGCTTACAGTTGAACAAACAAAAACAAACAGCTCTGGGTTTGGGGGTGAAAAGGTAGACCACACTATCGCATCATGCTCTGTTATTTTCTTTAAGCTCTGAGTAGTTCATTCTGCGTTTTTAAACTTTTTAGTTGATTGTATAATTTTCTTCTTAGACACAGTTTGCCTCATACTGCTCTGAACAACAGCTGTCAGTCAGGGTGCCAGGGCCCTCTGTGTGTGTGGCTCACGCCTCCCCAGGCTCAGAGGTCTTAGGCCACTTGCTGTGTGAAGTTCTCAGGGAAGAGTCCTTTGTGAGCCAAGACTCCATGCTGCAGCCAGTCACTCTCCTTAATGCCAGTGAGCCAGCCAGCATCCTGAACACCCATCACAGGCATCAGAAACAATACACACAGTCAGCACAATCGACAAACAATGAACATTGTTTGCAAATGCCAAATTAGAACAAAATTTTCAGAGAAATTATGAAAAAGTAACTAGCTTTCATTAGAATATTTACTGACTTTATGCATGTGCTAAATGCTATATAAAGCAAATACTCTGAGGGTAGGAGCCTTCTGCAATCAGAGTGTCCGAGTCATTTACTTAGAGTTCACTCAGAGCACAGCACTGTTAATACCTGATCTTCCAGCAGCTCTGTGGGAACAACAAGAACAATGTCCCCCTTCTTCAGGTCCAGCTCATCATGGTTCGCAGCTTCAAAGTCGTGCATTGTCTGTACCTGCAGGATGTGGTGGACGGCAGCATGGGCAGTGAGTCTTTCCTGCTACACTGACACATGATCACATATGCACTGCTGCTATCTGTGTTACTGGCCTTGTACTTGAAGCCTGGCGGCATGCCAGAGGATGAGATGTCTTTGGCTGTCTGGCTGTCTGGTGTCACCTCACTACCACTGGCTGTTGTTGGAGATGTGATGTCACAATCACGGTCATCATCGCCTTCGTTGCTGGATGCAGGTTCAATTACAACAGAAGGGATGGGCATCATCTCCTGCAGAGAGATCAGACAGCAGTGGCTTTCTAGATGGTGTAATAATGCACATCATGCTGGATCTCAGAGTACAAATACTTTTACCACAAATGTCTGGCTGAAAAATTACCATATGTCCATATGTGTTAAATAAATTACCATGTGACCATATGACGTGTTAAGCAAATGTATTAAGCTACTGTATTAAACACAGAATACCATTACAGTAAAAAAAAAAACAGGTTATAAAATAAAAGCAAAGGAATGTATTCTGGCAAATGTTATATTATTCAAACTAAATAGCTACACTGAAAGCAAATACTTAATTACCACATATTTATGAAGTCACATATTTGCATACAGCCTAGCTAGATATTAGGGTTAGAGTTAACCCTAGCTAGCATGAGTACCAAAGTGAAAAGTCGTGCCTGGATATCTACCTCCTTCTCCACCATTTCTGCAGTATCCTCATTACTGGCGTCATGCTCTTGTTTGGTCTCTACCGTATCACTCTCGTCCTCAGGTTTGGTCACTATGGTCTAAAACATACATCCAGGTGTGAGAGTCAGTGATGAAACCCTCCCTAGACTAACTCATGTGATCAGTGATGAAACCCTCTCTACACACAATCGTGTGGATGATCGGGGATGAAACCCTCCCTACACTCACTTGTGCGATCAATGATGAAACCCTCCCTACATTCAATCATGTGGATGATCAGGGACGAAACCCTCCCTACATTCAAACGTGTGATCCATGATGAAACCCTCCCCACACTAAGTCATGTGATCAGTGATGAAACTCTCTCTACATACACTCATGTGAATGAACGGGGTGAAACCTTCCCGGCACTCATTCATGTGATCAGTGATGGAGACCTCCCTACTTTCACTTATGTGATCAGTGATTAAACCATCCTTACACTCACTCGTGTGATCAGTGATGAGAAAAACACAGATCCGCAGGAGCAGGGACCAGACTGCTGAGGTTGAAACTGCCCACAGTGAAGACAAGTGTCAGTTTAAGAGACACTGACTGGTGCTTCACTTACAGTCATTTTGAGCTACGAAGGGTTTACTGTGCATGATGGATGGCTTCAGGCATGCATGTTGTATCTGGGGGACCTTGCTCAAGTTTCCATGAGAAGAAGATTCAATTGGGACCAAATCTCTGACCTCTTGAGTGAAGTTCAGTCATTACTGAGCTAGCACTGCCAGTAACAGTAACTTGGGTTTTGATCAGTGCTATTATCCAGTAATTACTAACCCAGTAAGGTGGTTTCAGTGCCTGTACCCTTATCCCTATTTATTGTTCTATATGTGCTACCAATAAACTGCATCACTTCTTGAAAAGGATTATCTAAATTAAGTTTGCAAATGTTTTTCAGAAATTCAAACATTAGAAAGAAATCTACCTTTCTATAATCTGTTTGATGAATAATATTTATATGATGTCATGATACAGCCCCGGACCCTTTCCTTCAGGCGTGTGTAGTCTGTGTCTATTTATGTACTTCCTGTGGGTGTGGCTGTCTGTGTATGTGTTCACCTGTCTCATTAGTCTAATGTGCTACACACGGTGTTCGTTATGTGTTACGCATATATTGTGTGCATTAGTCTTGTCCCCGTGCTCATCTTTGTGAGTCTGCATCATAAGTGTTAGATGTTTGCTATGTCTGTAGCTATTTGTCTAAATAAACTAAAGAGTGTATGCAACTTGTCCCTGCATCCCCTGATCCTCGCACCCATGACAGATGATGAGTAATAGTTAGATGATGAATGGAATCCATAATTCATTCAGGCCCAGTAAACAACCAAGTAAAATACAGTAGCACTTGCTGTGGTATCATGCTTGAATATGGTTGAAACAAAATGGTTGAATGGTTGAAACAAAATGATTATAATAACAAAATGGCAAAATCACACACCAACAAATAAAGAAAAGTCCAACAAGACAAATTTGACCAAATATAGACATAGAAATTTTAAAGTAAACATTGCTAAAGTAAACAAAAATGTAGCCTACATGTAGAATTATATGAGCTATACTACATTGAACAATGCCACAAGCACAACATAAAATATACAGTTTTACAAATATTTACAAATTATCTATATAATATCTCTATCCACCACCAAATCACCCACACTGGAAAGACAACAAATTTAAATATAAATTTTATGAAAAGTGTGAACACTAGCTAGAGAACATAATCACTGACTAATATATGTAATCACTGATAAACACATATACTATCTCTTGTAAAGTTAACAAGTTTAAATTTAGGCTGAAATTTTAAAAACATCTTAAGTTAACAATTTTTTTACACACATTTTCTGTGTTTCTCAATTTTTTAATGATTTTGTTCACTTTGAGAGGATGGTATTTAACCCATTTTGAAATATTTCTTTAATCAATTAAATATTTCAAAATATACAAAGAAGACATGGTTGACTTCATTCAGAGACAGAATAACCCTAAATCAGGTAGATCTAAATAGGAAGCATCATTTCAGTGTTACCTATCAAAAGTGATGTTTTCTGAGCTACTCTACAACACAGAGGTATCGGCCTGCTTTTATCAGGGAAAGATTGTTGATTAATCAGTGATTAAGTAACCAGCATCAAGTGATTAAGTAACCAGTGAAACAGCATTAAGATTGTTGATTAATCATTGATTATTTAAGTAGTTACCGGAGTCTCTTCAATAGGAGACTCTTTATCTTCTGTAGAGGCCTACACACAAAAGAAAAGTGAATGATCATCCTATATACAAAGTCAGTCGCAACAAGGAATAAAAATGTCAAGATTCCCCTCAGACAAAAATTCAACAGTATCTCAGAATATTTCAAAATGGCCTATAATTGGCAGCCCATTGTGTTGATTTCCCTCTGGAATTAATAAAGTTACCTTTCTTATTAAAACAATACTAAATAAACATATAAACACAAACATATATTTATAAATGCACTTAGTACAGATTGAAGGCATATAATATTATCAACACTTGTTTGATGTGTATAACCATGTGGCTTCAAAAATCATGTTCCAGTTAAAACAAACATACATCATTAATACCACAGTTGAGCAGGTTAGAGTGGTTGTGCATCATACAGAAGTGTGCTCTGCCATTAGCTATTAGCTAGCTCAAAGAAATAGCCTGGACACCATATTAGGCTTGTGCTGTACCACACACACAATTTAGGAATGCACCATTTGAAATGGGGAAGAGGAGAAAAAAGAATTACCAGAGTCTCTGCACGTAAGTCTCTGCACGTGTGTGTCCCCCCAAGTAGACCTGACTACCCAGGGTCCAAGTAGGGAGAGGGGCCCATTTTGCTCATGTGCCTCGTTTACTGGCATTTATAGGGGCCCACTGACATTGAGAGTGTACAGGGCCCAGAATTTGCTGCAAAGATCCTGTCTCCATGCCTGTACTTTTGTAAGCCTGTCCCTTGTAATTGAATTCATGTGTCCATAGTTTAGTTCCTGGTTAGTGTTGTGTATTTATACTAGGGGTGTCACGATTTCGATATTAAATCGATATCGATCTAAATTATGTCACGATCTCGACCCTCGAAGTCAAAAAGAGGATCGACGATCCCTCCCTCTAAGCTAGGCAAGCTTAGGCACACTATGCAAAGTAAAGCCTGGTTTAAACTAAACATGTTGCGAGGGTCCACGCGTCGAAAATGACGTAATTGCGGTGGCTCCGCCCGTGCGCGCTGGCGATTCGCAAGGTCGTGCACCTCTCGAATTTTGTAACTTCACATGCGCCGCGCTTCAGCACAATGAACCAAGTCATGTTTTTTGGGCTCATACACCTTTAGAAGGTGGAATTAAAGCACCTAATTAAGTTAAACATTTATACATATACTCGTAATGATTCAAAATAATTCGATTTTTCATCACATTATTTAATGGTTGTTTATTTTCAAAACGCCTTTATTTTCTTAACGTCTTCACGTTCTCTTGTTTTGTCCTGGAATTACAAGAGGCTCTTATTTATTAACATAATACAAGAGAACTGTTCAGTCAGACAGCTATTTGTTGTGAAACGAAGTAGTTACACTTTCAAGCATTTTCAAGTACTTTAGCCTAAATTCCAGCACTTTTCAAACCTGAAACACAAAGCAACATTAAAATTTGTCAGGTAAATGTTCCTTCCCCTGTTTTTGAGGGGTGTTTCTTTATACTACCACGTACAGTGGGGAAAATAAGTATTTAGTCAGTCACCAATTGTGCAAGTTCTCCCACTTAAAAAGATGAGAGAGGCCTGTAATTGACATCATAGGTAGACCTCAACTATGAGAGACAAAATGTGAAAAAAAATCATTTTGTCTGACTTTTAAAGAATTTATTTGCAAATAATGGTGGAAAATAAGTATTTGGTCACCTACAAACAAGCAAGATTTCTGGCTGTCACAGACCTGTTGTCACGGTGAGGCGGCCCCCTACCGGCCGCCTCTGTCCACAGCGGCTGTTGTTGTTTGGTGACGTCATGTGCGTCCCTCAGGTGGGCGGAGCCCGTGATCCGTCTCACCTGAGGGTCGTTTGTTTGCCTATATATGTCTTGTCTTTGTACCAGTTGACCGCTGGTCATTATATCCTTAATTTGGAGCTAATGCACAGGTTTTTGGTTTGCACACTTCTATTAAACCATCCTTTTTCCCTGAGACTTGGTGTGATCGCTTCCTTTTCGTTGCTCACACCTGCCCGTCACACCTGTAACTTCTTTTTTAAGAGGCTCCTCTTTTCCCCACTCATTACCTGTATTAATGGCACCAGTTTGAAGTCATTAACAGTATAAAAGACACCTGCCCACAACCTCAAACAGTCACACTCCAAGCTCCACTGTGGTGAAGACGAAAGAGCTGTCGGAGGACACCAGAAACCGAATTGTAGGCTGGGAAGACTGAATCTGCAATAGGCAAGCAGCTTGGTGTGAAGAAATCTACTGTGGGAGCAATAATAACTAGGGAGTTTTTCCTTGCCACTGTCGCCTTTGGCTTGCTCACTGGGGGCTAGGACTCGGCACTTGTAAAGCTGCTTTGTGACAACAACTGTTGTAAAAAGCGCTATATAAATAAAATTTGATTTGATTTGATTTGATAATCAGAAAATGGAAGTCCTACAAGACCACTACTAATCTCCCTCGATCTGGGGCTCCACGCAAGATCTCAGCCCGTGGGGTCAAAATGATCACAAGAACGGTGAGGAAAAATCCCAGAACCACAAGGGGGGATCTAGTGAATGACCTGCAGAAAGCTGGGACCAACGTTACAAAGCTACGTAAAACGTTACGTAGTGTGTTGCTACCATCAGCAACACACTACGACGCCAGGGACTCAGATCTTGCAGTGCCAGACGTGTCCCCCTGCTTAAGCCAGGCACGTCTGAAGTTTGCTAGAGAGCATTTGGATGTTCCAGAAGAGTATTGGCAGAATGTTATATGGTCAGATGAAACCAAAGTAGAACTATTTGGTAAAAACACAACTCGGCGTGTTTGGAGGACAGTGAATGCTGAGTTGCATCCAAAGAACACCATACCAACTGTCAAGCATGGGGGTGGCAACATCATGCTTTGGGGCTGCTTCTCTGCAAAGGGACCAGGACGACTGGTCCGTGTACATGAAAGAATGAATGGGGCCATGTATTGTGAGATTTTGGGTGCAAACCTCCTTCCATCAGCAAGGGCAATGAAGATGAAATGTGAGGAGATCTGCATGGAGGAATGGGCCAACATACCAGCAACAGTGTGTGCCAACCTTGTGAAGACTTACAGAAAACGTTTGACCTCTGTCATTGCCAACAGAGGATATACAACAAAGTATTGAGATGAACTTTTGTTATTGACCAAATACTTATTTTCCACCATTATTTGCAAATAAATTCTTTAAAAGTCAGACAAAATGATTTTCTCAATTTTTTTTTCACATTTTGTCTCTCATAGTTGAGGTCTACCTATGATGTCAATTACCAGCCTCTCTCATCTTTTTAAGTGGGAGAACTTGCACAATTGGTGACTGACTAAATACTTATTTTCCCCACTGTATAGTTTCGGAGAACACTGCAAAGAATATAAACGCCTCCACCGTTCGCGCAGGTTCGTGCGAGGTGTGCGCTACAGTCACTCGCGAAAGTATAATCCATAATAAATAATCCAGCCTTGACGCGGCTCAGGGATTACGTCACACGCAGTGCCGTGCGGCTGTTACAGTTATTTAAACAAATTTAAACATGGGTCTGTGGCAGGTGCAGAGTGTTGAGGAGCGATTTCGATTGGAGAATTGCGCTCTCTGTCTGAGATTTTTTTATTATTAATTTTTTTTGCTGATGCCGGTCCAGCGTGGCGCGTGCCAGTGATTATGCCTCGGCGTGCCAACGGTGGCACGCATGCCATAGGTTGCCAACCCCTGCCATAGACTAATCTAAAACTGGCATAGGCCTCTAAAATCGAGAATGTAAATCGAGAATCGAATCGAATCGTGACCCTAAAATCGGAAATACAATCGAATCGAGGATTTAGAGAATCGTGACACCCCTAATTTATACCCTGTGTATTTGGTTAGTTGTTGCTGGTGAGTTGTTGTGTGTGTTTGTAGTTTATTTGGTGTGTTCAGTGTTTAGCATATCTGCTAAATCTCTGCGTGTTGATTTTGTGTTTTTGTTTGATCATAATGACCCCGGACCATCTGAATAATTCTTCTGCATTTGCCCATAGTAAATCTTGCACTTCTCAGTGTTTGTGTTGACCCTCTAATTGTTCCATGATGCCACTGACAGAATACTGACAGAATACTCTACTAGCAGAGAACTTGTACTGTTTGTATTTTGTACCCATATGAGGTAGTGCTTCATGTGACTTCACCTACGTTTATCCTGTGTGGGCATAAGTCATAGTTACCATAGTTACCATAATCTCCTGGTGGGGCTGCTCTGTCTCTGGGACATCAGCTGGGGTTGTCTACACATAAAAGAAGGTCAAAGACTGTTGGATCAGGTGTTTGCACCAGTTATTAATGAAATATCTACATATGTAGACTAAATATAACAGCTACATATAACAGATGTATTCATACCGCATATAATGTAAAGTTAGAAATGTTTAGCATCAGTCAGATCAAGGGTTGTCAAAGCTGCACAGTCTAACTCATTACTTCAGAGTATAATTTAGGCATTACTGAATACTGAATTGGTCATGGCTATTTTAAGAATTACACATGTGCAGAGACAAGATCATGTTCTGTACAGAAACGCCCAACGTCTTGCAGAAAAAATCTAAGTAAATAAAATAAAAAAACATAATAAATGATAATAGCAAAACAAAATAATGAATCTTTCATAGGTAATTGAAATAAACCATATGAATGTAATAACAAGAAAATCCAGAAAACACTAGATGCATTTTTATACATCCATTTTCACAACTGATTTAAATTGTCATATGTGGGAGAATGAGTGTGCAAACAACATAATATAAAATAATAATAACAATAAAAATAACAATAACAACTTACAAAGAAAATACAACAGGAGAGTTTTGCATGGAACAGACTGCACAGTTGTGGTGTGTCAGTACTGTAATGCTGCCTAAGTCAATACAGCCACAGCGGGCCTGATGAGGACACACGTACCTCGGTCTCCTCTGCTTCTCTCTCAGCAGTTGTGGGAGACTCCACTGGATTCTTTACAAGCAGCACAGTACACAGGAAAATGTCAGTGGACACTGTTCTCATTATTTAGACCCTCTCTACAGCATACATCAGTAAGAATCTCACCATGGGGAGCAAACTTTACATGTGTGGAAAAATATGCTTGAAAAAATCAGGAAGCAAAAAACATAACGACGATTGCAAACAGGGAACATGGGGACGGGGGTGGTGGAGCACTGACGATGCAGATGATGGGGTAATTATTGTGAAGATGGAGTAATATTGTGAAGATACTGGCAAAGATGCAGATGGTTACGGTGGTGATGATGTGGTGAGGTTGATGAAGATAATGGTGGTGGAGACAACCTGATGGTGACTGTGATGATGGTGACAACCACGTAGATAATAAACATGATGAAATTATATCCTTAACAGCTGTAATGTTTGGGCTGTTACATCCTATTTTCACTCACAGCAGTTGTGTCAGTAGGTGGGCTGGTAGCAGTTGTGGTCTCTGATGGTTCAGTCATGCTCTCTGCAAGAGGAGGAGTAACTGGTCCCTCAGTGGCCTCAGCACTCCCACTGTCTGGGGGTGTGGCTGTGGCCATAGCCGCCTCCCCTTCTGGGGCTGTACCAACTGGTTCCTCCCCTGGGGCCTCAGCCTCAGTCTTTACATCCGTACAACATACATGTGAATTAGAAACACTGCACTATGGACACACACTTTGTCCTTTCACAGGGAACCATTTGAAACTGGATACAATGAAAATATAGGTCAAGACAAACAGGTCTAAAATATACATGACATACCACTGATTTTCAGTTAATACAGTTCTGCCTATTTCGCCGTTATCTGTACATTTGGTTAGATTAGAGAATGCATGAAGAATTTTTACAGTCTGCTCTGCTGCTGGAAAAACATGTAAATGCATGTTTGGTAACCCCCACAGAGAAATAGCTGGGAATCCTGAAAACTCTAAACATTCATTGATATTTATTCACATTTAACTGAATTATCAGCCCAAATTATAATCACTAGTGAATCACCTTTCCCATATAATTATCCTAGATGCAAAGCCTAATTTTGATTGCTTTCCAGTCGTCTTGTTTCTGTGCAAGGTTGCATCTAGAGTTAGGGTTAGAGGTTAGAGGTTAGGGCTAGAAGGTAGGGTTAGAGTTTAGGGTTAAGGCTAAAAGTTAGGGTTAGAGGTTAGAGGTTAGGGCTAGAAGTTAAAGTTAGTGGTTAGAGGTTAGGGCTAGATGTTAGGGTTAGAGGTTAGGGTATGCATGCATCAGTGTGACATCATCCATCACCTCAAACAAGGTTCTTTTTATAATGTAAATATAGAATTCTGAGAAATATAGAGGATTTCTTCAGATACTCCATACAACATTTAAATGACAAGAAATCCAACATGTGCAATAAAAGAATCCAAAGACTCACCATTGTGTCAAAGTTAGCTGCAAACCCTGCCTGTGAGGCATCCATCTGTGGAAACAAGAACATGAGAGAACAAGAGTTACACAGCAAACACATTTAATAATAATTAAGGTTAATGAAATTAACTGAAATAATTAAGGTTAGTTACATTGTTACTCTTAAGACACTGTGTTAGATGTGTTAACTGAACATACTCAGTAATTAAGCACCACTTAAATAAGAATAGTTATACATACTACAGAACACATACTGTACATATAGCTAGATACCTGTACTGACTACATATATAGTTACTGTAGTCATCTTGCTTTATAGCAATATGTTCTACTTATATGCATTTTAACATTATCATCAATGATGCCATTATCAAGATATTTTAATTTACTACTACTATACTATACTTTCAAATGGTCATACTGCAACACACATTAGGAAAGGATTTTCTGAAAGTATTAATTAGTCAACAGCACCTTTAAGTGTGCTGACTAAAGCCTTGCTAGGTTATCTTGGCAGCAATTCATAAATAGTTCCAGTCATCAGTAAAAAAATCAAAATGTCTCTGTGGGCTTTTTCAGGGTGTGTAGTTGCCTCGTTACCTTAGCAAATCCATTAAAAGCTTTGTTGGAAATCTAAACCAAATCAAACAAAGTGTCAGCATGAAACCCCCCAATAAACATTTGATGATAAAATGGGAATGTGCATGCTATTTGAAATCTTCAACATAATCAACAGAACCGTCAAAGCAAGCAGAGGGGAGAGAGAGAGGAACATAGAATCAGGGTCTTTAGACAGAATTCCGGGTTCCAGGGAGGAATGTAGTAGGAAATTGGGGCTTCATCTGCAGATAGGGAAAATGGGTCTTTCACTCTATGCTAGACTACATGGGGGAAGGGATTCAGGTACCTCATCCTTCTGTGTATCTATTTCTTGGTACAACTTTCCATATCTCCGATTTGCAACCTCATCTTCAGACAGGTCAGAGTTCTCTGCCTCTTTCGGACCAGCTTGGGTTTCTGTGCTCACTGATTTGGGCTTCTTGTTATGACCATGAAGGGAAGCATACAGATCTTGAGTCTTGAGGCAATCATTGGGCCATCTTACAATGAAGTCCTCTTGGCCATCAGAGAAAGCACAGATATTACTCGTCTCCCGTTGACAACTCTTACTGGAACTTTCTGGACCAGCTTCCAAAGGAGGGAAGGATGCCCATTGAGGAGGCCTGGTAGACTGTTTGCCACAGTCTGCCCCCTCCCCACTTTCTCTCCCAGTGCTTGTGGACTCCCAGTTTCCTGACACTCCCTGGTTGGTCTCATTGGCAAAAAGGTCTGGAATAATATCATCACTGAATGAATTTGATACCCAGCCTCCAGCAACTGAGTGGGGTGCAACTGGACAACCTGTTGATTGGCCCCCTAATCGTGAACACAGGAGATCAAAAAGATGAGTCCCTGATATATCAAATGAGTCCCTGACATCCTGTTGAGACAACTGTAATGGATCCGTCTCTGATAAATCCGTGTTTGCAAATGGATCATTGCCTGTGTCAAAAGGATCACCCCCTGACACGCCAAAGAGATCATTCCCTTCACCAAATAGATCATTTGCCAAAGAGCTAAATGGATCTGAACCATCTAACACTGAGTCATTTACATTTTCTTTCTGCTGTCTGCTTTGAGTGGCCTTTGTTGCATCATGGTCTAGCCCAGCTGAATTCTGCTCTACATGTTCCATGGCCTTATTACGCTCTTTTATGGGTAAAGAACCATGGCCACCAAAGCTTGCACCAAGAGTGCTCTGATCTGGGAAGGGTGAAACCATATCAGCTGTACCACATTCAGTGAAACCCTTCTGCGCCACACCACTGCTGCAGATGCCCTGGTTTGATAATGTATTTAACCCCTCACTGTCTGCAGCTACAAGATAAGCACATTCTCCATTCCAGCCAGGACTGGCTCCCCACTCTTCAGCAGTCTTGTACTCAGCAGTCTTGTACTCCACGTCTCCTTCACATGAGTTATTTTCCTCATCCTGGGATGTGTACAACACCTGCCCACCCTCTGTGGCCTCTGATTCATCCTGCCCAAACTCATTTGTAAATATGATCCCTGACATGGTCTGTGTTGCTCCTGTGTGCTCTAATCTTTTTGTTGTCTGTACTACCTGGTCACCTGCAGTCCTCAGTTCATCTGTGGCCCAACCTGTCTGATCTGCCGAACCTGTCTCAGCACTGCTTTGAGCTGGCTGTAACTGGGCTTCGCCACATCCCAGGGCACAGTGTTCACAGTCGAGGTTTGGCTCTGGGTTGCGATCTTTATCCTGGTTTCTAACCTCGCCTTGGGCTGCTTCTTCTTGAGGCGCTGCCTCTTTGGGCCAGCCATCTGCAGGAGGCCAGCCCTGCCCATCCACTGCAGCCTGAACACCTTCCAGATCTTCAGAAGTTGAGCCAAAGTCAGCTGTCCAATTGGCAGTGAAGCCAGCATCTGGTGCCTAGTGAGGGGAGGCAGGTGATAAAGCATTACTGTCTAAACAGTGATGGCCTAGAGGTCAACAGATGAGCTAAAGAGAAAGCATAATAAGAAACATGCCAGGAAATTACAGGACATGCAAATGTGTCCAGGGTTAGGGTTAGAGTGATTCATTCAACAAATCAGGAGCACTAATCACAGTGATCACATTGATCTAATCACACAATAATCTAATGGGTGGTGACACTTATCACTGTTCTCTCTCAGGCATGTACAGTTGTTCATGAAGCCATTACTTACAGGTTGGGCCTCTGTATTTGCCTGGAAAACAAATATGTTTCTGTCAAACATTTTCAGTGAATGAAGCCACACTGCAGAGTATTATGTGAACATGAAAAATACCCCATGTGCACTCATGCTGCTAAAATGAAGCACAGAATTAACAGGCCCGTAGCCAGGGGGGATCAGAGGGTTCGTTCGACCCCCCCCCCCCCCCCCCCCCCCCCGCGCACCCTCCCCCTTCCCCCATACACACATGCCCCTCAAGATAGGTAGGCTATTCAACGAATGAATTGTTAATCTCCGGTGGATATACAGACAAACAAATAAGGACAGCAACAACAGACTCACAACAAACTTTAACAGTGTTGCCAACTCTCATGCAATGAGCGTGAGACACTCGCATTTGACTGTCTTCACTCGTCATACATCCGATTTCTCACGCTGAAAAAATCTAGTTTATTTATCTCCGATCTACATCTATGATTCAATGAGTTACTAGTTCGCTCTGGCGCCAACCACTGGTGATCGATCGCTTTGGCGCAACATAGAGGAAACATATAAGACATAACACCCCCCCCCCCCCCCCCCCCCGCATCAAATCTCACTCCTAGTGATTTTGAAAAGTTGGCAACCATGCTTATAATGAATAAAATATGTGTAAATTTAAAGGTTTGAAGTGTGCTCGTGTATTTAGGGGGCATTGGAGTAGAGAGGCAAATGAAGTCCACTTTTGGGGGAAAAAGATCCCCCCCCCCCATCACAATGCTGGCTACGGGCCTGATTAAAAAATCAGAAACATTATTTCCTTTGGTAATTATGTGTTGCGGTGCGGCGGCCCCCTACCAGCAGTATTTATGTCCTGTTTTTGTTGCATTTTGTTCGTCCCTCAGGTGGGCGGGGCCCATTAGGAATTTTGCCACCTGAGGGTTGTTTGTATGTCTATATATGTCTGTATGTTTCTATATGTGTCTTGTCTTTGTACCACTTTTGAGTTGGGGCTCCTTTGATTTATAAAAATTTCATAACATTCTGAGACTGCCGTGATCGCTTCCTTTTGTTTCGCACCTTCCTTGACCGTCACACTATGCTGGAGGATTTCTAACATGGTTTTATTTCTATTGCACTAGCTAATCCAGTCTAGATGAGCACAGAGCTCAAGAAAAACCTTTAAAAAGCTCTCTCACCGTCCAAAGGTCCCAAGACAACGACTGTGCAGAAAGGAAGTGTGAAAAACGTACATTAGCTTCCCATAAGCAGATAACTGAAGACTTTGTTAAAACATAAATCATAATTACTTTTCAAAGAGCACAGAATAAGTCAGAGGTGATTGATTATGATAAATGAGGCATGTAAGGACCTGGGCTGCAGTCGACTGGGTTTGACCAATTGGTGTACTGCTGTCTGGCTTGAATGGATCAAAGTCCAAGTCCAGGAGAGATTCTTCAGCTTTTTCATTCGCCTGCAGAAAAAGAAACGATCAAAGAAAAAGGTGCATGGAGAAGGTACATAAGATAATATGTGAGAACAACATCAGCAGACACAAAACAATATAAAATTATGAGGTTCTTTTAACCCTCATGCCCTCCTCGGGCATTTTTGTACATTTTTTTCAAATTTTTTTTTTCATTTAATTATCATTTTGACTATGTTGCAGCAAGTGGTATGAATTTTTGCAGAAAATCTACTTTTTTATAAAATTTTTGAAATCTAATATTTTTTACTCTTACACGTCATCCATACTTGCTCGATGCATTTTGCACCCTCTGGACACCTTCGTGGCAAAAATGTACACGCACCAAAAAACTGCTCTTAAATCATAATACATCAATATTTTATCTTGCTTTTTTTTTCATAAATCACTTAATCAATTTCAGACCTACTCAAAACTACCAAACATGAAATTATTTTCAGGATTTTAACCCTTTAAATGACAGTTAAATTATTTGAAGTATTGCAATTTTTTTGGAAAAAAACACAAAAAATTGATTATTTTCCATAAAACAAACAGTAGACAGATGGGGCATTGGTGGTAATTAGAGTCTTAGATATGGCAAAGATTAGTAACAAAATTGTTTTGATTGCATTATTATTTTTTATGTAGTGCCAGATTTCATATTTTGCACCCTTTGGACACCTTTGTGGCAAAAATGTACATGCACAAAATCAGCAATAAAATCCTCATATGTCAACATTTTTTTTTTGCTTTTTTTTCATAAATCACTTAATCTACTTCAGCCCTGATCAAAATGATCAAATATTCAATCATTTCCAGAATTTTAACCTTTTAAATGACAGTTTAATTACATGAATGATTAATTATTTGTTTAAAAAACCCACAAAAATTGAATTATTTTCCATATAATAAATACTAGATGGATGGGACATTGGTGGAAATTAGAGTCTTGGATATATCAAAGATTAGCAAAAAAATAGATTTTATTGCATTATCAATTTTTATGCAGTGCCACATATTCCCTCTGAACACCTTCGTGGTCAAAAATGCCCCATTGACTTCCATTGAAACCACGTTTTTTGATCTCACTGCAGTTATAGTATAAAACCATGCATTTTGAAATGTCAGTATTTCATTTTGAAGAAAAGTAGTGAAATTTGACATTTTTACTATATTCCATTGGATTCAGCCATTTTTCCATTTTAGGCTGATGAATGAAATTCTTGTAATTTTGCCAGTTATATTATGGAGTCATGTGACTAACAGGGAAACCCCAAGTGTGTGTGTGTGTGTGTGTGTGTGTGTGTGTGTGTGTCAAGTCAAGTCAAAGTTTATTTGTATAGCGCTTTTAACAACTCAAGTTGTCGCAAAGCAGCTTTACAGGATTTACAAGGTTAACAATACTATGGGTCCAGAACCCTAATGAGCAAGCCAAAGGCGACAGTGGCGAGGAAAAACTCCCTATGATGGTGGGGAATAGGAAGAAACCTCGGGAGAACCAAGACTCAAAAGGGAACCCATCCTCCATTGGGCGGCCCGTTAACACACAAATACACAAGTCACACATAATTCACACAATCAGACTAGGTAAAAGGTAGAATTGAAAGTTCTGGGTTTTGATATTGTCACTGTAAATGTCTGTTGATGAATGCCAGGCTTTTATTCCGTGTCGGAGCAGTGATGCTGGTATTGTAGGCTCCGACTGCAGTGTTAATCCCCAGGTGAACCCCGGTATCAGCACATCCACCGGCAGCCAGACCATCCCCCAGGTGTGTGTGTGCGTGTGTGTGTGTGTGCGTGTTCAGTTTAGAAAGAAAGAAGGAATTGAAGAAAGAAAGAACACTTTTGTTGTAATTGTTATTGCTGTCACAAATGTACAATGGAATTAGAACTCTGAATTTCACTATAACCCCTAACCATAACACAACAATACACACATATGGAACAAGAGGCAGCCATGTAAGGTGCCTGGAGAGCCTTTGCTCAAGGGCCCATAGTGGTCCTAATGAGGGTGGGGTACAGATGGGGGCTGACTTCTCTAACCTCTGGACCAACTTTGAGTTTAGCTACTAAAATTTTAGTTTAGTTAATTTCAAGCAGACCAGCAGGCACTGCAGCATGTGACCTGGTGCTCTCTACAAATACACATGTTACACTTGGTGCAGGTGGTAGAGGACCTCTTCTTTAGGCCTGTGCACAACCAGCACACACCTCTCTTTCTGGTGGCAGTAGTGCCAATTATCAGTTATATATCAGTATATATAAAGAAGAGGACAAGAGGCCACCGGGCGGTCCACCTCCTACAGCTGTAGGAGGCGGACCGCCCGGTGACCTCTTGTCCTCTTCTTTAATTGCATCGATATCTCTGCCTTCAATGCTTTTGTGCTGTTCACTTCTGTGGATCCCTCGTGAAACCAGAAAAGAACATACAGACGGAGGCTGTTCTTAGAGGAGCTGGGGAAATCCATGGTGTCCTCAGAGATTGCGCGGAGACGGCACCCTCCACGTACAGCAGCTGCTGCTGCCATGGTGATGGATTTGCAGGCCCCTGTTGCTTCTCATACAGAAACAACTGATATAGCCATTGGCACTACTGCCACCAGAAAGAGAGGTGTGTGCTGGTTGTGCACAGGCCTAAAGAAGAGGTCCTCTACCACCTGCACCAAGTGTAACATGTGTATTTGTAGAGAGCACCAGGTCACATGCTGCAGTGCCTGCTGGTCTGCTTGAAATTAACTAAACTAAACTTTTAGTAGCTAAACTCAAAGTTGGTCCAGAGGTTAGAGAAGTCAGCCCCCATCTGTACCCCACCCTCATTAGGACCACTATGGGCCCTTGAGCAAAGGCTCTCCAGGCACCTTACATGGCTGCCTCTTGTTCCATATGTGTGTATTGTTGTGTTATGGTTAGAGGTTATAGTGAAATTCAGAGTTCTAATTCCATTGTACATTTGTGACAGCAATAACAATTACAACAAAAGTGTTCTTTCTTTCTTCAATTCCTTCTTTCTTTCTAAACTGAACACACACACACTTGGGGTTTCCCTGTTAGTCACATGACTCCATAATATAACTGGCAAAATTACAAGAATTTCATTCATCAGCCTAAAATGGAAAAATGGCTGAATCCAATGGAATATAGTAAAAATGTCAAATTTCACTACTTTTCTTCAAAATGAAATACTGACATTTCAAAATGCATGGTTTTATACTGTAACTGCAGTGAGATCAAAAAACGTGGTTTCAATGGAAGTCAATGGGGCATTTTTGACCACGAAGGTGTTCAGAGGGAATATGTGGCACTACATAAAAATTGATAATGCAATAAAATCTATTTTTTTGCTAATCTTTGATATATCCAAGACTCTAATTTCCACCAATGTCCCATCCATCTAGTATTTATTATATGGAAAATAATTCAATTTTTGTGGGTTTTTTAAACAAATAATTAATCATTCATGTAATTAAACTGTCATTTAAAAGGTTAAAATTCTGGAAATGATTGAATATTTGATCATTTTGATCAGGGCTGAAGTAGATTAAGTGATTTATGAAAAAAAAGCAAAAAAAAATGTTCACATATGAGGATTTTATTGCTGATTTTGTGCATGTACATTTTTGCCACAAAGGTGTCCAAAGGGTGCAAAATATGAAATCTGGCACTACATAAAAAATAATAATGCAATCAAAACAATTTTGTTACTAATCTTTGCCATATCTAAGACTCTAATTACCACCAATGCCCCATCTGTCTACTGTTTGTTTTATGGAAAATAATCAATTTTTTGTGTTTTTTTCCAAAAAAATTGCAATACTTCAAATAATTTAACTGTCATTTAAAGGGTTAAAATCCTGAAAATAATTTCATGTTTGGTAGTTTTGAGTAGGTCTGAAATTGATTAAGTGATTTATGAAAAAAAAAGCAAGATAAAATATTGATGTATTATGATTTAAGAGCAGTTTTTTGGTGCGTGTACATTTTTGCCACGAAGGTGTCCAGAGGGTGCAAAATTTGAGGAGGGCATGAGGGTTAAATAAGCATTCACCTGTGGTGACGTGACATTGATACTTGGAAAGCCTCCATCAAACAGGTCAATGATTTGATCCTGTGCAACGTCCTTGCTCGGGGTAACTTTGGGAGGAGGGGGCTTCGGAGGCCCAATCTTGAGCTGATAATGTCATGGAGGACACCACAATCCAGCATTAATTAACCACCACCCAACATTAATTAGCCACCACCCAGCATTAACTAACCACCACCATTAATGAACCATAATGCAGCATTAATTAACCACCACCCAGCATTAACTAACCACCACCATTAATGAACCATAATGCAGCATTAATTAACCATTAATTAACCACCACCCAGCATTAACTAACCACCACCATTAATTAACCACCACCCATCATTAACTAACCATCACCATTAATGAACCATAATACAGCATTAATTAAACACCACCCAGCATTAATTAACCACCACCCAGTATTAATTAACCACCACCCAGCATTAGCTAACCGCCACAATTAACCATAATGCAGCATTAATTAAATACCACCCAGCATTAATTAATCACCATCCAACATTAATTAACCACTACCCAGCATTAACTAACCTTTAATTAACCATAATGCAGCATTAATTAACCACCACCATTAATTAACCATAATGCAGCATTAATTAACCACCACCCAGCATTAATTAGCCACCATCCAACATTAAACACTATCCAGCATATGTGCTCATCAGTGGGGAACCATCAGGGCCCTCTATGCCCTCTCAGAGGGCCTAAAATATTCTTAAAACATAAATATATATAATATAATTTATCCAATTTTATTTTATCTACTTACAGTTTGACAATCGACATCTAAACAATTACAAAAATATAAGCAAATAAATTATTCACCCGTGTCTATTCAATCTGTGTTGGAAGGTGAGGGGTTAAGTGGAAGCCTGTGAGCCTGTGTCTCCCCCTATCAGGACTGTGATGCCCGCTGTTTGTTTACAGAGGCCCTGACAGTTATAATTCAGCACAATACCAGTTTCAAATGACAGTAAAATTGACTAATCATATCTTCCCTTTTAGTGGGCAGGCTTAACTGTATGATAATTTCCGCCCACTGTGGCGACACTAGCTGGCATTAGCGTATCACCGCTAGCTAGTTTCGATTCATTCCTTTGACGCCCTCGTGCGCGTTGTTTACATATTCCGCTCCCGAGGAACACGGAGCTGTGAACATTATTTTGTTGGAACCTTATTTTGCTTAAGAAGTTATCTAGTACATATGCTATTGTTTATTGCGTTTTTAAAGCTGTACTGTCGTCTCAATTTTAATGTTTTTTTAATTGCAGGTAATTAGAAGAGGAAACTAATGTTTCGGGGGGGGGGGGGGGGGGGGGGGGGGGGGGTGATGGGAGCGGGCCCAGGTATAATGGTCACGGTTTGCTACTGGTGCTCATACATCAAAATCACACAATGACCCTTCATTGCATCTCAGCTCAAAACTCTCAACTACCTCTACCAAATATTATCTAAGACAAAACATATGATATAACTTATGATATATCATATGTGATATAACTGATATAAAGACAGATAACTGATTATGGCTGCAGGCTACACACACACTTACATCTTCATTCTGTATCATGAAGAAGAGAAAAAAATGGAGATAACAGTAGAAATGACACTCAAATGTGATTGCAGCAGATATTAATAGCTTATATTGTTAATTTCATTGTCTATGTTAACAGTGACAGCAAAGAAGTAACAACAGTCTGTTTTACCTACTAACACTAACCATAACCCCTACCCTAATCCTAACCCCTACCCTAAACCTAACCCCTAAGCCTAAAGTGATGGAAAATCTCTACCCAAAACTCTCCACCAGTAGTTAATATATCAATCCTGCAGATAATCTACCTATTGAGTATTGTAGGCCAGTTTCAGAACAATCTAAAGGGAATAGACTACATATGATCATACACAGCAAAGGATTAAGTACAATCAAAAACAAAGTATTTTATTTGATCAGTTACGACAGCATTTTTGCATTTAAAACATTTCAATTTAATAAAATGAAATCTTATATTTCTGCCCTGTTAACCTTTCTAGGTTTATGTCATGCATCTAGAAAGCTATTTTGAGGTCTTGTAAGAGTTTTGGGTTTAAAAAAGGAAATGTAACAACTCATGTTAATTGATTTATACTGCAGTGGGTATGGAGGCATTCCAGAACCTACCTGCGATGGTGATTTGGGTCGAGGAGGGCCGGGTGATGCTGGCCTCAGTGTGTGGTTAGGACTATCAACAGGACTACCTTCTGGACTCTCATCCTCAGGAGGTGTTGGAGTCCTCGCTAGACGCAGAGGGCCCGAGTCACTGCAAATGACATCATATACATATTCACTCTTACACACAACTGCAAATGACATTTTGCATTGTCTATAATGACATATAATGACATTTTCATATTGTCTATAAATGAGTAAGTTCAAAGCTGATGTAGAACTTCAGATCTTTCTTTATTCGGTTCAACACGTTACTGCACACACTTCTTCGTTCTCCCTTGCCACTGCTCAACATTTACACAAGAGCTCCCCCTGCTGCCTCTATGCAGACTCACTAAACAATACTACAAATAATAACAGATTATTCCACATTATCCACTTTTACATGCACCTATTTACACAATTTGTATTTGCATCTAATGAGTTTTTTGTTATTTTCACTCCTATCAGCAATTAAACATGCATTCTTTCTGCCTTTGACTTTATTCCAAGTACTGCAGTGCTTCTGTGGAGATAATATTGTTAGGTTAGGGTTAAACATACCTTGTCTTTCTTCTATAAGAGAAGGACTAACCGAACTGTACCACATCAATTGTTGATTAATAGGAAGAACCATAAAATGCTTTAAAATCAGAAGGTGGCTCTTCAGAAACATTTCTAATTTAAATACACTGGAAATGCACAAAAGTGAAATATGGAGTCCTGCAAGGCTCCATCTTAGGACCACTATTATTTACATTACATATGCTACCATTGGGCATAGTTATAAACAAACATGGTGTCAACCTTCACTGCTATGCTGATGACACTCCACTTTATATATCAGCCAAACATGATGACAAACACAAACTAGGAAAAATTGAGGCCTGCGTAAAAGATGTTAAATGCTGAATGTGTCTAAACTTCCTCCAACTTAATGGTGACAAAAAGGTTCTTCTGGGCCGGAAGGCCACAAGACAGAAAATATCTTGCAGACTTCCCCATTACACCTGGCTCAGTAGCCAACAATATCAGCGTCACATTAGACTCTGACCTATCATTTGATAAATACATAGATAATACTACTAGGATAGTAGTATCCTAGCTTTTCTCCACAACATTGCCAAGCTAAGAAATGCATTATCCCAGCATGATGTAGAAAAATTGCTACATGCCTTTGTTAGCTTCAGACTATACTACTGTAACTCATTACTGTCAGGATGCTCAAATAGGAATCTAAATAAACTTCAAGTAGTTAAAAATGCTGAGTTCTGACTAAAAAATTCGATCATATCAGGCCAGTCCTATCAGCCCTGCATTTTGCTCCCAGTTAAAATTTTAAATTTCTTCTACTGACTTATAAAGCATTGCATGGGCTCGCTCCTGATTACCTCCAGGAACTTATCTCCTATTATGAACCCCCACATCTACTAAGATCACAGGGTGCTGTCCTCTTATTAGTTCCAACAATTAATAGCAGCAGGGGGAAGAGCCTTTTCTTATAAGGCCCCCCCAACTATGCTCCTGCACTCCCTGGTTTTCTCGTCTCAGTACCCTGGCGCTGCTCTTCGAATTTGAATAAAGAAAATGGAATTGATGAGGTGGTCTCTTAACGCAATTGACACTATTTTTTTTATGAGGAGTCATGGGGCGGGAGAACCCACATGTCTGGACAGAACGATCTCAGCTGGATATGTGTTCGACCCATGGTGGACGTGGCATGGTTTGTGTCTCACTCCTCTCCCTAAAAGATGTTGAGTATGTTTACTTATTTGGAACAATGATCACTGGGTGTCTGTTGTGGCGTTGCCCTGGTGTATTGGGAAATTAAAATAGTGGGGTCAGTTATCGAACGCTCATGGAAATTGCCCAACATGATTGATGCGATGGGTTGAGCTGTCGGAACGCAGACTGTGATTGTTAGTAAAAGCTTGGATTCGATCATGGAGGGTCTCGCTGCTCTATGTACGAAGTTGGATCAGTTGGAAGACTGCTGACTTAAGAGGAGTTTCATGTGCTCAAGGACAGGCTCCTTGCTAAATTATTCATTCTTGCTTATCTACATTGGCTCCCAAACAAAATTCTCCCTGAAGGTCAACATCATACCTGCTCCTTCTTCCACACAGAGACTGTCAGAGGAGGGCCCTCACTTTCCCCCGCGAACTTTGACACAAAATCTTTGCACCAGGCCTCTGGCTCCCCCCTTCCCGTCTAGATGAATCACACCTCTCACTGCTTGACAGTGTTATCAATGCTTATATGTGCTATGGGGATTTTTTGTGTGTTCACAGACTGCGAGAATAATCTGTGATCATATTTTTTTTATCTCCTCCTAATGTTTATCTCTCTATGTTTCTCTCTATGTGAACGGTGGCGAGTCTCTGATGCTTTACACCATGGACCCGGAGGAACTTCCCATTTGTGGGATCAATAAAGCCTATTCTATTCTATTCTATTCTATTCTATTCTATTCCATTCTTCTAACCTTCCAGAATGTATTCGGGACTCTGACACAGTCTCAATCTTTAAGTATAGGTTGAAAACTTTTAGTTTAGTGTTTGGTAATTAATGTGCCCCCTTAGATAAAGGTACAGATCCAGGGGTTCATGGGCGAAGGGTTTTATGGTAAACTGCGGCGCTGGAACTGTCATCCTTTCACTGCACGTGATCACTAAAGTTTGTTGACAGTGTAGTGGATGGATGCCAATATCTCAGAATGCTCCCAAGTCTCTGTTACCTTCTGGTACTGCCTTTTTAGCTAGGCTATAATAATTTAATGCTGGAGTTGCTACCACACTCAAGAAATGTTAAGATTTCCTTTGTCCTGCATATGATCCCATACAGATAAAATATTCCCTCTTTTATTTTTCCAAATGGTTGCCCGCCTACCCAAGAAATACTAAGATGAGGAGAGACAAGCCTTTCCTGATATCCTGCCTAACTAGCTGTGGATGAAGGATCAACCCACTGCACTGGCCCCTCTCCCCACCCCAAATTCTCCCCTGCTATGGCTGTATCTCTGCAGCCCTGGACTACTATTACCAACCATCAAGAAGTTTAGGACTGAATAAGAATTACTTAGAGAACACATGTATATAAATACACACAAATATGCGAATTATTTATCATTCCCATTTTTTCTTTGTTTATGTATCTCTCTAATTGTTGTTATGGTGACCGTCATCGGCCTAAGGAGGATGGGTTCCCCCCCTGAGTCTTGGTTTCTCTAAAGGTTTCTTCCTCATGCTCTTAGGGAGTTTTTCCTTGCCTCTGTCATCCTTGGCTTGCTCACTGGGGGCTTGGACTCTTGTAAAGTTGCTTTGTGACAACAGCTGTTATAAAAAGCCCTATATAAATACATTTTAATGATTTATTGAAATGGCGCCTTATCCTGCTGGAAATAGCTATCAGAAGATGGGTACACTGTGGTCATAAAGGTATGGACATGGTCAGCAACATTTTTCCAATCTTCTATTGTCCAATTTTGGTGAGCCTGTGCTAATTGTAGCCTCAGTTTCCTGTTCTTAGCTGACAGGAGTAGCACCCGGTGTGGTCTTCTGCTGCTGTAGCCCAACCACTCCAAGGTTCAGAGATGCTCTTCTGTATACCTCGGTTGAAACTACGTATTTGAGTTTATTATTTGAGTTTATGTAATGGTTATTTGACTTACTTTTGCCGTTCTGTCAGCTCAAACCAATCTGGCTATTCTCCTCTGACCTCTGGCATAAACAAGGCATATGCGCCCACAGAACTGCCGCTCACTGGATATTTCCTCTTTTTCAGAACATTCTCTGTAAGATGGTTGTCATGAAAATCCCAGTAGATCAGCAGTTTCTGAAATATTCAGACCAGCCCATCTGGCACCAACAACCATGCCATGTTTAAAGTCACTTAAATCACCTTTCTTCCCCATTCTGATGCTCGGTTTGAACTGCAGAAGTTTTGGCGATGTCTACATACCTAAATGCATCGAGTTGCTGCCATGTGATTGGCAGATTTGGCATTAATTGGCAGTTGGACAGGTGTGCCTAATAAAGTGGCCGGTGAGTGTATAAGATCCTTAATGTTGATGATCTTCTTAAGGCATATACAGAACATATTGAGGGAAGGTTGGACATTAAAGACTCACCTTGGGGCCCCTTGGATTGTGAACATTTTGTCTGAATGTTGCTCAGCAAGCCTGTTCATCACCTCATACAGCTTATGACAGAGCTAGAAAAAATAAACCAAAACACTTACTCATGGTGTATGCATATCAGTCAATTTAAACAAAGTCAAAATGGATGCAAAGCAATTGATCCAGTGTACCTCAGCTTTTTTCTCTCTGTAATCATAATGCTGTGAGGTGAAGTGGATTGTGCATGAAGCATGAATAGAGATTTTGCTCTTCTATGATGTTCATGAGAGCAGACATAAGTGAGTTTGTGAGTTGCTGACTTTGCCACACACCCATAATCAGCTGAGATTCAGACTGTTGAACTCTTGCACACACTATTAGTATGTGTGTGTGTGTGTGTGTGTGTGTGTGTGTGTGTGTGTCTGTACACCACAGAGAAATGTGAATGCTTACATGGGTATTAGTAATGTATTAGTAATTAGTAATGACTTACAAAGGAGATCTCCCTGTGGAATTTTGCTTCTAGGCTGCTGACACTCTTGAAGGTGGTCACGTAAAATCCCACTCGACTGCAAAGACAAATGTTGAAATTCTATTAGAATATGTACAGGATTGCATTCCTACGAGACATATCCCATTAGAAAAGGGGCAGCCATGGTCTGGTGGTTAGGGAACCGGTCTGGTGACTGGAGGGTCTTAGGTTTGGTTCCCAGGCCTGGAGCCATGACTGAGGTGCACTTGAGCAAGGCACCTAACCCCATCTGCTCCCCGGGTGCCGGGCTAGGGCTGCCCACCGCACTGGGCACGTGTGCACCACAGTCCCCTAGTAATCACTAGTGTGTGTGTGTGTGTGTGTGTGTGTCTGTGTCTGTGTGTGTGTGTTCTAACTGCACAGATGGGTAAAAGCAGAGGACAAATTTCGATTGTGGTGAAAATCACAATTGACAAAAAAAAATAAAAAAATAAATAAATATAAGTCTATGAATGCACGGCATCTGCTGTTTTGGTCTTATGTCTTTACTTCCTTGATCTGTTTACAGTATTCCACTCCTTTTTAGTGTAGTTCTCACACTTTCAGCTCTTCCAAGATTTATTATAATTTTTCTGTGTATGTATACAGTATATTGCTTACAATATACAATTACAGTAGTTGTTTCTCAGCCTGAGTAGTTGTGCATTTGCCAGTGTAGTTGTGTATTTGCCAGTGTGGTTGAGTATCTGCCTGTGTGGTTATGTATCTGCCTGTGTGGTTGTGTATCTGCCTGTGTAGTTGTGTATCTGTCTGTGTCCTGTTAATGTCTTATATTCATGTTGGTCATTTAGTTGTTGACTCCTGACTTTGGACTGTTCTCATGACCCTGGTATTGGATTCACTCTTAATAAATAATAATAAATCTGCGTTTGTGTCCAGGTTAATGCTATGAATTGACATGGCATACTGCCAACCATGGCCACACAGTTATCCACATTTTTCAGCTTATAGTTTTGGGGCAATACTGCAGCCTGCTTATTAAATTATGAATTATTTCTTTAAACAATTAGTCTCTGTGTATTACACTCTGACACTCTCTGTTAGAGGTCTGCACTCCTGCGGTAATCTCGTGGGTCCTGTGGGACCCGTCAGAATATCTTGCGGCGCGGGACAGAATTTATTTGTTACTGGCAGGAGCGGGAGTTTAATTAGTCCAGGCAGTGCGGGAGCAGGACCGCATATACATGTAGAAAAATCCCGCAAATTAATAAATAGTCTAGAAAATGATAATATTAACAACGCAATGATTTCCATGCATAAGGAACAGGACGAAAACAACTAATCATTCAGTAAGTAAGCAATAAACTAATTCAAAATATTGGCTAAGCAACTGATCACGTGAACATGAAGTGTGCGTCATTTTGTCATTTTGATACAGAAATGGCAGAGACTGTGTAGACGGTCAACCAGTTTCAGCTGTGGAAAATTAAATTAAAACAGGCGAATACACCACAATTAAGCCAACTACAGGAAAGTCTGATGTATGGAAGTCATATTCCATTGTAATTAATGGAGATGGAAATCGTCTACCATTTGCTTGTTGTGATACATGTCAGAAAGTGTTGGTGTACGTCACCTGACGGCATGTGTTTGGACTGTGGTAAGAAATGGGACAGCACGATCCATCGCTATATTGCTGTTTTAATAAATACATAAGAAAATTTCAAGTACTAAATTTAATTAATTCAAATCATATTAGGATTGTGGGCTGGGGCGACAAAAATGTGTATGTGGCGGGCGGGTGCGGGATTAAAACAAGCAGGAGCGGGCGGGAGCGGGATTAAAACAAGGGATTTATTGGCGGGAGCGGGACTAAAACAAGCGGGAGCAGGCGGGAGTGGGATTAAAAAAGCAGTCCCGCGCAGACCTCTACTCTCTGTGTATTACACTCTGCTCCTGTGTCCATTCACACCATTCATGGATCCATTTTTCTGTCACAGAGCTCTAGTTGTATCAGTTGCAGTGTACCAGTGTAAGCTGACTGAAGGCACATTTTATGTTTACACCATAAACAAACTGATAAAGGACCTCAGCACTGCTGAAAATGACTACCATGTATGACTATGGTTAGTCTTAACCCTAGTGGTAAATTACTTTCAATAAATAAAGATTCAATAAATGACAGCATACCTCAGTATAGTTTGGTATACCTCAGCATAGACCAGAATACCTCAGTATAGTTTGGTATACCTCAGCATAGATCAGTATACATCAGTAGCGTAGATGCTATAGTGATGATGCCATGAATGTGCAGTGTTCACATGTTTTGAATTATGTAAGTAAGAATATTAAAACATTATATTTGACAGCAAAAATAATGAATTAAAATGTGATCATAAAAAAAAAAAACCTTAGAAAATCACCCCAAATTAAGCAGTTATTCAAGTTTAAGTCCCATTAAGACTCGGTTATCTCAGTGCAGTTGTCACATCTGGTTCTGCCCCCTTCGCCTCTATGAGCTGTCTTCCTGTTGTCCTGGTCTGCGTGAAGTGTTTTGCTTTCTCTAGTCCCGCCCCGTTTCCATGGTTTCCCTGTTGTCTGTCACGCCCCATCCTGTGTTTCCCTGCCCCTTGATTATTGCCTCCACCTGTATCTTGTTTAGTCTTGGCATCTCTGTGTATTTATTCCCCATCGTGGCTGTTCTCCCTTGTTGGTCATTGTCTGTAAGTTGATCTTCGTATGTTCTTCCTATTCTGCTCACAGTTTCCTCTGCTCAATCTCCCTGCCTGAATCCTGGTTTGTTCATGTGTGTCGTGTCACTGACTGTCCAGTTCAGTTGCTTGGTGTGTTCTGGTTGTTTGTGTCTCTATCCATGTTCTCCGTTTCCCTTTTGATTTACGATCCTGTTTCCCTTGTTATAGTGTATGTGTATGGTCACAGTGTATGGAATTTCCTCGTACCTGTTAATGGTGTAGCCCAGTGTTATGTGGAGTATCCTAGCCCTCCGTGTTCATCCTGATCTGTTAGCGTTAACCTCGTTGTTCGTGGTATTGGAAGTTGTTGTCATTATTGGTGTTACTAGGTATTTGTTTGTGTCTTACTATTTTGCTGTGTCTACATTTGTAAACTCCGTATTCTTGTGTGTTCCCCTCTGCCTGGTTTTCTTCCCCTGTGTCATTGCCTGTCTTATTTCTTTAATAAATTAATTTAAAACCTGCATTTGCATCACGCCTGCCTTACCCTGTCATAACAGCAGTGATCTCAGTGCAGTCTCACCTGTCCCACAGGGTGGGCAGTTCGTCCTGCAGATCCACATTCAGGTCATCAAATACCCTCTGGGCTTTTTTCAAGTCTTCCTCTGCCTGTATGGGAAAACAAATGAAAGATCAGGTTCCTGCATAGCCATGTCAGTGGAGCACATGGTAATCTCCATGGTAATCTGGTAATCTCTATAAGGTTTTCCAAGTTTAAGATGCCATTTGCCATACTGCCCCAAATCATTAGGCTTTGGTCTGTAGATATGCTCAGCGAACCCAAAGTGTAAACAGACTTTCTCCTGTATGAAGTGTTTAAAGCATTTTAAAGCCTGTACCTTTGCAACCTTTTTATCATTCTTAATGCCAGATGTTTGCAGGGTCTCAAGATGGTGCCTCGCACTATCATAGTCAATTAGCTTTCGGCTTCGTTTTGCCACACGCACCTACAGAGGAGATACACAATTACAGTTACCTGTTGCTAAGCCCCAACAATTAGCCACATGCTTCTAGATGAACAATACCTTGATATCAGGGAATTTAGCCAAATATGTGTCCAATGCAATGAGTGTAGAGTCCACCAGTTTCTCATGGAAATCTTCCCACAATGCATCACAGTTCTAGGGGAGAATGAAGAATTTGCTGAATGCATACATTACAAAAGGCATAGGAATGAGAAATAGTGTTCCATTACAGGTGGACACATCATCACATCCACCAAGGGCATGGGTGGGGTGAGTCTCCCACCTCTAAGAATTGTATGTCCACGAGTCTCTCATTCTGAGTTGGATGCAAGACTCAAAACAACCAAATTAACATTTATCTATGATTTTGTGCATCACCAAGCACAATTGCAACTTAGGATTTGAGTTAAGTTTACGGTTTGGGATATAGCAAGTTAGAGTAAGAGTTGAGTTAGGGTTTGGGATATAATTAGGGTAAGGGTTAGGGTTTGTCGTGACCCTGTAAATCTGCTGATAGATTCATAGGACTGAAGCTCCACCCACCTTCCCAATGCACATCACATCATCCCTGCCGTGCCAGTCAGGCTCATAGACCTCGTGTAGTGATTCTGTCAGATTCATGGAGGCCTGCTGCATTCCTGCAATGTTACCACTCATCACTCTCAACCAATCAACTGTAAGCATTTGTGGAGGCTGCCTCATTTATGAGTTGTTGTCAGTGTGTTTATGTATGTGTGTGTTTGCATGTGCACATGTGCAGATGAGTCACCTTTCACAGCTGCTATATAAGCTTTCATCTCTCTCTGTAGCCGGGAACCCTCCGTCTGTGACCAAAAAACAAAATTAGACTCGGAGCACAGAATGCCTGGCACATGCAGATTAATATTTACATGTGATTGGTGAAACAGTGCAAAGGGTTCCTGCTAAACATTATACTTGTCTGATCTGGGGAGGGGAGGGGAGGGGAGGAGGGAGGGGAGGAGAGGGTTTCTCTTGTTCTAAGCCACAGCAGGTTGGTGCATTCAGCTCCAATCAGGATTAGAAAAACCAAGCTAAGGAGCAGGGATTAGACTTATATGACATAGATGCATAAGCAAAAACACAAGCACACACTTTTTCTTCACATTGTTTGTCCTGTACAGTCTCCATCCTAATACACACTAGTAATAATAATACTGTAATATAAACTACTCAAAACAATCAAACTCTGGATCAAAGATTACCACAAATTCAACACAAGTAGTCCCAAGGGAAGTCTTACTAGTGAGAATGGTGTGTGTGTGTGTGTGTGTGTGTGTGTGTATGAATGTGTGTCTCCTCATTGTCACAGCCTTCACTTCTTAGTTTGTTACTTGTTAAACATGCAGCTGCCTTTAAATCTGTAGTTAGTGTCTTTGTTAACATGTTTACTTCCTGTGCAGTAGTGTGTGTTGTCAGTGTTTGACCATTGATTTGTAACTAATGTGCTTTATCAACTGTCTGCTGCCTGGTGTGTTCGGTGTTATTATCTTTGTTCCTCATGATTTTTGTTTGTTTACATGTCTGTGCAATATCCCTGGAGACCAGAATTTCCCCCTATGATTAAAAGTACAAAAACATTCAAGGAATGTTGGATTATAAAGTTATTGTTATCATGCTATTATGTTACAATGGCATAGTTAGTTATAATGTTATGTTATAATGTTTTATTATTATGTTACTGTATACTGTTGGTTATAATGTCTATAATGTTACAATGTTATTATGTTATAATATGGTATACTGTTATGTTATAATGTTATAATATGTTATAATAACATATTCAAAAAAGTGTGAGATGTCCTGACCAGGTGGTTTGTGTATGACACACCTCCTGTCTCTTGAAGTTCAGCACACACTGTTCAAACTGCTCATCCTTTGTCTCGTCTGCCTTCCCAAGCTTCTGCAGCACCTGGTGGAGAGAAAGAGAACACACACACAAACGCACGCACACGCACACACTGATGACGAAGTTTTCTGTCTTACAGTAAACAAAACGTTAAAATGTTATACGTGCTGGTTCTCTAACCAGCAGACAATTACTGCCCCGGGAGCCCCATTACTGCCCTGGGAGCCCCATTACTGAACAAGGAGCACTTCTAAAACAATCCACAAACACACTGTTGGAGGCTTAGTTTACAGTGACTGAGGATTAGGGTTAGGATTAATGTTATAGGGTTACAGGGTTACTATGTTAACCTCATGCACTCTTAATCATGTCCCTGTCATTTCAAATAAATCTACTACACTACCAACATTATCTCATGTACACAACTAAATTCCAATCTCCACTACAATATGATCTCGGTTACCCTAACCCTAGTTCCAGACACACACACACACACACACACACACACACACACACACACACACACACACACACACACACACACACACACACACACACACACACGTGTACACTAGGGATGTGGAGATTCACCGGTACACATGTCTGCGATTCGACTGCACCGGTAGATTTGCATCGGGTTTAATTTGCGAGCGAATTCACGATGCATCGCCTAGCCTTTTTGCATCGGCAAATACCATGATTAAATCGGGTGTTTTGTTTTCCAGTATCTATTCCTTATTCTAACATTTTCAGAGGCAATATACTTTTTATTTTTATTGATTTTTTTTTTTCGAGGCAACATAAATACACCATCGTTTCCTCAGGTACTGACGCAAGCACGCAGACGTACACAACAAAGATGGAGGGAAACGAGAGCATTAACAACGACAAAGATATTTAATGCACCAAAAAGACACACAAATTAAACCTGTGGCAATATTTCGGGTTTTTAAGCGATGTGGAAACGGCATAAGAGCCGCACACTGTACCAAAATTGATGAACAGATAACGGCGCATTGGGCTAAAATGGGCCCGCAGTCTTGCAAGAACAAAGATGCAAATGTTGCACAGTAGGAGAGACAACGCAAACACCAGGAGTGTTTCTCCTCTCGATTGTACTGCTGATGAACTATCTATAACAGACCATTTCCTCCTCTCATTTAATGTCAAACTCTCTGTCGATCACAAAACTTTCTCGTCTCATTTCCTTCCGTAATATTAAGGACATTAACTGGGATTAGTATTAACTCTAAAATGGCGTTCAGCGGCACGGCGACCGGAAGTCATTCATTTTCAATGAGAGTGAGCGACACCAAGCGACGCGACGCGAAGTGAGCGATTCGAGCGACGCGAACAAGTTTTTTTTTAATTATTATTATTAAATCACACTTCACAGAGGTAAGTATACAACGAACAGTATACAAAAACATAACATACAAATGAGCCAGACGAGCCAGGGGTTGTCTACATTAAACAAACAGGTTATAAGTGGAACATACATTCAAAGTTCTGATAGCCTTCTTGTTTGTTGAATCAGCAAGCAATTTGAAATAATATTCCATTTCCTTTCTGAATACCAAAAAACAAGGGGTCTTCCCACCAAACTTACTTTTATGAATAAAAAATTTAGCTTGAAGCAAAATCAAGTTTAGTAAAAAATAGCATTTCCCTTCTTTCTTGGCATACTTATGAAAGCCAAAGACAACATTTTCCCAGTATAAAACAAAATCTTTGAGGAGATGATCAATGAAAAATCTGCTGAGGTCTCCCCAAAATTGTTTGCTCTGCGAACAATGCCAGAATAAATGAACCACTGTTTCTGGATGGGAGTTACAGAAAGAGCAATTTGTGTTGATGTTTTTCTTGAATTTTTGCATATAATGGTTGGCATGGTAGCATTTATGTAAAATCTTATATGATATCTCCTTAACTTTGTTTGTAATTAAAAATTTATGTGGGAGCATCCAAACTTTTTCCCAGTTAATGTTGTTGCTGAGGCGACTCCAATATGCAGTTATGCGACGCGAACAAGTTGAGCTTGGCTCAACTTTATGCAAATGAGCAGTGACGCGCGGCGGTGACTACCAATCAGAAAGTATGTTTGCACCCTCCTCCGAAACCGCACCTCTGACTTTGGTTCCTACTGATTATTTGTTCCGATTGCAAAATTGAGGAGAGATTAATAGTGGCTGTCTCTGGATGTCCCGCACTTTACGATGTTTATTTTTGGAGGGAATACTGTTCATTTGTTAAAAAACATCTGCAATAAATTAGCGTAAACCCTATTATTGGTTATGATTTTTTAAATTCCTGTTTGATCTTCGGGTCTGGGGTAAAAAGTAAAAAAAATACATAAATATATTAGGGATGCACCGAAAATTCGGCCACCGAAAATTTTCGGCCGAAATGGCTTAAATTAGCATTTTCGGTTTTCGGCCGAAATACTTTCATCACCGAAACAACACGGCCGAAACAATGTGCTGTGATGACGCAAGCAAAAATCGCCTGCACGTGTTTATTTTGATAAAGCTAGCAAAAAAGTTTTCCAGTGATGGCGCCAAGGCAAAGGACATTACACCAAAAATTATGGAACTCGTTGCCTTAGACGATCAGCCGTTCTCTGTCGTAGGGATTTCGTAGGCTAATAGAGCACATTGAGCCCCGTTATGTTTTGCCGAGCAGACGACATTTCTCAGAAGTGTGTTTACCTGAGCTGTTGTTGCAACTCACGTCACGTTTTTATGAGAGAATTTATATTTATCTTTCAGGCCAGTCAGTTCTAATTAAATTTAACTCGTATAAAATACATATATTTATCCTCTCAGATAAAAACGGTCTGCAAGCGAGTTAAATTTAATTAGAGGTCGGCCGTTGTCAGCGGTATCGCCGTTAACGGCCCACCACTAATTTTACTTTATAATATGCATTACTGTAATGTCAGTGCTAAATAAATATTTTCAAATCAAATTTTGTAGTTGATTTATTCTTTGAATAGCAATGCCTTGATTTTAGTGAGGTTAGCCATAAATCCAATGTTACTAATAATTGGCATAATGTATTTCGGTGTTTCGGCTTTCGGCCTTGGTTTCCTCATTTTCGGTTTCGGCTAAGAATTTTCATTTCGGTGCATCCCTAATATATATATATATATATATATATATATATATATATATATATATATATATATATATATATACTGCGTAACACTGTTATGCAGAGTTAATATTTAATATGCTTCTCCTACGTGTTGTGAACGAAAAGAAACCGTATGGACCCTCTCGACCATACGGTCCGACTCTGTCTTCATAAAAGAAACTCGACTTTAGCCAACTAACCTTGGTTATTTATTTATTTATTTATTTTTAACGGAGTTGAGTCCGTTCCGAGACTACAAGAAGGGAGGCTAGTGGCTCACCTACTCTACAGCAAATTTTCCATGCCGAGAAGGGGGACAAGTACTGTATGCCCTCCCGTGGTCTGTAATGTGGGGGAGGGGAAAGAGTTACAGTGGCACCATCTTCATTCAGAGCATGAGAGTTCGCACAGACTCGCTTCTACGTCCTTCTCCTTATGTTCCTGTAGGAGTGAGGTACCCTGCCATACTGACATCCTTCAGTGTCTGTCCCATCACTACAGACCTCACCTGTCACCCAAACCAAAGACTCAGTTCTTTTCTTTAATGGGGCTAATGAGTGACTATTGTTTATAAGTGAGTGTGATATTGAAATTTTGTGCTACTGTGCACTCTGGTGTTAGACCCAGAGTAGAGAGGTCGTTATTGCTTCTGTTAAGGCTTTGATTTTGCGGACTGAATTTCCTTGTCGCTCAAAGGGGAGGAGCAACTGACGAGCTGTATGCGTATGCTGTGTTATGATATAGTACACCTTGCGGTGTTTTCTTTACATGTTTTTTTGAAGATTTTTTTGTTAGTTATAAATATTCTGAATTGGGTATTGACTGTGTGTTTAACTGACATAGGATAAGAGTGGAGAAGTTGAAACTGCACAGGGAGATAGTAAATACATGGTAATAATAATAGTAATACAAATAAATAATCTATTGTGTTTTCCCCTTCACCATCGCCTGGTTGACCTGTGTACCTGCCTAGGAGTAGGGGCATCTCTCCTGTTTCACTAGATCTGAGAAGGGCAGGACAAACACCATAACTAGAGAGGTGTTCAGCGGGCATTTTTTCCTACTTCAGGTTCCACCATGATCACCCCAATACCTGAAGCCCCCCTTGTCACATCTCTAGCATTCACTCAGATAGTCCTTTGCAGCAAAACAAATACAAACAATCTTGCAAAGGTGAGTAGATGAGACCTAAAGCATCGGAAGTGAGTACCCAGATCCTGTCGCTTTCTCGGTCATCCTAGGCGAGGGATTTCCTCAAAGTGGTATCACACTACAACGCTGGTCTTCATTCTGTACTCGACTCCCTGGCTCCACTAAAAACTAAGTCTGTTTCACTTTCCCGTTCTGCCCCCTGGATTACGCCTGAACTTCGGCTTATTAACGCCAAAGGACGGCAACTTGAGCGGCTCCAAAAGAAAACTGGACTTTCTGTTCATTAAGACATGTAAAAAAATCACATGCTACACTACAAGGACTGTATTACTCAAACTAATTCCAATTATTACATTGATATAATCTGTTCTAATGAAGGTAATTCAAAGTCACTATTCTCATTATATAAGAATATTACTCAAGCTCCGGACTTTCTTCCTCCTCACACTCAAATGATTTCTGTAACTTATGTCCTTCTTCAATTTAAAAAATTCAGAAAATCCACCACCACCTTAGTTTACAACCCACTTCCAATCTTATCTCTGAAATCTCTCCTCCCACTTAATCCTTTTCTTTCTTTCATCTCCCTTCCATCTCAGAAATCTCAGATATCATCTGGAAGCTTAAACCACCCACCTGTCAGTTAGACCCTCTCCCCTCAGTGTTAGTAAAAGCCTGTCTTCCATCATTGGTCTTTATTATTTCTACCATTATACATTCTTCTCTTTCCACTGGAACTGTTCCTGCTTTATTCAAAACTGCAGTAATCACTCCTATTCTGAAAAAACCTGGTGTAGATCCCATCAATTTTATTAACCCAGTGGTTCCCAAACTTTTTCTGCCGTGCCCCCCTTTAGTAGATGAGAATATTTTTGCGCCCCCCCTACACCCCCCCCCCCCCCCATATTGACTAGGGATGTGTTGAAAACTTACAAAAACAATAGGTTCACAACTTTGGTCAAACATGAAAAAAATAAACTGCAAGAAACCTTTTAAATGGTTCAAGAATTCTAAATATAATTTAAAATAAATAAGGAGATGAAATAAGAGAAACAGCAAAACATATGCGGCTAGTTTGCAAGCGCAGACATCACGCAGAGCGCAAAGCATGTAACGGCCAGAAATATGTGTACTGTCTCTTTAAGGGAGCGAGTTGAGTGCGCGTATGGAATATTGTTGTTTTTTAGCTTTCTGCCGAGTCAGACCACTGCTCTTTATTTCATTTCTGTAAGTAACGCATTAAATGAGATTTGGACAACTCACCAGTTCATGTATGAACAGTGAAGTATTGCTGGAGCCCAGGTTTATTTTGGTCAACCAGCAAATAAACGGACTAAGTGGAATACCACCAGCGCGAGTATTAAGGTTGAACTAACTCCGAAAAGCAAGCAATACAAGCATAGAATTAGACTGAATAGATCTGTTTTTATGGATCTGTCACATTGTCACCGATACCCGATCTAGAATTTTTTCAGATATTAATATCGGAATCGGTGCATCCCTAAGACACATGTGCACGTTTTACTTTCAAGCTCCGCGCCCCACCTAGGGGGCGCGCCCCCCACTTTGGGAACCACTGTATTAACCTATGGCCAATTTCTAATCTAACCTTCGTCTCCAAAATTCTAGAAAAAATAGTAGCAACCCAACATCACACATATTTGTCTCATAATAATGAACAGTTCCAGTCTGGTTTTCGCCCTCTCCATAGTACAGAAACTGCTCTGATAGATTTCACCAATGACGTCCTCATGGCAGCTGATTCAGGCTCACTCTCCATCCTTATCGTCCTTGACCTAAGTGCAGCATTTGACACCATATGTCACACCACCCTCCTCAATTGTTACAGTGGGTCGTCCAGGAGGACACAACTCACCTAATTACTAACACCTGTTTACTATCAGTGTGCACCCCTTCTTATGCCCACAGGTCATGCAGTCCAGTGCTGCACATTCCTTTGAGGACTTAAGTGTCTCCGACGTCCTGCACTACACTGTGCTTAAAAGGAGAAGTCTTTAAATCTACGCTTGTTCATTTGCTCTTTGTGAGCTGTGCATTTCTGTTGCTTTGCTTTGTGCTCGTTTAAGTTGTATTATTGTCATGGATTGTCACGTTGAGGACCCCGGCCCCTCCCTTTTGGGCGTGTGTTTACGTAGTCTACGTGCATCGTCTGCGTCTGTGGATATTCCGTGGTGATGGCTATGCCATGTGATAATCCGTCTCACCTGTGAATCGTCTCGTAATCACGTGGGGTTAATGTGGTTTGTCTATTTAATGTGCGCTCGCGCAGTGTCCTGTGCTCGTCGTTGTCTATAGTCTGCACGTTGTGTGCTTGTGTTTGTTTTCTGTGCGCCATTGCGCTATTATTTACAAATAAAACGTGTCGTTTGGACCGGAGACCTGGACTCGTGTCTCGTCCTTGCTCCAGCACCCCAACGTCACATGGATAATAAAACTCCTGACATGCAACCAGTGTCTCCGGCCGCCTCTATACCCCCGTCACATCAATAGGCTTTCCTCCATTGGTATCACTCAGACTCCCCTGAACTGGTTCAAATCATATCTCTCCAGTCGCACTCAAATTATTCAGATAAAAACATTTTCTTCTCCTGTTTTCTTCTGTCATTTCAGGTGTGCCCCAAGTCTCTGTCTTGGGGCCTCTTCTTTTCACAATTTACCTCCTCCCCCTTGTCATATTTTTCATAAACACTGCATTAACTTTCACTGTTATGCGGATGATACCCAGCTCTATTTTTCCTGCAAATCCACTCTCAATGTTCGGTCCACCTCCCTTACTGATTATGTAGCGGATTTAAAATCTTGGTTTTCTGCTAGCCTACTTAAACAGTGAAAAAACTGAGGTTCTACTCATTGGCAAAAAAGGACATTATCCAAAACCAACAGTCTCTCTGTTGATATTGAAAATTGTTCTGTTTCCCCTTCCCCTCAGGTAAAGAGTTTGGGTGTCATCTTCGACAGTACTCTCTCGTTCCAATCTCACATCAATAACATGACCCGGTCCGGCTATTTTCACCTGAGCAAAATCAGTTGTTTTCGCCCCTCCCTTCACATGCCACTGCCATCCTAGTTCATAGCCTCATCACTTTGCGCCTTCATTATTGCAATTCCCTCCTTTTCGGTCTCCTACACAAATCTCTCCATAACCTTCAACTGGTCCAAAACTCAGCTGCCCGTATTATCTCTAGAACCTCTTCCTTCCACCATATCACTCCTGTTCTGTCACAGCTCCACTGGCCCCCAGTCAACTTTTGTATAGACTACAAAATCATTCTTCTCACATTCAAGGCTATACATAATCTCGCTCCAGCTTATCTCACCAATATTCTCAATGCTGCTACTCCGTCTCGCACTCTCAGATTGTCCTCCTGTATTCACCTGACAGTTCCCCCTGCCCGTTTCACCACCATGGGGAGTTCCCCCTGCCCGTCTCACCACCATGGGGAGTAGACCTTTCAGCTGCTCTGCTCCCTGGCTCTGGAATTCTCTGTCACTTGATTTAAGGAACATAGAATCACTTCCACAATTTAAATCCTCACTTAAGACTTATCTGTTTAGGACTGCCTTTTGCACTTGATTAGTATTTTGTATTTTGCATTGTCACATTTTTAACTTTTTTGATTGCTGTGTTTTCATTTGTTTTGCTTTTAATGTTCATTTGTATTTATTTGTAAGGTGCCCTTGAGTGTCAGAAAGGCACCTATGAAATAAAATGTATTATTATTATTATTATTATTATTATTATTATTATTAATATATACAACATATATACAACATACATACAACACTACATATGACACTACATACAACATACATACAACATTACACTCAACACCACAAACAACACTACACACAACACAATATTCACTACACACGACACCACACACAACACTATATACATACAACACATACAACAGTACTCACAACACAGCTACATCTGCACTGTAATCATACTCCATGTGTATCTAACCCTAACCCATACATCTCCCTGTGGACAAGACAATGAGCCTCAACAGAAGCAAATGAGGGTGATGAAATTCACTGAAAAGTTAGCCTAGGTTAATTAACCCTAACCTTAGATTTATTAGAGGCAAATCCAAATATTTTATACCATATTTTTATTGGTATGTTATATATTATTTCTGTGTTGTAAAGCACCTTGTAGCCTTGGTTGGAAAGGTGCTATATAAATAAATTTTTACTTACTTACAAAGCCAAAATTATGGTTATTAAAATGGTCCAACAACACATAACCAATACAAGAAGAACAAGAACTATGAACAAGAAAACTGAAAGAAACAGAATGGAAAATGGACAATGACCAGCAACACACCACATGAAAACACACGCCACCTACACACAGACAAATGAAAACAAAACTAGGAACAGCTGACACCAATAATGAAGAGAGGAGAACTAAACAAGTGTTAGTCGTCAGAGTTAGGGTTAGAGTTAGTGGTTATGGTTTAGAACAGGGGTGACAAACTCATTTTGGTCTGGGGGCCACTTATAAAATTATAAAAATCTTTATACGAAATGAATTTTCCTTTAACTAAATATATTATGAACAACTTTCTACTTTTACTTTTTAAGAAAAATATGTGCAATTTTAACAACTTTTAGTTAAACATTTATCAGCATAAAAACATTATCACAGTGACATTTTCCACATCTGGGAAGATATTCTGAACACATGAACTTTCAATTTGTCTTGAAGAATCCGACACTGTCCACTTTTCTCTTTTTTGTCAAAGACATTTCACCTAAGAGGGTGCCAGGGTCAGCACTGACTAAAACTCGTAGGACAATATAGGAACTGCAGATTGTAAATAAAATGGAGTTTATTCTTCTAATTGTTCTAATGCAGATTTATTCTGCAGGCTGGACTGAACCCCCTGACGGGCCGGTTCCGGCCCGAGGGCCGTATGGTTGACAGCCCCTGGTTTAGAGGTTAGAGCATAACTAGCAGAACAAAAACAAAAGAGCACATAGAAATGAAAACCAGGATGTAAACAATGACAAGACAGGTAACCAATGAGACACAATAGGGAGGAGCCAACTGTGACAAATACACAAAATTACAGCCTTCTTTGAATAATACTATAAATCATACTGAAAATGTATGTTGTTGGGGAAAAACTAAAACTTATTAAACTTTGTCTAAGAACATTATTGTTGTTTATAACCAATTCTTAATTCATTAGGTCATAAACCTGAAAACACAGGTAGACACCCTTTGTCATTCATCAACAAATAAGAAATAAAGCTGCTGAGCTGCAGAGATGAATGGCTACAAACGAAACCCTAACTCTAACCCTTGCCCTAACCCTAACCCTACAAAAAAAAACAAGTCAGAACTTAAAATTACCAGTGAGCACAATCGAAGCCATAACAGAAACGCTTCAAAAACATGGAAGTGGACGTATCCCCATACTGGCCCATGCACAGTGAAGACAGAAAGGGGACATATACCCATACTGCCCCATGCACAGTGAGGACAGAAAGGGGACGTATACCCATACTGTCCATGCACAGTGAGGACAGAAAGGGGATGTTTACCCACACTGCCCCATGCACAGTGAGGACAGAAAGGGGACGTATAACCACACTGCCCCATGCACAGTGAGGACAGAAAGGGGACGTATCCACATACTGCCCCATGCACAGTGAGGACAGAAAGGGGACGTATCCCCATATTGTCCCATGCAGTGAGGACAGAAAGGGGACGTATACCCATACTGCCCCATGCACAGTGAGTGCAGAAAGGGGACGTATACCCATACTGCCCCATGCACAGTGAGTGCAGAAACATATACATATACATATGTTGCTCCTGTGCACAATGAAAAGCAAAGAGAAGCCCAAAGAATGCAATGTCAACCCTGCAATGGCACCTCATACCCACATTATACTCACATCATACCCACATTATACCCACCTCATAGCCACATCATACTCACATCATACCCACATCATACTCACATTATATCCACATCATACCCACATCATACCCACATCATACCCACCTCATACTCACATCATACCCACATTATACTCACATTATACCCACATCATACCCACATCATACTCAAATCATACCCACCTAATACCCAAATCATACTCACATCATACCCACATTATACTCACATCATACCCACCTCATACCCACATCATACCCACCTCATACCCACATCATACTCACATCATACCCACCTCATACCCACATCATACTCACATCATACCCACATTATACTCACATCATACTCACATAATACCCACATCATACCCACCTCATACCCACATCATACTCACATCATACCCACCTAATACCCACATCATACTCACATCATACCCACATTATACTCACATCATACCCACCTCATACTCACATCATGCCCACCTCATACTCACCTCTTACCCACATTATACCCACATCATACCCACATTATACTCACATTATATTCACATCATACCCACCTCATACCCACATTATACTGACATCATACCCACATTATACTCAAATCATACCCGCCCCATTCCCACATCATACCCACATTATACTCACAACATACCCACCTCATACCCACATAATACCCACATCATACTCACATTATATTCACATCATACCCACCTCTTACCCACATTATACTCACATCATACCCACATTATACTCACATCATACCCACATTATACTCACATCATACCCACCCCATACCCACATTATACTCACATAATACCCACATTATACTCACATCATACCCACCTCATACCCACATTATACTCACATCATACCCACATTATACTCACATCATACCCACCTCATACTCACATCATACCCACCTCACACCCACATTATACTCACATCATACCCACATTATACTCACATCATACCCACCTCATACTCATATCATACCCACCTCACACCCACCTCATACCCACATTATATTCATATGTCCTGGTGCCGGCCCTGCTCATACCCACCTCATATCATTACTCAATCATTCACACCTCTTCCTACAACAAACCAACAGTAAAACATGTTGGTGCCTCTTTTTTTGTGTTTTGCTGCCAGTGGCCATTCTTAAGTTCAGCGGTATAATGAATTCCAGAACACTTTAGCTGAAAATCTGGTTACCTCTGCCACCGGCTGAAACTGGACCGTATTGTGTCCAACAAGGCTTTGATCCAAAGCACATGTCAGACTCAACAAAGACATGACTGCAGCTGCACAATGACAAGGCTCTGTAATGGTTTTTTGCAAAAGTCTCTGCCAAAGGTTCTGCTGTTTCTCTCAGTATCCAGACTTTGAAAGTCTGTTGTCTCGATGAAAGGCTGCTGTCTCTACTGAAAAGGGCAAAACTCAAGAATCTCAGTTTATAAGACAAAACCCAAGAATCTCAGTGAGTTGGAAATGTTGTGCATGGAAGAGTACTACAAGATCTCACCTCAAGTATCCCCCTACCTTGTTAACAATTCCAGAAAAAGGATCCACCACATTCTGAAATTTGGGGTGCCAATATTTTTTAAATCTGCATTTTTATGAAAGAAATATATTCAAGACCACTATACTCAGAATAAACTAGAGGTGTGCCAAAAAATCGATTCATATATCAAAAATAGATTCTCATTTACTACCATTCAGAATCGATTTTAAATGTCCCAAAATCGATTCTAAGTCGTGGTGAAGTCTCGCGTTACGTAATTACAAAATTAGGCAGCATGTTCTGGGACACACTCATGCGCGGAAAAGTTTCAAAACACATGGAGGAAAGAGATATTCAACCTGTCTGGTCTTCATTTAAGGCAAAAATATGGGTTCATTTTGGTTTTTACCGAATGCCGGGGAAGACCGAACTGGACACAATAGCTCGTGTGCAAGGCGTGTGTAACGCGGTGAGCACGGGAGCGTTAATATAGAGAGGGGTGAGAAATAAGGGTGGACCCAAGTGCCGGCTCGCAAGATCAAGACGTTTGACACTCGTCAAACGAGAGGGAAACGCGCACAGCGACTCAGAACGAACAAACAAAACAACACGGGAGACTCAACGCGCAAGAGAATAGAAAGCAAAACCGTGTGGGCACGGAGTAAATAGAAACAAAAAACCAATGCGGAAAATACAACGCGTGAAAAATAACACTCAACCGTAGTGAGACGGGAGGAAGAAACAAAACAACAACAGTAACTAAAAAACAGCGCAGATAAATGCAACGCGAAAACGAAACCAAGAACACCAGCTGAAGTAACTGGCAAAAAACGCTGCAGCAAAATAAAACCCTTCCCAAAAATAAAGGCAAAACGGATAGAAAGACATACAGGATTGGGAAAACTTGAGATGGGTCAGAAAGCGACGCATGAGATACTCGAATAAGTAAAGAGAAAGCATAACAGAGAGAGGTGGCGAGACACCATTAAACGATAAGCAATCACAGAGGAAGCACAGACTGGCTGAGAACGTACGGTTACGTCGGTTTAGTCTGGGACTGACTCTGGTGCCCCTAGCGACGGCTGGGGGAACTGCATCCGAGCCAGCCCTGACAGCTCGCAAAATGAAGCTCAAGAATTTTGGTAACAACAAAAACCATTTTATTTTACCAAAGCACTTAATTTTTGTTAATTAAATGTGAAAGACACTTAATTGTCTGTATTTGTCGTTCTGTCTTGCAAAGCAGACTGTAGTAGATCATGCAGATTTTATATACTGAAGCAGACATTTTTATAAATCAAATCGTTTTTTGAATCGAAAATCGTTTTGAATCGAAAATCGATTTTTGAATTGAATTGTGGCCCCCAAAATCGGAATCGAATCGAATCGTGAGATAGTAAACAATTCCCACCTCTAGAATAAACATGTAATTACTTTTGTGGTGCATGTCCACAGTGCATTAAAAACTTTATTTTAGAGAAACTATCACAGTGGGCTGGCCACAGTCTCTAACGGAGACGCCCACTCACCCTCATCACCTACATTCCTCCCTCGGTCCCAATCACCATCCTGTTTTCACACCCGATCATTATCACCTATACCTGTTCCCCATTCCCTCTGACTCTATTTAAACCCACAGGTCCGGCTCTCCGGTGCAATGTTCATGCCTGTTGGGCCTGTCAGAGAAGAGATGCACTGTCAGAGCTGACCCTAGCTAACCCTAACCCTGCTGACATCCTCCTCAGTGCTCATAGACTGCCTGTGCTTTCAGTACTAGTCTGCACTTTTCTGATTGTGTACTGTGCTACACTCTTCAGGTTGTTTATCGCTATGTGGTGTGATGGACAGTAAAATCGTGCCTTTATCTGTTAAGCTTCCTGCTCTTTCATTCATTCTGTGACAGAAATACTTAAAAAATGTAATTGCCTGTAGAAAAACTGTAGAATCTGCAGCTCACTGTAGTATCTGCAGCTTGATAACATGGTTAAGCTGCATCCACATATGACACCATGACTCTCATGAAATGGAATCCCAAAGAGAGACGTGTACGCATTCAGATTGGCACTAGACTGGGACTACCGTCACTCCCGACAGCTGGGAGATACCGTGCAACAGAGGCCGCCAGTCTATGAAATATTAACCACGCATGAGCCTCAGGACCACAAAGAGACCATACACAGGCCTCAGGACCAGACAGAGAATACGTATGGCCCTCAGGACCAGAAAGAGACCAGGTATGGGCCTCAGGACCAGAAAGAGACCACCCACAGGCCTCAGGACCAGACAGAGACCAAGTACGGCCCTCAGGACCAGAAAGAGACCAGGTACGGGCCTCAGGACCAGAAAGAGACCAGGTACAGGCCTCAAGACCAGAAAGAGACCAGGTACAGGCCTCAGGACCAGAAAGAGACCAGGTTCGGGCCTCGGGACCAGAAAGAGACCTCGTACGGGCCTCAGGACCAGAAAGAGACCACACACAGACCTCAGGACCAGAAAGAGACTAGGTTCGGGCCTCGGGACCAGAAAGAGACCACACACAGGCCTCAGCACCAGACAGGGCTACGCAGAATCATGCTTTCTCATCCATACCAAGGCCTTCCATTCTCCCTCTGCCTTCCACAAATTTAATCTTAGCATGTGTCTTTTGGGCAACTAGGAAAAAAGGGGGAAAACGCAGGGAATACTGCAACTCCTATAACAAAGTGTTAAATATGCATGTGGTTTTGTGTTCAGTGAAATGGCTGTGGGTTGTATCCTTCATTGTATCATTTTAAACACTGAGTCCGTTTTCAGTAATGCCAGTCATAATAAAGGCTGTGTCTGTTTTCTGCCATAATTAATAGATGAACAGGGCTCGTCATTCATTATCATCGCAAGGACTTTAAATTCTTCTATCTGTAATTCTAATATTTAAATTTTGTTGTCTCTAATGCAGAGAGAAACTACTTTGTGCGATGTGTATAATGGATTATTGAATCAAAATGTTCAATGTTCAAACCTGCACATATTGCTAGAAACTGCAATGCAGATGGATTATAAGTGTTTGAAATGAATGGGTTAGGGTTGGCAATGAATGGGTTATGGTTGGGAATAGAAATGGGAAGAAAATGGGAAGAGTTTTGTTGCTAGGGTCAAACGAGGATCTCTTACACTTATCTCTTACACTTCTTATCATATTATCTGTCCTGCTACAGGCTCTCATCTTCCACTTGGGGTAAACCGTATGCCTCAACCTAATGACATTTGTCTGATCAAGTCCAATTCAGTCTTTCTATGTTACTGCAACTCAGGGCTTCTGGAAGAACAATGCAGTTTTTGTTTGTCCAGTAGCCTACATAGTGGCCAATCGTCCAGATGATTTGTATTGAGAGTGTTAAAACGAAAAGATTAATCATGGATAAAGCATTTTTATTTCTGGTTGTGAGTGACTGTGATGTGTGAAGGGAAACAACCATGATCTGTACTTCCTGTGTACCAGGCGCACAAAGATTTAATTTTTCACTGCCTCAATGAAAGTCTTGGCTTACTGAGAAGAACGGTAGATATTATAAGAAAAACAAATCCTCTTACTGACGCTACGACCGTGTGTGAGTGTATATATGTGTTTGTGTGTGTGTGTATATGTAAGTATGTGTATGTATGTGTATATGTGTGTGTATATGCAAGTACATGCATAGGTGCGTGTGTTTGCTTGTGTGTGTGTGTGTGTGCATGTGTGTGTGTGTGCGTGTGTGTGTGTGTGTGTGTATGTGAGTGTAAGTATTTGTGTATAACAGCACACTAAGTTATCTCTGTCTTTGGGTCACCACTGTATCTCCAACTAATTACAACAACTTGTGCTGGGACTGTGAATAAGCAAAGCCACACCAGACTTTAGCACAGGCCCACAGATAAAAGGCTTATTGGAGGTTGGCCAAATGTAGGCTCGACTCTATGCAATACCTATTCTGTTTGAGGCTATTCGATTTGAAACAAAGATAATCGCAAAATCATAGCGAGTTAAAGCACGGATACAAATGGACGATAAACGCCAGTCTTCGCAACGCTAATACCGCATAGGAGAGGGTATTGCCCCCCTCTAACACCCCCGCCCCCCCCCTCCCCCCCCCTCCTGACCTTGCAGGAATAAGATAATACTGCTTAAACACATGGTAGAATATCCTTTTACTTACTTTACGAAAACAAGAACACAGGAGGATGATGTATTTGGGGTTTGGTCTGAGCTACAGCACTATGTATGACAGCAGGTTTAAGTGTCACATTGTCCATTACACGTTATAATCCCCGTCAGAAGCCCGTATGTGCGCTCTGTTATACCTGAGGTCAACTGTTTTCCTCATGAGATCTTGCTTGACATAAATGGATTTATAAATCCCTGCACAGCATTGTATTCATGTTTCTACGCGGGAATAGCTGTCACGAAGTACCTTTGCATATTCGTTTTCAAATGGCAGTGCTGGATAAAATTGCAGCCCGGTATTGCAATTACAAGATGCTACGCAAATATTTGGTTGTTGTGCGAGCCGCAAATGAAAAATATGTTATTGTTATATTTACGATTAATGTAGTTGGAAAACAGAGGAAAATAATGTGTGTTGAGGTTTTTACGATCGACCATAATTGCCCCTTCTCCACCTATAACCACAGCATCTTCCGGACAGTTCCTTCGCGGAAATAAAGGTCGTATGACCTGTAAATACATTCATTACGAGCACGTCTTGGTTAGACTAAACGCTTTTATAACATATTGAGCCTCTTACCTTTTCTTGAGCTCGACTGAGCCTCTTTTGCACATTTTTGGCAAAAACGCCAGTCTTAATTTCAGCCATGGCTGCTGGTACTGAAACAAGCGGAGCGTTTCAGCACCTACAGGCAGGAGGAACGCGGAGGGAGGAACAGCTCTTAAAGGGAACTCCACCGATATGTTATATTTCAACTATTCAGTGGTTTGTGGATGTAATAACAGTTATTAAGAGTGTTTAGGTGTGTAATTCGCCGTTCTAGGGAAATGTGGGATTTAGCTACTGAGTCACAGTTGTTCACTAGGAAGCAGACGTCGTGATGTCCACACAAGAGATAGCCATTTCATCTGCTATGCAAATGCGCAGTATCAACAAAACTCATCCGTGACTATTCATCAGAAGACATCGCAGTTCCATCACATTTTCAGAATTGCATGGAGAGCTACGTGAAGAACTGCGCTCTAACAGTTACAAAAACAAATGTCGGAAATGCAGCAAAAAGGTGGGTTTTATTCGGTTGCCGTGTCCGAAATCGTGAAGTTGTGGCCAACCCATTCGACATGTTATGGAGCGGCACTCGCAGTCACTTTCTCTCGTCTGGCTCTCTGCTACCCATTCATATGACTTTATAGGTTTAAAATAAGTTTTATTATTAGTAGTATTAATAATAATGTAATAATAATAATAATAATAATAATAATAATAATAATAATAATAATAATACGGCACTTAGCCCACAAAAGAAGCATTTTTCGACAAAGCAGCACAATTCGTCTGAACAGATTGATATTGAGATCACAATGACCTTTGCCAAAATCAAATGCTCCTCACACAAGACTTGTTCCTTATTGAAGATATCCTGTGTCTAGTCTGTGGTTATTAAACCCTAAAACCTGAGCTGGTCTTTCTTCTTGTGATTAATTTGTGTGCTATCACAGTACGTGTCATATTCTCTGTTTTTAGTTATCTAATCAATAGTCTTTCTGAGAATAGGTTTTCCTTACAGTAGCAATGTAGCCTAAACTAAATAAATGATAATGTCGCCTACAACTGGCATACAACTGGAATGACTTGAAATAGAAACCATTTTACGAAAGGAATTATTTCATTATATTTTTTCTACATTCACAAAATCAGTATGGGAAACAATAAAACTCTTATATTTATCATAACATGCGTATTTGGTTCACCCATTTCTGTTAAACAAAGTGCGCAGCAAACACGCGTCGTGAACACTCCATTTATGACCATTTTATAACAAACTTCAGCCGCCGAATTAGGAGCTGCGAAGAAGTAACTAACTTCAGTGTCGTGAAACGTACTCAAAGCAATTAAAAGGTGGAGTTAATGTTCAACAATAATTTTAGATTTTAATACTGTGGCCTGTAAAAAAGTTAAGTTATCTAGTAGGATAAAGCAGGTAAATCGGTAATTTAGGCTAATTCACTCTCCGTATCAGGAGATCGCGCTATTTAATTAATACGTAACTACATATTATAGTATGTACCTTTATTATTCGGTGTTGGGTAAACAAACGTTACGCGGGGCTAAGAGTGGCCAATACACTTTAAAAACACTACAACTCCCGGCATGCTGCTGTAGCAGGAAGCTGTTTTCTTACTAGCTAATATGTTGTTTACATTTCATATGCTGTGGAAAACGGTAAGTAGATATACAGTAGATTACAATTTTAGGGAAGTGTTATGTTCCGTTAATTTAGCCAGTAGGGTATCACGTCGCTAGCTAGATATGTCTGTATATTTAAGCTTTATCTAAAATTGAGAGTGGAAGTACAGTTGATTTATTCTTCACGGAGCTAGCTTGTAAACCACAAGCAATCCACAAGAAAAGCACTTTAAACTGTTGTACTTTACCCGTGTTATATTAGATCATACGCACAAATATGTAGTGAGAATCAAAATGTAACTACACCTTAATGTTGAATAGCTCTAAATGTATTACTTATTCAAGTTAAAAATATTACGTATATATATGCATAGATAAAAATATGTTTGCTTGTTGCTCTGTTATTATAACACAAATTCTTTTAATTTGTTAGGATATTAAACCCACATTACTACATCAATCAAATATTAAACTATACAAGTGAATAAAGAAAAATAACATCAAAGATAGCACATTTACTTTGTTCAAAACTTTAAATATCAAATAACTGTGAAAATAGAAATTGTGCTTCAAAACTCTGAAAAAGACTTGGAAGTGTGGCGATTTCTTCAGTCACAACAAAGCTAGCTTTTACTGCCGCATTGTTTGTGGTTGTGAACACATTCTGTTGCGATTGCAGTTTGCCTTTTAATTCTTTGGCAATTTGTTGTTTTTCTTGATGCCTTTTTTTTGACAATTAGGCATTTTAAGCTCTCGCGGGCCACATAAAATGATGTGGCGGGCCACATTTGGCCTTGAGTTTGACACCTGAGGGTTAGGGTTTGGGTTTGGGTTTAGGGTTAGGGATTAGGTTTAGTATTAGGGTTAGGGGTTAAGGTTAGAGTAACTCTAGCCTAGTAGATGTTTTTAGAGGTGACTGCCCACATGCCACTGGTGCCAAACACAACTACAACACAAAAACAGCTCATGAATCTGTAGACAAGGCTTCTGAGTCCACATGAGAGCAACCCAGAAGAGTTCAAAGGTTAGAATGCACTAGTTTGAGCATTCTTCTATTTAGTAAAATAGTATTATGCTCAGTGCGCAAGTCCCCTCTAGACCAACACTGGAGAATTTTAATCAAATGGTACAAGACGTTTGTGAGCAGAATACATGCCAACTTAAACATTGCAAAACTAGAGAGATGACGTCCAGTATGAAGGTACCACCTAAAAAAGAAGCCAGTCTTTCAAATCAAGATGGTGGTAGAAGCCGGATCTGTCCAGCAGGAACACCCACATCTGAGGAAAATAACAGGTGACGTGACAGTGGTCACACTTGCCTCCCTTGTGAAATGAACAGCTTGTACACAATCACACTCTATGAATGTCTCATGAGGCACCACATTTTAACCACTTTATTTTGTAGTGAGGAAGATCTATACAGAGCTGCAGAAGACATCGAACGGGAACGGCAGGAAAAGAGCCGATCACACACAGGTATTTAAAGACAGGAAAAACAGGCTATTTGTGTGTGAGTTGTGTTTCTTTAAGAAGCTGTTTGGTGTGATGCTCATTCACGTAACAAACCAGCCAGTAAAACCTCACCAAATCTACATCAGTCTACCTGTGTGTAGAAGCCATAAATGTTGCCTCTGCATGATGATGATGATGATGTTCCAAGGTTGGAGTTTAGACGATTATTTCTTTTATTTAGCTTCCTTATTGCATAATCCTGAGGAGCAGAGCAGTGTGGCTGCTCCAGAATGTTTGCTGTCCTATGGACAGAGGGAGTGGAAAGGCGACACAACCAAAAGCCATCTAATCAGGAAGGTAAGTTCTCCTCTAGCCTCATCTAATCAGGAAGATAAGTTCTCCTTAACAGCCTAAGCTTCCATGGACATTTCCAACACATCTGCTCACATTTGCTGCTGCGTTTAGGGTTATGAAGCCATAGCTCAGACGTTTGAGAGCCTGCGCAGAGTGAGAGGAGATAACTACTGCGCTCTGAGGGCAACACTCTTCCAGCTGCTCCTCCAGTCCTGCAAAGTTCCCGCGAGGCTACAGGACCCGGACATGATTAAGGTTTGAACTGCGTTTTTAACCCCTCCTACTGTTTCGTTTTGATTAGTACAAACCCCTCCTACGGTCTTCAACTTTTAACACTAACCCTATAGTTGACCCAAAGTGCTGCACAGCGTAATTGATAAATAAAACACGCAAACAGTAGGAAAAGTACATTAAAAGCTGCACTAGCTAGTAGGAAAAAGCTGGACTTTACTACAGTACCAATTTGTCTATCTAATTTAAAATCACTGTCAAATTTAAAACCCAGATTTGAAACTGTTGCATTTTGATTAGTACAAACCCCTCCTACTACCGTTTAATTTTTAGTAGTACAATTACAGGGATTGTTGGGTATTGCTCTTACTGCACCACTGAGGTTGTTAACATGGAGATTGTGTGTATTATTTTAATAGTGCCCATGATGGTACAGGCTGACTGTGAATTTCGTCTGTCTTTGTGTTTATGCAGTTTCCAAAACAAATGCAGAGTGTGCAGGACTTAGTGGATCAGTGGAGGTTTCCGTTTGGGAGCAGCGCTGGAGAGGGCCGGGCAGTGGAGAGGCTGCAACGCTGTCTGAAGCTCTTGAGAACAAAGGTAACTGACTGCTATCATATCTACATTGTTTGGTGTATCTGAACGCCTGCTCTAGATATTGAGTTCAGGTGTTTTAGCCACTGCTAACAGGAGTGTATAGTCAAGCACACAGCTATGTAAGCTACATGGTTCACATGGAGTGTGAGGTTCATTTTAAAGCATGCAAAAGCATTTTGGATAATTTTGCATAATTTTGCATAAGCAGGCCCATGGTCCAGCATGGCCGCGCCCCTGTACATGTGAGGTCAGGTGTCCATGTGCATCTGGCCGCGTATTTCACATCTTTTCTTCTCAGCTAGTGGCCAATAAAGCCAAAACAATCAAACCTTCTTGTGTGTAAAAAAATCTCCTTAAAGGAAGTAGCTGCATAATTGAGTTTGTTTTCTGTATCTGACAGAATGCTGTGCTGGTATTTTCTGCTACTCTCTCAGATTGTTCTCTGTTTAGTGGGCTTGTGTGTGTGTGTGTGTGTGTGTGTGTATGTGTGTGTGTGTGTGTGTGTGTGTGTGTGTGTGTTTGTGTGGGTGGGTAGGTGTGTATGTGTGTGTGTGTGTGTGTGTGTGTGTGTGTGTGTGTGTGTGTGTATGTTTGTGTGGGTGGGTGTGTGTGTGTGTGTATGTTTGTGTGGGTGGGTGGGTGGGTGGGTGTGTGTGTGTGTGTATGTGTAGGTTTGGGTGTGTATGGGTGTGTGTGTGTGTGTGGGTGTATGTGGGTGATCACCTTTTTGAGGTTGTCTGTACTGGAAATCACACACACTAATTTGTCCTAAGTCACCGACACATAAGTCAGTGTCAAGTGCCCATTTCTCACATACACACACACACACACACACCCTCACTTGAGTCCCCATCTCTGACACACACACACACACACACACACACAGACATACACTCACTCACTTGTGTGTCTATCTCTAACACACACACACACACACACACACACACACACACACTCGAGTGCCCATCTCTGGGGTTAGTTGGCACAGCATTTCAAGAATCAGAGAAGGGAAGCTTTATAACATTAGCGGTACACCAGACAGATTAGAGCAGCGAGTGATTAGACCACCAAGCTGTCTCCAGATGAGCTTCTATCTCTCCCGTTGAATGTGCAGTGTCAGGAGGCGGTGTGGTGTGTGGACACTGCAGAGCGAGAGCGTGTGTGTGAGCAGGTGTTTGAGGACACACCCTGTGAGTACGAGCTGCTGGAGGCTCTCAAGTTCCTCATGCTACACACGGCTGTCCAGCTGCACACTGACATGCAGTTGGGCTCTGAAGTTCCAGAGTTCTGCTGGCTCCTCTATGCCCGTGACACCTCCAGATGCCCAAGGACCTTCTTCACCAACCATCTCAGACAGGTGGGCTTCAGTGGAGGGCTGGAGCAGGTGAGAACATCAACATTAAACATCTCAGACTGTCAGGATGGCATTTCTTGCTGATATAATTTCTTGTTCAATGTAATAGTAACCTTGTACATTTGCAAATTTTGTTATCTGTATATATTGTATGACAGATATATTCATCTGTCTTTACATTGTACTGTGTGATAAGTTGTCTAGCAAAGTGTGTAATGTGTGAGTTTAATAACAATAAAAGGCTTTAGCTATCTTCCTAACTGTCCACATGTCACGTGTAGATACTTAAGTGGGTACAGTGCAGTGATGTAGATGCCTGTGTCAAATTTTTACATTTTAAAATCAGTTATCATTGCATTGCACTGAATAAAGGGGATTCCTCACTGAATTCTCTTTCTCTCTGATGCAGGTGGAGATGTTTCTGCTTGGATACTCTCTTCAGCAGACAATTCAGGTGTATCGCCTCTACAAGACTGACAGTGAGGAGTTTGTCACGTACTATCCAGACGATCACAGAACAGACTGGCCTTGCCTTAGCCTGGTAACAGAGGACGACAGGCACTATAATGTACTTGTTCCCAACCAAGCAGCTGTCCTCCAGATCTGATGAATCTGAACCATCCCTCAGGCAGCCCAGAAGCAGCATATTCTGCATCTGTAGTTCCCAAAGCTTCTTCAACTTCTTACTGATGTTCATGGGTTCGTCATATTTCACGCGCGTGTGTGTGTGTGTGTGTGTGTGTGTGTGTGTGTGTGTGTGTGTGTGTGTGTGTGTGTGTGTGTGTGTCTGTGTGTCTGTGTATAGGTTTATTGAACACCTTCAGACCATCAGGATTAAGGATTTTCTGTTTCCAGTGGCAAGTCATTTTAATACTAATGGACATTGTATTCATGACATATATTTGCAGTTGTTGCTGTGTTAGTAATGAAATTAGGAAACCCAAAGAGCTGATCTACACTTTAGAACCCTGTGGAATGAGAGTTCTGATTTACTTTGCTTGCACAGCTGATAAAGGACATCAGTTTGTAAAAATAAACAATTTTCCTGGCAAACCTTGAGTACTTCACTACGATTCTATCAAATATCAGATATAACAGCAGTAGTTTAAATGTAGAAAGTAAAATATGTGTGTGTATTTGGTTTTAAAATACTTTGATAATGAATTTAAAGGACTGAGTTGGAAAATGTGAAGTATATGGAAGAACAGGTTGTCCTGTATTATTTTAAATGTTATTTAAGTTAACTTCAATTATGAAGGCAGTTGAAAGTGCTGTGACTACTGTGGGATTGATGTGTGAATGTATTGGTCTACTATACATATTATACTTCAAAAGACAGAGGATACTATGTAATACCAATCTAAACAAAAACTGCCCATATTTTTAGCCTTTTTATTTTTTTAAATAGTGATAGGGTAGGGTTAGGAAATGTTAGGGTTAGAGTAAGGTTACTGTTGGGGTTAGGAAGTGTTAGGGTTAGGTTAGGGTTGGGGTTAGGGTTGCTGATGTCCAGTGCTTATTTTAGAAAGTGCTCCTTCATTTTACTCATGAATTGAGATGCAATTTTTGTGTTTCCGTGCTAGTAGTTCTGTATCTTACCCCGTGTTTCTGTATTGTTTACGTCATGGTTGTGCCATATCTGGTCTCGTCCACATGAGGGCGTGTGTGGGTTTACACTGAGAGAAGGTGACCATGCACAATTACAACAATTGGGACTAAATGCCTAGTCCAGGATAAATGCACTACTTTACTGTTAATTTTGGTTCATAGTTCGCCATAACAGGGGGTATCGGTCATCCATGGAGTGACCCAATCAGGATTAGCTTAACTACAGCTTCAGTGTTGTCTATAGGCCTAGGGTTAGGTTAATTAATTACTATACCTAACTGCATACACTACGGGTAGTGTGAGTTAATTAGCTACCGTACCTAACGCCTGTATTTTTGCTTCCTCTTCTGTGCATATGGCCACAAATATTCAGTAGGTGGCCGTCGGCTGGATGGAATTGCGTGGACCCTCATCATGCATGAGCAATCAGACTTGCACTCAGTCTATGATGATGGTGATGAAATTTAGACCACGCCATCTAACATCCATCGAGCAGTCTATTCAAACCGCTTGTGCTACATTTTGAGTTTAGATTCACTCTGTAAATTCTCTGTAAATTTTGTGTTAGATAAAAAAAATCTTTTATTAATTATTTCATTACATCGTAATAAGGATGACGTTAAGATTAAATATAGCAGAGGGGTGTACTGCCGGAAATTTGACCCGAGCATTAATAGCCTGCGTGTGATACGCGAGTTTTGCGCGTTTTGTTTTGATGGAAGAACGACCATTATGACGTCTGCGAGAGGAGTGGCTTTGATGTGCCGACCCCACGTGCCATTTTTTACTGGATGATGATTTAAGAGCAGTTATTTGTGAAGCGACCTACAGCAGATGAGCAGCAAACATTTAGGCGTTGATTTAAGCCTTGCGTAAACCCGAAGAGAGAAGAGTTGTTTTCATTAATAAAACGACTTCCCAGCGCGATGTTGTGTTTTTATTTTCCACTCCACTGATGGATGAACAATGGAGAAGCCGTCAGCAGAAATTTCTGGTCACCCTCCTCTTTTCATATGCAGTACAGTGTTTATGATGTGGTTGTGTAGGAGGGTTGGGACGGACCCGATCTCGCTGGATTTCTGTTAGAAAACACCCATCTCACTACCGGCTCCTCATCCTCCTGGCGCCAAGCAGCAGATGTTCGCGGCGCTGTCATCCCGGCGAAATGGTGAAATTCCCGGCACTCGCCCATTACTGGCCTCTCATCAGATTCCTGGTTCCGTTGGCATTTACCAACATAGCCATCGACCTCGGCGAACAGGCAAGTGTTACTATTGTGTATCAAAGTCAAGTGAATATTGCGATATTGTTTTTCTGAAGTGCCACACTGTTTTGATAGAAAGCGTATCTTTGCCATCGTTAGCTCTGTGCTATTATAATGAGGGAGATTATAGGCTACGGCATGTCATCTCCCTGAGGATTTATCCACATACATTTCAGATGGTGTGTCTGACGGTGACAGCCTCCATAACTGTAAATGTATAACTGTCCCTGTGTTCCGGTAACAGTATAGGTTACTGAAGTATGTATCATGAGAATGGTTTACCGAAGCTGGATGCCATCGACCATCGTAAACATGGTCAGATGTATGGTCATCAACAGCTGGTCATCGAGTGCATCCACTAACAGGTCAAGTTGTTGTGCACGAACAATCATCCACGTGAGATGAATGTACACTTTTGGGTATGCTGGTTTTGAAATTGCTCTTAACCTAAGCGAACTTGTTTCTGTTAACAGTCAACCACAATATCAGCAAGGGAACAAATATTAACAGTTTTATCAAAGTCTGAATTTAATACCAGAATAATCCAAATCTGATATGATACGTTAATAACCTGATATGATACTTTTATAACATGTTACATGTTTTTTTTCATGTAACAGGGAATAAAAATAGCAACTAAAATCTTTAAATTTGTTTTGCTTAAGATCTTCTCAGCAAAGTCATAGTCCTGGTGATGGATTATCACCATGTTAACCATGTTATTTAAGGAAATGTACATATGTATTATAATATACACTCACCAGCCACTTTATTAGGTACACCTGTCCAACTGTTCATTAATGCAAATGTTGAATCAGCCAATCACATGACAGCAACTCAACGCATTTAGGCTTGTAGACAAGGCCAAGATGATCTGTTGCAGTTCAATCCAAGCATCAGAATGGGGACGAAAGGTGATTTAAGTGACTTTGAACATGGCATGGTTGTTGGTCTGAGTATTTCAGAGTATTTACAGAGAATGGTCCGAAAAATAGAAAATATCCAATGAGCGGCAGTTATGTGGGCAGAAATACCTTGTTGATGCCAGAGGTCAGAGGAGAATGGTCAGACTGGTTCGAGCTGATAGAATGTTACAACTGAGACGTACATGCAGAAGAGCATCTCTGAACGCACAACACATCAAACCTTGAGGCGGATGGGCTACAGCAGCAGAAGACCACACCGGGTGCCACTCCTGTCAGCTAAGAACAGGAAACTGAGGCTACAATTCACACAGGCTCACCAAAATTGAACAAAAGAAGTTTGGAAAAACATTGCCTGGTCTGATGAGTCTCGATTTCTGCTGCGACATTCAAATGGTAGGGTCAGAATTTGCCGTTAACAACATGAAAGCATGGATCCATCCTGCCTTGTATCAGTAGCTGGTGGTGATGGTGCAATGGTGTGGGGGATATTTTCCTGGGACACTTGGGCCCATTAGTACCAATTGAGCATCGTCTCAATGCCACAGCCTACCTGAGTATTGTTGCTGACCATGTCCATCCCTTTATGACCACAGTGTACCCATCTTCTGATGGCTACTTCCAGCAGGATCACGTGCCATATCATAAAGTGCAAATCATCTCAGACTAATTTCTTGAACATGACAATGAGTTCACTGAATGGCTTCCACAGTCACCAGATCTGAATCCAATAGATCACCTTTGGGATGTGGTGGAACAGGAGATTCGTGGATGTGCAGCCGACAAATCTGCAGCAACTGCATGATGCTGTCATGTCAGTATGGACCAGACTCTCTGAGGAATGTTTCCAGTACCTTGTTGAATCTGCCATGAAGGATTAAGGCAATTCTGAAGATAAAAGTGGGTCCAACCTGGTATTAGCAAGGTGTACCTAATAAAGTGGCTGGTGAGTGTATTATAATATGTATTATAATACATAAATAATGTAAATTATACATAAATATGTGTTTCAGAATTACTTTCTCCAATAATAGTCAGTATGAATAGTGGTGAATAGCAGAGTGCATCTGCTGTAGTGTCCATGTGGAAGGCAAATATTCGTTTGTCATGGACATAGGAACATTTAGAACAGAAAATGAATCATCTCAGAATTGTTATTTTTAGCTAATGGTCGCTTAACATATTACCTCGGGGGACTTGATGAGCAGACAGGTTAGTAGTTACAGGTGTTTGTCTTCTGGGCTGGGGAAACTTTCTCATGCTAGACTGGACGTCCACCTACTCATACTCTAATTACACAGTGAATACATGTAAACATAGTGACTAGAGGTGTGTAGGTGCCTGCAATTTAGTTACTTACAGAACAAACATGGAAGGTGGCAAATTGTAAGATGAGGACAGAATGATGGTCTCCAGGCAGGGGATTTTACACAAGGGCCACTTCATTTTGACAATTACATTTACTTTAACATTCAAGTCAGCAAAATGTGCAGGCAAACAGACGCGTGTGAATCATTTATAGATGTATATACCAATGTGAAGCTAACAGCCCCTAACAATCCTAAACATCCCTAACCAGCCCCTAATAGCCCCAAACAACCCTAAACAGCCCTAACAACCCTAAACAACCATAAACAACCCCTAAACAGCCATAACATCCCTAAACAGGCATAATTTTGTTAAAACTTATAAATCCTGTAAAACTGCTTTGTGACAACATGTGTTGTGAAAAGCGCTATACAAATATATTTAATTTGATTTGATTTGATTTCTTATAAATAGTGCAAAAAACCATAAATATAAATGTGAACAGAAATTCCCTTTCAATTTTGTATATTACAATTACAATTACAATCTCTTGTAATTGTAATATATGTAATATCTATATTCCATTTTTATATATACATATTAACTAACCTTTATAGACCACTTATAGGGGTACAAAATAAAGCTTCTGAACATCAAAAAAGAAATAAGCAGTTTGGATAAATGTGATGAGGAAGGAATTGGTGTAGATTGACTTCCCCCATTAACAGAAATTCATTATCTCTCTGCACAGTGTTGTAGAACGTTGGAGACGAATTGGTAGCTACACACACACACACACACACACACACACACACACACACACACACACACACACACACACACACACACACAGAAACAGATAAAGATAGTGAGAGTGTGTGACAATGTGTGACAAAGCAATATTGAAGATAAGGAGTTCCAAGCGTTTGGGCCTTGGATAAGTTAGGTTTAGGGGTTATGGTTGGTTAGGGTTAGAGTTAGGAGTTAGGGTTGGTAATGGTTAGAGGATAGGAGTTAGGATTGGTTAGGGGTTGGGTTATTGAAACAGAGCGTCTAGACTTTTATTTCCTTTCGACTTGATCTTGTGTTGTTAGAGCTTGTATTGTTAGTTAAATGAGAAGCTGCACGGTGATCTCCATGTTTGTATGATCTGTCCCTTAGACCCGAGAGAGGAGCTCATTAACTGCAGGTGTAACATATGTGTGTGGGTAGAAGGCCTAGGTTTAGGGTTAGGGTTAGGCCTAACCCAAGGCCCTGAGCCTATGAACACTATTATATCAATCTAACCTTAACACTATGCTATGAATATCTGTAAGCCTTTACATTGATCTAACCCTAACCCTGAAACAGGTCACATTAGCAATGAGGAATCAAAGAATCATAAACGCAGACACCACAAATGGTCCACCCACAGTTACAACACTCAACAAATGACACTGAGCATAAAGTATCAGGTTTAAAAGATTGTTTTTGTATTGTATTTTGTATTGTATGTCACGTTGAGGACCCCGGCCCCTCCCCTTTGGGCGTGTGTATACGTAGTCCACGTGCTTTGTCTGCGTCAGTGGAACTCCGTGGTGATGGCTATGTCGTGTGAATAATGTGTCTCACCTGTGAATCGTCTCGTAATCACGTGGGGCTAATGTGGTTTGTCTATTTAATGTGCACTCGCGCAGTGTCCTGTGCTCGTCGTTGTCTAAGTCTGCACGTTGTGTGATTCGTGTGTGTTTCTCGTGCGCTATTGCGCAATACCTGTTTACATTAAAAAGTGACGTCTGTCTACAAAATCGAGGATTCTGTGTCTCGTCCTTGGCGTAGCCCGAACGTCACATTGTAGTTGTATTCTTTTGTAAAGAAGACCACCTGAGAACTCTTAATCAGTGTCAACAGTGCAAGTCCAACCCTGTTGTGATAGTCCTAATTCACAGGGAACATACACTGCCTCATACCACTTAAATTCCTTAAATGCTACAAATATCAAAGACATAATTTGACTATTTTTGGTTTTGTTTAGTTGTATGATACTGCTAGGGTTACAGTCCTGCTCTGCTTTCTTACATCTTTCCCCCTATTGCAGAAACAGGTGATTCTGCAGTTACCCTGATGACTCTCACCCTCCTAATTCCTTGATTAATGGCACTAGATTATCCCCCAAGACCAAAACGTGTACAGATATTGTTAGGGTTAGTGCTTCTCTAAGAGAGATCGGGCTATTGGCCGTTCAGTAATCAGACTGTGTTCATCAGAGGCCAATGGGAATGTCATTACAGTCTTATTCAGAGGGATATGCCATGAATGGTTTTTAGTGGTAATTGATACCCAGTGGGGCTTTGCAGCACGGGAACATAACTCCCTTTGTGTAGTAAACTCCCTTAAGAATTTATGTTTGTGCCATATAAACTTTTGATTACCAGTTATACTCCAAAACAGATCAGCTGTTCAGGATCAGTGACGTTGCTCAGTTGATTTTGCCAGGGAATGAAAATGGTTCCAGCTTCAGGTGTGTTGGTGTTGACCCCTAACCCTAACCTCAACCCTAGGTGTTGGTGTTGACATCTGACACACCTGCGTTGAGATTCTTCCTCCGCTCTCGTACTCCTCATAGGCTTTGAACAGAGGGATCGTGACTGTCAAAGACAATGCAGTGGAGATGTTGGCCAGCTATGGCCTGGCCTATTCCCTGATGAAGTTCTTCACAGGGCCCATGAGTGACTTCAAGAATGTGGGCTTGGTGTTTGTCAACAGCAAGCGTGACCGGACCAAAGCAGTTCTGTGCATGGTCGCTGCTGGAACCGTGGCCATCATTTTCCACACTCTGATAGGTGAGACATCTGTTTTTCCTGAGTTGCCTTTTTCCTCTGGATCTAAAACCCCAGAAAGAGTGCAAACGTACACATAAATGACTCCATGTCTCACCATGTCTCATCATTGGTTCACCATGGATCACCATAGTTTACCATGTCTCATCATTGATTCACTGTGGGTCATCATGGCTCATCATGGTTCTCCATGGTTCATTATAGGGGATAACCCTAGGATCCTTTTGCCTCTGTGGGTATTTTCAAAACTGTGATCACTTTCACAGAAATAGACTATAGTGAAATGTAACCCTACACACAGACAATGCGAGACAGTGGAGTGTCATTTATACATCATCATTACATAGTTACACAGTTACGTCATTACACAGTTTATTCCAATTGCTCATGAACTCCTACTTGAATGTTTTACAGGAAATAGTGGTCTCACCCATATTTTGCAAATGACATACTCTTTGAGATGCCAGAAAGACAGAAATAGTTTAAACTGTTATACAGATTTAGGCATATTCTCAAAATATGTTATGATGAGGTGATGGGATGACAGCAACCCTAATCCTAATCCTAAACCTAACCCTATCCCTAATAACTAACCCTAATCCTATCCTTAATCCTCCTAAGGAGAGGTAAAAGTGTCTCATTCAGCCATGTCTCCATCAGCTCCAGAAAGAAGCAGTTGTAATGGGATTTAACTCGTGATGGTGCCACAGGGCCCCACAGACCTGGTACACAGCACATCAGAGAAACAGTGCAGAAAAATGATTCCTTAGCAGCGGCTTGGAGTGGTGAGATTTGACATCATCTTGTCTCTGTCTCAGCCTACACAGACCTGGGTTACTACATCATCAACAAGCTTCACCATGTAGACGAGTCCGTGGGCAACAGGACACGGAAGGCTTTTCTCTACCTGGCTGCATTTCCCCTGCTGGACGCCATGGTGAGCACACCCCCATCGTCATGACAACCCCATCGTCATGACGCCAAGCGCTGTGAATTCTCATACTCTCTAGGCAACCACTCTTCCATTGGCCGTCACATTTGACTTGAGGGACAGATGAATGAATGAATGTTCAATTTATATAGCACCTTTCAAGATACCTGAGGTCGCTTTACAATTTTAACACAGGTACAACTCTTACACAACCCTTCACACACCGGCGAGTAGCTGTGGCCAATTACACACAGTGTACTCTCTACCAGAATCCACAGCCCCCTGGGGGACTCAATGGGGTGCAGGAAGGAGAGAGAGGACAGACCCTAGTGACAGAGCACCATCCTGGGCATACAAGCACACATACATTCATGCAGACACTCAGACAACTGCTTTTACTGAACATGAAGAGACATAGACACACTCATGGAGAATTTGTCAGGGACTGCCAATTTACCTAATCTCCATGTCTCTGGACTGTGGGAGGAAACCGGAGACCCCAGTGCTGAGAGCCACCGTGTTGCCCAATGGACTGTGTGTGTGTGTGTGTGTGTGTGTGTGTGTGTGTGTGTGTGTGTGGGTGTGAGTGAGTGAGTGAGTGAGTATGAGAGACAAACAGAGAGAGAGAAGGTGAGGGTTAGGATACACCTGTGTGTATGTTTGTGGTGTGTGAGCGTGTGTGAGAGAAAGAGGAGATGAGGAAGTGTGTGTGTGTGTGTGTGTGTGTGTGTGTGTGTGTGTGTGTGTGTGTGTGTGTGTGTGTGTGCACTCCTGTGTAGGTGTATGAGTGTGTGTGTGTGTGTGTGTGTGTGTGTGTGTGTGTGTGTGTGTGTGTCCTTTATATCACCATGATGGAGCAGTGTGTTAAGGGTGTTAAACATCAAAATCAGACTTCACTATTATATCTATAATAATCTGATGGCTAATAAAAATGATCTATAATTTGATTCACAGTTTTTATTCACAGTATGTGTGCTTTGTTTGTGTGTGCTTGTGTGTCTGTCCCAGGCTTGGACCCATGCAGGAATCTTACTAAAACACAAATACAGCTTCCTAGTTGGCTGTGCCTCTATTTCTGATGTCATAGTTCAGGTAAATTACACACACACACACACAATATTGCCAAAAGTATTCGCTCACCTTCCTTGACTCACATATGAGCTTAAGTGACATTCCATTCCTAATCCATAGGGTTCAATATGACGTTGGTCACACCTTTACAACTAGAACAGCTTCCACTCTTCTGGAAAGGCTGTCCACAAGGTTTAGGAGTGTGTTTATGGGGATTTTTGACCATTCTTCCAGAAGCACATTTGTGAGGTCACATACTGATTTTGGACGAGACGGCCTGACTCATTCTCCGCTCTAATTCATCCCAAAGGTGTTCTATCAGGTTGAGGTCAAGACTCTGTGCAGGCCAGTCAAGTTCATCCACACCAGACTCTGCCATCCATGTCTTTATGGACCTTGCTTTGTGCACTGTTGCACAGTCATGTTGGAAGAGGAAGGGGCCAGCTCCAAACTGTTCCCACAAAGCTGGGAGCATGGAATTGTCCAAAATGTTTTGGTATGCTGAAGTATTCAGAGTTCCTTTCACTGGAACTAAGGAGCCAAGCCCAGCTCCTGAAAAACAACCCCACACCATAATCCCCACAGTCCCCCCTCTATCACACTTTACACTTGGCACAATGCAGTCAGACAAGTACCATCCTCCTGGCAACCGCCAAACCCAGACTCGTCCATCAGATTGCCAGATGGAGAAGTGCGATTCGTCACTCCAGAGAATGTGCCTCCACTGCTCTATAGAGTCCAGTGCTTTACACCACTGCATCTGATGCTTTGCATTGCACTTGCTGATGTATGGCTTGGATGCAGCTGCTCGACCATGGAAACCCATTCCATGAAGCTCTCTGTGCACTGTTCTTGAGTAGTGACTGACTCTGCAGAAAGTTGGCGACCTCTTCGCACTATGAACTTCAGCATCCGCTGACCCCCCCTCCGTCAGTTTATGTGGCCCTACCACTTTGTGGCTGAACACTGCCGTTTTCTTATTATACAGCTGACAATTGACTGCAATATTTAGGAGCGAGGAAATTTCATGACTGGTTTTGTAGCATAGGTGGCATCTAGGCCTGTGTTGAAACAATCAATTTTCCGATTCAGAATCGATTCGCATATGATGATCTGATAATCGATTCGTACGTCCAAAGATCGATTTTTTAGGGAACTTTTACCCCCGCCTCGTCACTGAATTCACGCAGGCGCGCTCGGTCTAACTAGCTGTAAAACAACATGGCGTCGGACAGTGACGGTAACGACGATAGTCAAATCGGCAATCTAAAAACAGAAGGACCGTTTATCCAGTGTCAGTGACTATTTACAGTTAGTCCATGTCACTGACAGTTTACCCAGTGTTTTTACAGTTTAAAAAAGTAAAAAATGCTCTTGTAACGTTGGGCGCAAGGCGATGGACGAGACAGAATCCTTTGCACTTTCCAAATCGTTACGTTTATTACATTTACCGAAGCGCAGACAGCGCACATAAAACACGTTTACATAGAACATGTGTGACTCAAACAACGAGCACAGGACGCTGCGCGAACGCACATTAAGTAGACAAACCACACAAACCCCACGTGATGACGAGACGAGCCACAGGTGAGGATTATCACAAGACGCACCCGCACCCACGGAGATACACAGACGCTGACGAGTAGACGCAGACAACGTTAACACGCCCAACAGGGAGGGGTCGGGGACCGTAACGTGAGAGTTCTGTTCTTATACTCTCACTTTAAAGAAAAATACATTAACATTTTATACTTTCAGTTTATTAAGTGTGAGCACTTTTAAAATAAAAATGCATTTGGTAGCAACAGCTTTTGGGTGAATTCTTAATTATTTCAATCATAATAATATGATTATTATGATGTCCTCAAAGATGTCCTCTGTTTATTGTCCTGGATTACCTTTCTTGAAGGTAGATTTATGATTACCCTTTTCACCAGTCTTCCAGCCATCAGTAACTACCAACTACCAGTAACTATTTGCTGATTAATATTGATATAATACTAGTTTTAACATGTTGCTTCTGTACATAGTCAGGAAACAGCTCAAATAAATACATTTTTAATAACACTAAACCCCGAATTGGATCGAATCGGATCGAATCGGTTAAATCGGATTAAATCGAAATAAATCGATTCTTAATCTTCAGAATCGGAATCGGATCGATTCTTGGAATTTGAATCGATACCCAGCCCTAGTGGCATCCTATCACAGTTCCACACAGAAATTCACTGAGCTCCTGAGAGCTGTTTGTAAAAACAGTCTGCATGCCTAGGTGCTTAATTTTATACACCTGTGGTCATGGAAGTGATTGGAACACCCGATTCCGATAATTTGTTGAGTGAATACTTTTGGCAATATAGTGTACATATACATATTTACATATACATATATACATATACAAAACGGCTTCCTAATTGTCTGTGCCTTTATTTCTGGTGTAATAGCTCAGGTAAGATACATATCTGAATACCCACATACAACATGCTAAGATTTTATCAGATCTTCACAGTGCCTGGAGTTGCCTGAACTAATTTTTATGTGACAAGACAAGAGTATTAAAATCTATATATGCAGTAAGCATTTTGTTTAAATCTTTATGCTGTAAGCATAGTGTTTAAATCTATATGAAGTGAATAGCAAAGTTATTTGCTTTTGTTAACAGTATATTTGGGTTATCACTCTACAGCCCCGAACCCCTCCCTTCGGGCGTGTGTTAATGTTGTCCAGGTCTTTATATGTACGTCCGTGGGTGTGTCTGGGTGTGTGTGTGTGTTCACTTGTCTCGTTAGACTAATGTGTTTCACGCGGTGCTTGTTAGGCTACGTGTATATAGTGTGTGTGTTTGTTTGGGGCTCGTGTTTAATGTGACATTCGTAGTGTGTTAAACTGTTTCAGCACGCCGTGAGCGTGTACTGTTTAGTGTGTTCTACTGGTGTTTCGATACGCCGTGAGCGTGTACTGTTCAGTGTGATTGACAGCTGTTTCGATACGCCGTGAGTGTGTCCAGCGTCAAGCTCAATAAACGTAGCCTTTGAACGCACCTCGTCTTTGCATCCTCGACTCCCTCGCGCCCGTTACATGGGTGTAATTTATTAACAGTGTATTTGAAGGTATTTTATTAATGGTGTATTTGGGTGTAGTTTATTAACACTGTTTTAGGTGTAGTTTATTAACGGTGTTTTTGGATATGGTTTATTAACACTGTATTGGAATAGTTTATTAACAGTGTATTCGGGTGTAGTTTATTACTGGTGCATTTGGGTGTAGTTTATTAACAGTGCATTTGGGTGTAGTTTATTAACTTTCTCTCTGTCTCCCTCACCCCTCTCTCTCTCTCTCTCTCTCTCTCTCTCTGTAGATTTTATTTGTGGCTATCCTGTTACACAGTCACCTAGAGTGTGTGGAGCCCATGTTGATACCCATCCTGTCTTTGTACATGGGAGCTCTGGTACGCTTTACTATAGTTGGCCTAGGCTACTACTGCCGTATCCATGACAACATCCCGGACTCTAGTGGTCCTGAGGTGGGGGTATGTACTGTTCAACTTCACTGTTACCCCAGTATGCACTAAGGTACAAGAGTTCACTGGTGCCCAGTGTAAAGTAGCTACTTGCTGCTGTAGTACTCTCATGACTACAGTACAGCATGTATGAGTATAGGCCCATATCCTCTGGACATTATTTGGCTTCTGTAACTGAACATACCTGAAACTGTTTATCAACATAAACAACACGTGATGAAACAGAGAAACCTGCAAACCATGACACGTTTTTAACATGCAGGAAATGTCATTATAGTGTGTGATAATGATAATGTAGACTTATCATGGAAAGACGAAATATGAGTCAACTGAGTCATCTTTCACCTTGTTCTGTTCCTCATGTCTTTGGGGGCATTAGGGTGATGCCACCATAAAAAAAATGCTGAATTTCTGGTGGCCGTTGGCCCTCATCCTGGCCACACAGAGAATCAGCAGACCCATCGTGAACCTTTTTGTGTCCCGTGACTTGAAAGGAAGTTCTGCCGCTACTGAGGTCAGTGAATTCACACACACACACACACACACACACACACACACACACACACACACACACACACACACACACACACACACACACACACACACACAAATCTCACACACATACACACACTCACCTCACACACACACATCTCACACATATACACACACACATCACACACACACACACACACACACACACACACACACACACACACACACACACAAATCTCACACACATACACACACTCACCTCACACACACACATCTCACACATATACACACACACATCACACACACACATCTCACACACACCTCACACACACACACATCTCACACATACACACACACACACACACACACACATCTCATACACACACATCACACACACATGCACATACACACACACACACATATCTAGTCTGATGCAGGTTTGAACATTATCTCTGGAAATCAGAGCTAATGTTATTTCATCTTGAAATCTTGTATTTTTCCAACATTGTTACATCGTATCCTACATCTCTGCTAACTGTTTTTGTGATCAGTAGTTCTGGTGTTCATACATTACATGCCAACAAGATCATAGTTTTAGATCATAGTTCTAGATCATAGCTCTAGTTTGTGGAGCTGAAAACATACAAATATTCCAAAACTATCTACTAAATATAGCATATCTCACAGGCCTCTGCAGATTACACACTCTGCTCTTTAACCCTCTGCCCCCCACGCTCTAACCATAACTCTAACCTTAACCCTAACCCTAAAACATAAACCTAACCCTAACTCAAAAACCCAACCCTAACCCAAAAACCTAAACCTAACCCTAACCCTCTGCTTGGGTCCTGTACTAAGTCCTGTGGAATGTCGATTCCTGGGTCATTCTTGTCCAGCGTTCTTCACTCACATGGTGGTTGAGTTGAGTTGAGTTGAGTTGAGTTGAGTTGGTCATGGGGGGTCATGAGTCCGGATCATGCCGAAGTGCCACTAGTTGGGTTGAGTTGAGTTGGTTAGGGTCATGAGTCCTGATCATGCCCAAGTGCCACTGGTTGAGTTGAGTTGAGTTGGTCATGGGGGTCATGGGGGTCACTGTTCTCAGATCTGTTGTGGTTCTTCTCTATAATTGTCTGGCAGCTGTGGAATGTCATGTACTGTATTGTCTGGTATTTTATTCCAAAATCACTCAATACTGACAAAGGTGGATCAAACTTTTTTGCCTGTGGCATGTGGATTTAGAATGATTATTATCTTTGTTCATTTTTTTGTAGGCAGTTGCAGTTTTAACAGCTACATATCCAGTAGGTCACATGCCGTACGGCTGGCTGACTGAGCTGAGGGCCGTGTACCCTGCGTTTGAGGTGAGCTCTCGACCTGCTGCCTGCAAACACCTGGAAATCACTGCTCATATACACTGCATCACCGGGCACTGGGCAGCATAAAAGGGTTAGGGTAAGGTTTAGAGTTAGGGTTATGTTAGGTTAGGGCAGTGGTTCTCAAACTTTTTCTATCATTCCCCACCTCAGAAGAAGGGGAAATTCCACACCCTAAATACAAATGCTAGTTTTAAATGTTATAATTTATTGAACTAAATTCAATAGGGGTGGCGAACGTAATTTGTTGACGGGGGGGGTTGCAAACATAATTTGTTGACCGGGGGGCCGGTACAAATTCATTAAAGGGCCGAATCTAGTCCTGGTTCCCACTGTTCCGCAGACATTTTAAACATCCGTGGCTTATGAAAACCGAACAGGCATTAAAATGACAGGCTTAAAAAGGTTCATTTCTTCCAATTGCTTGCGCCCCACCTGTAATACCCATGCGCCCCACACTTTGAGAAACGCTGGGTTAGGGGTTAGGGGTTAGGGTTAGTTTTCACATGTTCAATGAAGACATTCTAGATTGGAGCAGAAATATAATAATTTGTCTATGCTGCACAAAACAATTAACTATTAAAACCCCATGGTGGCATAATCTCCCAGCCTGCATGTCTGTAGAGGTTTGCTTCTCACCATCATGCCTGAGATGCTCAATTTTAATTTTGTGCAATGTTTATGGATAAACAGCAAGGAGGAAAGTCCCACAGACTTTAATTGCAATGTAGGGATGAGGGCTCACTGTGGCAACCGCAGCCTCATTGTGTTGGACTGATCTTTGTGCTGATCTCTGCAGAGTCACCATTATATGTCTCATCATAATCACATGTGCACACATACACATACACACATGCACACACACACATACAGACACACACACACACACACACACACACACACACACACACACACACACACACATGGTCATGCATACATACATACTTACATGCACACACATACAGACACATACACACATACTCACATGCACACACAAACACTGACACATGCACACACATGCATGTGTTCACTAAGTAAATGGACAACAGAGAGGGAAGTTTGAACCATACACAAAGTGGAATACACTTCATAGATCACACCTCACAGATCACACCTCATAGTTCACACCTCACAGATCACACTTCATAGATTACACCTCACAGATCACACCTCATAGTTCACACCTCATAGATCACACCTCATAGATATCACCTCATAGATCACACTTCATAGTTCACACCTCATAGTTCACACCACATAGATCACACCTCACAGATCACACCTCACAGATCACACCTCATAGTTCACACCTCATAGTTCACACCACATAGATCACACCACATAGATCACACCTCAAAGATCACACCTCATAGATCACACTTCATAGTTCACACCACATAGATCATACCTCACAGATCACACCTCATAGTTCACACCTCATAGTTCACACCTTGTGTGAGTCATGCTAGCACCTAAAGGAAATATATTTCTTTAACAATCTGCTCTTCTTTGAACGTCTTGTGCACTGAATGATCTGTTTTTTTCTGATATGTTGCTGTTTTCCATGTTGACAATCTCAGAACAGTCCAAGCAACAAGCTGACTAATGCTGGTACGACGGTCACCAAGTCCCACATCAAGCGCTTCACCTTTGTGTGCCTGGCTCTGTCCATTACAGTAAGTGGACCCTCAGTGTCTCTCTGTCCAGTACAGTAAGTTAAGACAAATCTTCTCTTTGCCCTAGTTAATAAACTGGGTAATTTTTTCCTGAGACAGATATGCATCACGATACATTCACTCACAGTTAAAAATAAGAGCAGGTGCCATTGTGTAAGGGTAAGGGTTAGGGTTTGGGTTAGGGTAGGGGTGTGCGATATGACAATATGACAATATGATAATATATGATGATATGATAATAGATTGTGAAGGATTATAATGTGTCCACGATTCGCCATCACAGAAAAATCGCTGGATCGTTAAGCAAATTCCATCCGCTACAGCAGTTCTGTGCTCAGCCAAAGCACACCATTTGCTAGTTCCCTTTCACGGACCGGAAATCACAGAAAACCGGAGCATCTTTGTTTACGTACCTGCCCCCCTTTTCACAAGCAAGCAGGACACCATGAACAAACACACAGCTGAAGAGTTAGTCCCAAAAAAAGTCGACATCGGTAATATGAAACTGGATTATGAATGTAACGTTTCAAGGGAGGGTGTGACGCAAGTGCAAGAGAATTAATTTATTCAAAACAAACACCACGTCTAACAAACAGAATCCAGGGAGAGAACAGAACTAAGAGACATCAACTAGAAAGAGACAGACAAACCCTACCAGACAATATACATGGGAACACTATATGAAAACCAAAACACAATAGATACAGCGCACACACGCAACAAGGAAGCTAATATGAACGCTACGGAGAGGACACTACTACAACGGTTAAGCAAACAACAGGGAGATGTGAACACATGAGAACATGACAACTAATCACCCAAACACACAAGATGCAATGAATACAGGGGCAACGAAAACCAGTAACACAACAGCACAACGAATAACTAAATAGACCACGAGAAAGTGAACCATAACATACTAATGACGGGAAACATAAGCAACAATCATGCAAGCGTAAAAAACAGGGAACATAAAACCAACAGACGAGGAGACAGAGACAGGATGGACACACGGATGGACACAGGGACAGGTACGTGGACGCGGACAGAGACGCACACAGGAACAGGGACCAACAGGAAACCAGGGAGAGGACAGGGCATAAGAGGGAACACAGGCAAGTGTAAAACAGGGTCAACATGAGCGTCAGTGCCCGGACAGTTCAGCGTGGAACCAGCTACAGGCGGGCAAGGCAGTCACTGTGGGGGCTGACATGGGCTGAGGAGTGTCCCGGGGAACCGGCAGAGCCGGTGGAGGGTCCAGGGGAGCCGGGGAAGGGTCAATGGGTACTGGCAGGTCCGGCTGAGGGACAGCGGAGACCGGGGAGGACGGCGAAGGGACCACAGGGACCTGGGTGGCCAGGCGACGGGCCACAGGGACGGGCCGATGGGCCGCAGGGACCGGCCGATGGGCCGCAGGGACCGGCCAGGTCTGTTGGCTGGCAGCGGGAACAGGCAGAGTCTGCTGGCAGGTAGCAGGAACAGGCGGGGCCCGCTGGCGGGCAGCAGGAACAGGCAGCGATCTCCTTCGAGTTGCGGGCAAAGGAGGCAGAGGCGCCAAGGAGGCCCTGAGGTGCCTGGGCGATGAGGAGGCCCCGGGAAGCATGGAAGCTAAGGGGGCCCGGGGACAGGGGTGTCATCTGGGCCCGAGGCAGTCGTGCAGACGCCATCGTCGGAGGGCGCGGCTACCGGGACACAGTTATCGGAGGGCGTGGTCACCGGAACGCAGTCATAGGAGGGCGTGGCCATCGGGATGCAGTCATAGGAGGGCGTGGCCACCGGGACGCAGTCATCGGAGGGCGTGGCCACTAGAACGTAGCCATCAGGGGGCGTGGCCACCGGAACGTAGTTCTCTGGGGGCGTGGCCACCCGAACACAGTCATCGGGGGACGGAGTCGCAGGACCGACTTCATCAGGTAGCGAGGTCATCACGCAGATGTCACCTGAGGGCGGGGCCGCCGCGCAGACGTCATCGGAGGGCGGGGCCGCCGCACAGACGTCATCGGAGGGCGGGGCCGCCGCACAGACGTCATCGGAGGGCGGGGCCGCCGCACAGACGTCATCGGAGGGCGGGGGCGCCGCACAGACGTCATCATCGGGAGGCGGGACCACCGAGCAGATGTCATCAGGGGGTGGAGCCTCCGGGCCGACATCATCGGGGGGCGTGACCACCAGGCTGACGTCCTCGGGGGCAGGGACGGCCGTGGCGACGTCGTCGGAGGCAGGGACTCATACACATGAACGTATATGACTCTGACAAAGACAAGCACAGGACACTGCGCGAACGCACATTAAATAGACAAACCACATAAGCCCCGAGTGATCACGAGACGAGCCACAAGTGAGACCGATGAACACTCAGACACATTCACACCCACAAAGATCTACAGATGCAGACGACTAGACGTAGACAACATAAACTCACGCCCAAAGGGGAGGGGTCAGGGGCTGTAACGTGACATAGATAATCTCCATTCTATGCAGTTCCTGCGCTTCTTGATCCTAATTGCAAGATTTAATATATTTGATCTCATAATCATACTTTATTTTTATGCTCATTGGGTATAACTATTAGCTTTAAAAAAAAAAACAATCTTTCAGTATCAGTCTAAAATCAGTCTATTTTATCTATATGGCTTACTTTGTATGTGCTTATTTTGTTAAGCAATTATGCACTGTATCTTAGCATTTTTGTATTTGACATTCTATTGTTATTCTTATATTACTCAATATTACAGTTTCTTTCTGTAACGTTTGGCAAAGGCAGAGGTGACACAAATGCAAGCGTATGAAAATTTATTAAAAGGGAGATAACAAAATACGAGACACAGACACAGAACGCAGATAAGGGCTGTGTTCGAAATAGTCTACTACATACTACTGGCGTACTGATCGAGCCCCAAATCAGTATGTCGTATGCAGTATGTGACCAAAATGAAAATTTCCAGTACGCGAAACATACCCGGATGACCTACTACTTCCGCAAAATATTCCAGCACGCGAACAGAGCTATCTTCGTGGTGTACTGCATCCCATCATGCAACGCTACGATCACGTGACCCCGTAGTATGCTTTGCTTTTGTCGCATACTGGAAACTGTACTGCATACTACTACGAGGACCAGTATGCAATATCCAGTATATACTGAGTCCAGTATGCAGTATCCAGTATGTAGTAGTCTATTTCGAACACAGCCAGGGACTATACTAAATAACAATGGGCTAACACCATGGAACTGTCATGGTCACAGCTCCGGACCCTTCCCTGTGGGCGTGTCATTATGTCGTCTGCGTGCAGTTATGTCCAGGGTTGTAGTTCCGTGGTTTGTGAGCGTGTTTGTAGTCGCACCTGTGCCTTGTCTTGTGATCACAAGGGTATGTGTTAATCACCTATATAATGTGCATTCGCGCAATGTCTTGTGCTCATCTTTGTCTAAAGTTTCGTGCCTGTGCGAGTGTTGTTTGTGTATGCTTGCCCTCCGCACGGAGCCTCACGTGTTTTTGTTCATATTAAACGTTTCATGTTGCACTGTCCGACGCTCGTCGTGCCTCCTCCTTCCAACGTCACAGGAACGAGGCTACAAGACAACTTGGCAAAGATACTACACATGACAACATTACAACTACACAAGCCACTTAAATGTAACGGGGAGAATATAACACAAAGGGAGAAACGACTAAAGGGCAACGGGGCACAAACAACAATACCAAGCCACGAACGGATAACTAATGGATAACAAGAGAACATAACAACCAATCACCATAAATGAAAGGGAAACTAACATCAAAACAATAAAACACAAGCACTAAACGAAGTGTAAAGGGCAGAGAAACAAACTAACAACGGTGACTAGAAACGAAACTAGGAACATAGACAGGCGTATGGAAAACTTGGAATCAATCAGGAACAGCAAAGCAAAGAAGGACTCACGTACAGACAAATGTAGGGAGATAAATAAACGAGATCAACACAGACAAGGGACACGAACGAAAACGCTAATAAGGCAAGACGGAGAGAACAAGGCAGAGCAGGACAGGGCAAGGCTAGGACGTACTCACACGACAAACAATGACCGACACAGGAGTGAAACACCACGGGGATTATATCCACAGGAAACATGACGGTGATACGAGACGCAGGTGGGAGCAATGAGGAAAGGGGCATGGCAGACAGAGGGAGAAACCAAGGGAACGGGGAAACTAGGCAGGACCAGGGACTGGACGTGACACTTTCAGGATTAAATAAGTCTCTTTTTAAATAAGTGATGTCTTGGCTGTTTGCAATAAGATTTTTACCTTAAGTACTTTACCTGAGTTATTTGTTTTACCTTTTTTTAACCAGTGTTAAAATGGCACACACATTAAAATCTGTTCAAAAAGTTGGTTTAGCCAAAATTGTTTGTTATTCTTTTAGTGCTTTTATTTGGAAATTAGATTTGTTGTACAAAAAAATCCTGAAATGAATCGCGATAAAATCATAATCGTGATCCTGAAAAAACTAAATCGTGATATGATATTTTTGCCATATTGCCCAGCCCTAGGTTAGGGTTAGGGTTAGTAAGGGTTAGGGTCATTAGAGCAGGTGTGCCATTGTGTAAGGCGACCTTGAGTGTAAAAAATGTATTATTATTAATATTAAACAGAAGCAGCGTTCCTATGATTGTTATCATCATTTTGTACTGAAGAATAACCTTTAATAACCTGTTTGTACCAGTACAAATGAACAATCACTGTGTGTACATGTGTGTGTGTGTGTGTGTGTGTGTGTGTGTGTGTGTGTGTGTGTGTGTGTGTGTGTGTACATGTGTGTTTGTGTATGTGTGTGTTTGTGTGTGTGTGTGTGTGTGTGTGTGTGTGTGTGTGTGTGTGTGTGTGTGTGTGTGTGTGTGTACATGTGTGTTTGTGTATGTGTGTGTTTGTGTGTGTGTGTGTGTGTGTGTGTGTGTGTTTATGCAGCTCTGCTTCGTGGTCTTCTGGACACCTCACATGTCTGAGCGTATTCTGGTGGACATCATCGGTGTGGACAGCGTCTTTGCTGAGCTCTGTGTTGCCCCACTGCGAATCTTCTCCTTCTTCGCCATCCCAGGTAACCCTAACCCCTATCCCCTATCCCCTAACACCAACCCCTAAGCCTAACCCCTAACCCTTAATCCTAACCCCAACTTCTAATACCAACCCTTAACAACTAAGCTTAATGCCTACACATAACCCTAATCTAACCCTAACCCCATCCCAGCTGCAAAGCCATGTCACCTTTCTTTCGCTCTCTTTTTGGAAAGACACATCTCTACACACATCCCCTTCACACATCTCTACACACAGCCCCTACACACCGCCTACACACATCCCTACACACATCCCCTACACAGCCCCTACACACTGCCTACACACATCTCTACACATATCCCCTACACACATCCCTACACACATCCCCTACACACTGCCTACACACATCCCCTACACACATCCCCTACACACATCTCTACACACATCTCTACACACCCCCTACACACTGCCTACACACATCCCCTACACACATCTCTACACACATCTCTACACACCCCCTACACACTGCCTACACACATCCCTACACACATCCCTACACACTGCCTACACACAACCCTACACACCCCTACACACTGCTTACACACCTCCCCTACACACATCCCTACACACTGCCTACACACATCCCTACACACCTCCCCTACACACATCCCTACACACTGCCTACACACATCCCTACACATCCCTACACACTGCCTACACAGAACCCTACACACCCCTACACACTGCTTACACACCTCCCCTACACACCCCCTACACACTGCCTACACACCTCCCTACACACCCCTACACATATCCCTACACACATCTTTACACACATCGTCTACACACATCCCCATATTTCTATACTTATATACTGAATACTGTATATATTTCTACTTAATAATGAACATTCTTGTGTGGTTTCATGTTACTTTTGTCTAGGAGAAATGCTTTGGCAATACATTTTTTGTTTTAGTGTGCCAATATGAAAAATGATGAAAAATTGGAGAAATAGGGAGAGAGACAGAGACAGGCAGGAGGGACAGAGAGAGACAAAGTCTGAGAACTCAAAGCATAGAGAGAGAAAGAGATAAATAAAACAGCCATGGAGAGGGGTGGAGCTTAATTGTGACATCAAATTAAAACACAGACACTGAATGGGTGAGTCGTGTGCAGCATCGCCCGGTTTGTCATGGCGAGTCGTCATGCCATATTCTTTGCTGCTGTGTCCACAGTAACGGTGCGTGCCCACCTGACTGGCTGGCTGATGACCCTGAAGAAGACATTTGTCCTGGCACCCAGCTCTGTCCTGCGCATCGTAGTCCTCATCAGCAGCCTGGTGGTCCTGCCGTACATGGGGTGGGTGGACTGAAACAAACAAACACAAGAAATGAGACCAATGTTTGAGAAAAGACTGCTTGAAAAGACTAAATGATCAATGCACTTTCAACTTAAGGAAATTGTATCTTATCTCACAAAGTTTGGCAGAAGCCTGTGCACAAATTCAGCTGTAATGCTGGTATTTCTTCAGTTGTTATTTTCCTGTTCATGTAAGGTCATTTGAAATACACATATAAAGTGTGTCAAACACTGCAATCTACACCCTCACTCATGTCTTGGTTTCCTAAACAGCTGTTTACACAATGATGTTTTCCACATTCATCCACTGTATTTCAAATAGAATGTGGTCAAAATAAAGCATGAAAGCTTGCTATTATAGCAGACTGTAGTAAGAGTGTAGTAAGCCAGTTCTGTTATTCTTGAGTTGGCTTTGTCTCCCACGACCTGTAGGGTTGTAAATAACCTGTAGGGCGGTAGGTCACTCTCGTTCTGTGCAGGGTGCATGGAGCCACTCTTGGGGTCGGATCTCTTCTTGCTGGTTTCCTGGGAGAGTCTACCATGGTTGCAATTGCTGCTTGCTACGTGTATCGTAAGCAGGTGAAAAACCATTCACTCTGTCTGCATTCGTCCTTCATGGATGCTGTTTTAGCATAAGTAATAGATCTATTGGATAAGTCTGTGTTTCACAGACTGGTTGTACTGGTTGAACAGGTTTGTTTTCAGTCAATTAATCAATTTAAAAAACAGCTCACTAACCCATAATCCACTAGTTTGTGAATCCAGTATAATGGGCTGAAACAACAAGCAGAAAAAATGCTACAGTGTGATAGTTTTGGAGCATAATATGAATACCAAATGACTTTCAGTTACGATGTTTTCGATTGATTTTATTTATTGATTTATTGACTACAATTTGTAAGTGCTTATTTGGACAGTAGATGTGATATTAGGGGTTAAACCTTCAGGAAACATGCACCAAAATATTGTCAAGTGTTCCTTTCTGCCAAGTACACAGTGTTCTGATGAGTCAGTGTCAGACAGAAGCACTGAGCAGTGAAGAAACCCTGAGTGTAATTCACCGAATCACAAAAATACAGACACAGAGAAATTAAGCTTATACAATGAAGGTAATTGTAAAACACACTGATGATGTGGCATAATTAATGACATTATATGATTAAATTAATTGGTATTATTGTGAAATAATATTATTATTATTTCATCAGAACATAGACCCCAAATCTGGACACCTTAGGGCTTATCTGGGCAGTCACTACGTTCAGTAAAATGTGCTATGTGTAAGGATTCATATACACATTACAGCCTTAAAATCAGTTTATATGGCAGAATCAATGGACAAATGATAGTTCTGCCTAATAAGCTGATAGACATTACCGTCTACAACCTATAAGATCATAGACGTTAACATCTACACCCCATAGTTATATGCCCAATGATATTCTAAGTTTTTCCTGGTTTATATTCTGATTTCCCAGAAGAATAACTGTGATGGAGGAGAGGCTGTGGAAGGCGAGGACTCAGCTCCCATGAACGAGGTTCGGTCCAGAGATCAGATGGATGACATGGTGGAACTGAGAGAGGAAGATGAGGAAGAGGAGTGAGCTGAGGGTCCATGCATGGGAGGTTTGCAATGAGCACATTGAAATTCTGCATCTCTACTGATTTCTTGACTTTATTGGCGGATGGAGCAGCCAGAGATCTCTTTGCTTTCCAGGGCAGCGTTTTAATTCCCTTCTGCACCTGCTGCTGCGTCTTAACTGTCGCCTGCCAATAGCACGGAGCACAGAGGACGTCCAAATGGGGTGAAGACCAGGAGTCAATTCACCTGTGTTAAATATCATTAAATCACACCTGCACACACAACCACACACACGCACACAGACACAACCACACACATGCACACACACACACACACACACAACCACACACATTCACAGATACACACAAACACACACACACATGCACACAGACACAACCACACACACACACACACACACATGTCTTCCAGCTGTCACCTCTGTGTGCAGGACAGTGGCGGTACCGATGTGTCCCAAAGCATCGTCGTGCACTAAACCTCCTTTATTCTCTGAGCTCTGCTGTGGTGTCGTCATCGACTGACCCTAACCCTAACCGTGACCCTAATCCTACCCCTAGTAAGGAAACTGCTAAACACAGTGGCTTATGCTTGGAATGTACAAATATTTCATTGTTTTTGTTTTTTTAACCTTGAACTATAGAAGGGGCGGAGCCTCTGAACCCAAATGCTGCTGCACAGCTACACGGGGCCAAGATATCAGCAATCACAGAAATGTTTAACAAGAGAGACAATTCTATATATACACAGATTTTAAGTGTGATTTAAGTGTGATTAATAATGACTAGATGTTATACAAAAATGATTTCAGACTGGATGGAGTTTGTGGGCCATTTTAGAAGCACTATTTTAACAGGCTCCTAGATGTATAAATATACTTCACATGTCAGGTGTCTAAAATCTGCTAATCTTTTTGTATGAATGGTGTTGTGAAGTCTGTTAATAGTGGGTAAGGGAGGAATCGTATTGGCATGGATTTTCAAGACCATGTACGTTGCAGTGTTTTTTAGAAGATAAATTATTTAATTTGGGCATTTATTTTATATCTCAGGATGTATACGATTACCGAGAATGATGTATATAATTGTATCTATGAAGTCCAGTTGCTGATTTCTCTTCTATCCTGTTTTATGAGTTTCTTTATTGACGGAACTGCACAAGTATTCTGGATGTCTGTTTGATTCAGTTTGTGGTGAAGAATGATGTCTGCCCTGTTCCTTTTATAGTAAATGTTTCTGCTCTACCTGAAACTGATAAAAAATTACACTGTAAAAGACATTTTATTACTGTAAAGTGAAGACCAGGACAGTTTTATTAAAGGGTGATATTGTTCAATAAGTTAAGACCTTTTATTACTGTAAAGTGAAGACCAGAACAGCTTTATTAAAGGGTGATGCATTCAATCAGCAGCCCTCTTCCCTCATTTATTTATTTATGTATTTTTTTCTTTTCTGTTTTTCATTCATTAAACAGATCAACTCTTACCAGCTAATTAAACAACATCTGTGCTCTAAACAATAGCATGCGTAGGATGTTTATAAAAGTGTAAAGAAACCAAAATGAAACCGACTTCAGTTCTCAACACATCCTTTCCTTTCCTTAATTCTACACTGTGCCAGACTAGAACACAGTAAGAGTCTGTTTTGTGGGTAAAATATTTACTTAACTATTCTAGATTAATTGTAGATGAAATTAGTTTGCTCCCTAGATATAAGCCTAACTTTAGACATAACCTTAAAGATTCATTTTGTGTTTTCTCAGATGGACACAAGATCTACACAAGTTGTCAAGTAGAAATAAAAAATCTTTTAAAGTCTATTTGGACATTTTTTAACTTCCAAAACTGTGGAGGAACTCAGTAAAACAGCGCCCCCTGCTGTGGGACTGTGGCTCTGTGATAGAGAGACGCAGAGGAGTCAGGCTTTATCTCCACCCAGTAATACTCACTCTCTTAGAAGCTCCAGATTAACCTGGAGTAACTGCAGACATGCCATATTATCACTAACTATTCCACTCCTCTCTCAACCACTTCAAAAATGACCAAAATATGAAGGGGTTAGGATTAGGTGCAGATCCTAATGGGTTAGGGCAGTGGTTCCCAAATTGGGGGGCGTGGCCACTAGGTGGGGCGCAAAGTTATTGCAGGGGGGGCGCGGAGCTTGGAAGTAAAACATGTGCACATGTGTCAATATGGGGGGGGGGGGGTGTAGGGGGGGGCGCAAAAATATTCTCTACTAAAGGGGGGCACGGCAGAAAAGGTTTGGGAACCACTGGGTTAGGGTTAGGTTAGGGTCGGGTCTCCAGAGTGTTCACTATTCCTAGGGTTACACATTTCTGACCTGGGATCAGTGTTCCCGTTCCTGGGATCAGTGTTTTCATTCCTTCCTTCCGATGTTTTCATCACTATTGATTAACAGATTTAGAAATCGTGTGGTTATATGCACACACACACACACACACACACACACACACACACACAATCACATTACATTGGTATACAATCCTAATGTAAACATACACCAGATGAGTTATGATTTCAATGTTTGACGTGTTGGACATTGAAGAAATTAGGTGTGTAAACGGTATCCTATAATCCAGGTAGTTTACCCACTACCTGCCCATTAGAGAAATAATTCGACATTTTTTCATAGAACAAAAATAAAAGAAGAAATAATGATGATGATGATGACGATGATGATGATGTAAACCTACACAGGGTCAAGACAAACCTGCACAAAACACCTGTGTCCTTCTCTGCAAGTGAGTTGTTCATTATCTTAGTAAACCTATTCATATAGCAAGAGATTACATTTATAGTTATGAAAGGCCAAGGATATTAACCCTGCATGATAATCAGTTTATAACAGAAACATTTGTATCATCTTCCCCTTGACAGTGATAAGGAACCGTGTCCTGCATGGTGGTAACCTGCATTGAACAACTGTCAGCCGCACTGCACGTTGTTATTCAACATATACACTAGAGGGAGACACTAACCACTTTTTATAGAGCACACTGTAATCCGATATCAACTCCAAAGCCAATATCCGTCAACCTAGAGGTCGGAATGGTGTTGTAACTCTCTTAATACGGTCTTTTAATAATTCATATAAAGCAGATTACAGTAACTAGTAAGGGTAAATAGCGAAGACTACGACTATGAAGATTGCATGTTATGCATTTATGTAATGCCAGCACAATTACAGTATTATATAACTGCAGAACGTTTAAATACCAAAAAAATATTAGAAATTAAATGTAATGTCTGTAGGATCGAAGATGGCGCCACTATGGACGTTGAAAGTTGTTCAACGTAACTGTTCGATGTGAACGAGTCTGCGCTCAGTCCCGCATCAGCACCGTCGCAGCCGCCCGGCGCTGGTGGCTCTGTAGCTCCGCCCCTCATTTATCACACATGGATACATGCGCAAGAGAATATAGTTCCAGCTATATTTTCTAAATCCAAACCTACATTATTATGAAAAAGAACAAGAAAATGTCGAAAATCATTTTCTGTGTTGTGCTGCGCTGACAAAAGGAAAGGAAATGTATTTGTTCTCACTTTGATTTACTACGCAGTGGTGATTTGGCGGGAAAGGGTACCGGGTGGCGTATGAATCTCTACAACAAAAAAAACCTCATGGAAATCCGTAGTATTAAAACCCAGCTGTTGGAAATCTTGCGTAAATGACGCTGAGTGTTGCGGAAATCACAGTTCCGCTCCGGCTGTAGAGAAGCAGTGCAGAGGTGGAGGAGTAACGTTAGTCCCACTCTGGAATTACTCTCACTTAGACCAGCAGTGTATAGGTTGAGGAGTAACGTTAGTCCCACTCTGGAATTACTCTCACTTAGACCAACGGAGTACGGAGATTCCCACACTCCTACCGTGAGTATTTCACAACTTTACCACATCTCATCTTCTAATACTTAATTATCGCTCGTATTTGGTCACTGATTGAGTCTTTTGTATTGTCTCACTTTGGGAACGCTAATTTGTCAGGGAGTTTTGTTATACCTTAACGTTTAACGTCTGCATGTGTAGATGAACTACACACCGGTACCGAACCTGCTCGCTTCAATTACTGCACGAGGAGTTCCAGCCCAGTGCCGCCGGTGCCGGTGTGGAGTCAAATGTTAGAAACATGACTCAGTTTGAATGAGTAAGAACTTGAATCTCTTTTTGTTTATTTTAGGTAGCCATGCCGCTGAGTTTAGGTATGGCAAGTAAGAATTATGACTACGACTACGATTCTTACCAGCCCTGCTTCTATTTTGACAACGAGGATGAGGATTTCTATAACCAGCAGCCGCCGGCTCCCAGCGAGGACATATGGAAGAAATTTGAATTATTGCCGACACCCCCGCTTTCTCCACGCCGGCGACCCTCTATTTCGAGTCCGTTTCCTTCCACTGCAGACCAGCTGGAGATGGTTACGGAATTTCTCGGGGACGACGTGGTCAATCATAGTTTTATCTGCGACGGGGACTACTCGCAGTCCATCATCATTCACGACTGCATGTGGAGCGGCTTCTCCGCCGCAGCCAAGCTGGAAAAGGCGGTAACGGAGAGACTGGCGTCGCTTCAAGCCGCAAGGCAGGAGACCTCAAAAGCCCACTGTACGGAAAACGCTCCCTGTCGACATGGCTCAGACCTCGGCTACCTGCAGGACATGAACACGTCTGTGTCGGAATGCGTGGACCCTTCCGCGGTGTTCCCCTGCCCGCTGTCGGACTGCTCCAAGTTGAGCAAGCCTTCTCCACACTCCCTGACGGCGGACACTCCGCCGAACAGCGGGAGCAGCAGTAGTGATAGTGAGTCCGGTGAGTAACTTTTTTCATTTTATGAGGTTTTTGTGGCATAATGGTTTGAGAGGTTTAAGGCATAACACGAGTCCTCCTTTAGGTCCCTTTAACCTGTAACTTCAACATTTAAACCCCACTGCCCGATTTGCATACGTCAGAGTGAAAGTGGTCCATGTGGATGGTTGTGGGCCGCACACACTCCTCCCCTCAAACCCGTTTTAGAGGCTGAGGTCGTGCGGCCCGAATAAGTGGAATTCCTGGAGGGGGCGGGGCTAAGAGTGCACACGTCATCAAAACTGATCGTTTTTTTTTCTTTCCAGATGAAGAGGAAGAAATCGACGTGGTAACTGTGGAGAAAAGAAAGTCGGTGAAGTGTGAACCAGCACACAGCCCGGTCGTGCTGAAACGCTGTCACGTCAACGTGCATCAGCATAATTACGCCGCCCGTCCGTCCGCGCGAAGGGAGCAGCCCGCAGTCAAGAGGATCAAGTTCGAAAGCAGCAGAGTGATTAAACAAATTGGCCACAACCGAAAAGCCCGAGTCGAAAGTCCCAAAACGTCGGACTCCGAGGACAACGATAAACGCAGGACTCACAACGTCCTCGAGCGGCAGAGACGCAATGAACTCAAACTCAGTTTTTTTGCGTTGCGTGACGAAGTTCCAGATGTAGCAAATAACGAAAAAGCAGCCAAAGTTGTCATACTTAAAAAGGCGACGGAGTTTATCACTCACATGCAGGATGAGGAGAAAAGACTCGTGTCCACAAAAGAGCAACTTAGGAGAAAGTGTGAACATTTAAAAAAGAGACTGGCAGGGCTGAGCAGCTGTTGAACTGTTTGAAGATGTTTCCCGTTTGTAGAGACGTTGCACCAAGATCCTGGACCACTGTGGTGATTCTGCCACATCCTTAAATCGGACCTTGATTTATACAGTTACACTGCCTCAGTTTAATGTAATTGAGGTTTGATTTATTTGTATTTAATTTTATTTAGTAATGAAATGGGCAGCAGTACCATTACTGTTGGTCTTAATGTCTCTTGTTTTTTGAGGGGGGGGGGTGTAAATTTTGTACATATTGTGCAGATGTATTTGAAGATAGTGTTGATTTCTGAATGTTCATTTATAAACTGTGTTTGATTAATCATGACTTGGCTTAATTTATTCTGTGAGCGATTTGTTGGTGAATGGTCTGCATTGGTCCTGGTTTAAACTCGAGCTGTCTTGACTCCATTTGACACCAGAGAAACTTCACCTGCCACAAATACGTGTGTGTGTGTACATTTGTTCTGCATGTGAAATGTGGGGGGTGTTGTCACTATGGTTGCAATTTGAATAAGGATGGAGATTCTTGCATTGGCCAAGTCATTTTAGTTTAACTCTGACTATGATAAAGTATCTGATATGGTAATCAATGCTTCGGGAAGTGCTAGACCTCATGTACTGGCTTAGATGACCATTTATTATAGTATTGTGGGTGTCCAATTAATGTCATTCTAATTGGGCTTCTGAGAGAATGCCCAGGCCTCGTTATAATTATTCGGTTCACTTCCACGTGTGTATAATCCTATAATCCATTGACGTCATGCATTATTTTTGTATTTGTTATTCAGTTTTGAAGCGTCCTTCCTTATACGGAGCTTCTCTCAAACTCCTGTGCTAATCGTTCTAGTCATTGTTTCATATAAAAGCAAAAGGCCGTTTGCTGCATGCTGTCAGTTTCCTTCATATTAGAGTTTCTCCTTAAGTAAGTTGGTGTTTTCATGTCATTACCATTCATGACCTTAAAGCCGTTAAATATTTCATGCTTTTTAAATATTCTCAGGTACGAGCACAAATTAAGCTCTTAAATGGGGACTGCTATGAGAACAATTCCGTATAAGCGTTTGGCCTCTCTGTCTATTCGGAATATTTGTAGGAGCTTCATCTCGTCGAAAAATCCAATTCTCGCCAATTAATGTGAATATATTTAGAATTTAAAATTCTTGTTAATCTTTATCCTGGGTAATTAAATGAGCTTAGTATAAATCACCTAATGCAGTCGTGTGGGTTTCGATATTTGCACTTTGACGTCAGTGCCCATCAATTTTATGACGTCAACCCGAGGATCTGCCTGCACGCGCGAGCGGAGTGGATGTAAACGTTTGGTTAAAGCGTGAATAAAATGGCTCGATTTACATCTGAAACAGGACAGGCTCATGCACGTGGAGATAGGAGAACCAAGATTGTAAGTTAATTTCTGAAATAACGCATGAATGATTGTGAAACAATAGCATAGCCCGTAACAATGTAAACGTGTGTTATCTAGCCACAGGTGTCTACATTTCGTTGTGTATAAATCCTGCAGCTGTAACCTAGTTAGCTGGTGATATGACAACCCACATCAATAAGTAGCTAAAATATTCTTAAACTCAACGGAGGTCCTGTGCGGTATTTTGTCAGGTAGCTAGTTAGCAAATTAGCCTACCATTATTGATTTATTGGTTTGCTCGAGTTAATTGACGTAATCAATCTATACGGCTCGTATTTGTCTACGTGCTCGTTCTACATGGCTCGTCCAATCAAGTGCGACACTATTATATGTGGCTTATTCATTTAAATACGTAATCATCATTTATGGCATATTCAATCATTTACATAATCATCCTATCTGGCTCTTTAATTAAAATACCTATCGTCTACGAGAAATTTGAAAATGCATTTGGTAATTTGCTAAACCCTATTTTCACGTTGTATGAGGAGAAAATGAAGAATCTTTACATTAAGGTAGTGAGAGTGACACAGAGCCGGGTAAGGAGGACTCAGCCTCCAAACGGACGGCACAGCAGGGAGGAGCAGCACCTGTCAGAGCTGCAGCTTTAGGGATGACCAAGTCCAACGGAACAGTTGTTTGAGCTGCAGGTGTCCGCTCCTGTTCTGCACAAGTGTGTACCGACTTCATAAACTACATTCACAAGAAAGCTGTCAGATTAGATACAGCCACCTAGATTAGATATAGCCACAACTCAGATTTGCAGGGTTTACGGCAGAGCCCTTTTGGCAGGGGTCAGTTTTCTCCAGGGGTTGTGATGTGGTCGCCTCACTAGGGCATGCAGTCTTCTCATTAAGGCAGGAGTGACTTACGTAAATGTGACAAAGTTTTAAGCACTTTATAAATGAAGGAAAACATATGGAGTGTGTACACTCTCTGCAATGTCACCACAATTGATAATGGAAAGATTACACCTCTCACAACAGACACACAAGCCCCGCCCCCTTTTCAGTTGCGACAAGTGTTCAAATGAGGTCAAGGTGCAGCTGGTGTGGTGAGAGAGTAAAGGTCACTGGGGTCAAGTGGAAGGATGATATGGAGTCCTGCTGGAGTGAGCAAACTGTCTCGCCTGTGAAGCTCGGACATCATCTTTTAGCTAAAGACCCTAATCCTAAACCCTAACATTGACCCTAATCCTAACCCTGACCTTGAACCTAATCTATGGCTATGCTATGGCTCATTTTAATTATAGGAATGTGAGCTCAGCATGTAGAACAGCAGGGTGTTGGACTTAATGGTCAACACAGTGTTGGGAGTTGTAGTTCCCAAAAGGACCTACAACTAACCCTAACCCTAACATCATAAATGGATGTATGGAATATATGGATTATTTGGGACGGAGGGTTTTTCCCAGTGTTCTGACCAAACAGCAGATTTGCTGTGGCATTACAAACTAGCAAGTTTCTTTCCCCACTCTATTCTCTTCTCTCTCTCCTCACTCTCTTCTATTCTCTCTCCCCACTCTCTTCTCTTCTCTTCTCTCTCTCTCTCCTTCTCTCTCTCTCTCTCTCTCTCTCTCTCTCTCACCCTCCCCTCTCCTCTCCCCCCCCTCTCTCTCCCTCTCTCTCTCTCCCTTGTTCCTATGTTCAAGTCTGGTGTGGTGTCAGTGTTGTTGAGGAGTGTTATGTTTATGTCTGTGAGGTCAATAGGGCCATTGGCCACTTCCCAAACACTGAGGGCTCATTCTGTCTCTCTCTCTCTTCCTCCTTCCCTCTCCATCTCTCACTCTGTCTCTCTCTCTCTGGTGTAGTACCTAAACGTTTACTAGAGTGTCAAGATGTGAAAGTTTTACTCCTTTACTAACCTTAAACTTCATTTCTAATCCTTTCCATGCATTACTAACCCGAAACGTAAACCTTAACCCTGCAGGTGTAAATAGGATCTACAAAGGACAACACCTCTGATGTGTTTTGAAAAGCTCAATGCAATGTTCCAGTTATGTTACCTGATCTACATAAAATAAGCAATGAAACTTCTATCAAATGTGCAAATGCTAATAATGGACTAAGGAGAAGTAATGTCAAGAACCCCAAAACCATCTGCTGGGTTCAACTAATCGGGTTAATTACGGGAGACCCTTAAAGACTGTCAGTGAGACCCTCTAAATGAGTAACCATGGTGACAGTGCTCTATACTGTCAGTGAGATACTCTAGATGAGTAACCATAGTGACAGTGATTCTAGCTCATTCTCCAAGCTAGGGTTAGGGTTTAAGGTTTAGGGGTTAGGATTAGGGTTTGGTTAGGGTTACTCTCACTCTGTCTCTCTGTCTCCTGAATGACAAAACTAAGAGAAGGTTATTTTTTCTTTACAAGTAACATTGTCCTTTTTATATAGTCCTTATAACTTGTCATATAGTCAATATAACCTGTTATAGTTCTTACAACCTGTCCTTTTTGCATAGGCTTTGAAAGTGACTACCGAGACATCATCTTTGTCACTCAGGTGTGAGAGTATGTGTGTATGTGGGAGGTGCATCAGCTGCATAGGGGTATGGACACAACAGCTCAATTCATTATTTAGCCTAGAGTTACACGCAGGGCAGTAAGTGGACGAAGACACATCGCAAACATGAAATGCTACACTACCTAGACTCCTCATGTTCACTTGAGCACAGCCTTGTGTGGTCATCTTACCTAGGAGAAAGGTGGGAGATGGAACCTGCTTTATTGGAAGCTATCCCTGACGTTATCCCTGATCTTAACCATGATGCTAACCCTGACCCTGACGCTAACCCTAACTTTGACCCTGACGCTAGCCCTAACCCAGACGCTAGCCCTGACGCTAACTCTGACCATAAACCCTATGTATTGACTTGTATTTCCTCTTCGGGCTATTCTCATGAATTCCTCTGGCTATTAATTAAGCTGAAGGAGGATATTTACATTCATGTCTTCAGGGAAGTTGAGTTGGGGAAACCACTCTACTTAACTATGGAAATGTTTTCAGAAGAACCAGGTCCAGCCTAAAACTGACCTAAGATGAGTGACTTATTAATGACCTAGAAAATCTGTAAATATAAAAATAATAGATAAATATAAATAAAATAAATAAAAGATTTCATCATGTCAAGTACTGTCTCTCAGTTAGCACATTCCTAAATATTTACCTTGTTCCATAGACAATGAGTCAGTATTTACACGATCACTGTATTCATAACCACAGCTGTGGAAGGGCACACTCATGACCCTCAGTTAAATGTGAGTGTGATATTCTGTGTGGATATGGCCCCAGCTCAGTGCTGCTGTTGGAGTCCTCATGACATCATGCCCTTTGAAATACTGCAGGAAGAACTGTCAGTCTGACTCATCATTGGTGTCCCCAGGACCGTGAGCTGGGCTGACTCCATGGTAGTCTCCCAAACAGGGAGATACTTTCTCTGGAGAACAGGAAGCTTCAAAGGGAAAGAGCAAGTCAGATCAATAATGACATCACTTCATTAATGGATCTAAACTGATAATGTGTGGACATCCTGTTTTGAGGCAGGAGGTTAGAGAAGGGACAGACTGGACAATGGAGATGATACTGACAGGGTTGGGATCAGGTTTAGGTTTAGGATCAGGGTTAGGGTTAGGGATGTAACGTTTTTGTAGTGAAACTATTAAATACCATTTTGTATGTAAACAGGAAGTGACTTTTTTAATGGTTGATCTATTGCATTGTTATACAAGAACCCCACCCAAACACACACACGCACGCATCCTTTCTGTTATGTTCTTTCCAAAGAGAACAGGAAGCTTTTGCATTCTTTTGTCTTCCTGAGCCAAATTTCCACTGTATTTGCCCAGGGTGCAGCTGCCATCTATATTAGTAAGTGCAATTGGTCACTGTGTTGTACTAACTCTAACCCAGCACCATCTGCTGCTTAGGAAAAAACCCTCTCCTAACCCTCCTGTAACTCTAACCCTCTCCTAACCCTCCCCTAACTCTAACCTCTAATCCTCCTCTAACACTAACCCCCAACCCTCTCCTAACCCTCCCCTAACCCTGCAGTATTACTGTCCTGAAACTGTTGCTACCCTTTGACACGGAACAAACACTTAAACGTTTGTGAGCATCATACGCTGCTTTGACTGGCAGAGCTGCCATTCACATTTACAGCATTTAGCAGGTGTTCGTCTGCACAGTGACTTACATATGTATGAGAGTGTGTGCACTACTAACACCTGCTTCAGAAGTTCAGACACACTGCTCCTAGGGTCAGGGTTAGTTAGGGTCATGGTTAGTTAGGGTCAGTGTTAGTTAGGGTTAGTTAGGGTCAGGGTTAGTTATGGTCAGGGTTTGGTCACACGCATTTTGTTTGTTTGCAGGAGGAAACCAGTCAACACTGCCGCACAGCAGCTGTGGCACGAGAATGGCCTAACCCCAACCCTAATCTTGACACTAACCCTAACCCTGACCCTGACACTACCCCAGGAGAATGGCCTCGTCTCCTAGATGGATCACCTGTTTTCCTCTATTTTTGTCAGTTTTCCACATGTCCTTGTCCTTCTCCTCCCCCAGCCACTAGAAAACTGATGACTGCAGAAGAACGTCCAGGGATTCTGGCTTATGTATGCTGTGCTCATGATGACGCAGCCTTTCTCTCAGCACTTTATAAAGTGGGTCTCTAGAGGCATGAGGGGACACACTCTTCCTTGTAAGGCCAGCCAAGGCAAAACCCTTGCTTTCTTAGAAATCAAAACCCTGAAATGTTCAAAAACTGTACTTTCTATAGAGTAACATTCAATTCGTATTACGTAACCTAATCGAAAACACCCTCAACTCATAAACAATAAAGGGTTAAAGGCTCCAGCATTCAACCAGGTAGCAAGGATCAGTCTTTCCAGGACGTGTTGGGTCAATACTGTTATTATTCTACATAGTGCACAGCTCTGTGACACCACAGTGTTACTGCAGTGCTGTGAAACCTCTCTATGGGTGTGACATCATCATTTCTCTCTCTCTCTCTCTCTCGCTCTCTCTCTCTCTCTTTCTGGGCAGAACCCTGCGATTTACTAATCTGTCCTCCTTGTAACTACCCACATTGCCCACATTCTCATTCTCTCTCTCTCTCTCTCTCTCTCTCTCTCTCTCTCTCTCTCTCTCTCTCTCTCTCTCTCTCTCTCTCTCTCTCTCTCTCTCTCTCTCTCTCTCTCTGCTGAGTCACAGAGGGTATTTTCAGACATGTGGTTTAGGATAGTGCCGGTACGACCGGGTCTGTAGTGCTCATGTAGCGTTCAACTAAGGAGCCCAAACTAGGACAGAGTTGAGAGCTTGGGTGTCTATTCTGGATCCGCAGCCTGTAATGTTACACAAGGACACTGCCAGATGTCTTAAAATACTCTGTGGTATCTCCATAAGGATGACTCCATTGACTTCATGTGCCACAGACCTGCTCACAGACACACCAGTGAGGTTGCATGCTGGTTAGGGCCAGTGTCAATACATGTGATCTGGTGCAGCCCACACTCTCTCTCTTTCTCTCTCATATTTTGTCGCCCCCCCCCCCCCCCCTTTTTGTTTTCTAATTACAACAACCCTCCACCCACCCATGCATTCTTTGAACATGTCCTGAATGCCAAGAGACTGTGTGAATGTGTACGAATGTGTGAATGTGTGAGTGTGTGAATTTGTGTGCGCACGCGCACATGTCAGTGAATGGGAGTGTAAGTGAGTGAGTGTAAAAGAATGTTATGCTCTCTAGTGAGTATATATCTAGGAAGTTATGAATAAACATCATTTATGAATCAGTTATGAATAAGCAGTAGTTTGTCTCCAGTAAATAAGACAAGTTAAGAATCAAATTTTCCACCAGATTTCGTGACTACTTGAAATGTTGTTCCTGAACATACTGGCAAGGCCAGAAACCCAAACCCAGAAATTTCAGGGTGAGAGAACTTTGGCCACAAGGGCTGGACAAGTATTTGGCAGCAATTTGCTTCCAATTTGTCATTCATATTAAATCCATGTCACAATTTATAGCTTGTAATAATAATAATTGCAGTTATTTTTAACAATTTCACATTGTTAGGGATAGGGTTAGGGTTGGGTTTAGCGTTAGGGTTAGGTTAGGGTTAGTGAGTGTGTGTGTGTGTGAGTGAGTATGTGTGTGTACCAGATCAGCTTTCACTGAGGGATTTGTCATAGGTGGCATGGGGACACGCAACCACAGCAACAGAGATCATCTGCACTTATATGTAAGCAGGCGGTCAACAGCACGCTAGCCTACTCTCACGCTGGCCCACTCTCACGCTAGCCTACTCTCACGCTGGCCCACTCTCACGCTGGCCCACTCTCACGCTAGCCTACTCTCACGCTGGCCCACTCTCACGCTGGCCCACTCTCACGCTGGCCCACTCTCACGCTAGCCCACTCACACGCTAGCCCTGACAATAGTCCATTCTCACGCTAGTCCACTCTGACGTTAGCCCACTCTGACACTAGCCCAGTCACATGCTAGCCCACTCACACGCTAGCCCACTACCCTAACCTGTCCCCATTAGGGTTGCCACCCCCGGCAACAATTTACGTCCTCACTCCAGCTTGCCAGAGGTTCTGCACTGCTGACAGTGTTAGCAAAGTATGCACAGACAGAATGATGTCAGATTCCTAAGATTAAATGGGAGGGTTAGTGTGATGGGGCAGTGGTAGGGTATGAGGTTAGGGTTAAATGGGAGGGTTAGTGTGATGGGGCAGTGGGAGGGTATGGGGTTAGGGTTAAGTGGGAGGGTTAGTGTGATGGGCCGGTGGGAGGGTATAGGGTTAGGGTTAAATGGGAGGGTTAGTGTGATGGGGCAGTGGGACGGTATGAGGTTAGGGTTAAATGGGAGAGTTAGTGTGATGGGGTAGTGGGAGGGTATGGGGTTAGGGTTGAGTGGGAGGGTTAGTGTGATGGGGCAGTGGGAGGGTATGGGGTTAGGGTTAAGTGGGAGGGTTAGTGTGATGGGGCAGTGGGAGGGTATGAGGTTAGGGTTAAATGGGAGGGTTAGTGTGATGGGGCAGTGGGACGGTATGGGGTTAGGGTTAAATGGGAGGGTTAGTGTGATGGGGCAGTGGGACGGTATGGGGTTAGGGTTAAGTGGGAGGGTTAGTGTGATGGGGTAGTGGGAGGGTATGGGGTTAGGGCTAAGTGGGAGGGTTAGTGTGATGGGGCAGTGGGAGGGTATGGGGTTAGGGTTAAATGGGAGGGTTAGTGTGATGGGGCAGTGGGAGGGTATGGGGTTAGGGTTAAATGGGAGGGTTAGTGTGATGGGCCGGTGGGAAGGTATGGGGTTAGGGTTAAGTGGGAGGGTTAGTGTGATGGGGCAGTGGGAGGGTATGGGGTTAGGGTTAAGTGGGAGGGTTAGTGTGATGGGCCGGTGGGAGGGTATAGGGTTAGGGTTAAATGGGAGGGTTAGTGTGATGGGGCAGTGGGACGGTATGAGGTTAGGGTTAAATGGGAGAGTTAGTGTGATGGGGTAGTGGGAGGGTATGGGGTTAGGGTTGAGTGGGAGGGTTAGTGTGATGGGGCAGTGGGAGGGTATGGGGTTAGGGTTGAGTGGGAGGGTTAGTGTGATGGGGCAGTGGGAGGGTATGGGGTTAGGGTTAAGGGGAGGGGAAGTATGTATGCAAAACAGCAGGTTCTCCTGCTGACCCCAAGAGGAAATGTTTCAGCTAGTACTTAACATTGAATACATTTTTAGGAGGGTGGTTTGATTATGATTTGTTTTTCTTTGTGAGTGTGAGAGCTTGGTTTGATCTAACAAGCTTGTGTTTCTGTGTGTGGTACTGCTGTTCAGTGGTTCACTACTACTGTAGTTGGCATGCTATTGCCACTGTGAGCGATATTCATTTCCCTACTATGCAAATACTGAGTGTGGTTTGTTTTAGGCGGGAAAAAATAACGGTCAAGCATAAGTTTCATCTCAAATATCAGTTATGATTTCCTAGCTGGTACTTTCCGGGCAACTCCTGTGATGGAATCTGTCTGACCACTGTGGGTTGTACTGACAGAATCAGCCTTCTCACACTTCATATTTGCATTCCAATGAGCTCTCTGCAATTCATCTGAATCATTATATCTGACTTTCCTGATGACAGTTTCAAGCGTTCTTGCTTATCTTCCAATGGTCATGGGCTGTCTGTGCTTGTGCTGAGGAGGCTACATTGTAGAAGAGCAGGATTGCTGTGGAAAAAGCTCCTCCATCTCTAAAAACACCACCTTTCAAGAGAACACACAGCCCTGTGGGTCTGCTCGGTGTAGCCCCAGTTATCGTGACACTGCTCAGAGTTGATTTATGAGTTGTTGCAGTTGAAGAATGTGGCGAGGGCCCCAGAAACCTTTTCATGGTGTGTAAATAAAACATACCGATGTGAGGCGTCCTCACAGCATCAAGTCTGTGTCACCGGCGACACCTGCAGAGGTGTGTTGTCTTCAACTGATGCCACATACTCTGTAGACTGTGAATGAAACTACATGAATGCATTACTGCTTCAAGCACAGGGTATTAAAGCTGAACCTCTGGAAACATCTGGATGTCTGTCTGAATGACTCCTTATTTTCAATCTATTTATTGAAAAACAATGTGTCATAAAATGTGATTTATTTTAACAATGTATATGTGTTTTTCATTAGAAATATGTTAGTAGTCGTAGTAGTAGTAGTAGTAGTAGTAGTAGTCGTCGTAGTAGTAGTAGTAGTAGTAGTCGTCGTAGTAGTAGTAGTAGTAGTCGTAGTAGTAGTAGTCGTAGTAGTAGTAGTCGTAGTAGTAGGAGTAGGAGTAGTAGTAGTAGTAGTAGTAGTAGTAGTAGTAGCAAAAAAATCTGCTTTGCCATTTTATAGGTTCAGATCATCTTCCTAGTGTCATACTTTGCTCCTCCCCCACCTGTCAGTCTAGCATTTATTTTCTTCTAGTTCCATCTGCGTTTTCATTTCTATGGTTTCCGTTCTGTCTGAATGACTCCTTATTTTCAATCTATTTATTGAAAAACAATGTGTCATAAAATGTGATTTATTTTAACAATGTATATGTGTTTTTCATTAGAAATATGTTAGTAGTCGTAGTAGTAGTAGTAGTAGTAGTAGTAGTCGTCGTAGTAGTAGTAGTAGTAGTAGTCGTCGTAGTAGTAGTAGTAGTAGTCGTAGTAGTAGTAGGGGTAGGAGTAGTAGTAGTCGTAGTAGTAGTAGTAGTAGTCGTAGTAGTAGTAGTCGTAGTAGTAGGAGTAGGAGTAGTAGTAGTAGTAGTAGTAGTAGTAGTAGTAGCAAAAAAATCTGCTTTGCCATTTTATAGGTTCAGATCATCTTCCTAGTGTCATACTTTGCTCCTCCCCCACCTGTCAGTCTAGCATTTATTTTCTTCTAGTTCCATCTGCGTTTTCATTTCTATGGTTTCCGTTCACTTCCATGTTTATTGGTTTCAGCTGTTTCTTGTTTCCTGGTTCATTTAGTTGTACTTAATTCATTGTTTTCCCAGTATATGTTTGTAGGTCAATGTTCCATGGTGGTTTATTATTTAAAATATTATTTTTTATGATGTTGGATTCTGTTGATTTTTTTAATGTTTCTTGTCTTCTATTGTCTGGTTTATGCCCTGCGTGTTAGTATTTCAGTTTATGTTTTCAATGCGTGTTTTATAGTCTTGGTTGTCTGTATTATTCATGTTTGTAACATGGTCTTTGTTGTGTGTCTTATCTGGTTGTGTATCATGCTTTGTGTTAACTGTCCTCAGTTTGTGTAGTTTGTTATTTGCTTGTGTTAACCATTCTTTATGTTCATTATAAATATAATCCTCAAGTTACTCCAGTCTTTCCTGTGTTATCTTTATATAGTTTTAGCCCTTTGTTCGTATTGGTATCTGTACATTTATATGCCAGCATGCCTCGGAAAACCCATGCTCTCCCTGTTGGCATGGTAGGGCTTACTAGAGAAGTTAACCCAGTTAGCTCCCAGTTAGAGACCTACTCTCTAGCACAACTGATGAGCCTATTAATTACATAAGAATTTGGTGCTGAGGTGGTGGTTTGGGGCACGGCAAATTAAATTCTGCTTAGAGCCCCATAAATGCTTGGGCTGGCCCTGTACCCAACCGAGGCTATGGGGCTGTGCCCTGGAGGGGTGTCACTGGGTGGGGCGGTGGGGCTGTGCCCTGGAGGGGTGTCACTGGGTGGGGCTGTGCCAAGGAAGGCCGTGCCTTGGGGAGGCGAGTCACTAGGTGGGGCTATGGGTGGCCTTCACTGTTAGTCTTCCTTGCCTTTCTAATGAGTGTTCTGCTTGCTCACTGCTTGTAATTTCTGGCTTTTAATTGTAATATGTGTGTCATCATAAGCTGTTCTAAGCTGAGATGAGCACTTCTGTGTAAGTCTTTTTTTCTGCCTTTTAGAAACTTGGTGTGCATTTATAACACTAGCCCTAATGTTCCACTCTGTCGGCTTAAATTTCTGAAATATAGACATCTGTTGTTTTTAAATAAGATGGCCTCTGTTTTTACATTTTAGTCAGAAACTGTGGCATGGATGCTACAGTCCGTACTGACGTCTTTTTGCAACCCAGTTCAGATGTTATCCTAACCTGTTAATTATTGTAATTTCCCCCCCACACATGTGCTGCTCAGGCATGGTTTTTCTTAATTTTTGATGCTTATTTGCCATTTAATCCCAGTGAATCAAGGCTAAATAATTTGACCCTATAGACTGTGACACTGTCTAGTATGTCTTTGCTCATTTGTTAAAAGCACAAACGTGATCATCTGATGAAGCACTTAATTGGGTTGTGTTTCAGGATTAGGATTAGGGGTTAGGGTACAGTGGATAACAAAAAGGGTCTTAAAACAAGCTTTCTGGTTACATTACCTAATCAGTTGTCGCTCATCTTGATATCATCTATTAACCCAGTTGGCTAAGTCCAGTGCTGCTGTGTATAATTTTGATAGCATCATCGAATAACCAGTTCATCAACAGACCTTTGCTCTTTGCAGAACCCTGGTTTCCTTTACTTGTGATGCGTGAGGGGGTTTTGGCTGCTGTTTGCATACATCTTTCCTTTAAACTACATGTCATGGAACGTCCACTCGGGGTTTCTGTCCTGCCCCAGAGACACAGACACTTTTGCTTTTTCTTCATCAAGCCAAATTTTGATTGGAGTAAATCAGATTATTGTGACAGGTTTGACATCAGATTCGCTCTTCAGATGCCCACGACCACCAGGAACCTCTTATAGCCCAGTGGGATATTATAGGATCAGGGTTAGGTTTAGAGCTACAGTTTAGGGTTAGGATGGGGGTTAGCATTAGGGTTATGTTTTGCATTTAGGGTTAGATTAGGGTTGGAGTTAGTGTTAGTGTTAGGGTGAGGGTTAACCCTAACCGTGTGCTTATTCTTTGCCACAGTCAGCCCACGCCCTGCAGTGCCTTAGTCACCCTTCACAACAGAGGCACCTGATCCTCTTCCTTTTGATTAAGACAAAGCAAGCCTTACTACGGACACTAAATATAACACAGAGGCAATAGGTGATGTGACTCACTCATGTTTAATACAGTTCCTCTGGCACCAGAAGGAACACATTTGAAATTCAAATGAAGGTGATGGAGCCATAGGATTACGAGTAGTGTCAGGAGCAGCTGTGATAGGTTGGCTACATGTTCCCAGGCTAATGGAACCCTGTTTGTGGTCATTGTGTGTAATAAAGGACCATTATATCTTATGAATTTGAATTGGTGACTTGTTTTTTGAATTTGAATTATTCTTGCTTATTGACATTAACTGTTCATTTATGCATTGCAGATTTTGCAGTATCACTGTTGCACAGGCCAATAGTCAGATAACAGGTAACGGATGCTATATTGCCTATCCACACTCCCCTCTCTGCAGACATAAACAGCAGAGTGGGTCTCAGGCCCTCAGCATGGTCTGTCCAGCCGCACGCTGCCACAGGGAGATAGGGCAGCTCTGACCAACAGTCCATACTGAAGATCTCCTCATGTGTCCTTATCCCTCTACCCAGCCCAGAATCTTTAAGAAATCACCCAGCGCACATGGCAGGCTAAGACACAGGCTCATGAATGTGTGTGTCTCACAGCAGAGCACTAACCGTAACAAACTATGCTGTACTCTGGGGTTACGCAGTCATTCTACTGGTATCAATCATTATAAAAGCCTCTTTTCAGCATCTATTATCATAGCTGTGGAAAAGCTTCCATTTATATATTTTTGGTCTTTTGGTACAGAGACAAAGGCTAGGTCTACATTTATGGGGTAGTATTCAGTCACTCTGGATTTACCAGACCACATGCCATGGTTAAGGGTTAACCCTAATCCTCAGAAAGGGTTAACCCTAACTTCTGACTTCTGCAGACCAGACACCTCAGAAAGACAAAGCAAAAAAACACAAGGTTATGTTCCACTCTTCTAATCCCCTAATCTTCTAATCCCCTAATCTCCAAACGTCTGCAACCCTGCAACCAGCTGCAGGTGTGAGGTGTGTGAAGAGTGTGAGGTGTGTGTGCGTGTGGGGGGGGGGGGTGTCTGTGTGTGTTTTTTCAAGGGTTTTGCATATGTTGACATGTGAACAGAGATCATGGTTAACAGTGTAAACTCGGTGTAAAACCCATTTCAGGGTGTCGTGGCCCTAGAAGGCCCAGCGCACCGTTGCCGTTGCTGCTGTTTGCTCCACCAGCTCTACCTCCTCCTTATCTGGGGGCAGCAGGCCAGGCACATGTGACCCAATGATCCTGAGAAACGCCAGTCCTAGAAACCAGCAAACAAACACGCTGTACAGGGCGCCGACAGTATTTAGAAGGGAGTTCAAAAGCAGTGGCGGTGGGTTGAAGTGTAGGAGTGGGGCCTTGTTTGGGCAGAGTCAGGGTCAGAACACGTGCAGGGTCAGAACAAGTGCAGGGTCAGGGTCAGAACACGTGCAGGGTCAGAGTCAGAACACGTGCAGGGTCAGGGTCAGAACACATGCAGGGTCAGAACACGTGCAGGGTCAGGGTCGGAACACGTTCAGGGTCAGGGTTAGAACACGTGCAGGGTCTGGGTCAGAACACGTGCAGGGTCGGAACACGTGCAGGGTCGGAACACGTGCAGGGTCAGGGTCGGAACACGTGCAGGGTCTGGGTCAGAACACGTGCAGGGTCGGAACACGTGCAGGGTCGGAACACGTGCAGGGTCAGAACACGTGCAGGGTCAGGGTCGGAACACGTTCAGGGTCAGGGTCGGAACACGTGCAGGGTCAGAACACGTGCAGGGTCGGAACACGTGCAGGGTCGGAACACGTGCAGGGTCGGAACACGTGCAGGGTGCTGAAACACCTGCCAGCTGTGGAGGAGCCATGTGAATGACTCTGCATGAAGAAGGGAGTCATGGGTAATGAGTCTTCACTATGCTTGTCTTGACTGACTCACTGCTGAGCTGCGAGTATGATGAACCCCCAACCTTAGAGTAATAATCCTAACTCCTAACCCTTATCCCTAACCCTAGAATAATAACCCTAACCCCTTATCACGTCTCAAAAAGTGGCCCATGATGAAGGTTCTGCTATTCACACCTGCTGTGTCCGTCCAGTGGATCCAGTGAGGTGTTTGCATGCCTAACTCTCCTAACACAAACACAAGGCTGATGTATTTGTGCCAGATATTATACATACAGACTTTGTCTGTCCCACAGCGCATGTACCTCTTGCCTCTAATTGGTTCATTTAAAACAGTGGTGTGTTGATGGTAGAGTGTGTCTAAAGCAGATGAAGGCATGTCCAGTCTACTCTGCTTTAGAGCTTAGCTTAGTGACTGCAGGCTACACCTGTTAGCTTCAGTCATGCATTTAGTTTGCCAAATGTTTCTTCTATCTTGTTTATGTTTCATGTTTGCATATGAAACTGACATTTTTTGTGAACATGCAGTCCTGAAACAGTAAGCATTCTCTCACAGTATCACTCAGATTTGATGACTGGTTGAGAGCTGTAAAAATCACAGAGATGGAAAGCATGGTGATATTTTCAGACCACTCAGCTGGCTTCATGTGGTACAAAGGTTGTTGATGTAGCATCTGATGCAACGCACCATAAATGACGTGCATGCAGTAAACCCCTGGGGGAGGGGACAGTGGGGCGGTGGGATTAGGGTTCGCAGGGTTCAGTGTGTTGACGGAGCCAGAACTTTGGCCTTTTCCTCCAGATGTTGCCTACATGCACAGCCTTGATCCTGCTGGGTTGCCTGCGATTGCATCACTTACTCTGGGGCTGGGGGGGAGGGGTTGAGAGGACGGTCTGCATACAGCACTGTGTGGAGTCTAGGAAATCCCCTTTTTGCCACGTGGGGACTGGATGCCTTTTCTGGCTCATGCATAAACCCTCTGTCCTTCTCCCTCTAAAGGCCTCCTGGCCGGGACCACTCACTCGTTCTGCCTGCTCTGCTGCCTTTTCCACAGCCAAGGACAAATGGCTGAGTCATTGCGTGAACTGTGTTCTTTCTGACTGACCTTCACTGAGCGGTAAGCACTGAGGGGTTTGCTGCGAGCTAAAGTGTAAAGTCTGCTCAGGTATTTATTTACAGTGCACATTTCCTTTATATGAGCAAACAGTTCAGATCGTAAGACGGGATGAGTATAAAAGGCTTAAGGGTCCAAATATGCCTTCTCCTTCCACAGCATTAGATTTGCTTTGCTTACCTGTCCATCACCCTAGACACCCTCCCAGTGTGTTTCCAGCCTGGGCCTATATGCACTCTATGAATAATATATGTCACATCGCTTCTCTCTGCCATTAAAAGTGACCTTGTTTAATTATTGAGTGGATCAGATGATTACAGCCCTGACCGCGGTGTATTAAAGCTCTGTACCGCTCGACTTTCATGCACAAACTCGATGCCGAGAGTCTCCAGATTCTGAGACGTCACTGATGAATTATTAATGGGATTCTTCCAGACTGAGACCAATGGCAGCTGCAATTAGTGCAATTACAGAATAGCAGAGTCAGGCTTTGCTCCCCATGTGCATCTGTGAGCCATGGCATGCTGGGAACACCCAACAAGACCTGTCGCTTTGGAGACGCTCCGAGCCAGTCTGGCCTTCACAGTCTGGCCTTCACAGTCTGGTCTTCACAGTCTGGCCTTCACAGTCTGGTCTTCACAGTCTGGTCTTCACAGTTTATCAGAGTTGTCCAGACCCTTCCGCTTGCTTGGTGGAGGTATCAGATGCAGGAGCAGAACGTCGGCGAGGGGACAGCGATGCTCCAGCCCAGGGTGATACGGCCTCCTGGGACACTAAGCCTGACTGCAAACATGTGCATCGATTATGGAAATTGGATGAATGGATCTTTTCTGGTTTGGATTTTAGATTCTTTCTCCCTGACCTTCAGTTACTTCCCTTCAGAATATGACAGATCGATCATGTGATGTGGCTCTAAAAAGCATTTTTAATTTTTCTCTTGTCGTTTCATCACAGCTGTGTTCTGAAGCATCGGCGCAGATGGAAATTCTGAAGTGAGGGGGACCAAGCTGTACAATATATACGTTTATGCTTGTAGATGCTAGATTTCGGATGGAGTCAATATAAATCTGGAGGGGACATGTCCCCCACCCGTCCCCAGTGCCATCTGCGCCGCTGTTCTGAAGGGGTGAGAAGTGGAGGGCATCAGTTTGACAGGCCGAATTTCAGACATCGATTGGTCATGACTGTCGACCTGGTGAGCTGAGGTGCCCCGGGGGCAGACAAGGAAGTGCCGCTCCATCACTCCTAAATCACTCCTCCACTGCTTTGACCTTCCTGTGACTCGGAGGTGTGGGCGAGTTCAGGTGCTTAGGAGCGGAACGCCGTAGGGACCGACGGTGGTCCTGCTCGGTGGAGCGCGGCCTCCTGGGACTGACAGCGTTCAGGCGTGTCGCCTGGGCGTGGGGGAGGAGCTCGGCTGCTGCGAGGTGCCGTCTCATTACTCTGCGCTGGGCAGCAGTGGGCCGACGTTGTCTCGCTGCCGTCTGTGTTGGATGATGGATGCATTTTGTTTAGCGCTGCATAACGGACTCGGGATTTGAACGCACGGTGAACCCGTTAACAGGAGCTGCTTGAGTTCCTTTTATTAATGTACAGTCTGAAAGCAAGTTGACTAAAATTATTAAAGCTGATCTTGCATCACTGCTGAGATAATTGTGGGATAAATGGTGTAGGAAACGGCTCGGTCACACAGCCTTCCAAAACTCAGCCCTTAAGGGGAAGATGCTCCTCATGTCATGTCTTCCCATAATTCATATGCTCAGAATGCAGCCAGGCTGGTGTGTGTTTGACCGTCTGGTAGGCAGTTCGCCGTCCTCAGCTGTCTGAGTGAGGAGGGAGGTGTTGGGAGCGAATGTGCTGACACCCAGCCTGACTACTGCCGATTCAGCACTAAACCTACAGCCATGGTTTCACTACCGGCCAACAGCACTTACGTGCCCCTCAGTGCCATTTGACCGAGTGTCCCAGTAGGTGGATCTCCACTGCAACACTGCACAGTGACATATTGGTTTTCTCCAAGTAATGAGGTGGGTGGGAGGCCCACCTCGGCCCCCAGGCACCTCGCATGACCTCAGGGTGCGTAGAGTATGTGTGGGGAAACGGCTCTAACTAACGGTCAGCCTTTCACACCACTGACCACCGTTCATAACTGCCTCTGCCTCCTTCCTGAGAATGAAACCATGTGCTTTGCAATGTTTAACGCTGTGCTATTTTGCATTATGCTATTACAGGCACAGCCATATAACACATCCATAGACCTCAACATTGCACACAAAGGCCATCATCTAAATTCCACCAACTGTGATCTGGTGAGAGGAGACCTTCATGACTGTGATCTGGTTACAGGAGATCTTTGTGACTGAACTGAACTATAGTATGTGTTTCAAATATAAAGGTCAAAATATGTTTTAAAAGGATAGCATTATTATAAAATCGTTTATAAGACATTTATAATTTATTGCCACTAATTAATACATGCAATGTATGTGTGTGTGCGCATGTGTATGTTTGTGCATGTATGTGTGTGTGTGTCTGTGTGTGTGTGCATGCGTGTGTGAGCGTCTGTGTGTGTGTGTGTGCGCGTGCAAGAGAGAATGTGTGAGGGGGACTTAGCAGTTGTCCTCTGGTTATATGACAATGACTTCAGGATACAGGATGACAGGCACTCAGGGGTCTCTGGCATCCCTATGGGAGCTGTAATGAAGATTTATTAGCTTGCACGTTTAGTGGAACAGCACACAAACTGTTTATTCTCTCAAGGTCATCTCCGACGTCCTCTTACTTTTGGGATGAGAGGAAGACTCATGGTCGTCTCAGTCAGGAGTGCTTTGGAGTTTCAGCAGCAGTTAAATTGTGGGAACAGGCATCAGAGATTTTCTAAGTGGTCAGGGAAAGACACTGCAGTGGCCAAGAGAGCTGCTCAAAGCCCATGGTTTACTGTCTGCCAGCCCCACAAGCCACAATCTTTTATCCTGCAACTCTAGCAGCATAAGGAGCACCTGAGCCAGTTAGTCTGTGATGGATCACCCTGCCTTCTGCCTCAGCTGTTTCCTGCTGAATCTTTTCATTTTCTCCCTTTCTCCCCCCTCTCCCTCGGTCTCTCTCCCTCTCCCTCCTCCCTTTCCATCTCTCCTCCCTCTCCCCCTCTCTCTCCTGCACACAGAACTGGGAGTAGCTCCTCCATCAAACCCTGTTGTCTCTCTGACTTGACAGTTCACACCAGTGCTTGACCTGCTCTTTATTAGCACTGCCTGAAACAGCCGTGGCAACGGTGTGTCTGTAGCACACGGCCGAGCTCCGTCTGTGCCGATGGTGCGTGCAGCGTCTGGGTGGTGTGAGCATGTCCCCACTCACTACACCCTGCTCTGATGCCAGCACACCGAAAAAGCTAAAAATATCGCAACCAAATTACAATGGTTTTCTGTCACTGTTCAACCTAGATATGTCGACAGCCCCTTGCAGGCCTTGCTGAATCTAATTGAATTGCAAAATGTAAAACTAACCCTTTCCACAGTGTTGCTAACGATGTTTTTTTTTTAAAAAAAGGTTATGAAAAATGTATCTGCTTATCAAGCTGATCTTAAAGTTTGTGATAAATTTTGTCTCCTTTTCTCAACACACATTTTTTTTGTATTAACTACATGTCCCCTCCCTCCAAGATACCAGCAAATGTTCTCTGGGGTGGTATGGTGTCTGTGTTATGGTATCTGTGTTATGGTATTTGTGATATGGTTGTGGGTTTTTTTTTTTTTTTTTTTTGCTTTGGTTTTTGTTGCCAATGTCTCAGTCCAAACCCCAAAAGGTCACAGTGGTAAGAAAATGTCCATTAAAATTATATTTAATGGGGTTTTTTTGTTGTGCTTGTTTATCAGATGTTTATGAGAAAAGCCCAAATTTTCTGCCCATGTTCTTTGGTTTTGTGTCCTCATCACAGTGGTGTGTCTTTATTTAATTATTCTAGTTAGTAATTTTTTTTCATGATGCACTTAGTTTTTATTATTTGTTTTTCTCCTCGTCCTTGTTCCTTGTTTCTGTTCATTATGCCATGTCGTTCCCATAAATCCAGTCCTTGTCTGTATGTTTTTTTCTGTCTCTGAAGTTTGAATAAATTTTAAAATGTGATAATTTCAAAATAAAGCTATAATTTACTGAGAAATATCTTTTTCTTTGGGCCCCTATCTTGACGTGCCTGATTTTATTACGTTCTGAGATAATATTGAGAGAAAAAGGGCAAAATTGTCTAAATTGTGTAACCATAAAAATGCAGCACCAAGAATATAAGTTGTTGAGAAAATGTGTAATGATATTCTAAACAGCCTCTGAAATACACTGGCATAATCTTAAACAAGTATTTTTTATTATCAAATAATAATAGAGAAACATGGCAGTTCTGATTATTTCCATTAACATGGGGAATCATGTCTGCCAAGTCAAACGTCTGGTATGTCTACTGGTGCAACCACCCATTTTGGAGCCATTTTGAACATTTTGAGCCAAAAGATCATGTAACAGAATGTGATGTTCTACAGAAGAACCTCTCAAGACCCCAACTGCCACAAGTCAAGATTAGTAACTCTCTGTAAAACTTGACAAAAATAAAGCAGATTCAGGTCATGGTCAGGTATGATTAGAATGATATGACCTCAGTAAAATCTTAATAAACGTAAAATCATCATAAAATATTCAAGTTAATATGGAAAAATAGTTTGAAATATGCAAACCAAGGTCAAGTGTTTACATAGTCATCCACAATAATGCATGCAAAATATGGTTTCAATTTTAAATGTCCTGTGGAATTACCAGGTTACACCATTGCACCATTTATTTTATGAGACAAATTTGATCAATTTATGGACAATACTTCTACTAGTGTATCAGTAATAAAATTATTGTTATTATTAAAATCATATACCATAATATGCAACTTGAAATGTAGCCTAAAAAGAATGATACAATCTCTAAATTAATCTGTGTTTAATTTCACATTTCTATAGGACACTGCACATAAACAAGAAGTATGTAGGTGGAAACCTGTGTATGCAAACAACAAACTCTCTCCTCTTCTAATAGATGCCTCTTACAAGTAAAGAAAAAGTGGTTTGCCACAGAGCGCGTGTTAATGCAGATCCTGCTGCAAGGGCAATTTACCTTGTTAAAATAAGGCAAAGATACACTACATACACCTCACGTCAGTTGGTGTAATCGATAAATATCAATTGGCGTAACCAATGTTTTTCGTAAAAATCTAATATTGCACAAAAAAGTTGCTATGAATATGATTTTAGTACTGTACTACACTGTAAAAATGAAATTTAAAATTATTTTAAACCAACTGACCCAAGATTAGAAAGAAAACAATGTCTATGGCATATTGACTTGCTCAGTACACCAAAACCCATATTATCTTAGTTTAGAAATCAAATTTTTTAAATATAATTTGAAGTGATATTTCAGAATAAATCACTTATTTCCATCATTACACTTACATAACTTCTAGAAGGCTGAATTATTTAATTCTTGTCATGCTTTTGTGGTTACGCCGTTTGACAATTTAATGTGACTGTGATTCTTTAATTGGATAAAAATGGTAGAAATGTCATAAAATGCTATGTTATCAACAGAAATGCAAACTACACATCTAAACAAACATCTAGCATGTTGTTTTAATGTGTTTAAAGCATATTTGTGATTTGGGCATCATACCAACCCTTATTTGTCACTGACCCCACCTATTAAACTTCGCTTCTCTTTTATGCCCCAAATCCCCGGTGTTACACTGAGTTGACTTTTTTAGCATTTAAATGCTGCATCTGAAATGAAGCCTATTTAATTATCAACGTGTCAGCGCCTAGTTAGCTAGCGTTTACTTTCAAATGTTCATTAACATTTGAAAGTTTCATTAACATTAGTTGCCTACTTACTTTTATTAACATGACTTTCATTAACCTCCAAAGCAAGCTAGCTCAACGACTTCCCACAAGAAGAACAAAAGCATGCCATCTGGCTAAAATGAGTTTCACAAAAGATGTTTTAGCTTTACTTCCTCCCGCAAACTCCACTAGACTGATAGACACAGCTCAGCAACAAGCACTTCCTGTGTGTTGTACCTCCCCTAGAATAGAATAGAATAGAATGCCTATTCTATACCTCTCTTTGTACCTCCCCTTTTAAACACTTCCTGTGTGTTGTACCTCCCCTTTTACACACTTCCTGTGTGTTGTATGCTTTCTGTCAGGTTCGCCATTTGCAAATTTGTTTCTGTAGCCTTGGTAAAAAGCCACTGTAGTTAATATACTGTCACCATTCTACAACACTGTCACCATATTTAAATACTGTCTGACCGCACAACCTTATTTGCAACATCCAGAGTTGTGTATGGTTCACACCATGAATAACATCCAGACACTTCACTCACATTTACGTTAACCTGTGTGACCTGGTTTAGAGTGTTATGTAATTATATAATACTATATCTCCAACGTGAAGTCTGAGTTAACCATAACCCCAAAGGCTCCAAAATAGTATGGTGGAAGTGATCATGGAAGAATACATGTTGGGTGTGAGTTCACCAGAATCCCAGTGGCTTCTGTTTGTAAACACTTATTTAGTTTAATTATTTGTAAGCTTAGAATGCAGCCTCAGTCTAATAACTCCCACTGAGATTGCAGTTCTCAAAGCTGCAAGTCCGTTATTAATTATCTGACCAATTATCCTTCGAGCAGGCATGGCCTAATTGCCTATTAACACCTGTGTCTGGAGAAAACTCTATTTGGCAAATCATATTGTTCAGTAATGGGGTTAACATGAATAGTAGATTGTTAGGCCATAATTAAGTACAAACGCTGGCAGGCAGTTTTACTATAATTACTATATGAATGAATGTTCCATTTCATAATCGAAAGTCAGACATGGTTCGGGAACAATGGAATAATTTGCATTGCAATGTATGCCACGCCCCCATGTGGGAGGGTGTCCTGGCGGGTCTTTCTGTAACTGTGTAATCTCTTTGTCAGGCTCTCGGATTCTGATAAGCACTCCCATTTTTAACTTGAGCAACAGCAGGCAATGCTGACATCAGTCCTACTGTCCTGTGTGGTTTAAAAAGATTCACTGTGATCAGATTCACTGTTACAGGTACTTTGTGGGCCCACTTTGATGACAGAAACCTTCAGGTCCCTCTCTAAACTCCCTCTCTCTTCTCTCATGCCTGAGCAGGTCCCACCACACAGCTCCTCATGTGGAAAAAAATCCAGGCTTAGGATAAATCCCCACTGGATTTCTATATGTACACATAAAGGAAAGTGGTTAGAAGATTCACAAAATTCTGCCTTCTTTGTGGTTCCAAGATCCATTGCCCCTCATGTTACCCTCAGCATGAAGGTTTTTGTTTTGTTAGCTTTAGTATCAGTTTCACAAGGGGTCTGTTTACCATACAGTATTGCTGTGGTTTTTGGCATACTGCTTTGGTTTTTGTTATCTTACTTTAGTTTTTGGTATCTTGCTTTGGTTTTTGGTATCTGCTTTTAGCTGTCACTTGAAATTCACCTTTAATATATGGACTGACCATATAGGAAGGATTTTTTTGATGATGAATCAAAGGATGAATCTGAGTCTCTTTCTGAGGTATGTCAGTTGCAGCCAGTTGAGTTTGAATAAAAATGAACACAGTTTTGTTCAAGACCGTTGAGTTCCAAATTAAAGGTTTCCAGTGGGTGATGGTTAACCCTTGATCAGTCAGCCATGGCCCAAGTTGTGACTGTATTAGGATCAACTAGTTATGTACTGGGGAGTCATTTACCAAAGCAACATAAATCCCCATTTAGTCCCCCCCCCCCCTTCCAGCTGTGATTGGGCAAATGATTGACATCCCTGACTGAAGAGCACCAGCTCCACACCAGTAGCTCTAAGCATTCAGGAGATTCTGTATGTGTCGTGTAATACAACGAATGCAAGATGAGATGAGATGGAGGATCCAACTGCAAGCACTTTATCTGGGATTGTGAAGTAGATAGGCAGTGGAAAGGTAAATCCCGGAAGGGTCATGAGAACAGAGAGGTAGGCAGGAAGTAGTTCATCAGGAACTCAGTTCAGGCAAGTCCAATGTCGAAAGAGAGCGGCAGGGTGTGTGAGATATCTGAGGATGAAGGAGACAGGGTCTTGAAAACATGCAGAGTTCAACAGCCAGGCTAGCAAGCATGTCCAGAAAATGCTTGATATGTGTCATGAGGCTGTCTTCGCAGTAAGAGATGGGGGATTAAATAAGTGACTCACGTAAGAGACAGAATAGACAACCGGAGTGTCTAGTTAATGTTCTGGCCAACCAGATCGGAGATGGTAGTGGGAACAGGAGGTGGGCATGGCAGTGCTGGCATGGTTGTAGCTCAGGGGATATGGTATTCATGATAGATAACATGCATCAGTAAAATCAAGTAACAATATGAGTTCTTACAGATTTTGTATTAGTGATAAGTAGTAGTTCTTTCATGAACTTCTTGATGTGTTGTCTGAAAGTACCAGCATTCCACACCAGATGATTATTATTAGATTCCAGTCTGTAGGTCATCCTTCAGTCAGGGGGCCCGAGGTGACGGAGAACTTCTCCCCTCCTACCCCCCTCACCCATCTGCCCCCCCAAAAAGATTTGCCTCCTCCCCAGCGTGCCAAAAAGGATGTGGCCAGCAGTAAAAGTGTCATGTTGAAGGTGATCTGAGTCTGGTCTGAGTGGTGCATGTTCTCAGCGGATCGGACTGACGTGGATGTGTGAGGTTGGGTGGATTGTAACACAGTTGCATTGAGCACAACAGTGTCATGACACGGCAGCACCCGCATAATGACACAACACACCAGCACCCTCATAAGGGACACAACACACAACAAGCTTAACTCCGTCTTGCAGTCCTGGAGAGTTCTTGGTCCGCTTGTGTGTCCTGGTAGATGTGGCAGACATCACAGGAGTTGCTGTCTTCATCTCTTCATCTGGCAGTCATGGCCTGGTGGTTAGGAAACTGGTCTTGTGACCGGAGGGTCGTGGGTTCGATCCCCAGACCTGAGGCCATGACTGAGGTGCCCCTGAGCAAGGCCCTTAACCCTCAATTGCTCACTTGTATAAAAAATGAGATAAAAATGTAAGTCACTCTGGATAAGGGCGTCTGCCAAATGCCATAAATGTAAAAATAAAAAAATCTCAGCATCCTGGCAAAATCAGTGGTGATGAAAGTGATCTGCTCAGCCTCATTCTGAAAGTGAAATGGATCTGCAACATGTAGTACTGAGACACAGCAGAAATCATCACTCCTCTACCAAAATGTGCCATATTTTGTCAATTGTGATTTTTACACCCCAATCAAAATTTTTCCTCCGCTTTTAACACATCTGTGCAGTCAGAACACACACACACACACACACTAGTGATTACTAGGGGGCTGTGGATCACACGTGCCCAGAGCGGTGGGCAGCCCTAGCCCGGCGCCCGACGCTGGGGAGCAGTTGGGATTAGGTGCCTTGCTCAAGGGCACCTCAGTCATGGCCTGTCTGGGAATCGAACCCACAACCCTCCGGTCACAAGACCAGTTCCCTAACCACCAGGCCATGACTGCCCCTAAGGGCAGAGTACACCGCAGAAATCATCACTCCTCTACAAGAGTACACAGAAGAAATCATCACTCCTCTTCCAGAGTACACAGCAGAAATCATCACTCCTCTACAAGAGTACACAGCAGAAATCATCACTCCTCTATCAGAGTACACAGAAGAAATCATCACTCCTCTACCAGAGTACATAGAAGAAATCATCACTCCTCTACCAAAGTACACAGAAGAAATCATCACTCCTCTTCCAGAGTACACAGAAGAAAGCACCACTCCTCTACCAGAGTACACAGCAGAAATCATCACTCCTCTACCAGTGTGTGTCTCAGCGCAAGACTGGGATGAGTGTTGGAAACACTGGTGCTGTGAGGCCTCCTGGTCATCTGCTCCTCTCCCTCTCTGTCAACTGAGTAGGGTTAGGGTTAGGGGTTACACATTGTGCAAGTCTAACGATTTGTTTGACCATTTCTGATTGAGTTGTGTTCTATGATACTGTCAGTAGATAATTATAAATTACTGACAATTATAAATTACTACTGAATCCAGAACTGCTGTTAACCTTGAATTTGGTTTTACTTTACTACTCAAGTTATTTAATTGAGCTAAAAACTCATCGTCTTGCCTCGTGTTCCCCACTGGAATTAGGGGACTTGCCCTCCAGCTCTGTAAGCTGCCTTCTTTTAAAGGACAGAACGAAGTTCTCTTTAAGACAACGACATGTTGACAAAGTCAGAACTTAAGGGACAAGAAACTCTGCTAAGAGCCTAAGGGTTAGGGTTAAGGTTAGACATTTAAAAGAGGCTAAAGTCTCCTGCTCTAGAGTTAGGGTTAGGGCTAGGGTTAGGACTAAGGTTAGGGTTAAAGTTAGGGCTAGGGTTGGGGTTAGGGTGGGACGTGTAATCAAAGGCTGCCTCAGTACTCACTGAAGGCCCACCCTCACCAACACACCAGTCATTATGGGTGAACAGAAGTCAACTGGTCCCAGTTTACCAGGGCCACTGAACTTCCCCGTTACCCACAACCTCCCACAGTTCCCACAGGCATGCTACCAGGCAGCCAACTGCTCCACTGTAAGTGTCACGATGGCGATGCCCAGCCAGTTATAGGGGGAGTACCCTAACCCTAACCCTTACCCTAACCCCAGGGTCAGCCAAAATACATTCTATGTCTATTCCATTTTGGATACATTCAGAATGGGAAAGGGGGGTGAAGGTGATTCAGGGTTGTTGGCCTATTGAACACTAACCCTACTAAAATAAACCCATAGCTACATTACACATAGCTAATCCCTAACCCACCACAACATCTAAAGGACTTTTTCTATCTTCACCACTCAGAAAAGTTTCATCTCCTAATGAAATGGGACAAGGACACTGACTGGTCATGGCAGCAATGAATCCAGTGAGATCCAGCAGTCATGTGTGCTGGTCTGCATATGATCATTAGAGACTTTACCAACATGGGGCCCTCTATAATGAGCCATTAATTATTACCAGCAAAACAGAATTTCCAAAGAGTCACATTAATGCAATATGTGTATTAAACATCCAGTTTGAAATGTAATGAAATTCCCAATGCAACTTTGACTCAACAGCTGAACCACTGGAGTGGTGATGCAGACCTTCAATAAATGTTCAATAAATTATTAACAGGAGAATCATATACACTATAAAACACAATCATTTAATGGGAACTAAACTTGAAAGGCCAGGGAAGCACACTTCTTGCCAAATGTCAGGGCAGCGTCCCTGGGCCTTTCCTGAAGGTTACTAAGGAGACCAAGTGGCACTGTGGGATATTGTGAAGCCACGCCCCGCAGTCTCCTCCGTGTGGCCACCACAGGCATGTGTGGTTAAAAATAGCTCTTCTCATTTGCTGGTGAAATGAGGTCAGACCAATGGGGTAAAAGCAAAAAAGGAAAGGTTGGTGTGTGATGGTGTAGTGTAGTGTAGAGGTGCCCAGACAGCTGCACATTTATCAGGTCCCCTAATAAAGACGAGCTTAAGCACGTGTCTGGTGACTGAGCGATATTTATATTTTATGATATTTACAGTACTGTAGAGTACTGTAATGTGATTGGCCAGCTAGCCCAGAAATGGTTATGTGATTGGCCAGCTGGCTCATAGCATTCTGAGCACAACCCAGAAACAGATAAGTGTGAGCTTTTTGTGGCAACGTTGCCATTGGAGACTAGATTGAGAGTGTTTATCATAAGATAATGAAACATTCAATAGTATTTGCAGGAACTATCTGAAGATACGGGTGTTCTGTATGTGTGTTGGGGAGGTGTTCTGTCTGTGTTGGGGAGGTGTTCTGTATGTGTGTTGGGGAGGTGTTCTGTCTGTGTTGGGGAGGTGTTCTGTCTGTGTTGGGGATGTGTTCTGTATGTGTTGGGGAGGTGTTCTGTATGTGTGTTTGGGAGGTGTTCTGTCTGTGTTGGGGAGGTGTTCTGTATGCGTTGGGGAGGTGTTCTGTATGTGTGTTGGGGAGGTGTTCTGTCAGTGTTGGGGATGTGTTCTGTATGTGTTGGGGAGGTGTTCTGTATGTGTGTGTTCGGGGGGTGTTCTGTATGTGTGTTGGGGAGGTGTTCTGTATGTGTGTGTTGGGGGGGTGTTCTGTATGTGTGTTGGGGAGGTGTTCTGTATGTGTGTGTTGGGGGGGTGTTCTGTATGTGTGTGTTGGGGGGTGTTCTGTATGTGTGTGTTGGGGAGGTGTTCTGTCTGTGTTGGGAATGTGTTCTGTATGTGTTGGGGATGTGTTCTGTATGTGTTGGGGGGGTGTTCTGTATGTGTTGGGGAGGTGTTCTGTATGTGTGTGTTGGGGGGGTGTTCTGTATGTGTGTGTTGGGGGGTGTTCTGTATGTGTTGGGGAGGTGTTCTGTATGTGTTGGGGAGGTGTTCTGTCTGTGTTGGGGATGTGTTCTGTATGTGTTGGGGAGGTGTTCTGTATGTGTGTGTTGGGGGGTGTTCTGTATGTGTGTTGGGGAGGTGTTCTGTATGTGTGTGTTAGGGAGGTGTTCTGTCTGTGTTGGGGATGTGTTCTGTATGTGTGTGTTCGGGGGGTGTTCTGTATGTGTGTTGGGGGGGTGTTCTGTATGTGTGTGTTGGGGAGGTGTTCTGTATGTGTGTGTTGGGGAGGTGTTCTGTATGTGTTGGGGAGGTGTTCTGTATGTGTGTTTGGGAGGTGTTCTGTATGTGTGTGTTCGGGGGGTGTTCTGTATGTGTGTTGGGGAGGTGTTCTGTCTGTGTTGGGAATGTGTTCTGTATGTGTTGGGGAGGTGTTCTGTATGTGTGTTGGGGAGGTGTTCTGTCAGTGTTGGGGATGTGTTCTGTATGTGTTGGGGAGGTGTTCTGTATGTGTGTGTTCGGGGGGTGTTCTGTATGTGTGTTGGGGAGGTGTTCTGTATGTGTGTGTTAGGGAGGTGTTCTGTCTGTGTTGGGGATGTGTTCTGTATGTGTGTGTTCGGGGGGTGTTCTGTATGTGTGTTGGGGAGGTGTTCTGTCTGTGTTGGGGATGTGTTCTGTATGTGTTGGGGAGGTGTTCTGTATGTGTGTGTTCGGGGGGTGTTCTGTATGTGTGTTGGGGAGGTGTTCTGTCTGTGTTGGGGATGTGTTCTGTATGTGTTGGGGAGGTGTTCTGTATGTGTGTGTTCGGGGGGTGTTCTGTATGTGTGTTGGGGGGGTGTTCTGTATGTGTGTGTTGGGGAGGTGTTCTGTATGTGTGTGTTGGGGAGGTGTTCTGTATGTGTGTGTTCGGGGGGTGTTCTGTATGTGTGTTGGGGAGGTGTTCTGTCTGTGTTGGGAATGTGTTCTGTATGTGTTGGGGAGGTGTTCTGTATGTGTGTTGGGGAGGTGTTCTGTCAGTGTTGGGGATGTGTTCTGTATGTGTTGGGGAGGTGTTCTGTATGTGTGTGTTCGGGGGGTGTTCTGTATGTGTGTTGGGGAGGTGTTCTGTATGTGTGTGTTGGGGGGGTGTTCTGTATTTGTGTTGGGGAGGTGTTCTGTATGTGTGTGTTGGGGGGTGTTCTGTATGTGTGTGTTGGGGGGGTGTTCTGTATGTGTGTGTTGGGGGGGTGTTCTGTATGTGTGTGTTGGGGGGGTGTTCTGTATGTGTGTTGGGGAGGTGTTCTGTCTGTGTTGGGGATGTGTTCTGTATGTGTTGGGGAGGTGTTCTGTATGTGTGTGTTCGGGGGGTGTTCTGTATGTGTGTTGGGGAGGTGTTCTGTCTGTGTTGGGGATGTGTTCTGTATGTGTTGGGGAGGTGTTCTGTATGTGTGTGTTCGGGGGGTGTTCTGTATGTGTGTTGGGGAGGTGTTCTGTATGTGTGTGTTGGGGAGGTGTTCTGTATGTGTGTGTTAGGGAGGTGTTCTGTCTGTGTTGGGGATGTGTTCTGTATGTGTGTGTTCGGGGGGTGTTCTGTATGTGTGTTGGGGAGGTGTTCTGTATGTGTGTGTTGGGGAGGTGTTCTGTATGTGTTGGGGAGGTGTTCTGTATGTGTGTGTTAGGGAGGTGTTCTGTATGTGTGTTGGGGAGGTGTTCTGTATGTGTTGGGGAGGTGTTCTGTATGTGTGTGTTGGGGAGGTGTTTTGTATGTGTGTGTTAGGGAGGTGTTCTGTATGTGTTGGGAGGTGTTCTGTATGTGTGTGTTGGGGAGGTGTTTTGTATGTGTGTGTTAGGGAGGTGTTCTGTATGTGTGTGTTAGGGAGGTGTTCTGTATGTGTGTTGGGGAGGTGTTCTGTATGTGTGTTGGGGAGGTGTTCTGTATGTGTGTGTTGGGGAGGTGTTCTGTATGTGTGTGTTGGGGAGGTGTTCTGTCTGTGTGTTGGGGATCATGCATCCTACATCATGACAACTGACAGGGCCAATGATCTTGGACCACTAGTCCACTCACATTGGGCTCTGACACTCCAGGTCACTCAAGGTTAATCCAAAGTCAAAGTCAAATGTATTTATATAACACTTTTTACAACACGTCACAAAGCAGCTTTACAATGTTATGGGTCCACATCCCTAATGAGGTCACTCCAGGTCACTCCAGGTCACTCCAGCTTCACTGCATATTTAGCTCCACTCTGAAAGGTACCAGTAGAAAATTGCTAGAGTTACCGGTATTAATGCTTGAAATGGGTTAGAATACAGAGTGTATAATCCATAGGCAAGAATCAGAAAACAACTATATATTATATATACTATATATAACTATATATAGGATTACAACCTTGCAATACCAGGGTTAGGGTTAGGGTTAGGACTACAGCTGTGTAGGGCCAGGGTTAGGGGTAGGGTTAGGATTAAGACTAGGATTACAGCTGTGCAGGGCCAGGGCTGTTGCACTCCTGTATAAAGGGTCATATATTTTGTTATTTCCATTACTGGACAAATATAACACTTTGTAGTCTTTGCTGACTTTGAAGTTCCATATTTTCATTCAGTGTGACCAGAGGTTTTGCCTTCACCCCTATGTTTATGCAAATAGGGATTTAAGTTTCAGAACTTCATATATTTATGTTTTTGATCTTCCACATTTTCCCAATCTGAATGTGGGTCTTCAAACCCCAGAGCCAAAATGAGAAAAAGGCTTTAAAACCAAGAAAACCCCAAGAACCTTGGCAGGGTGAAAGTGTACCATAAACACAAGGTTGTGTTGATATGACCTGCTCAGTGGCTGCAAATGTATGCATGTCTTTCTGATGCGCCACAGTAGGATCAGCTTTAATTTTCATGCCAATGAGCTGGTGGAAGTGCAAGCGGTGAGAGTCTGCCACATTTCTCCATTGAATCCTTCAGAGTTAAATGGAAACATATAACATGTTTATATGAACACCCTCACCCCACACCACCACCAGGCATTGTTCTGAGCACCATAAGTGATGTGGTCGTCTCTTCGTGGTGAAGAGCACTGTAGGGTTATTTAACAGATTGCAGATGCTTCTGTTCCTGCCATCTGAAAGCCACAGAAGAGGGTAAATGTGTCTGCAGTGATGGAGTTGTATGGTGGTGCTGGTGATGATGCCATCACCCGAATCACCTTCCTTTAAAGTCATGGATGGGTTCATAAAAAGGACATTTGCTCAGTGCATTTCTGACTGACACTTGCTTGGTTACATGCATCCCATGGTTAGCTTGCATTTGGCCATTTGATGAAGAACTACACACAAGTTTGTGACCCTGTGCTTTTCCCTGTGACTGAGCCTTGCTAATCTGAATGTGCGCAAAGTCTTGGTTCTTGGTTCAGCCCATGGACAACGTGCTTAGTCAGGCATAGACTGTCATTGTAGATCACGCTGTCAGTCCAAAATGCCTCCAGACCTTAAAACAACAAAGGAAATGCGGAGACAAAGGGGTTCAAGCAGCATGCAGAGCTTTTATGACCCTGATGTACAGTTTACCAGTGGGAATTTAGTGAAGGTCATAGATCAAAGGGCAGATGCTACACTGAAGGTCACACAGATATTTGTGCAAGTCATTAAATTTGAAACAAACAAGAATTCACCCGTGTCCCATCCCTGAAGGTCCTCTTGCCGAAACTGCTGTTTTCATACTAGTAAAGGAAATACATTCAATATTGGATGCAAGAGTATGTAGGAAGCTCTATTCTTAGAGTGATGACTCTAATCCTAATCCTGATTTAACCCTAATCCTGATATAAACCTAACCTCCACACATGGAAGCACACTTAGGGTCATGACCCTAATCCTAAATCCTGATATAACCATAATCTTAATCCTAAATTTGATATAACCCTAACTCTAATCCTGATATTACTCTTTTGTGTTGGAACTCAGCCTCGCCTTTCTCCCTCCTTTGATGCCTGGGAGCATGCAGCCTACACATGGCCTACATGTGGCCTACACGTGGCCTACATATGGCCTACACGTGGCCTACACGTGGCCTACACGTGGCCTACACATGGCCTATATGTGAGTATTTCTGCCTTGTCTGAAGGCTCTGTCAGTGGGAGAAAAGTGTGGAAGGGTTACAGTTAGGGGTTAGGGTTTAAGGCAGAGTTGTATAATCCAGGTTCAGAAAGTAAAAGTCCTCACCAGGATTTTGCTCAAGCTTGCTAGATTTCTAATTAGTGCAATCCAGGTAAAATTAATGGAATCAACACAATCCAGGAAGCCTGAGCAAAATCCTGGTGAGGACTTTTACTTTCTGAACCTGGATTATACAACTCTGGTTTAAGGGTTAGGGCTTAGGGTGTGGAAGGACTCACACAGCTGAGGTGATATCAGCAAAATTTCTCGTTTTGATTTCCAAATTCTCATTAACCAGTTGTGTGCTCCACAACTGAACGGCTGGTCAGTTTAACTCTGGCCACACCCCCAGGGTTAGGATTAGGGCTACACTACTGTTAATGTGTAATCAGCATCACTCCAGCCCTGTCTAATAATTCCATAAGCTGCGTGTTAATATCAGAATAGTCCATAGAGATCCTGCATTCCTTAACTTAATATGCTGACCAATTAAAAGGCTAGAAGTGAAAGTCATAGTGTGTCTGGTTGAAGTGTGTCAGCACAGTTGAGTTGTGCACAGTTGAGTTGTGCATTTGTCTGTTTCTCAGCAAGACATTATATCAGCATTACATTGTAATTGTATACTTGTACAATTGTAATAATATACTTGTTATTCACACACACTGATTGAATGAAGGAATAATGTTTCTCACAGTAATGACAATAGTATGACCCCCCCCCCCCCCCACTTAACATTGGTTAATGTGTTTATTGTAATTTTGTGCTTAATGAGTGCATTTTCTTCTGCTTCAACATGTAATGTTATTTTTCCATTATATTTACTGTAGTGAGAGGTAATTATTACCCTGTGCAATACTAAAGCTAACCATGCATCCCAACTCTGTCCATAAAACATGCATGCATAAGTAAGAGAGTTGCCCCCTGCACAGGGCCTGGGCAAATCCCTGTAGTTTAGTTATACGAGTCTGTATGGGTCAGGCCTGAGCCTAACGCTAACCCCTGTTGTTTAGTTATATAAGTCTGTATGGGTTATGGCTGAGCCTAACGCTAACCCCTGTTGTTTAGTTATATAAGTCTGTATGGGTTATGGCTGAGCGTAACGCTAACCCTGTTGTTTAGTTATATGAGTCTGTATGGGTTATGGCTGAGCGTAAAGCTAACCCCTGTTGTTTAGTTATATGAGTCTGTATGGGTCAGGGCTGAGCGTAACGCTAACCCTGTTGTTTAGTTATATGAGTCTGTATGGGTTATGGCTGAGCGTAACGCTAACCCCTGTTGTTTAGTTATATGAGTCTGTATGGGTTATGGCTGAGCGTAACGCTAACCCCTGTTGTTTAGTTATATGAGTCTGTATGGGTCAGGGCTGAGCCTAACGCTAACCCCTGTTATTTAGTTATTCATTTATCTCATAGGTTAACCCTTTGTGTAAATGTGTATTTGGCTCTTATCCATTTTCATTTACTTATAGTCATCTCCAGATGTGAGTTAGAGCTAGGGCTAGGGTTAGTAGGGTTAAGTTTAGGTTTAGTAGGGTTAGGGCTATGGTTAAGGTTAGTAGAGTTAGGGTTAAAGCTAGGGCGATGGTTAGTAGGGTTTGGGTTAGAGTTAGGACTAGGGTTAGGGTTAGGGTTAGCCCTGACCCATATTTGGACTAAATTATCAGTACAGTGCCTTTAAAGTTGGAGATAAAAGATGTCAGATGTCAGTCCAAAATGTGATGTTGCTGAAAATCTTCCTGCAGCTGTTTTGCGTGTGAATTCCTGACCAGACGTATGTGCGTTTGCAGCTCTTTTGCGTGCGGACTGACCAGACTGTGATGGTATCAGGAGCTCTCTGAGACGGTCCTCTCTGAGACAGTCCTCTCTGAGACAGTCCTCTCTATTCCAATGTGACAGGATGACCCTCCATTTTGGTGCCTTTAGACAGCTGTGACGCATTATCATAATATGCATCACCATTTGCTTATTGTAGTGCTTAGCTGTATGAATGTGAAGTAAAGATTACTTTCTGTATGGGATTGGAACTCATTGAATACACGAGGCACCACATCCCTGGAGTTGCAGCTAGTGATTCACATAAAGATGGCTTTGCCATTTAGAGAGAGAGAGATATGACAGAATCTCACGTAGAGTTTATATTGTTTTTCCTAACCTTAATCCTTTGTTTTTCAGTCTGGGCAAGCAGACACCAACCGACCATTAACACCAGCAGTCCATCAATGCCAACAGAATATTAACCCCAACAGACCAATAATACTGGGGTCCATCAGCACCAACAGACTTAACACCAGTAAGTAACACTAACCACCTCACTAACCAGAGCTTTGTTGTTTATTTTGGGACAAAACTATGCAACTACACTTAGAGAAGTAGATTTAGCTGCAAATTTGATATTTGACCTAGCAGGACATACTCCTGCAAGACAGGCTGATTAACCACCATGACGTGATCTCTTCCTCTACAGGACGGGCTGATTAACCGGTGTGATCTCTTCCTCTACAGGACAAGCTGATAAACCACCACGGTGTGATCTTCCTCTATAAGACATTACTCCTGCATCCTCTGGGACTCCTAGTGTTATTACGTCTAACACTAGCCCTCTGGGACTCCTAGTGTTGTTATGTCTAACACTAACCCTCTGGGACTCCTAACGTTATTGTGTCTAACCCAAATTTGAGACCAAATGCATAACCACATTTGGTGGTTGTGTGTCCCATCATGATCATGCACATCTGTTCTGCTCAAGAATGAAAATTTATCACCAGCAATTAAACCTTGTAGTAACACAGATTTCAAGCTGTTACTGCTTGAAGAACAATGCAATAATTTGTAATGTCTGCAAGATTTCAGGATCAGTCTGTCTTGTATGAGTAATAAAATCACAGTGATACCCTGAATCCACAGTGATACCCTGCATATATTGCTGGTCTGCAGGAAGCACACTGTGCCCCCGGAGGCCTATGTCTTTGTCTTGATCCACTGCGAAGACCATGATGAACATGGACAGCAAGACCTGCAAGACTGTGGAAGGGGCATGGTTGGCAATAGCAACAGAGGGCCCGCCCACACAGTAATCAGAGTGAGGACCCGCCCACTTTGGTAAACCATATTCTCTATGTTTTTATATACTACAACCGCTCAGGATGAACCCTGTGTTTATATACTACAACCGCTCAGGATGAACCCTGTGTTTATAAACTACAACCGCTCAGGATGAACCCTGTGTTTATAAACTACAACCACTCAGGATGAACCCTGTGTTTATATACAACCACTCAGGATGAACCCTGTGTTTATATACTACAACCACTCAGGATGAACCCTGTGTTTATATACTACAACCACTCAGGATGAACCCTGTGTTTATAAACTACAACCGCTCAGGATGAACCCTGTGTTTATAAACTACAACCACTCAGGATGAACCCTGTGTTTATATACAACCACTCAGGATGAACCCTGTGTTTATATACTACAACCACTCAGGATGAACCCTGTGTTTATATACTACAACCACTCAGGATGAACCCTGTGTTCATTTCTGCTGTGCAATTGAATAGCAAGTCAGACCATAATCACATGAGAGCAGGCCCTGACCTACTGAACCTACATGTTGAAGTGTGGCATGGGCACACACACACACACACACACACACACACACACACACACACACACACACAGCCTGTTTGGACAAGCTTTAACAGTAATACACGGTTGACAACAGGAGATAAGACTCTTAGAGAGCATACACAGGAAACAGCCGTGGCAGCAACACTTTGTACTCTGTGTACCTACGGTACCGACCACTTCTTATCTCCAAGATATACGACCCATTTCCTGCTTTCCCTTGGCACCTGCTCAGTGTTCGCCTGGCATTGAGAACAGGAAGGAAGTGCCTTATATGGTCACAAATTTTGGCGCTGGAATCTGTTTCTCCTATTTGAATGATGTACAAATTTGGGGAGTGCCACAGTGACTGACTATATTAGTACAATATAGATACTTGCAGATTAGAATGAAAACTGATCTTTTTTGTTTATTAAACAGTGATAATCCCTTCCATTGTAAGTGAACCTAAAACATAATCTGGTTGTGAAGCAATATTTTAAAAGGTTTCCCATATATACTTCTGTAGTAGATGGGTGTAAAGGTAGAACCTAACTCCAGTCCTTTGCCACCACACTACCAGTGTCATGTTACATTCATATGCCTTTTGCACTGACACTAAATATCCATGACTGATATTTGGGTTAGTGTGGCTCAGGTTTGATGGCAAGCTTCCATTTTAATGGCCACAGCTGTTGAAAGAAAGTTAAGACTCTTCTGCTAAGACTCTTTTGAACTCAAGCTGTGAGGTCAGCCAAGTTGTGTGCTCGGGTTTTAACTCTTCCCTACACTCCCATGACTGCAGACTGCTTCACCTGACCTGTCTGCTCAGGGACAACCTGATACGACACACTGCAGTTGCTCAACTAGTGGAGGATTAAGAATTAAAGACTTGGGCACTTCATTTAGATTTTTTATGCTACAGAACTCATGCACCAAAACCCATCACTGGAGTGTTATATTTGTAATTCAGCTGGATTCGGGAACCATGGCAAACTGAAGTAAAGTGATGTTCCACCACAGCGCCACCCCGTGGTTGTTATTCCTGTTACGTTCTGTTGTCCTGTCTGAAGCAGCCTGGGCTCGCAGGCCCACATGGATGGGTTAGGGTTATATTTAGGGTATAGGTATGGTCATGGTTAAGTTTATAGTAAGGTTAGGGGTCATCTCCCAGTGTTAGGGTGTAGGTAAGGTTGTGGTTATGTTCAGGGTAGGGTTAGGGATCATCTCCCAGTGTTAGGGTATAGGTAGGATTGTGGTTATGTTCAGGTTAGGGTTAGGGATCATCTCCCAGTGCTAGGGTATAGGTAGGGTTGTGTTTATGTTCAGGGTAGGGTTAGGGATCATCTCCCAGTTTTGACACTGTGACGCCTGAGCAGAGCAGTAAGAAACGGAGTCAGACAGACACAAGACCAAGTATACACACACACACACACACAAACACACACACACGCACACACATATATACACACTCACACATGCACACACATATATACACACACACAAACACATATACACCTATACACACACACACACACACACACACATTCTCACACATGTACACATTCTCACATACACACACTCACACATTCTCACATATACACAAACACAAACACATTCTCACACACACAAACACACACATACATGACTAATGACTATCCCTAACCCTAAATACTGTTGAAGAGACCGCTGTGGTTGGATTCACTCTGAGGAAAAAACTCTCCTTGTAAATAAGACATTGTGAGCTGTTCTGTGTCTCAGTCAAGGTTTCTTGAGGAGGTTGGAAGTTGTGTCAGAGTTAGACGTCTCCATTCCCCCCACAACAAGGTCACAGTCTGGTCACATCACACAGAGAGAGCAGTGGGAAACAGAACCACAGAATGCAAGAGTGACAACAATGAGTGACAGTAGTGACTATAGTGAGGAGCAATAGTGACTACAGTGAGTAGCAGTAGTGACTATAGTGAGTAGCAAAAGTGACTACAATGAGTGACAGTAGTGACTATAGTGAGTAGCAAAAGTGACTACAATGAGTGACAGTAGTGACTATAGTGAGTAGCAAAAGTGACTACAATGAGTGACAGTAGTGACTATAGTGAGTAGCAAAAGTGACTACAATGAGTGACAGTAGTGACTATAGTGAGGAGCAATAGTGACTACAGTGAGTAGCAGTAGTGGCTACAGTGAGTAGCAAAGTGAGTAGCTGCTAAACACTGCATGTATTCTCTTGAAAACGTACCATATGAGGTCATCTAGGTTGGGAGGAAATGATCTCCTCAACCACACAGACCTGCAAGTGCAGAACAAGCAAATGTATGTTTGTTATATTAACACCGCTGTGTAAGATAGATAGACAGACAGACAGTCAGTCAGTCAGTCAGTCAGTCAGTCAGTCTTTATTGTCCACAGGGGAAATTTGTTTTCACCATCAGTACAAAGTCTCATCAACACACTGTAGATACATATAGGTAAACTTAACACATTTCTCTGAGCTGATTCATCTGCTTCCCTCACCACCCGTAGCAGATAACATTTGGATCCGGCCCTCTTCTGAAACACCACCACCAGCGACAGGAGATTATAGGAGAGAGTGAGTATAGTAGAGGACAGGAGAGTTTAGGAGAGTATGGGAAAATATGGGGGAGTATAGGACAGTGAAGTAGAGAGCGAGTATAGGAGAGGATAAGTTTCCATTATAATTTTTTTAATGCATTTTCAAATATATTTTGTTAGTCTGTACACGTTTAATTGTTTAGATTGTTTTTGCTGTGTAGTTTCTGCGTTTCGCCTTTTGTAGACGTGGTGTGAGGAGTGTAAGGAGTGTGTGATGCAAGGAGTGATAAGTGTGATGAGTTTGAGTGGTGTGAGGAGTGTGAGGTGTGTGATGAGTGTGAGGTGTGAAATGAGTGTGAGGAGTGCGAGTTGTGAGGAGTGTGATGAGTTTGAGTGGTGTGAGGAGTGTGAGGTGTGTGATGAGTGTGAGTGGTGTGACTGTGAGGAGTGTGAGCAATGTGATGAGTGTGAGTGGTGTGATGACTGTGAGGTGTGAGGGGTGTGAGGAGTGCAGAAAGAGCTTCACACACTGATGTGTTCACACAAGCATGATACGCACATTACATTAAAGACGCGTGTGGCCTGTTTTACATTAAAGGGCCTCAGGATTATTCAGGGTTTCCTGCAGCGTGGCACTAACCCACTTGTGATACGTGGCAGAACTCCCAGAATTCCCAGAATAGTGTGGCTGCAAGTCCTCCCACGTCCTGTGGAGTGTGTGCAGTGAGCCTTCAGGAGGATCCATGTCCCTTAAGGAGGACGCCGTAGTCCATGTCCCTTCAGGAGGACGCCGTTATCCATGTCCCTTAAGGAGGACGCCGTTATCAATGTCCCTTAAGCAGGACGCCGTTATCCATGTCCCTTCAGGAGGACACCGTTATCCATGTCCCTTAAGGAGGACGCCGTAGTCCATGTCCCTTCAGGAGGACGCCGTTATCCATGTCTGTTCAGGAGGACACTTTTGTCCATGTCCCTTGGCCAACGCCCACCCGACAGTCTGGGTCAGTCTCTTCCTCTGCCTCTCTTGGTCAGTAGAGGATAATAATGCTCTTGAGTCCTGAGTTTATATCTTCTTAAAAGCCTCTAGCTGAGCAGGTTTCCTTACCTAAAGTCACACACATCGTTGTTGAAGTGGACCACAGAGAGTGTTTCATTTCAGACTCTTTCTTGACATTATTTACTTGTCAAGAGTATTACTATTTATTATTTACTTACTTGACATATATTACTTGGTAGCATATAGAGCCTGTTCTCCTCTGAATTCATAAAGGAGGCAATTCAAGGTGCTTTTTTAATAACAACTAAAAAATGAAACACATTTGGATTGAAATAAAAACACTAAATAGTCCATATGGAACTGTATATTTTTTAAATCCTGTGAGGCTCACAGCCAATGTATCGATACAAATGTTTATAAGGAAGTAACAGTGATCTTCAGCAGGTCCAGTGGGTGTTCTGCAACGTCCCAGATGGAAGAGCTTTGGAGAGAAAAGGTCTTTCTCAAGGAGATAACACCTTGTGGGTCTCACTGAGGGATCAATTATCCACCCTAAATTCACAGTTTGAAGGGTCCTGTTATTATGGTAGAAAATGACTTCAAGATGACTGCGGTGCGGTAAGAGAAATTCCAGTGGCTCAGTCTGCACACTCCAGACCTCAGCTGACAAAAGAAAGCAAGTCCCCCCCCCCCACCACCACCACTTGAAGGCAGCTGCCTTATGTCAGCACACATCACTGGCATTGCTATAGAAACATACAAACACTCAGTTCCCTGCAGTGCTGTTACTATGACAGCAGGGTGTGCACAATGCCATCAGTACAGTATTGCAAATTGTGCTTGCTCTGCAGTTTTGATTTACTGATCAGTTTTTGCTGCCTAGAATGTCACAAACCTTCAGCCCTTTTTTCCTCGTGTGCTGAACTGTAAACCTGCTTTGGACTACAGATTTGCTTTGACCCCATACATTAGACTTCCACATGTGTCCCGTCAAGGAGGGCAGTAGGGAGTGGGGTGTGTTGTATTTGCAAACACACTGTGGCTATTGCCAGAAGGTTAAGATGATCAGCTTGTGCTTCTGGGCTCCTCTAGGGCCGTGTGGTGTCAAATGTCATGACCCCTAACATTCCTGCCCTCGCACTTGTGTTCTGTGACCCTAATCTGTCTGGGGAAAATACAAGAGGTCATGAATGAAGATAAAGTGTAATCTGTATCTGTAATCTGTATCTGTAGTGGTGATGTTACACAGGACAGAGAGATGAAATGACATTGTGTTGTTCCTGCTGTTTGTGTGCTCATTAGAGTGGGATTAGGCTGCAAAATAAACAGATTATGATTGAAGCCAATAATTGAAATCTCATAATAAAATATTTCAGAGTAATGTTTTCTATGGAATGGCTCCAACTGTTGATTACCGGATCTCGTAGCATCCATTTAACTATAAACAAAGGTTAGGGGTTAGGGATATTGTGTGTACAACTGAAATTTTGAATTCAGATCACCAGAAGACTCAATGACTGGGGGCCCCTGAGCTCCACACCTTCACATGTAGAATATTAACTGAAGGCTTGATTAAATAGGTGAATCTTAAGTCTAGATTGTATGATAGGCTCCAGATATTGTGGAGCAAGACCATTTAATACCTTATAGGTCAACACAATAATTTTTTTATCAATTCAATATTTAACCAGGAGCCAGTGCAATGCAGAGAGAGCAGGACTAACATCGAGTATTCCGATTAGAAGACGATACAGTAGTCCAATTAGAAGACGATACAGTAGTCCAATTAGGAGACGATACAGTGGTCCAATTAGAAGACGATACAGTAGTCTAATTAGAAGACCGTTACAGGTGTTCAGCAAGGAGGTGTTCAACAGGGAGGTGTTTGCTTCATCCAGTAGGCCTGCAGTTATTCAGCAGCCTGCTTGGTTGCTAATTGACTCTGATGGAGAACTTGATGTTAATTTTAGTGATGAGCAGTTTATGTGACTCAGATTCAATGCTGAACTTCACCAACACAACACAACTTCACCAACACAATGCTGAAGCTTCACCAACACTATTCCAGCTTTCACAATGGCCATGTACATTTGTGCTGGTAGATGTGACAATGAAGAACAACAATAACAAAGAGAAAGTACAGGTGTTTACATAAGTCTGTGTTGTTTGAGTGACTGGGCTGTCCTCCAATCACAGGGACCCGGTGCAGAACCCTGTCACTGTCAGTCCTCGCTGCATCTTATTATAATAATACATTTTATTTATAATGCACTTTACATTTAAACAAATCTCAAAGTGCTACAGAGAAATATAAAACGTGAAAATTTAATTACATTGCAAACACAGTGGTTATTTAAGAGCCATAAAATCTGCTTAAAAGATTTAGGCCCTTTTTAAAATGAGCAATCGACTGCAGTGCCCTCAGATGGTCAGAGAGTGTCACATAGACGCGGCGAGTAATGAGTTTAGTTCTCAATGTAAAGATTTGAATTTGTAGAATGGAGGGATCAGGACAAAGTTTTAAGGGTAAGACATTCCTGCATGTAAGGTGATGCATTTCCATAGATACACTGATATGTAAGGAGAGAAATTTTATGTTGTACGCTTGCAGAAACAGGAAGCCAGTGGCATGAATGAAGGAGAGGTGAGATGTGCTCGTCTTTCTGACCGCAGCAGGATTCATGTGGCACTGTTCTGGATGTGCTGTAATCTCTGCTCCAGATGTACTGTAATAATCTCTGCTCCAGATGTACTATAATCTATGTTTTGGATGTGCTGTAATCTCTGCTCTGAGTGTACTGTAATAATCACTGCTCCGGATGTACTGTAATCTCTGCTCTAGGTGTACTGTAATCTCTGCTCCAGGTGTACTGTAATCTTTGCTCCAAATGTACTGTAATCTCTGCTCTGGATGTACTGTAATCTCTGCAGACTCTTGGTAGGAATCCCAGTGAACAGTGCATTGCAATTATCCAACCTTGAGTAAATGAAATTATGGACCAGCTTTTCAGCATTAGAGACCTGAGGGATTAAAGGTGAAGGTGGCAACAGCAGGAGTGAATGACAGGGGATGGAGTGGAGGAAGTGATGTTAAAGGTATTTGCTGGTCTAAGGGCTGGCCTCATGGCCTCAGGGCTGAGCACTAGCCCGAGTGGAAGCTTCTGTTTGCCCTGTGAGTCAGTGTTAAATCATCCACTTTAGTCCCATGTTGAATGGTTAAAGGGAAATGACGCTTCCTGTCTGTTAATGAAAAGGTGATTGTTCCCCTGGACACAGTGGCCTCTGCTACACAATGACCACCTGAGACAAAAATTGTATCACATAACACATAAATATTTACTGGAAATTAGCTTCTAAACTGTGAATAACAAATAAAACAATTAAAAGTGGTGGCTGGATGTTTTGATTAAATTGATAAAGTGCACCTTTCTTGTATTGGCAGTAATAAACTCATTAATTTTTTAGAGTGTTTTCTGTGTCACTGTGGTTATTATTTGTGACGAGCGGGGGTGAGCAACAAAAAGGAAGCGATCACGCCAAGTCTCAGAGAAAAAGGATGGTTTAATAGAAAGTGTGCAAACCTAAAACCCGTGCAATATCTCCAAATTAAGGATATAATGACCAGCGGTCAACTGGTACAAAGACAAGACATATATTTACATTTATGGCATTTGGCAGACGCCCTTATCCAGAGCGACTTACACTTTTATCTCATTTTTTATACAAGTGAGCAATTAAGGGTTAAGGGCCTTGCTCAGGGGCACCTCAGTCATGGCCTCAGGTCTGGGAATCGAACCCGGAACTCTCTGGTCACAAGACCAGTTCCCTAACCACCAGGCCATGACTGCCCACATATATATGACTGCCCAATATATATATTGCCTTGTATATATAGGCAAACAAACGACCCTCAGGTGAGACGGATCACGGGCTCCGCCCACCTGAGGGACGCACATGACGTCACCAAACAACAACAACAACAGCCGCTGTGGACGGAGGCGGCCGGTAGGGGGCTGCCTCACCGTGACATTATTGCTGTAGAGTCGAGACCCACACGGTTATGATGGGCAGGTGGCCACTGGAGTGCTTTGACTGCGACAGAGTAATGGTTGTCTAATTACAGCAGAGCAGTTGAGCATGGATATCAGCTGTACTGTAGCCTAGCCACAGCATGGATATCAGCTGTACTGTAGCCTAGCCACAGCATGGATATCAGCTGTACTGTAGCCTAGCCACAGCATGAATATCAGCTGTACTGTAGCCTAGCCACAGCATGGATATCAGCTGTACTGTAGCCTAGCCACAGCATGGATATCAGCTGTACTGTAGCCTAGCCACAGCATGAATATCAGCTGTACTGTAGCCTAGCCACAGCATGAATATCAGCTGTACTGTAGCCTAGCCACAGCGTGGATATCAGCTGTAGTGTAGCCTAGCCACAGCATGAATATCAGCGTACTGTAGCCTAGCCACAGCGTGGATATCAGCTGCTGAGAGGGGGGGTTGTATGTTGGCCAGTCTCCACATGCAGTAACAAAATCAGCATATGGGGCTACTCATCATTTCCTGTTTGCCATGAATGTCCTCGCTATCTGTACTTTAGATTTGCCTCTCACTTGTGAGTAAGACCCTGTGAGTAAGACCCTGTGGAGATGACCCAGTGTCTCACTGCTGCCCTCTGCAGGTTCTGACCTACATATTTCACTTACCCACACAAACGTGGCAGCAGGTCACATTTCAGTGTGCAGTATGGCCAAACAGGCTTTGGATCACATCCACTTCCAATAAGAATTGTTGCTGCTGCATCCCAGCCATGCTTGTAACAGGTGGTGGGTTCAGATCAATATATTTACAGGAGTTGAACAATGAAACTGAAACACCTGGTTTTATACCATAATAATTTATTAGTATGGTGTAGGGCCTTCTTTTGCGGCCAATACAGCGTCAATTCATCTTGAGAATGACATATACAAGTCCTGCACAGTGGTCAGAGGGATTTTAAACCATTCTTCTTGCAGGTCACTACGTGATGCTGGTGGAGAAAAATGTTTCCTGACTCGCCCCTCCAAAACACCCCAAAGTGGCTCAATAATATTTAGATCTGGTCACTGTGAAGGCCATCGGAGATGTTCAACTTCACTTTCATGTTAATCAAACCAATCTTTCACCAGTCTTGCTGTGTGTATTGGTTCATTGTCATCCTGATACATGGCACCACCTTCAGGATACAATGTTTGAACCATTGGAGGCACATGGTCCTCCAGAATGGTTTGGTAGTCCTTGCCAGTGACGTGCCCATCTAGCACAAGTATTGGGCCAAGGGAATGTCATGATATGGCAGCCCAAACCATCACTGATCCACCCCCATGCTTCACTCTGGGCAACAGTCTGGGTGTTATGCTTCTTTGTGGCTTCTCCACACCGTAACTCTCCTGGATGTGGGGAAAACAGTAAAGGTGGACTCATCAGAGAACAATACATGTTTCACATTGTACACAGCCCAAGATTTGTGCTTCTGGCACCATTAAAACTGACGTTTGGCATTGGCACGAGTGACCAAAGGTTTGGCTATAGCAGCCCGGCCGTGTATATTGACCCTGTGGAGCTCCTGACAAACAGTTTTGGTGGAAACTGGAGAGTTGAGGTGCACATTTAATTCTGCCGTGATTTGGGCAGCCGTTGTTTTATGTTTTTTGGATACAATCCAGGTTAGCACCCGAACATCCCTTTCAGACAGCTTCCTCTTGCGTCCACAGTTAATCCTGTTGGATGCGATTTGTTCTTCTTGGTAGTATGCTGACATTAACCTGGACACCGTGGCTCTTGATACATCACAAAGACATATCACAAAGATGTTTGGTCACAGACGCGCCAGTACGATGTGCATCAACAATTTGTCCTCTTTTGAACTCTGGTATGTCACCCATAATGGGGAAGTCATGGCCTGGTGATAGGGAACTGGTCTTGTGACCGGAGGGTCGTGGGTTCGATTCCCAGACCTGAGGCCATGACTAAGGTGCCCTTGAGCAAGGCACATAACCCCAACTGCCCCCTGGGCGCCGGACTAGGGCACGTGTGATCCTCAGCCCCCTAGTAATCACTAGTGTGTGTGTGTGTGTGTGTGTGTGTGTGTGTGTGTGTGTTCTAATTGCACAGATGGGTTAAAAGCGGAGGACAAATTTCGATTGTGGTGTAAAAATCACAATTGACAAAATATGGGACATTTACATTTACATTACATAATGTTGTGTGCATTATATTGAGCACAACATTATATTGAGCAATATTTTGAGCACAACTGTGCTCTTACCCTGCTAATTGAACCTTCACACTCTGCTCTTACTGGTGCAATGTGCAATTAATGAAGATTGGTCACCAGGCTGGTCCAGTTTAGCCATGAAACCTTCCACACTAAAATGACAGGTGTTTCAGTTTCATTGTCCAACCCCTGTAGATTATTTTCTTTTCTCTTGTCTTCTCAACAATTTTATTGAGGCTCATTCAGGGTCAGTGTCAGTTACACCACCACATACACTTTTCTAATTTTCTCTATCTCTCGTATATACAGAGGATTCATTTAAGATAGAACTTGTCTTTTCTAATAGAGTGACAGTTCTAAATATATTTAACACATTCGGCAATTTCACCTGAAGACAGATGTGTATCTGGAGCTGCTCTGTTTCTGATTCTCCTGAGCTACACTGATGGCATGTCTGTTATTTCTTCCTCTGTTTCCCTTTGTCTCTCTCTCTCATCTCCTCACTGTTAAGACTTCAGTGATCAGGGATCAGACTGATCATCCTTGATTAGTAAATCAGACTTTCTATAGAAGGAGCAGCTGCTTATTTCAGCCAGATTTGTTGGAGATCAGAGCACAGGGCGAAGAGTGAAGAAGCCACACTGGGTTCATCTGTCTCCAGGTGGACATGACTTGCATTTTGACAGATGGCAATGACCTTCAGAGCTCAGGCCCTGTTGATGTGAACATGACGCACTGGCACCAGAGCGCCCCCAACTGGACTGAAACCTTCACTACCCCGCAGAAAATTGATGGTGACGTGGTCATCAGTTAGGAAGGTGGCACCACCCTGACGGAGGGCTGGTGTTAGAATGCCGTCACTCCATCCATTCCAGGGCAGAAGGATTTGATCAGGCATCTGCTTCAGCCTCCTCAGACTCTTCCTTAGCGGGGTCCTCACATTATCCCCAAGTGCATGTCCTTGGTGACTTTGTTTGTTTCTTGGTGCTGACAGCAGCGTCAAAGTGCATCATGCATAATATTACCACCATATGGCGTTTCGTCTGGCTTATAGTGGGACCCACACCTCCCTGGGAGATGGCGCCCTGAAATTACAGGACTCAAACTCACACACACACACACACACACACACACACACACACACACACACACACACACACACACACACACAAACACACACATAATTGAATGTGGAATTATAGCACTATAGCACTAATTATAGCATTATATCTCTCAAACACACATACACACATTCATCTCTTTCTCTCAAACACACAAACACCTCTCTCAAACACAGACACACACACACACACACACACACACACACACACACACACACACACACACACATACAGCAGCAGAAATCGAGACTCATCAGACCAGGTAACGTTTTTCCAATCTTCTATTGTCCAATTTTGGAGAGCCTGTGCGAATTCTAGTCAGTTTCCTGTTCTGAGCTGACAGGAGTGGCACTCGGTGTCTTCTGATGCTGTGGCCCATCCAACAGCCCATTCTTTTTTGTCATCCCCGATTTAGCCCGTGTTTTGGCTGTGTTCTCCCCACAAACTTTGTATCTTTTTACATCTTGTATCTTTTTGAAGTTTTGTCACGCCTAGTTGTAGTTCGGTCTCTTGTTTGTTTAATTAATTTATTGCTGGAGTTTACTTTGTCTATTGTTTATTAATCATCCCCCGTTGCGTTCATAAATCCAAGTCTAGTTTGTCGGTTGGTTGTTTGTACCTTGCTTGCTCCTCCGATATGACATCTCCATGTAAAATATATCAATTTTGAAGGTATCTCTTCAAAATTGTGTCTGTCTCCTGCACTCCTTGAGCCCCGAACGTTACACCGCCTCAAGGTTCAACGTGTTGGGCATTCAGAGATGCTGTTCTGCACACCTCGGTTGAAACGAGTTATTTGAGTTACTGTTGCCGTTCAGCTTGAACCAGTCTGGCCATTCTCTTCTGACCTCTGGCATCAACAAGGTATTTGCGGACACAGAAGTGCCGCTCACTGGATATTTTCTCTTTTTCAGACCATTCTCTGTAAATCTTTCTCTGTAAGATGGTTGTGTGTGAAATTCCCAGTAGATCAGCAGTTTCTGAAATACTCAGACCAGCCAGTCTGGCACCAACAACCATGCGACGTTCAAAGTCACTTAAATCACATTTCTTCCCCATTCTGATGCTCGGTTTGAACTGCAGCAGATCGTCTTGGCCACGTCTACATTCCTAAATACATTGAGTTGCTGCCATGTGATTGATTCGACATTTGCGTTAATGAACAGTTGGACAGGTGTACCTAATAAAGAAAGCAGACAAGCTGAAAGTGACATTGGGATTAGGGTAGTGGGGCAGGGGTAGTGGGGCAGGACTAGCAGGGCAGGGGTAGTAGGGCAGGGCTAGCGGGGCAGGGCTAGCGGGGCAGGGGTAGTGGGGCAGGACTAGCGGGGCAGGGGTAGTAGGGCAGGGCTAGCGGGGCAGGGGTAGTGGGGCAGGACTAGCAGGGCAGGGGTAGTAGGGCAGGGCTAGCGGGGCAGGGGTAGTAGGGCAGGACTAGCGGGGCAGGGGTAGTAGGGCAGGACTAGCGGGGCAGGGGTAGTAGGGCAGGGCTAGCTGCAGCACTTTCTCTGGGGTACAGCTTACTCAGTCTGACAGTAAACCTGCGGAAGTGTTACAGAGGTAGAGATTACTCACTGACGGGTAGTAGCAGACGTAGAGGTTACTCACTCTGACAGTAAACCTGCTCCCCCTCCCCACAGCTCACATGACACCGCACACAGCTGTGGCCTGTTCTCTTCCCTCGATACACAATCAGCTGACCACCAGCAGCCCATGGGAAGTGAGAGGGGGAGTTGGACCTCAGCCCAGCTGAGAGTAAGGATACAGCTGCCAGGGTTTCCCACTGGCCCCCTCTGCTTCTTGCAGTCCGCTGCTTTGGGTTGGGCTGACTGGCTGCTGTGAGAAGAGAGGAAGATGACAGTGAAGTGGCTAATGTGTGGACACATGGGCAGCAGGGATTGGAAGGAGCTTCACTAACAAGCATGTGGGTTTGAACAGGCTGTTCAGTGAGCCAAGAGTGATATTGCACAGTGGTGAAAAAGCAAAGACCTTTTGTTCAGAGTTCTAGGGTTAGGGTTTTACACCACTGTGGTTCTACACCATTACTGCCAGGGTTAGGGTTCTACACCATTACTGCTAGGGTTAGGGTTAGGGTTCCACATCATTACTGCTAGGGCAGAGTTAGTGTACAGGAGCTTAAACTGATGTTCAGATAGTATCAGAAGAACTGAAATTAGTGGGTTAGAATTCATTCACAGAGTGTCAGGATTAAGATTTAGGGCTAGCGTGCATGACTAATGATGACTAATTTTTCTGACAAAACTGTCAGAAGACAGTACGCCTGCTACATCAAATAAGAGATCAATGCTATGAATGGAAGACAGCCAAAAAAGAGAATCAAATAGACATATTCTTTATTTTGTTCAAAATATACCAAAAGTCACATCACAATGTGCATCAATAAAAATGAGATAGCTAAATTACACGAAAACCTTTTGTTCTTGGCATTGTACTGAAACTGAGCAAAAGAAAGAAAAACACACAGAGGGAATAACACGAGGTTCTTGTGAGGAACCACACAGGTGAGGAGCTGCTTTCAGAATGTCGAATCTAACACAGACTGTTGCTACTACCATTCAGCTTCAAAACACCACCACAGTGCTTCTTGGTGTCACGGCGTGTTCATCCCGGTCACACCTCCCAACCACGCTGCTGAAGCAGATACTCCGCAACAGTGCCGTCATTCACAGCTACAAACACACGCACCCTTTAGCAGGCGCTGTCAGGCTTGTAACATGTTTTTGATTTGCTTGGAGGTAGTCTCGTCATTCAAATGTTTTGTTGTGTACCTGCATCAAAGACATGAGCAACAAACAGCAGACAAGTATTGTAATCATATCCATTTAATGCATTAATTAATGTATTTGCTAATAGTAATAATGTACCCAGTGAATGCATGAAAATATATTTACTAATAGTAATAATGTACCTTATAAATGCATAAATTAATGTATTTACCAATAGTAATAATGTACCCAGTACATAAATTAATATTTTTACTAATCGTAATAACGTACCTAGTGAAAGCATGAATTAAATATTTTTACTAATAGTAATAATGTACCTAGTGAATGCATGAATTAATGTATTTACTAACAGTAATAATGGTCCCAGTGAATGCATGAATTAATGTATTTACTAACAGTAATAATGGTCCCAGTGAATGCATGAATTAATGTATTTACTAACAGTAATAACGTACCCAGTGAATGCATGAATTACTGTATTTACTAACAGTAATAACGTACCCAGTGAATGCATGAATTACTGTATTTACTAATAGTAATAATCCTAGGGTTATAACCCTAACCCAGGGATTATAATGTGTTTATTAATATTACTATTGTGATGGTGGATAACCTGAGAGCATTAATGAGGCCCTCCACCCTATTGGCTGGCTGCTCGCGAAGAACCTTAATGCAGCCTTTCATCTGTGAGAGAAGAGAGACTCATTAGCATTACACTGTGACATGCAGAACATAGAGGACATCAATACATATAAGTGTGTATGTGAGTGTGTGTTGCACACACATCAATTTTGGAGGATTTAACGAAAGCTCCAGCAGGGTGAACGTAGTCGTACAGAATGATAACGCCCACCATCACACGCAAGCAAAACAACACCGTGTCATCGCTGGCAAATCGGCTGCGGTACTCTCTAGACACACACACACACACACACACACATACACACACAAACAGAACAAATTACTACTACTGACTACTAACTATTAACCAAATTTTAAAACCTTTTTTGTAAACTAACTTACGGCGTCTCTAACATGACTTTACACACACTTGCCATTGTACTCAGACAATCTGTTGTGTTTTCGATGGGTAAATCTGAATTCTGGAAGAAAACAAAACGGGATTAAAAAATCCATCCTGCATTTTCCAGTCTTCCATGTCTGGTTGAGTCATGCTGATACTGAACCGGGTCACTGACCTCTGACACAAACTTTGTGGTGGCATCACTTAACGTTTTCAGCATGGGCGTGGCATTGGCGTAGAAGAGAGACATGCGATTGGCCAGCTCGTTGTTCACCTCATTCTCCTCTTCGGTCTGTAAATACAGCAGTGTGCAGTTACTCAGTGTGGATCACAAATGCAAAGCAATCAAGCATGCCACTGGAAACAAATCCGGCCAATCACAACACTTGAACTGTTCATGCCACTGGAAAGAAATCTGGCCAATCACAACACTTGAACTGTTAATTCCACTGGAAACAAATCTGGCCAATCACAACACTTGAACTGTTCATGCCACTGGAGATAAATCCGGCCAATCACAACACTTGAACTGTTCATGCCACTGGAAACAAATCCGGCCAATCACAACATTTGAACTGTTCATGCCACTGGTAAGAAATCTGGCCAATCACAACACTTAATAATAATAATAATAATTTCCACTTCTATAGCGCCTTTCAACTTGAACTGTTCATGCCACTGGAGACAAATCCAGCCAATCAAAACACTTAAATTGTTCCTCTTTTTAGCACCAGCATGGGTGCCAACTGCAGCCAAAGCTGAGCAGGGTCACAGCCACAAGGGGAAAAGAGAAAAGCTTCCAGTGATGCACTGGCACCTGGGAGGTGGAATGGTGCACCTGCAGGTCAGCCGAGGGCCCGGATGACGATGGCCTGTGGTTGGACTAGACGTAGTGGCAAGCTGCATATGCATCAGAGATTATAGGGGTCATATGCCAGACAGGATATGTGGAGCGTTTAGAGGGAGGGGCATGCAAAGGGAGGGGCATTTAGAGGGCGGAGCTTGGGGGGGGGGGGGGGGGGCACACTTACCACCATATTGTTGATTCGCATGCGGCTCAGAGTCCTCCGATAGTAGCTGAAGTCGTTCTGGATGGCTGGGTTGGTCATCTGGGGAGAGGAACACTGTTACAACTGGTACACACATCTACACACTCACACTGTTACAGCTGATACACACATCTACACACTCACACTGTTACAACTGATACACACATCTACACACTCACACTGTTACAACTGATACACACATCTACACACTCACACTGTTACAACTGGTACACACATCTACACACTCACACTGTTACAACTGATACACACATCTACACACTCACACTGTTACAACTGGTACACACATCTACACACTCACACTGTTACAACTGGTACACACATCTACACACACACACTGTTACAACTGATACACACATCTACACACACACACACTGTTACAACTGATACACACATCTACACACACACACTGTTACAACTGATACACACATCTACACACTCACACTGTTACAACTGATACACACATCTACACACTCACACTGTTACAACTGATACACACATCTACACACTCACACTGTTACAACTGATACACACATCAACACACTCACACTGTTACAACTGATACACACATCAACACACTCACACTGTTACAACTGATACACACATCTACACGCTCACACTGTTACAACTGATACACACATCAACACACTCACACTGTTACAACTGTTACACACATCAACACACTCACACTGTTACAACTGATACACACATCTACACACTCACACTGTTACAACTGGTACACACATCTACACACTCACACTGTTACAACTGATACACACATCTACACACTCACACTGTTACAACTGATACACACATCTACACACACACACTGTAACAACTGATACACACATCTACACACTCACACTGTTACAACTGATACACACATCTACACACACACACTGTTACAACTGATACACACATCTACACACTCACACTGTTACAACTGGTACACACATCTACACACCCACACTGTTACAACTGGTACACACATCTACACACACACACTGTTACAACTGATACACACATCTACACACACACACACTGTTACAACTGATACACACATCTACACACTCACACTGTTACAACTGATACACACATCTACACACACACACTGTTACAACTGATACACACATCAACACACTCACACTGTTACAACTGATACACACATCTACACACTCACACTGTTACAACTGGTACACACATCTACACACACACACACACACTGTTACCACTGGTACACACATCTGCACACTCACACTGTTACAACTGGTACACACATCTACACACTCACACTGTTACAACTGGTACACACATCTACACACACACACACACACACACACACACACACACACACACACACACACACACACTGTTACCACTGGTACACACATCTGCACACACACACACACATACACACACACACTGTTACCACTAGTACACACATCTGCACACACTCACCTTTACAACTGGTACACACATCTGCACACACACACACTGTTACCACTGGTACACAATTCTGCACACACACACCATTACAACTGGTACACACATCTGCACACACACACCGTTACAACTGGTACACATATCTGCACACACACACTGTTACAACTGGTACACACATCTGCACACACACACTGTTCCCACTGGTACACACATCTGCACACACACACACCATTACAACTGGTACACACATCTACACACACACACACACACCGTTACCACTGGTACACACATCTGCACACTCACACACTGTTACCACTGGTACACACATCTGCACACATACACACTGTTACCACTGGTACACACATCTACACACACACACCGTTACAACTAGTACACACATATGCACACTCACACCGTTACAACTGGTACACACACCTGCACACACACACCATTACAACTGGTACACACATCTGCACACTCACACCGTTACAACTGGTACACACATCTGCACACACACACAGTTACAACTGGTACACACACCTGCACACTCACACTGTTACAACTGGTACACACATCTGCACACACACACACTGTTATCACAGGTACACACATCTACACACACTCACACTGTTACAACTGGTACACACATCTGCACACACACACCTTTACAACTGGTACACACACCTGCACACACACTGTTACAACAGGTACACACACCTGCACACACACACTGTTACAACTGGTACACACATCTGCACACACACACCTTTACAACTGGTACACACACCTGCACACTCACACTGTTACAACAGGTACACACATTTGCACACACACACTGTTACAACTGGTACACACATCTACGCGCTCACACTGTTACAACTGGCACACACATCTGCGCACACACACACCGTTACAACTGGTACACACATCTGCACACACACACTGTTACAACTGGTACACACATCTGCACACACACACACCGTTACAACTGGTACACACATCTGCACACACACACCGTTACAACTGGCACACACATCTGCACACACACACTGTTACAACTGGTACACACATCTGCACACACACACCGTTACAACTGGTACACACATCTGCACACACACACTGTTACAACTGGTACACACATCTGCACACACACACTGTTACAACTGGTACACACATCTGTACACTCACACCGTTACAACTGGTACACACATCTGCACACACACACACCGTTACAACTGGTACACACATCTGCACACACACTGTTACAACTGGTACACACATCTGCACACACACACACTGTTACAACTGGTACACACATCTGCACACACACACTGTTATAACTAATATACACATGTTCTCTCTGCTCACACATTTAATTCAAGAATTCCATAATCCTTAAACCGGATGTTTGCCAGGAGGTTTCATACAGCATCTGGATTAAAATCTGTATCTATAATGAATGTAGATTAATAAATTACAATAATCTCATCAATTCTTATATATTCATAAAAATATTCTCATATGGGAAAATAAACAGTGTGCTGGTGCCACAGCTCAGCAGGTCAAATCTGGAGCTCCTGACTCCGTTTGTACACACATATACACACTCACACTGTTACAACTGGCACACACATTTGCACACACACACAGTTACAACTAGTACACACATCTGCACACACACACACTGTTACAACTGGTACACACATCTGCACACACACAACGTTACAACTGGTACACATCTGCACACACACACCATTACAACTGGTACACACATCTGCACACACACACCGTTACAACTGGTACACACATCTGCACACACACACACCGTTACAACTAGTACACACATCTGCACACACACACTGTTACAACTGGTACACACATCTGCACACACACACACTGTTATCACAGGTACACACATCTACACACACTCACACTGTTACAACTGGTACACACATCTGCACACACACACCTTTACAACTGGTACACACACCTGCACACTCACACTGTTACAACAGGTACACACACCTGCACACACACACTGTTACAACTGGTACACACATCTGCACACACACACCTTTACAACTGGTACACACACCTGCACACTCACACTGTTACAACAGGTACACACATTTGCACACACACACTGTTACAACTGGTACACACATCTACACGCTCACACTGTTACAACTGGCACACACATCTGCGCACACACACACTGTTACAACTAGTACACACATCTGCACACACACACTGTTACAACTGGTACACACATCTGCACACACACACACCGTTACAACTGGTACACACATCTGCACACACACACCGTTACAACTGGCACACACATCCGCACACACACACTGTTACAACTGGTACACACATCTGCACACACACACCGTTACAACTGGTACACACATTTGCACACACACACTGTTACAACTGGTACACACATCTGCACACACACACTGTTACAACTGGTACACACATCTGTACACTCACACTGTTACAACTGGTACACACATCTGTACACTCACACCGTTACAACTGGTACACACATCTGCACACACACACACCGTTACAACTGGTACACACATCTGCACACACACACTGTTACAACTGGTACACACATCTGCACACACACTGTTACAACTGGTACACACATCTGCACACACACACACTGTTATCACAGGTACACACATCTACACACACTCACACTGTTACAACTGGTACACACATCTGCACACACACACCTTTACAACTGGTACACACACCTGCACACTCACACTGTTACAACAGGTACACACACCTGCACACACACACTGTTACAACTAGGGCTGAACGATTAATTGCATTTGCGATAATTTCGCGATTTTTTAAAACGCGATTGTCTAATCGCACAGGCTGCGATTTAAACTGGTCACGTGACTTGGGAGCGAGCCGAGCCGAGGACGAACGGAGCAAACCCGAGCAGGAGGCAGGGAGGTGGAGAAGTGAAGTTAACACAGCGCACTTTAACTTGTTGCACAATGGCTTCAGGCTCGACAGAAGCTGACACAACTGAAAGTCTAATACCAAAGAGGGGCAGCACATAAGTTGTGTGAAATTACTTTGGCTTTTAAAAAAATGCTGCTCAACGTCAGGTACCCTGCAAAACATGCCTTGCTACTGTTGCTACGACGCGAGGTAACACTACAAACCTTCAGCATTAAAAAAACACCACAAAGCCTCGTATGATATTTGTAAGGCTAAAATGCCAACGACCAGTGCTGCATCTTCAAATACGCCAAAGTGTTTCTCTGGGCTTATACAGCTTTAGTATGCGGTGAGCAGTGAAATACCGTAAAATCACGCATATAGGCGCAATAAGATTTAAAGCGCGGAAGCGCGGATAGCTTGACCGCGGTCCAACAGACAGGGTTCACTTACACTGACCGAACCGTTTGAAAGTGTAACTCCTTATGGATGTAATTCAAGCGGCACGCTGAAATAACTCGGACAGTAACGGAGTTCATAGTGAAAGACATGATGCCCGTTAATATAGTGAACAAGCCCGGCTTCATGGCTTTGTTAAACACACTGGATATGCGCTACCAAACGCCCTCACGCACATATTTTAGCCAAGTTGCTATACCTGCAGGGTTGCCAACTCTCACGCATTGAGCGTCTTAGACTAAAAAATTAGTAGTTCGCTCTGGCGCCAACCACAGGCGATCGATCGATCACGATATAATAATAATACTTAAATTTAGTCAATTTTACACCCAGTGGCGGACTTAGCAATTTGGAGGCTCAAGGCGAATTTAGCTAGGGGGCCCATCAAAATTAATATGCGAGAAATAAGTTCAGGTTCACACTACAAGATTTTAGGCTGGTTTTTCTGTCGCCGACTGTTTTTGTAAATCGCCGACAGAAACTGTGGTCGGACGCAAATCGGGGATCATTCGGCGCTCGCTCAGTCGTGTAGTGTGAACTGCTGAAAGACGCTCGCCGAGTGGCCGCCAACTCATCGCAGACGACCGGCAGATATCTAGCATGTTTAATATCTAGCATGTTTCATATCTAGCCCAGTCGGCAACTGTGAGTCAACAGCAGCGTCTAGCTTCATACAACTTTACTACAACACTGTGTTTAAGTTACTGTGACAGCACTGGAGAAATAGTGCGATTGACTATATCTATGTTCACTGCAACGGAGAGATGAAATAATTCTGGCAATTTGGGACTATGGAGTGGTTAAACGGTAAAAAAAATAATAATAATGAAAATGTGGAGTACGTGTACGTTGTTTTTATTTTCTTCGTGGTGTTGCTGGTTCTCGCGAGTGTTTCATTTTCGTGTTCTCGTGTTTTTGGACGGCAGCCAGATGAGCCGGCGATTCCCCAGTCGTTTAATTCGTGAGCCCATGTCACCGATCAGTCATGTAGTGTGAAAGCCACAACAACTGAAAGACTTGCGATTACAGCACAACCAGTCGTGTAGTGCGAACGGCACAAAAACCTGATGACTGAAAAGTCGTGTAGTGTGAACCTGGCTTTAGCTAGACAAGGGGGCCCTACAGTGGGAGGGGCCCAAGGCAATTGCCTAGCAACGCCTCTATGCAAAGACCGCCTCTGTTTACACCCCCCCCCCCCCCTCCCGCAACCCTGTATCTGAGCTGTATAAAAAATGCCGAAACAGTTTCCTGAAGTGGAACAATGGGAAAAAATCGCGATTTTAAATCGCAATCGCAATTTATAGATAAAAAATTGCAATTAGATTATTTTCCAAAATCGTTCAGCCCTAGTTACAACTGGTACACACATCTGCACACACACACCTTTACAACTGGTACACACACCTGCACACTCACACTGTTACAACAGGTACACACATTTGCACACACACACTGTTACAACTGGTACACACATCTACACGCTCACACTGTTACAACTGGCACACACATCTGCGCACACACACACCGTTACAACTAGTACACACATCTGCACACACACACTGTTACAACTGGTACACACATCTGCACACACACACACCGTTACAACTGGTACACACATCTGCACACACACACCGTTACAACTGGCACACACATCCGCACACACACACTGTTACAACTGGTACACACATCTGCACACACACACCGTTACAACTGGTACACACATCTGCACACACACACTGTTACAACTGGTACACACATCTGCACACACACACTGTTACAACTGGTACACACATCTGTACACTCACACCGTTACAACTGGTACACACATCTGCACACACACACACCGTTACAACTGGTACACACATCTGCACACACACACTGTTACAACTGGTACACACATCTGCACACACACTGTTACAACTGGTACACACATCTGCACACACACACTGTTATAACTAATATACACATGTTCTCTCTGCTCACACATTTAATTCAAGAATTCCATAATCCTTAAACCGGATGTTTGCCAGGAGGTTTCATACAGCATCTGGATTAAAATCTGTATCTATAATGAATGTAGATTAATAAATTACAATAATCTCATCAATTCTTATATATTCATAAAAATATTCTCATATGGGAAAATAAACAGTGTGCTGGTGCCACAGCTCAGCAGGTCAAATCTGGAGCTCCTGACTCCGTTTGTGCAGTGTGATGCTCCTGTGTATGTGATCCTACAGACGGGATCACAGAGGGGGGGGGGGGGGGGGCGACCCTGCGTGTGCTTGCAGGGAGCGTAACGAGACAGTCGTGCTCCCTGCAGAAGACACAAATAAAGCTCTCGTCTGGGTTCCTGAGCAGATGTCTGAGCTGGCAGAGCACTCTGGGATTCTCCCCTCCCTCCTTCATCCACCCTCCCCCTCCTCTCCCTCCTTCACCCATCCTCCCCTCCTCTCCCTCCTTCATCCACCCTCCCCTCCTCTCCCTCCTTCACCCATCCTCCCCTCCTCTCCCTCCTTCACCCATCCTCCCCTCCTCTCCCTCCTTCATCCACCATCCCCTCCTCTCCCTCCTTCACCCATCCTCCCCTCCTCTCCCTCCTTCATCCACCCTCCCCTCCTCTCCCTCCTTCATCCACCCTCCCCTCCTCTCCCTCCTTCATCCACCCTCCCCTCCTCTCCCTCCTTCATCCACCCTCCCCTCCTCTCCCTCCTTCACCCACCCTCCCCTCCTCTCCCTCCTTCATCCACCCTCCCCTCCTCTCCCTCCTTCATCCATCCTCCCCTCCTCTCCCTCCTTCATCCATCCTCCCCTCCTCTCCCTCCTTCACCCATCCTCCCCTCCTCTCCCTCCTTCACCCATCCTCCCCTCCTCTCCCTCCTTCATCCACCCTTCCCCTCCTCTCCCTCCTTCATCCACCCTCCCCTCCTCTCCCTCCTTCATCCACCCTCCGCTCCTCTCCCTCCTTCATCCACCCTCCCCTCCTCTCCCTCCTTCATCCACCCTCCCTCCATCCCTGTGCATGTTTGCCATCCATCCAACACACCCCTACTGCTAGTGCCTCTCTCACTCACCCTCTCTCTCTCTCACACACACACACACACACACACACACTCTCACACACTATCTTTGTGGGGTTGGTGATGGTGGTTTGGTGATGGTGTTTTGGTGATGGTGGTTTCAGACAGGTGATGTGAGGAGTCTCAGCACACAGACTCAGGTTATCAGGTAGCAGAGGGAGTAGAAGGTCAGGTCGGGTAGGGGTAGGGGTAAGGTAGGGGTAGGAAACGGTAGAGTAGGAGTAGGGGCAGGACTAGGGGTAGAAGGATAGGGGTTGGGGTAGGAGTAGGGGTAGGGAAGGGGTAGGAGTAGGGGTAGGAAAGTGTAGGAGTAGGGGTAGGGTAGGGGTAGGAGTAGGGGTAGAAAAGTGTAGGAGTGGGGGTAGGGTAGGGGTAGGAGTAGGGGTAGAAAAGTGTAGGAGTGGGGGTAGGGTAGGGGTAGGAGTAGGGGTAGAAAAGTGTAGGAGTGGGGGTAGGGTAGGGGTAGGGGGTGATTAGCTGTGACTACCCCCCACCCCATGTGGTCGGAGGAGAAAGCATGTTGATGCTGACAGCGTACCTTGAGCTCATCGAAGCGCAGTGTGAAGTGGAGGATCTCGGCGAACTGGCGGGCCAGGGCCTGCTCCTGCTCCAGGTGCTGAGTGGGACTGCAGCGGCCACTCGTCAGGAAACCCAGCAGGCCATGCAGGGTGCCCTCTGCAGGACACACATGAGAAGCGCAGAGGGGAGGGCATGATGGAGATTATGATCAAACTGGCCAGATAGCTGGGATGACAAACTGAGGCATGAGTGGATAGTATTTGGTCAGTGACTGGTAATGAGGGACGGAGGGACACACTGAGGAAGAAAAGTTCCTGTTATTATGAGTACACTGAACGAATATATAAGGAATGTACACAAGTGTGAGGACATATAATGTGTTAATACTACATTTAAACTCTCTACGAAATTTAAATATTTAATACTAAACTTAAACACCTCTCATAAAGCATATTCATAATTACCATGTTCATGAAGTACCTTTATAAATAGAGAATGGACAGATGTGGTCTCTCTGCCTACATTAACTTAACAACCAGCAGAAGTTCATTCAGTTCATATCTGTATCTCACCATTCTTTAAACAATTAAACAACCAAAACTGTTCCCAACTGTACCAGTCCACATGATCACTTCAGATTTACATCACATCACATCACATGCCTGTTTCACCACCTAGTGATGCTTCTGTCAGAATACTGACCACTAACCCTACAACACCACTAACGCTACACCACTAAACCTAACCCTACAACACCACTAAACCTAACACTACAACACCACCAACACTACAAACTACTAACCCTACAACACTACTAACCCTAACCCTACAACACTACTAACCCTAACCCTACAACACCACTAACCCTACAACAGTACAACACCACTAACCCTACAACATTATAACACCACTAACCCTACAGCACCACTAAACCTAACACCACAACACCACTAAAACTACAACACTACCAACCCTACAACACCACTAACCCTACAGCACCACTAACCTTACAACACCACTAAACCTAACACTACAACACCACTAACACTACCACACTACTAACCCTACAACACCACTAAACCTAACCCTAAAACACCACTAACACTACAACACTACAACACCACTAACACTACAACACTACTAACCCTACAACACCACTAACACTACAACACTAGTACTAACCCTACAACACTACAAAACCACTAACACTACAACACCACTAACCCTACAGCACTACTAACCCTACAGCACTACTAACCCTACAACACCACTAACCTTACAACACTACAAACACTACAACACTACTAACCTTACAACACCACTAAACCTAACACTACAACACCACTAACCCTACAACACTACAACACCACAAACCCTACAACACCACAAACCCTACAACACCACTAAACCTAACACTACAACACCACTAAACCCAACACTACAACACCACTAAACCCAACACTACAACACCACTAACCCTACAACACCACAAACCCTACAACACCACTAAACCTAACACTACAACACCACTAAACCCAACACTACAACACCACTAAACCCAACACTACAACACCACTAAACCCAACACTACAACACCACTAATCCTACAACACCACTAACCCTACACTACATCACCACAAACCCTACAACACCACTAAACCCAACACTACAACACCACTAAACCCAACACTACAACACCACTAATCCTACAACACTACTAACCCTACAACACTACAACACCACTAACCCTACAACACCACTAAACCCAACACTACAACACCACTAATCCTACAACACCACTAACCCTACAACACTACAACACCACTAACCCTACAACACTATAACACCACTAACCCTACAACACTACAACACCACTAACCCTACAACACTACAACACCACTAACTCTACAACACTACAACACCACTAACCCTACAACACTATAACACTACTAACCCTACAACACTACAACACCACTAACCCTACAACACTACAACACCACTAACCCTACAACACTACAACACCACTAACACTATAACACTACTAACCCTACAACACCACTAACACTACTAACCCTACAACACCACTAACCCTACAACACTATAACACCACTAACCCTACAACACTATAACACTACTAACCCTACAACACTACAACACCACTAACCCTACAACACTACAACACCACTAACCCTACAACACTACAACACCACTAACACTATAACACCACTAACCCTACAACACTATAACACCACTAACCCTACAACACTATAACACCACTAACACTATAACACTACTAACCCTACAACACTACTAACCCTACAACACCACTAACACTATAACACTACTAACCCTACAACACTACAACACCACTAACCCTACAACACTACAACACCACTAACCCTACAACACTATAACACCACTAACCCTACAACACTATAACACCACTAACACTATAACACTACTAACCCTACAACACTACAACACCACTAACCCTACAACACTATAACACTACTACCTTTAATCCTACAATAACATCTGCATCATCAGTGGCTCACTTGCTACTAAGTGAAAAAATAAAAGTTGTTCTTTTGTTAGTTGTTCTAAATCATCAAAATTAATATACAGAACACTGAGATAACTGAACTGAGCCCCATTGGAGTAATCAGAAAATACGCCACTGGTGTGAGCCACTGGTAGGAACTGAAAGCTAAGAGTTTAGAACTGAAAACTTTTCCAGATATGATTTTCTACCATAATCAATTTAACAAATCCAGACTATCCCCCAGAGAGCCTGTGTGCTTTGGACTGAACATATTAGCAGCCCACCCATGGAGTGCTGCTGTGGTTGGAGGTGTGGTTGTAGGTATATGAAGATGGTGAGCATATCTTTGCTTGCACCAGTTAAAGAGCTAAGGAAGGAGTGACATTTCTCTAGATGAAGCAGCAGCCTGATGGGTATGTAACCCAAGAGACAGTCCTGCTGGACGTGGGTTAGGGTTAGGGTTGGGGGTTAGGGCCATTTCCCGAGTGAGGGCAAGTTACCTACAGACACACACACACACACGGAGTCTCAAGAGCACGTTACTGTTGTCATGAGCGCGAGAGCTTTAACCCATTGCAACACACACGCTGTGCACCAGTCTGCATGTACACCTATAAATATATCCATTTATATACATATAAACCCCTGAACAACATTAAGCAATAAATATGCCTCAATATGGCAATGGAAACTGAAATATATATTTATTTATTTATTTTAAAAGTCAAAAGAGGACAAAAAGAGGAAAAAGGAAAATAAATAGCCAGATGCTGTCCAAGCCTATAAAGTACTGTTCATGTGGGTGTAGACATCAGTCTAGCCACTGAGCTAGACAACAAAATGGAGCACACACACAACACACTCCACATACCTCACACACCCCACATACCTCACACACCTCACACCACTCACACACCCCACATACCTCACACCCCTCACACACCCCACATATCTCACACCCCTCACATACCTCACACCCCTCACATACCTCACACACCCCACATACCTCACACCCCTCACACACCCCACATATCCCACACCCCTCACACACCCCACATACCTCACCCCCCCACATACCTCACACCCCTCACACACCCCACATACCTCACACACCCCACATACCTCACACCCCTCACACACCCCACATATCTCACACCCCTCACACACCCCACATATCTCACACCCCTCACACACCCCACATACCTCACACACCCCACACACCTCACATACCTCACACCCCTCACACACCCCACATACCTCACGAACCCCAAACACAGTGATAGTAAATAATGATATACCCACTCTGTTGTGTTCTCTTTATGTCCAGGACTATGTTTGTTTATGATGGTACAGGTTTAGGTGGACTTACCCAGCTTTACAGAGAACTCATAAAACTTCTTCAGCTTTCCCACCAGCGGGACCACAGACGTCCATGCCTTCTCCTGCACACGCTCGTCATTCGGCTGCTGGATGGCCTACATGAACAAATATCAACACTGTTGACATCAACATCAGTCCACAAGCCACTGCTGGACCCCAGAGTGCTGTGTCTCCAGGATTACCCTGAGCTTTTAGGAAGAACACGGCTGTGTGACCTGGGTGTGCGTAGGTTTCCACCTGGTCAGTACAGAAGTACCTGTCTGATGGCTTCTCCTGCCCCGCTGTAGGACTGCAGGTCTTGCAGAATGCTCTGCGCCTCCTTCAGGACTTCGCTCACCTGCTCCCACTGCTGCCTCTCTGCCTCGGTGGGCTGGGCATCTGCATGGGGCAAAAGCAAGAGGGGCAGCTGACCTGTTAACGGGGCAACCCCACCACTACCTGCTGTCCACTGCAGGCCGTGTGGATGTGTGTACACTTACTTTCAAAGTCCAGGAAAAAGTTCCCGGCATTGTTGTCAATGTCCCTCGTAAGAACTTTAATCAGATTCCCCATGCCGTCCAATCAGAAACCTGTTGAGAGGAAAATGGGTTGCCAATTTGTGAGTCTCCTCCTACTGAGGAGGGTATACATTAAATCAACAATATCAAGCACATGTCTAAACTATTCACACGTCTCAAAGTAAACACAGCGTAAACACTGTCTCCCAGCACCCCTTCTGCTCCCATAACATCTGGTCACCGCCCCTCCCCACACACACACACACACACACACACACACAGTCCTGCCCTGTTCAGAACCACATGTTCTCTGTGGAGGTAAAGACAGCATCTACCACATTTGCTAATGAAAGCTTGTTTGGTGACGGGTAACTCATGGATACTGTTCTGCCCTCCGTAGACCCAGAGAGCATCACTACAACACCCTGGAGCGCTCTCAGATTACTCCACCCTTTTAAGAATATTTCTCCCATTATTAACTCCATCACTTAGCAGGAGTCATCTCTCTCCAGTAGTCATGAGGACTGCTTAAGATACCAGATGTAAAGCCACCCACATGACGCGGGTCTGCTCTAGAAGAAGACACTGCTATGGTCAGCCCTGGACTGCCGTGCTGTCCATCTGAAGGCAAGCCTCTCAAAACCAACGGAAACTATTATTTGATTCAAATGATGCCCCTGAAGTAAAAAGGAAGTAAATGTGTTTGGTGTTCAGGTTGACATGTGTGTTCAGGTAGTTGGAGAGAATAAATATGTGTACTCTCCTGATCCTCCACCACATTCCACCACCCATCCCCTACTGCACTTACACGCCCCTGCTGGGGGGAGGAGACGAATGCAGGGAGGGCTCATTTGACTACAACTTTCTCACTCTGCTCTCCTATTGGCTCAGAACATTCTGCTGTTTCCATGGAGCCAAAAACACGGCTCCAAACCAAAATCAAGCCATGAGCCAATCAGAGCGAATCACAGGAGTGGAGCAATAAGATGATGTTCAGCAAAAAATAGAATGTGACTAAATGAATAATGAATCCTGTATTTCAAGGGGACACAGAAAGTGGAGTGGTTTTTTTTGCAATTTGACTAATCGTATTATTACTACTACTACTACTACTACAACCACTACTGCCTTAGGCAGGAGAACTAGGCTCCGTGTGTGGGTGTGGTTCCTGCAGATGACATCGAGAGCAGCCTGTGTCCACGTGCCCAAACTACTACTACAACCATTACTACTACTACTACTACCCCACAACCACTACCTCAACCATTACTACTACCACTGCTTCAATCATTACTACTACTACATCTATTACAACCATTACTACCCCACAACTACTACCTCAACCATTACTACTACTACTGCTATTACTGCTACTACTACTACAACCATTACTACCCCACAACCACTACCTCAACAATTACTACTACTGCTATTACTACTACTGCTACTACTGCTATTACTACTACTACAACCATTACTACCCCACAACCACTACCTCAACAATTACTACTACTACAACCATTACTACTACAACCATTACTACCCCACAACCACTACCTCAACCACTACTACTACTTTTACTACAACCACTACTACCCCACAACCACTACCGAGAGAGAGAGAGACAGAGAGACAGAGAGAAAGGGGGGAGTGGGGAGTAATCCAGTATCTTTCTTCCACAGACTGTAGCCTTACCAGAGTATACAGGTGTTGGGGTTAGTGTGAGTGTTATGTGTAAGAATGTGTAAGTGTTATGGCTACAGTAAGAGTTAGGGCTACAGTTAGGGTTAGCACCGTGTGAATGCCAATGCTTAAATATCAGACAGGCAGGAAGACAGATACCGTTAAACATCAATCATTTAATCAACTGCAAGGGATTACAAAATCCAGGAGCGGATTTGGATTCCAGATCCGGCTTTGAATACCTTGAATATCTTCTTTCAGTCCTGATCCTGTGGAAAATGCACAGGGTACATAACCAGGAACACTTTTAATGCCAACAACAGGATAAACAAGGAAGACTAACTCTGTGAGTACTGTGGACTCATCTTGATGTCAACATCCCGCAACAGTGAGAGTCCTGCTCTGAGATGGTGACTCACACCCTGGACGTTATTGTTATTGTGCCTATTATGTTTTAACTGCCTCGTGTCATCATTCCCTCTAAATGATTGAGTTCCTCCATCCATGAGAGCAGCTGCTGGGACTGTGATGAGTGGGTGTTCCTGGAATGAGTGTGTGGCCCTGGGATGTGTGGGTGTTCCTGGAATGTGTGGGTGTTCCTGGGATGTGTGGGTGTTCCTGGGATGTGTGGGTGTTCCTGGGATGAGTGTGTGGCCCTGGGATGTGTGGGTGTTCCTGGGATGTGTGGGTGTTCCTGGGATGAGTGGGTGAGGAGATGAAAGGGAGAGGGGGAAATTGAGAGAGAGAGGGGGAGATAGAGAAGAAGGGAGTGTGAGAGAGGGAGAGAGGGGACGAGGGAGAGATAGAGAGAGGAGGAGAGGGAGATAGAGAGAGAGAAAAAAGAAGAGGGGGGCAGGTAAACTAGGTGCTTCCCTTCACATGAAACTGTGCTGTCATACTGTTCTAGTTCTTTACATCATCGTGTACTGGCTAACTAGGTGCTTCCCTTCACATGAAACTGTGCTGTCATACTGTTCTAGTTCTTTACATCATCGTGTACTGGCTGTCAATCCTTGTAAGAATCTAATCTTCTGTATTTGAATCAATATTTTATTTGACAAAAAGCTGAGTGTGTAATCATATTATTGTCTACTAATCGGCATTCACAAGCTGTAGGTTAAATCCTGCATTATTCAACAGTCTAACTCATTTCATTGTGTATAGCTCAATTTCAAATATCTTTTTGGTTCAGTTTATATGTCTTACAGCACACAGCTCTGAATCTACGGATATAAACCACCCTCCTCATCCTCTGTGAGCCCGCTGGTGTGTGTACCCCAGCCTCATGTGTGTGCACCCCAGTGGAAACAGAGCTACAGAGCCCCCAAGCAAAACAGAAGCAATGACAAACCAAATATGCCCTCCTACCCCCCCGACAGCCCTCAGATGCCCCCACACACCCCCATGCTGTGAGGAAGCCCACCTAGAAGGATCAGTTGATGAGCCCCAGAGTGTCAGCAGCCATCTACACACACAAGGATCTCTGACCCCACAGTCCAACACCATAACCGAATTACTAGATTCTCCAGGTCTACCCTCATTTTAGTGGTCAATGTGATCTTGTGGTGAAGCTTTTTTCGAAAATATTTGACCTTGTAAATAGATGAATATTACCCAGTCTCAGGACTGGAGTTTGACACTGGTTTCAGGTTGTACAGTGCACACGTTTCTGTGGTGGTGTCTGGTGGAGTTTCACTGCCCCTTGGTGGACAAAATATGGTACCACAATGATTCACAATTATGAGTCTCAGTTCTGTGTACTAGTGTCCTGTGTTCAGGGCATTCAAGAACAGTCACGTGTCTAAGGGTCTTTGATGAGGTTAAACAAGCCGTTCCAATAGGACAAACCATATATCATATAACCATATCATATATTATATATCATGATATATTATACAGTGCTGCATAAAAGTTTGTGAACCACCCAAACCTTCCACATAAGAGACACACAGAAAACATATTCATTTTATATTCATTATATATTCAACAAAAGTAATTTCCAAAAAGCTGAAAGTTTGCCAATTGCAGAAGTATGTGAACACTAACACTTTTAGTTAGTAGCTTGAGGCTCCTCCTTGTACAGCCATTACTTCAACCAAGCGTCTTCTGTAACCACACACAAGTGTCTCATCTGCTTTGGGGGATTTCTGTCCACTCCTCCTTGCAGAGCTCCACCAGTTCAGAGAGGCTGGAGGGACATCTGGCACGTACCACCCACTTCAGATCTCGCCACAGCATTTTTATGGGATTGAGGTCTGGACTTTGACTGGCCAATCCTAAAGCCATTTCTTGGTAGTTTTGCTGGACAGCTTGCAGCCATTGTATTGCTGCATAATCCATTTCTGTCCCACCTTCAACTTCCTGACTGATGGCAGAAGATTCTGTTGATGGTCCTGGGAATTGATGGTTCCCTGGATAATATGGAGTTGTCCATGTCCAGAGGCAGAAATGCAGGCCCAGACCTTCACATCTCCACCACCATACTTCACTGAGGAGGTTCTTCTCTTTATACGCAGTGTTGACTATTCTCCAAACATGGTGCAGGTGATTGTGGCCAAACAATTTTGGATTCATCTGTCCAGATGGACTTCCAGAAAGCTTCTGGTTTGTTCAAGTGCTCTGTGGCAACGTTTAAATCAGCAACTTTGTCCTTGCTCTAGCAACACTCATGAATGCCATGTCTATTGATTTTTCACCTGATTGCAGAAGTGTCAATTCCAGGTTCAGAAAGTAAAAGTCCTCACCAGGATTTTGCTCAGGCTTCCTAGATTGTGTGTTGATTCCACTAATTTTACCTGGATTGCACTAATTAGAAAATCTAGCAAGCTTGAGCAAAATCCTGGTGAGGACTTTTACTTTCTGAACCTGGAATTGACACTTCTGCCTGATTGTAAGCACATTTTCCCCAGATGCTGCCAGAGAAGTCTGCAACTCTCTGGAGGTGATTTATGGGTTGACCTTTATCTGAATTGTTTTTCCTGGTGTTTCATATGTTTTAATGGCCGTCCACTTCTGCAGAGAGTTGTGGTGATGCTGAGTGCCTGCATTTGTAAATGATTTGTCTTCCAGTGGATGGATGGAGCTGGAATTTTTGAAGGCTCTTGTAGCTTTCCCCAGACATATGGACTGTCACCACCTTCTTCCTGATGTTCTCAGATGTTTCCTTTCCTCTCTGCGTTGATGATCTGTGTGCTTTATGCCTATGCCTTTTAATCAGTGTGGCTAAAATCTTTACCCAATGGTGTCTCATTTAATTGGTCTGCTTAATTGATTACTTGAGCATTCTCATGTTTCACCTGAGTCCTTTACCTCATTGACTTCACCAGTGCAGCTGTGGTTCATTTACTTTTGCACTCTGCTCTGATTCCATGTTTCATGTAGTCGGCTGGCAACTCACAGATTTCCTTCAAAATAAGTAAATGGAACTGATGAACATAAACTTAACATTTCATATACAAACACTGGTGAAGATAAAATAAGAGAATCCTGGTAAAACAGAAAAGTCTAAACTACTCAGGGAGTTCACAAACTTTTAAGCAGAACTGTATATCATGAATTTCCTCAAAGCAGAGCGTCACGCGAGGCTTGAAGCAGGATGCCAAGTAGAGCGCGTCTTTTTAGTTTCACTTTTATTGACGATCAAACACAAACGACGACGCAAAGGCAAAAAAGACCCACAAAGAACGCAGACAACACAACGCTGAGGTTCAAACGGCACAAGTGTAACAACGCTAGCACGACAAGAGACAGGTGCGGCGAATGACAGACAGACGAACACACACGGAAACGACCATATACGGACAGACGTAAAGACGTGGCCACGCCCAGGGGGAGGAGTCAGGGGCTGTACCGTTACAGAGAGAAGAGTCATCATTCTGAATACACACTTGTGTATCATATATTAACTGCAAACAAAAAAGGGAAAAATTGTGGTTTCAAATTTTTCATTGTACGTCTTTGTATTGTATTTTCACAAGTATTTTAGTGTAAGTATGAACCATATTTTCTCCACTTTATAATAATTCAAAACAGCTGTAGGTCCACACTCCTATTTGTGGTTTCTCTTTATATTCTTGTGGCCTTGAATATTTTCTATATCAACTCGTGATTCCACAGTACCACATAAGGTGTGCTTCTAGTGTGCTGGGACGCGTTTGAAGTCTCCTCCTAATGTCTCTTGCAATCACTTGTTACTCAGTATCCAATTTAGATGATAATTGCTAAAACCCACACACATGAAACAAAGGACACTGGGAATGTTCTAACTTTGCTGAGGACTTTAGTCATTTTGACCAGAACTATAACGCTTGCTGCCCAAGTCTTAATACTGTAGGTTCTACAGTCTTATTACAGTCTGTACTACAGTCTTGTTAGAGTCTGATTACAGTCAGTAGTACAGTCTTAGAGCTACAAACAGTCAGTAGTACTGTAGAACCTGTTCTCTATATTCTCCATCAAATATCGCAGCTGTGGGTCGCACTCTTGCTGGTTGCTGCCTTACTGGGCCTTACTGGGCCCCAGCACCACCGAGAAATGCCCCCAGCAGGAGCAGGGTTGCCCTCGGGCTTGTGGAAACACGCCTTCCCCGGCATGACAGCACAAGCCCTTGTTTCAGTTTCAGGGATTCACTCAAGTCTCCGACAACGATGCAGTGCTCAATACACCAACCATGAAACAAAGATGATATTCAGCATATAAGAAATAACTGACTTTAAACATCATTATAGTTTTCAAATCTAACATGCATATGGCAGCTGACAAGTAATCCAGCAGTTACAATAAAAAGTGATGTTTTATTACTATTTACTCAGTGTTGTTCAGGGTTATTTTACTGCAGTATGGTGTTTCCTGGAGGTGATCTTGATCGGGGGAGCAGTATGAACTGTAGTCTACATGCGGGCGTGCACCAGTGTGACGTGTAATAAAAGATCTCCGGGTTGTGAAACCACAGTGTCTAAAAACACAGCAGCTTCCGAACAATGGCTTCCTTCCCTCGACTTCCGAGTCAAACTCACAAGTCAAAAGTGTCTCACTGGTCCGCTGCCAACAACGCCTCATCGTTTGAGTCAACATGCCAACATCATAAGTATTCAAAAAATTACACAGAAAACGCCATTCACCAGCTTAATAAATGTAATTATCATTACAAAACGTGTTTATAATAATAAACAAAACGTCCCAAATAAGAAATCTTGAATCAGACAATAAAAATGCGCCAGAATAATAAGGCAGCACCTCTCACTTCTGTAAACTGAAGCGTGCCTGGAGGGTAAGGTTAAACACAGCTATGGCGCAGACACCGTCCTCCCTACTGCTGCATGCAAGGCAGCTAAACCTTCGTGCAAGTTTAAACCCATCACAAATTATCAGTGCACCTCACAACGAGCCACCATATCGTTATATGATAATATAATAATCATTCTTGTGGCGTTTGCGGCTTAACCAGCTCGACAGTGGCAGAAATACATCTATTAGTTACCATCTCGCGATTTAGTAATAATGCATTAATAATCCAGACAGGGAGAATTTAACATTCACACGTCCAGTATATTTGACTGTAATTCGGACCAGCACCCACTCAATACTGTCTGTAATATCTGTGGACGTCTGAAGATTTCCAGCAACCTCCGTCTAATGTCATGATTCACGTCTCACGGAACTTTGAACAATAAGAGTGTACACACTTATAATATTAAATACAAGCTCTTCAGGTAGAAAACTACATCCAAGTGAATAAATGAGGGTCTGTGCGAGGCTCAGAGCTCAGAGCTCAGAGCCGTGAGTCCACATTGCGGTACGACCCGGACTACGACGCCGGCACAGTGGTCTGTGTTGGCGGGCAAAATGAACCAACTTTCAAACGCGGAGTCCGACCGGCTGCTGTGGGTCGTCTTTAGGGTGTCGGTACCTGCGTTTTTTATCGTGTTTCTTATGCAGTCATGTCCCACTAGAGCATAAAACTACGATTCCTCGCCGTGACACTGCAAATAAAGGAACTTGTTCTACATTGAAATGCGTATTTTGCCTACACAAAATCAGGAAGTGCCATGATGTGCTTTGACACAGAGGAAGTTTGAAACCATTTTGTATTGTTGGTTTTGTACATGCAAACATAATGATTTATTCATTTATACGTTTTTATCTATGTATTTATTTCCGACCATGACCCAAGACACAAACATCGTTCCAATCTTTGTTGCTTCTGAATTTATTCATGTTGTTATTCATCTTAAACTGAAAATATTAAACTAAATTTGTTCATGTTTACACCGATAAAGAAAAAAAAGCATCCAATGTATTAGATTAGTTAAAACTGCCAGACACTGAGGTGAGCACAAACGTCTACCTCAACTGGCCGAATAGAGAAACACTAGCAGCACTTCACGCACCGCAGCAAGCTGCCTTGCAACCATGCATAGAAATACTCTGTAAATCAGTAATACGATGATAAATACATCTAAATACGTAAACCAGTCCTACCTTAGTACTCGGAAAAATGGCTTCAAAGCGAATGTGGGGAAACACCACTCAACGGATCATTGTGAAGACGAGTTTGCTGTCTACATTTTCCGGGTTGGCCAATGATAAACGCAGAACTTTCTCCTGTTAGTCGCACAGGTTGTGCTACTGCGACAGAGGCAGTCCCAACTATAAAAGGAATTGATTTAGACAGAGGAAGTTCAAGAATTACCATACGATAAAGTCCTGCACTTTGACAGCTTGCGACTTTAACCCCGTTGCAAACCGAACATTTGGTCGGATAAACATTTATGAGAAGGGACCGTTTCGTTTCAACGTAAAATATTTATTCATAGATTTGACTCGATACTGAAGTGTTTCTTCTGACTTACAGTGCATCAAAACACAGACGAAAACCAAGAGTGGCAAAACACATCCGGAATTATTACATCAAGATCAAATCCAGTTTTTTCCCCCCAATCCAGCCATTCGAGTAGTTACAAGCACCAGCCGAGGTTTGTAGCATACCATACAAAATCGGCAACACAAAAACTCTTATCACCACTTTACTGAATACCCAAGAGTGCATATCTAGATGAGGTGTTCCCTATCTAAACAAGAACTTAACACTTTTCGGTCCGACAAGACACTCATTATGAGGGTTTCCCACTACACAATACATTTATGGCGCATCAGGTGCCCAGTTCCACCGTGTTACCGCGGTTTGTTTATTTCGTGAATCTTTACTGTTTGTTTTCCCGTGTGCACAATCTTATTTTGTGGTTTAATCCAGTTAGAGGTGCCTGTAACATCCTAAAACTGAAGACTCATTTATTCTCTATCCACTCAAAGGAACACACCGCTTCTCAAACTGTATCCCTACAAATGACAAATACTATTAACAACAAGTAAGTATAGTAGGCATTCATTAATACATCATCTTTTGTTAATACATTAAAATCCTAGAGGGATGCTGAGTGAAATCAGCACCACGTTCACTGTGAGTCACTACACTCACTCACGGCTCTCTTCTCAATTCAGTTCAAATAAAAGCAAACATCAAACTAAAATAGCATTCCACAGGTACTGTAAGTAGACAGAAAGAGACGCAACAGGACTAGTGCTGACCCTGTATTACCAGTGCAGGTCAGCGTGGAGGTCTATAACACAACCATGTTGTGCTTTCCAAGTGTGATGGTCTGGAGGGGCTCTACACACGGTCCACGGCAGGAGAGCAGATTTGCTTGGTGAGACACACATCAGCCAAACACCACGAAACCCAGGGTTAGGGTTAGGGTCAACCCTAAACCCAGCTGTTTCCCCGAGCTGTGGCATTACGTACTTCTGAGGAGACAGATAAGTCATATAGACTGTAGTGTGGACTAGGACTCCAGCATTTAGTCTTTACCATGACAGTGAAATCCAGAAGACAAACGTGATGACTGGTTTCCATTGTCCTCTGCAGCAAGAAACAGTAATCCAACGCAAGTCGGTAATCCTTGAGTCATGACTACGTATGCATAGGTGAGGAGGTACTTTGAAGTCCGAACCTGGTAGTTTTAAGTCCTGGTTATCATGCCACTCTACCCAACAACTGGGAATTCCAACACTGCTATCATATTTAGTAAAACATACATTTCATTCTCTCATGTCATTCGTCGGTCTTATGATGGACAGATGACTCTGAAGATATGAAGCTAACTCGTTTAGGAGTGAATCTGGCAAGCAGAGGGTTAATATTTGCACACTTACATCATACACAAGTACATAAATATACACTGATGTTTGTGTATATTTATGTACATAGACACTTAATATGGACATACATATAATTCCATATGTGCGCACATACACAAAATATACAGCATACACTGAGATATGTTAAGTGCTAGAATCTGAGGATAGCTACTGCAAACCCAGGTTAGCATGCTGAGTTGGCATGGCTACGATAATACTGGTAGGCAGGATAATGCAGTTTATAAACATGTACGCTATGTGTTTGTATGCATTTCACCCTTCAGGACTCCAAGACTTGAGATTTCATAATGATTTTCTGTTTGGAATCATGAAATTCGCTTGGGTTACAGCAGCTATGTACAGAGGCGCATCTAGTCCAGTGAGGAGCGGGGAGGCGGAGTTTGTGCTAAAGGGCGGGCTCACTCCTGCCCGTCATGATGTTAGTCAGACAGAATGTGCACAAAAGACACAGGGAAGACTCCTTTCCTCTCGGGATGGCCCTCTATGTGCCCGATCTGGACAAGACAAAGCAGAGACAGAAGTTTAGAAGATCTTACCACGTGCTTCTAAATTATGCAGGTAAACCAGTCTCTAAATTTAAAATTAAAATGTAATACACAAAATCGCAATGTAATCCTAAATTGGCATTTACATGTTACACTCATACAAGCAACTTGAGCTCAAAATTCAAATGCACTTTGGTAGACGTCTACTCATATTTCATTTACACATACATTTTGATGCTTTATTTAAATGAAAATGTATTTCTCGATTTGAATTATCAAGGTTTATTTGATCATGCAAATGTTGCATCAAAATTATAATTAAAATGTTATTAATTTATTATTCATTTGCATTCCACGATAATGCGTTTGAAATGTAATTTTCAATCTTACCACCATGCTAAAAAGATGTCAAAATTTAAACGTTAAAGGGGAAATAACACCTCTCCTGTTTGCAATAACATTATGATACCAACAGCGCTCAATCTGTGTCAGAATGCATTTTCAGGCTCATGGTCATTCACTACAGTCAGCCAATCAGATTCCACCGCCTTCCACTTTAATCAGCCAATCGGGTTTCACAGCTTTCCACCTCAGGCAGCCAATCAGGACGAGACTATAGCAAACTAAGCAGTACAGGCGAGTTTTTTGAAACATGGCCGCAAAAGCGCTCATTAGATTAATTCAAAGGGTAGCAGACGAGTCCTTACGGTGAAATTACACTCCATCAATATGAAAGGTTCATGAGCAAGTGGCAGAATTTTCAGCCTTCTGTGGAAGAGCAACAAAGTGTCTGGAACTACTGCAGCAGGATGGCGGGCGGACAAAGTTGCTTGTATTGTGTAACGTTCCATTTTGTGTATTGCATTTTAATGTTAATTTAAAGACTGATTTATTTCCATACTGAATGGAGTACTAATGTGAATGTTTCAGACTGGGCTCTCTTACTCACCCACCACTCCTGGTCCTCTTCTCCTGTGACAACTATGACTTCTCCCTCTGTGAAGGTCAACTCATCTTCGTTATCTGCTTGGCAGTCATAGATCGTCTTCACCTTCTTGATTTTGCTCTTTCCCTGTCAAAGGAAATGTCCCAATTATTCACCAGGATCAAGGCAGTGCCCTTGATTTGTAGCATCCATCACTGTGTGAAAAGCGGTCACTAAAATACATTAATACGTCTCCCTGCAACAGCATGGCACATGAAACCTGCCTTTGTTGTGCACGCGAGCTTCTCACCGTGTTTATCTTCCGGGGCAGAGGAACGGGCATCTCCACCAAACCTGCCAGTGCTCCATTAGTGTCCTCGCTGGCCTGCCTGGGCGAGAGCTCCCCCTGCTGGCTGGAGGTTTGTGCTTCTGACAGCTGCTGTTTGAGAGTCGATCCTTCGAGGGTCGGCTGTTTGTGAGCATGCTCCGTAGACGAGGGCACGGGCAGCTTAGCGCTGAGGTCTGAGAGCTGCGGCTTAGGGGGAAGGTCCTTGAGTTGAGGTTTAGGAGGCAGATCAGACAGCTGTGGTTTGGGGGGTAACTCGGACAACTGTGGTTTTGGGGGAAGGTCCGATAACAGTGGCTTAGGGGGCAGATCCAGTATGTGTGGCTTGGGTGGAATCTCGCCTGGTTGGGTCTTCTCTGTTGGGATTTTGGGTGGAGGCTCCGTTGGCCTAGTGATTGTGTCTGAAGCCCTAGTAGGCGTGTCTGACACCCTTATGGGCGTGTCTACAGCCTGGGTAGCCTTCTGTATCAGCTCTGGGCCCTGACTTGGTTTGTCCACTGAGGGGACACTGACTGGTGTCTTTCGTAAAGCCACTGTAAAACAAAGGTCATATATTTTTATAGCAGCTGGAAGAATGTCTAGTAGAACCCTTCAAGTAAAATATCTAAAAGTTCTGTTGAATGTGGCATGAGAAACTCACCTTTCTGAGGTAGTTTGGGTAGGACCCTTGGACCAAGGGCTGATTTTGTATTAGCAGAAGTAGTGCTGGAAGAGGAGATAATAATGCAGTGATGAACAGATGAAACAACTGTGGTTTTAGCACAGAGTTCATATGGAGGTTACAGTGTTCGGTTACTCTACCTTTGCTGCTGTATTCCTTCAAATTTGTTAGCAGGAGAAGTTCTGTTTGCAGTTAGAGGTGCTGGTTCAATTCCTGTAGAGAAACATGAAAAGGAGGATTGGTTAACGAACATGTTAACGAACTTGTTAACGAACATGGATGATTTCTGTTTTTGTCAGTGTATTGGTGGATAATAGAATGGTGATGGTGGAGTGGACATTTCTCCTTTAGCCTTTGAGAGGACACGTACACATACAGAGACGCCTGCAGCCTTTCAGTGCTCAGTTAACACTCAGTTATCACGTTGTTCTAAAATTAGTTTTTTAAGAATCGTGAGTGGCACGTGAGGGTAAACAAACCTTTGCTTGGGGGCCCCTGAAGCACGGGGCTGGGGGGGTCGGAGAGGGTCCGTTTGTGACCTCCCGGGGGGGGTGGAGGAGCTCTCTTCTTGGAAAGCGTGGAGCTCCCGCTCACACACGGCTGAGAGACCAGTGGGAGAGAGGTGGGCGGCGCGGCCGAAGGAGCTACGAGAGTAATGACAGAACGCGTGACTCTGCGGTCAGCCCTGCTAACCCCTCACACACTGTCAGTGTTTCTCTGTGTTGGGCAGAAGACCTGGTGCAGGTGGGGCAGGGATCCAGCCTACAAGCCCCTCCTCCTGTGTGCCTCAGAGACTACAAACCACTCCCCCAATGTGCTTCTAAAACTACAAGCCCCTCCTCCTGTGTGCCTCAGAGACTACAAACCACTCCCCCGATGTGCTTCTAAAACTACAAGCCCATCCTCCTTTGTGCCTCAGAGACTGCAAGCCCCTCCTTTTGTGTGCTTCTGAGACTACAAACCCCTCCTCCTGTGTGCCCTTATGCAAATAAAGAGACTAATAGATCATCATACTGTCTCTCTATGCAAATAATGAGGCTAATAGAACATCATCATACTGTTTCTATATGCAAAAACAGGCAAAAAACAGATGTGAAGTGAATTAGCTCAATCAAGCCCAGGAACACCTCTGTATGCGCAAACTTGGACCGTGCTAATATCCCTGAAAAGCAGTACCTGAGGCAGGTGTGTGCAAGTGTGACTGCTGTAGGTTGCAGAAGACTAGCCTGGGGCAACATTCTACACATTCCCCTGCTGTTTAAACTAACAAGCCTTTGAGTGCTGCAGAACAGGGCAGAGAGGAGCAGAGAGGGGCAGAGGGGGCAAAGAGGGGCAGATAGCCCTAACCCCAACCCCACATATTCCAAGTCTATTCCCCACTCGTTAAACGTCCGTTTGCGTGCCCTACGCAGGAGGACGCGTCTGGTACCTTTGGCGGTGCTCTTGGTGAGTGCGGCTGGGCTGTCTGGGCCGGGTGAAGTGGGGATGTCCGTGGAAGCGCTGTAGACAGGGTTGGCGAAGGCACCGTAAGACAGCCGCTGCTTGTCACGATGTCCCAGGTAGCCGGGCAGGGAGAGTTTCTCCTGGGGCGACACACTGGGGGAGTGGCAGAAACTCTGTGGCCGTGGTGAGCGTTCCTTCTTCACTGGACTAGGCTGCTGGAACCACAACACACAATAGAGCCAGTGTTTATGTTTGTAATATCTACGTCTGACAGGCAGTCTGTACCGTCGACGGGCAGGCAGTCTGATATCATCATCACACCATTTTTATCTCTGGTAATTTAACCCAGACATCTAACCCAGTGATCTAACTCACCAGTCAGATCTTGTGATTTAACAGTCTAACCCAGCAATTTAGCTTGGTCTATCCTAGCAGTCTAACCCAATGTAACCCAGTCAGAACAAGCAGTCTAACCCAATGTAACCCAGTCAGAACCAGCAGTCTCACCTTGTCATCCAGGTCATCATCACTCTCATCAATCTCCTCCAGCCGAAGGTTCCAGTCATACTCCACATGAACGTGAGGGTTGAACTTACCAGCCGCTGCCTCCATGAGCTGCACATGTCCACACACACACACACACACACACACACAATCACACACACAATCACACACACAATCACACACACAATCACACACACACAGAAGACATGGTTCAAAACCTCAAGTTTAATTTCTATTGAATGGCCAGTGATGTAGCCGTTTATGGAGTTTGCACATGGACACTTACGGCTTCCTCACACTGTGTGTTCCTCAACCTCCCAGCGATCTGCAGCGCTGTCTCCCCATTTTGATTGACTGAAATGACAGGAAATAATCACAGCTACTGCACCGTCAGGGTGTTTTACAGTCCGAGTTATGTTTCCTATAACACGCCAGTAAAACAAAATGATCTTTAAAAAACATCAAAGAGCTGCAGGTTCCTCACCCACATCCAGCGAGGGTTTACCCCTCAGCAGAAGCTTCAGACACTCCGGCTTCTCATACGTGCAACAATAATGGAGTGCAGTGTTCCCACTATCTGTCTGTCTGTCCAAAGAGCCACTGTAGATGGACACACACACACACACACACACACACACACACACACACACACACACACACACACACACACACACACACACACAGAGGTTAGAGTTGCTGCAGTTCAATAAAGATGAATGAGGAGATGGATCACAGAATGGATCACAGCACTGGTGTGAAAGCTTTTCTTTGCATTAAATTTGCATTAAATTTCACTCTGGGTCTGTAGCACTTTCTGGATATAATATCAAAACAACAATTTATTTTGTTTGTTTTATAATGTTGTAAAATGCTTCATAATCTCGTAAGAAGTTTCAGAATCTCGTAAAACGCATAGACAGTTGGGGCGGTACAGAGCAGGACAGCACCTGTTCTGAACGAGGAAATCAACCAGGTGCAGGGAGGTCTGGTCTGCGGTCCGCACAGCAAAGTGAAGCGCTGTCTCCCCAGGGTCCTAACACACACACGCACACATACAAGCATGCACACACACAGTTACAGGTGAAATCACATGAAACGATTTGCACTTTGTACAGCCCACACTACAGTGCAAGACTGATGAAGTCTGTGTAACCTGAGGACTCTCACATCCTCTCTTTTTTTTGAGGTACTGAAAAGTGCTATAAGACTAAGTCTGGCTAGTGATGGGGTTTGGCCTTCTGAAGATGGGGTTAAAGTGCCACAGACATTCGTGTGATCACACCCCCGGCTGCAGGACTTCCTGTTCACAGTGAGTCTGGAGCTAAGCATCAGGAACCAGCCACTGGACTAAACAGGTCCGTCGTGTTTCTAGAGCTTAGCTGACCTCAAAGGGACGTACAGATACGTTTTGCCCATAGCTTATAACACCAAACCATCATCACCACCAGACACAACCATCCTCACTTGTGCTACTGAAAGAAAAGGAGAAGAGACTCTAGCCTTGCGACTCCAAAGAGGAAACTCTCTCCACGCAAACGCAGACACCTAGACTCTCTCCACGCAGACGCCTAGACACTCTCCACACAGACATATATGCCTAGACACTCTCCACGCAAACACAGACGCCTAGACTCTCTCCACGCAGACGCCTAGACTCTCTCCACGCACACGCCTAGACTCTCTCCACGCACACGCCTAGACTCTCTCCACGCACACGCCTAGACTCTCTCCACGCACACGCCTAGACTCTCTCCACGCACACGCCTAGACTCTCTCCACGCACACGCCTAGACTCTCTCCACGCACACGCCTAGACTCTCTCCACGCACACGCCTAGACTCTCTCCACGCACACGCCTAGACTCTCTCCACGCACACGCCTAGACTCTCTCCACGCACACGCCTAGACTCTCTCCACGCAGACGCCTAGACTCTCTCCACGCAGACGCCTAGACTCTCTCCACGCAGACGCCTAGACTCTCTCCACGCAGACGCCTAGACTCTCTCCACGCAGACGCCTAGACTCTCTCCACGCAGACGCCTAGACACTCTCCACACAGACATATATGCCTAGACACTCTCCACGCAAACACAGACGCCTAGACTCTCTCCACGCAGACGCCTAGACTCTCTCCACGCACACGCCTAGACTCTCTCCACGCAGACGCCTAGACTCTCTCCACGCAGACGCCTAGACTCTCTCCACGCACACGCCTAGACTCTCTCCACGCACACGCCTAGACTCTCTCCACGCACACGCCTAGACTCTCTCCACGCACACACCTAGACTCTCTCCACGCACACGCCTAGACTCTCTCCACGCACACGCCTAGACTCTCTCCACGCACACGCCTAGACTCTCTCCACGCAGACGCCTAGACTCTCTCCACGCAGACGCCTAGACTCTCTCCACGCAGACGCCTAGACTCTCTCCACGCACACGCCTAGACTCTCTCCACGCAGACGCCTAGACTCTCTCCACGCAGACGCCTAGACTCTCTCCACGCAGACGCCTAGACTCTCTCCACGCAGACGCCTAGACTCTCTCCACGCAGACGCCTAGACACTCTCCACGCAGACGCCTAGACTCTCTCCACGCACACGCCTAGACTCTCTCCACGCACACGCCTAGACTCTCTCCACGCACACGCCTAGACTCTCTCCACGCACACGCCTAGACTCTCTCCACGCACACGCCTAGACTCTCTCCACGCACACGCCTAGACTCTCTCCACGCACACGCCTAGACTCTCTCCACGCACACGCCTAGACTCTCTCCACGCACACGCCTAGACTCTCTCCACGCACACGCCTAGACTCTCTCCACGCACACGCCTAGACTCTCTCCACGCACACGCCTAGACTCTCTCCACGCACACGCCTAGACTCTCTCCACGCACACGCCTAGACTCTCTCCACGCACACGCCTAGACTCTCTCCACGCAGACGCCTAGACTCTCTCCACGCAGACGCCTAGACTCTCTCCACGCACACGCCTAGACTCTCTCCACGCACACGCCTAGACTCTCTCCACGCAGACGCCTAGACTCTCTCCACGCACACGCCTAGACTCTCTCCACGCACACGCCTAGACTCTCTCCACGCACACGCCTAGACTCTCTCCACGCACACGCCTAGACTCTCTCCACGCACACGCCTAGACTCTCTCCACGCACACGCCTAGACTCTCTCCACGCACACGCCTAGACTCTCTCCACGCACACGCCTAGACTCTCTCCACGCACACGCCTAGACTCTCTCCACGCACACGCCTAGACTCTCTCCACGCACACGCCTAGACTCTCTCCACGCACACGCCTAGACTCTCTCCACGCACACGCCTAGACTCTCTCCACGCACACGCCTAGACTCTCTCCACGCACACGCCTAGACTCTCTCCACGCACACGCCTAGACTCTCTCCACGCACACGCCTAGACTCTCTCCACGCACACGCCTAGACTCTCTCCACGCACACGCCTAGACTCTCTCCACGCACACGCCTAGACTCTCTCCACGCACACGCCTAGACTCTCTCCACGCACACGCCTAGACTCTCTCCACGCACACGCCTAGACTCTCTCCACGCACACGCCTAGACTCTCTCCACGCACACGCCTAGACTCTCTCCACGCACACGCCTAGACTCTCTCCACGCACACGCCTAGACTCTCTCCACGCACACGCCTAGACTCTCTCCACGCACACGCCTAGACTCTCTCCACGCACACGCCTAGACTCTCTCCACGCACACGCCTAGACTCTCTCCACGCACACGCCTAGACTCTCTCCACGCAGACGCCTAGACTCTCTCCACGCAGACGCCTAGACTCTCTCCACGCAGACGCCTAGACTCTCTCCACGCAGACGCCTAGACTCTCTCCACGCAGACGCCTAGACTCTCTCCACGCAGACGCCTAGACTCTCTCCACGCAGACGCCTAGACTCTCTCCACGCAGACGCCTAGACTCTCTCCACGCAGACGCCTAGACTCTCTCCACGCAGACGCCTAGACTCTCTCCACGCAGACGCCTAGACTCTCTCCACGCAGACGCCTAGACTCTCTCCACGCAGACGCCTAGACTCTCTCCACGCAGACGCCTAGACTCTCTCCACGCAGACGCCTAGACTCTCTCCACGCAGACGCCTAGACTCTCTCCACGCAGACGCCTAGACTCTCTCCACGCAGACGCCTAGACTCTCTCCACGCAGACGCCTAGACTCTCTCCACGCAGACGCCTAGACTCTCTCCACGCAGACGCCTAGACTCTCTCCACGCAGACGCCTAGACTCTCTCCACGCAGACGCCTAGACTCTCTCCACGCAGACGCCTAGACTCTCTCCACGCAGACGCCTAGACTCTCTCCACGCAGACGCCTAGACTCTCTCCACGCAGACGCCTAGACTCTCTCCACGCAGACGCCTAGACTCTCTCCACGCAGACGCCTAGACTCTCTCCACGCAGACGCCTAGACTCTCTCCACGCAGACGCCTAGACTCTCTCCACGCAGACGCCTAGACTCTCTCCACGCAGACGCCTAGACTCTCTCCACGCAGACGCCTAGACTCTCTCCACGCAGACGCCTAGACTCTCTCCACGCAGACGCCTAGACTCTCTCCACGCAGACGCCTAGACTCTCTCCACGCAGACGCCTAGACTCTCTCCACGCAGACGCCTAGACTCTCTCCACGCAGACGCCTAGACTCTCTCCACGCAGACGCCTAGACTCTCTCCACGCAGACGCCTAGACTCTCTCCACGCAGACGCCTAGACTCTCTCCACGCAGACGCCTAGACTCTCTCCACGCAGACGCCTAGACTCTCTCCACGCCGACGCCTAGACTCTCTCCACGCACACGCCTAGACTCTCTCCACGCACACGCCTAGACTCTCTCCACGCACACGCCTAGACTCTCTCCACGCACACGCCTAGACTCTCTCCACGCACACGCCTAGACTCTCTCCACGCAGACGCCTAGACTCTCTCCACGCAGACGCCTAGACTCTCTCCACGCAGACGCCTAGACTCTCTCCACGCAGACGCCTAGACTCTCTCCACGCAGACGCCTAGACTCTCTCCACGCAGACGCCTAGACTCTCTCCACGCAGACGCCTAGACTCTCTCCACGCAGACGCCTAGACTCTCTCCACGCAGACACAGACACCTAGACTCTTCGCTACTGCCAACAGTTCTGGAGCATTGCTGAGTGGGAAAGCAACAACAACGGAGGTGTTTCCCCGATGGCGCTGCCCCCATGGCGATGGTGCCCCCCCCCCCCATTGATATGATGTCTGTGTGGTTCCGTGTACCTGTCCCGCCTCAGGAAACGGTTCCAGCAGCTCCACGCCGTCAGCGTAGAGCTGCACCAGGGCATGTAGGTCCCGCGTCCTCACCGCCTCGTAGAGGTCGCCCTGACGCGCCGTGGCCGTGGTGGGTGTCCGCCTCGCAAAACGATGCTCCACGTATTTGGCGTTGATGTACTCCTTCCTCTTGGTCCTGGGGTGGTTACCAAACAAAGCGGCCTCACACCGAGCACCTCGACAAAGTGCACAGGGGCAGTCATCACTCAGAGCGTGAGGGTACTCACATATCACTGGACGGCGTAGGCTTGGGGGAGGGGCTTGGGAGCTTCCCTTCCAGGATCTCATTAAAACTATTGTTCCCTACATTCTTGGCCAGCTAAGGAGATACAGAACAGATTATAGTATGCCAAACTCTAGGTGTTAAAGCACCAAACAGCCGAAGCTCAGGGCTTCCGCTGTATTAACATTGGATTCCACATGTTTGACACTGAATAAACTATGTTAAGAAACTTGAATAGGTCTAATTAAGAGTGAATTGGGATTTTCTAATAAACAGCAGTGTCAGTAGGTGTCAGTAGCTATAAATAAAGTTCTTCCTCCAAATCTCAAGATCCCTGTCCTCAAGATTTTTACTCATGTCTACAAGTTAATATTTGTGAAAGAACCTAACATTAATTTAACAGTTCTGATTTAATGTCCCCAAAATCTTAGTCACTTGAACATTAGTTGCCTCGCAGGCCTCTATATGGTCAATAAGATGCAGACGCAAATACATAAAACAATACAATAAAACTTGTGTACAATATAAACTTATTTAACAATTAAAAAAAAAAAAAAACAATTTTGTGCTGAGAGTGATTAAAACCCCAGACTCAATATAAGGACCCAATATAAGGAAGTTACCTTTACTATAAGAGAGGCAGTATAGAGTCACTGGCTGTAACTTCTGAATCATTTCTTGAAGCTATGTGAATAGTGCTATACAGATGAGCCCTAACCCCTAACCCCTAACCCCTAACCCACACATCATCACTCAGTAGGGCTCTGAGCATTCTCAGCTCTTCTGTCTCAGTAAAGGCAGATGTTCTTCCAGTTTCAGTTTGCCCTGGAAAGTGGTGTTCGGCACTCTTTTGGGGGTGTTCGGCACTCTTTTGGGGGTGTTCGGCACTCTTTTGGGGGTGTTCGGCACTCTTTTGGGGGTGTTCGGCACTCTTCAGAGACCCAGGCAGCAGGTGTGAATGGGAGCACTTGTGCACATCACAAACACGTGTACCCCTCACCAAGAGTTCAGACGTGCCCAGCTTGTCCAGCTCTATGGACTGAATGCGAGAGACGTGAACCCCCATCTCTCTATGGATCCCCGAACACTCGATACACGTCAGGACGCCCAGGTTGGTGGACAACCATTTAGGTTCTGCAAAACACACACACACACACACACACACACACACACACACACACACACACACACACACACACACACACACACACACACACACACACACACACACACACAATCAAGAAGAAATACCACCGAGGTGCGGCAGACACTAATGACGAGGCCACTGGGGAAAAGCAATTACTGTTTCCATTAAAGCCATAAAAGGTGGCGGCTGCTCATTGCTTTGCTGTTCCCATTAACGCCAGAAGGTGGCGCCTGCTCTATGCTTTGACATGACTAAGCAAATTAAAGCTTAAGAAAGTGGGAGCTGGAGTTTGCAGTCCTCACTGTGCCTGCGTGATTCCCTGTTAGCGGATTCACTTGAGACAAAACCAGAGCACAATAGACGAAAACTAATATGTAAAGATGGAGTCTATGCAGGGAGAGGAGAGTGTGTCTATCCAGCTAGATGAGTGTGTGTCTATCCAGCTAGATGAGTGTGTGTCTATCCAGCTAGATGAGTGTGTGTCTATCCAGCTAGATGAGAGTGTGTCTATCCAGCTAGATGAGATTGTGTCTATCCAGCTAGATGAGTGTGTGTCTATCCAGCTAGATGAGAGTGTGTCTATCCAGCTAGATGAGAGTGGGTCTATTCAGGGAGGGTGAGTGTCTATGCTGACCAGACAGCATCTCATAATTCAGACCTCTGTGACACACACACACACACACACACACACACACACAGCTATGGGGGCTCACCTGGTGCGTGACAGTCACAGCATGTGTCGTTGCCTGGTGTGTGCAGAACTTCCTCGATGATGGCTTTGGTCAGCTCCTCCAGACTGTCGTCCCCAGCACTCTGTTCACCACGAAACGCCATGTTCAGGGCCTCCTCCTTACTGTTGGTCAGTACCGAGATCCATCTGCACAAACACACACACACGAACGCAAACACACACACAATCAGTACGTCATAATCCACACCGATGTACTCACTGCACATCAATGTAAACACACACAAAGTCAGTACTGACATACAGCACTGTGCACAAACACAGAACTACACTCGTACCCACTTGACATGCTCACAAGAGCTTTAACTCACTATGAATCACTTACATCACAAATTCCTGCTCATCCTCTGCCTGGAAATGATATGTGCGGTTATCTAGAGAGAGAGAGAGAGAGAGAGAGAGACAGAGACAGAGACAGAGAGAGATGGAAGGAGGTAAAGGATGGCTTTTTAGCTTCCTTGCACTGCACTTAGTCCTTGCTTTTATAGTGTGTGTGTGTGTGTGCGCGCACACATGTGTGCACTTTTGCATTTCTATGCACACTCATGTATGTTTACTCACGGGAAATAAGGTCAAAGCATTTCTTATCCTCCCCCGGTTTCACTTGGCAGGTGAGTAGGTTAAGACGGACTGGCTGTCTGTTGGACTGCAGAGGGAGAGAGTGAGACACGGGCAGAGGGAGAGAGTGAGACACGGGCGGAGGGAGAGAGTGAGACACACGGGCGGAGGGAGAGAGTGAGACACGGGCAGAGGGAGAGAGTGAGAGACACGGGCGGAGGGAGAGAGTGAGAGACACGGGCGGAGGGAGAGAGTGAGACACGGGCGGAGGGAGAGAGTGAGACACGGGCGGAGGGAGAGAGTGAGACACGGGCGGAGGGAGAGAGTGAGACACGGGCAGAGGGAGAGAGTGAGACACGGGCGGAGGGAGAGAGTGAAACACGGGCGGAGGGAGAGAGTGAGACACGGGCGGAGGGAGAGAGTGAGACACGGGCGGAGGGAGAGAGTGAGACACGGGCGGAGGGAGAGAGTGAGACACGGGCGGAGGGAGAGAGTGAGACACGGGCAGAGGGAGAGAGTGAGACACGGGCGGAGGGAAAGAGTGAGACACGGGCGGAGGGAGAGAGTGAGACACGGGCGGAGGGAGAGAGTGAGACACGGGCAGAGGGAGAGAGTGAGACACGGGCGGAGGGAGAGAGTGAGACACGGGCGGAGGGAGAGAGTGAGACACGGGCGGAGGGAGAGAGTGAAACACGGGCGGAGGGAGAGAGTGAGACACGGGCGGAGGGAGAGAGTGAGACACGGGCGGAGGGAGAGAGTGAGACACGGGCAGAGGGAGAGAGTGAGACACGGGCAGAGGGAGAGAGTGAGACACGGGCAGAGGGAGAGAATGAGACATGAGTGGAGCTGCTTCCCCAGGGAGAAATAGTGGGGTCACTCCATTCACACACCAGCTCATCACACCAACAGAAGACAAACAACAGTAGACAAATAACTGTCCCAATAAAACAAGCGCTTGTGTGGTATGGGTGCAGTGTGTGATCCGGGTTGCTGACACCGTGCAGCGGCCCACACCCTGGATAAGGGTGCTGCGGGGTTCTTGGTGAGTGCCGCCCCTCAATCATTCTCCTGCATCCAGAACCATCCTGAGTCAAACAGCCCAGACGTTGTTTGGCATCCAGAACGGCACTAGAAACATCTACAGCGGCACCAGCCCACTGTTGCACCTTGGTAACAACAGCCAAAAGACGTCATGGCAATGGAGCGAGTGCAGCACAGAGCAGGATGCTCCATTGTGTGTGTGTGTGTGTGTGTGTGTGTGTGTGTGTGTGTGTGTGTGTGTGTGTGTGGTGTACAGGGTGTGTGTGTGTGTGTGTGGTGTGTGTGTTGTACAGGGTGTGTGTGTGTGTGTGTGAGTGTGTGGTGTGTGTGTGTGTGTGTGTGTGCGTGTGGTGTGTGTGTGTGTGTGTGTGTGAGTGTGTGGTGTGTGTGTGTGTGTGTGTGTGTGTGTGTGTGTGTGTGTGTGTGTGCGTGGTGTACAGGGTGTGTGTGTGTGTGTGTGTGTGTTTCAGCGGGACAGCACTGCAAGCCGCTCCGTTCCACCGCTGCCAAAATGCACTACATCGTTAAAACGTGTCTCAAGACAGCGAGGAGCAGGTTGCTGTGACAACACCAAAACCCCATCCCCCACCCCCAGCAGGGATACGAACAGGCACGCACTCACACCTCCACCACCTCCATCAGCTACACACAAAAGGACAGCATGAGCTGGCCCGAGAGATCCAGGCGGACTCGGGTTTCTCCCCGTAGTGACGTCGTCTCCCTGCGAGGACCCCTCACACCTGCTATCTCCACAACACAAACACAGGCATCCAGAACCATCCTGGAGCCACACAGCACACAGATGTCAGACGGCACTCACGGTGGCGTGCGAGATGGTCAGAAAGCCTCCCTTCACCGAACACGTCCTCCTCTGCCACACCTTCCGCAGCCTGGCCACATAAATCAACACAACAGCAGCAGACTCTCAGCACCTAGAGGTCACCAGGTCTAGAGGTCACCAGATCTATCCCATTTCCACCAATGAGGAACTGGTTCCATTCCGGGTCGCAAACCTAATACGGAACCCGTCCAGGACCCTAAAACTGGTGGCACCGAGGTTCATTGGTGGAAAAGGGCTAGTGGTGGCCACTGGATGATACAGACACCCATGAAAACTGGAAGGTTTACAGGACAGACAGTCCTGCCTTTACTTCTACTACTTAATTAATCAAAAATGAACCAATTATATAGGACTGACTACCCCAGCAGTAAGCATCAAGTGTTTTAGTAGCAGTTTCTTGGCCCTGTAATCACAGGTTTGGGGCAGTTGTGTCCCAACAGCTACGCCAATCTCAGATACGGCTAACGTGGCAGTAACAAGGAATCACTGAACTACTGGACCAAATAGTGCTGATTACCTTGAATCTAGGTTATATTGGGTATATTTAATCTAGGTTATATTGGGTATATTTAATCTAGATTATATTGGGTATATTTAATCTAGATTATATTGGGTATATTTAACTACTTAAGGAGAGAAAAGAATTAAAAAAGCAAAGGTAAACAAAATGAGGTAAACATCACTGATTACAGCTCACTGGGATCAGTTAAAGGTATTTGTGTCATGCTGAGCATTATAAGACAAACACCAGTAAAGCTTGGGTTAGGGTTATGGGGTTATGGTAATAAGGTTATAGGGTTATATGGTTATAGGGTTAGAGTAATAAGGTTATAGGGTTTAGGGGTTAGGGTTATGGTTATAGAGTTGGGGGTTAGGGTTATAGGGTGTTAGGGTTCAGGGTTATGGTTTAGGGGTTAGGATCTAGGGGTTAGGGTTATAGGGTTGGGATCTAGGGGTTAGGATTATAGGGTTAGGATCTAGGGGTTAGGGTTTAGGGGTTAGGATCTAGGGGTTAGGGTTATAGGGTAACCCTAGTTCAGCTCGTAGAGTGACACTTACCCATCACTCTTCTTCATCAGATATCCCTTCTTCTCACTGCCAAACTCCTTATTGCCCTGAAGCTGGTGCATACTGTAACCACTCTGCTTGCTCTGTGAGTCCTACACACACACACACACACACACACACACACACACACACACACACACACACACACACACACACACACACACACACACACACACACACACACACACAGAGAAGCCATTAGTCTAAACAGTTAACACTGAATCAGTCCATGTAAAGAACTGACGTTGGAAGAAAAAGGCCCTCATGCATCAGTCTTGCTCTGAAACCACATAGAGGACAATAAAGGCTGTTTCTTCATGTAAAAGACATGTAGGAATATTCCTGATATGGTTACAGTTATTAATTAGGGTTATAACACTGATATGCACTTACTCTCCTGGACTTCAGTCAGAAGGCAGTATAATGAAAAAGAGGAGCAGAGTGAGGAAATACAGAAAACCATTTTACAGTGTTATTTACTAAATAACATACAGAATACCATCACAACGGCTAAAATAGAGCATCAATGAGTGCACGCCAGATATGAAGCCTGCAGATCAATGATGCATGCCAAAATATGAAAAAACTAAGGCCAAACTCAAAACATATGAAATACTAGGATTAAACCCATAACATTAAATAAATCTAAGGTTAAAACCATATATGAAAGATGTCCGTCTCTTTATACATGCTAAGGGACCTCATCACTACATGCTAAGGGTCCTCATTACATGTTAAGGGACATCACTACATGCTAAGGATCCTCATTACATGTTAAGGGACATCACTACATGCTAAGGGTCCTCATTACATGTTAAGGGACATCACTACATGCTAAGGATCCTCATTACATGTTAAGGGACATCACTACATGCTAAGGGACCCCATGGTAAGAGAAGCCCTGGAGTTGTAAGCATCTCTGATCATGAGAGCGTCAGAGAGGTGAGGGAGGTCACTTAAGATTAAATCAACTCTAAAAGGCAAAATTTAGAAATGAGAAAGTAAATAGCCATCCCCGCTGCTGGCTGAGTTTATACTGCAGAAGGATCCGAGTTGGACCACTGGAGAACTCTGGGTACCTACCTCCTTCTGGTCCAGCTGGAGAGAAGATTTGATGAGGTCTCTGAGAGCAGTGAGCTGTTTCTTCTCCTCATCTTGAGTTTGTTTTATCTAAGGGATAAAAATGTTTCTTTTGTACAACAATATACAACACTGGTTTGGTCTCAGATTTGTTCTCTGACCTTTTTTACCTGACCGTAACCCTAACCCTTCCCAACACTGACCCTAACCTTATGGTGGTCTCTTTTTAACGGTAATCCTCTCTGTGTCAACTGCATAATGAGACCCATGAAAGAACCCTGGCATTAATTCTGACAATGACAGAACATTGTGAAGTGTGAAGATCCTTACATTATAAAGATCAACTGCTAGCGTCTCGATGTACTGCTTCATCTTGTCAGCAGTTTTCAAGCCATCCTGGAAAAAGCTTAAAGAGCAGATTTCAAATCTATTAGGACATGAGACATTTTTGTGCTATGGTTACATGTCTCCAAATGAGGAGGAATGGACTAATATCTTCTTATGAGTTGTGTTGCTGGGTTTGATATGTATCAGTATAATAGGCACAAAACTGTACTTACTTGCACTGTGCGTGATAATACTTGATGAGGTTCTGAAGGAGGTCCACTCCCTTCTTTGTCTTAATCTCGTTCACTTTGATGAGGTACTGCTCACAACAGCAAGAAAACAAACGTGACATGTGACAAGCCACAGTGATTATGCACACCCGGCAACCCCAGCAGGCGGAGAGTTAAGCTTCAAACCACATCCATTTCTGTTCAGGCAGCAACGTAGTACTCAGTGAGAGAGGCATGAAGTAAACCTCACTGATGTTGAAGAATGTGTTCAAATTATTATTTAAAACAAGACAAATAATTGAGAAACAGCAGGTAATACCTCTTTGCAGAAAAGCATCCTAATTGATGAATACAGTGTCATGCTAAAATCAGAGAACTGTCCAATCACGGGGACTTAGCAACAACTTTAGTGATAGCTCTTAAGGTTTAAAGCCAGAGGTTTAAAAATCAGTCACAGCAGATTTAACTGACTGTGAATGTGTTAATGAAATTAGTTCATGAGCGGTAAAAATGCACATGGCAGAGAGACATACCTCACATGCACAAACATTTGCATCTTGTCCTAGGATTCTAAGGAACTCGAACACACACCTGAACAAACCCAGATGCGCACAGACACGCCCACATGTGCACAGACACGCCCACACACCTCACACATCTGCAGCTGAAAGATCCTTCGCTCCTTCTCCATCTCCTCTGCAATCTCGGCTCCCGTGATCTCTGTGCGGATCATCCCGTGTTGCTTAGCATGTTCTCTCTTCTCCTTCTCGATCTTAGTACTGACACACACACACACACACACACACACACACACACACACACACACACACGCGAGATGTGTCCACATGTGGGAAGAGGGAGGTCATCTCACAATATCAAATAATGATTTCGATTTTCTCTGCTTACAGCTTCGTCTCGTAGTCTTTCCAGGCCTTGTCAAAAGGCTTTTTGATATCCTGTGGAGAACAATGACAAATGTGATTCATATTTGACACTCAGCAGCAAATATGAATCTCCACACCTACACGCTGTATGTTTTCTGTAATCTGAGGACTTGTTGGTAAAAAGGACCAACATGTACAGAGAAATACACTGCTGGAATGTTTATATCGGTTCAAATCTGTTAGATCTGTTCCTGTTACATAATGAAAGAAAAGAACTGGTTAACATTTAATGACGAGGCAAACACCCAGATGGGGAGGATGGTGCAGTCAAGTCTGAACTTATAGTGTCCCACAGGTACTGCACTGTGTCTGGGTATGTGTGAGGGAGAGAGGGGGAGAGGGGGGGGGAGGGAGCGAGAGAAAGAAGGAGAGGGGGACAGACAAACTAGGTGCTTCCCTTCACATAAAACTGTGCTGTCATACTGTCCTAGTTCTTTACATCATCGTGTACTGGCTGTCAATCCTTAGAAGAATCTAATCTCCTGTTATTTAATCTAGTAATCTATATTTTATTTTACAAAAAGCTGAGTGTGTAATCATATTATTGTCTACTACTCGGCATTCACAAGCTGTAGGTTAAATCCTGCATCCTGAGGAGGGAGGCTTCTCCTTTTCCCTCAGTATTTCAGCTGACTCTGCTCCTGCTTCAGTGGAGCATGGCCCTCCACCCCCTCAAAGCACACGTGAGCGTGAGACGTGAGCGTGAGACGTGAGCGTGAGACCTGAGCCACGTGTTTGTTGTACGTACACACACACACACACACACCCACACACAAACACACACACAGGGCGCTACATCTCACCCCCTTCACTCCTTTGAGGTCGCCTTTGAGCAGAGAGTCCAGGGTGAAGATCACATTGTGACTAAGACTCTGGAGCTGGGGAAAGATGAGAGAAGGGGTCAAGGGTCGCTCTCGTCTAATCCAACGATTAATTCAAAGATAACAGGTTGACTAGGTTACCGAGTTTTAACCTTAGTACCTTAGTAGAAATAGATACATATATTCGAGTATATTCGATATTCGAGCGTTTTAACAGAATCACTTCCCTTACTGGGAATCACTTCCCTTGGCCGTGGGGCAGTGGGCGGTGGGAGAGGGCGGTGGGCAGAGATCTGTGGCGCAGCACTGTGCTGGAAGCCCAGCTCACTATGGCACTGCAGCAGATGTGTTGGGAATGCTCCTTGTTTGGGACTCACCAGGTGTTTGAGCAGTGCTGCCAGCTCCTTGACGAGGCTGGAGAAGGTGATGAAAGCCTCGCCCAGGTCGGAGCTGCCCCGGCCCAGGAAGTTGCTGCCGAACTTGTCCAGCGCCAGGCCGTAGTTCTCCTCATTCTGCACATGCTCTGTGGAGTGGAGGATCATGGGAAATTTATGTCACGTCATGAAACAAAACAGTCACAAAACAGTGAAGAAACAACCAGGAAACAATCAAGAAACAGTCATTAAACCAGTGGCAGCAATTTCTCAGATGGGTTTTTTCTGTTTTTGCAGCTTAAGGATGGCTTGTTTCCCCTGCATGGAGAGCTCCTTTGACTACAAGTTTTCTTCAAAGCAAAACCTTCCAAATGCAAGCACCACACCTCAAATCAACTCCAGGCCTTTTATCTGCTTAATTGAGAATGACATAACGAAGGGATTGCCGACACCTGTCCATAAAATAGCCCGTCCTTCTACTGACGCACACAAAAACATCAATAACAACCTTAGAAACATGCAATATTACTTAGGAAAATCCTCTTCCTGGTTGTGACAGGCTAGCTAGCTTCGGAGCAGTTCGACCTTTCTTAATGATGTCTAATTTTTCTTGAAGTCCATCTTGAAAATGGCTTTAAAAGTAAATCTGCCACCAAATCTGTTTCTTCGTCTTCTTCAGCCATTGTGGACTAGCCACTAATTGTAGACTAGCCAATCAACGGGTCTGAATACGGTGACGTGGCCATACGCCTGCTAGAGGGCCCTGGTGACATTTATTTTGTATTAGAGGGCCTGCAGGATGGACTGTGAAGGCCTCCAGACAGACTTTGACCTTGCCTGGCAACAATGAGGGCTGAAATGTGATTGGTTAAATGCTTTAATATGAACATACACCTGGAAACAACAAACCGAAGTGGATAAACCATTTGGAATTATTTAATAAGTATTCTTGGACAAAATATTGATTCAGATATGTTTTAGGCTAGCAGAGGAGAAGGCACTGCAGGCCATGATGGCCGCCACTGATATGCTGAGAGAGATACATATACACATCACTGTACTAAACAGTCAGGCCCACGGAGGGAGTGGCCAGGCCAGCAGAGCAGGGCCAGTTTCCAGCAGGGCAGGTGCTGCTAACAGGGCAAATGGTTCCAGGAGCAGGACAGTTCTTGGTGGGACTGCCTGTGGAATGCCTGGTGTGTTTGGAAGCCCTTGGCAAAACCACAGGATTAGTTGATGGGGAAGGACAAGGTCTCGGCTCCCAAGACCAGAGCACTGGCACTTCCTAAAAGTGACCAGCAGGGGGCAACTCCGTGCAGCTGGCTGCGGAATGGCATTTCTGATACTGGTTGAGCAGCATTAAAGCATGAAATCCAACACAACACAGAAACAACACAGAATTACAAGATTGTAACTCAGCTGTCTGGAACTATATTTAGAACACTACATCCCTCCTGGGCCCAGAACATGCAGCTGACCTTGGTAACCAGCCAACTGAGTGAGCAGTCAGTGGAAGGAAGTCTCAAAGAGGGATGTTTTGCATGAACTGATTTAGCCTCTTCCACTGTAGGGCCAGTTAGTCAGGCTGTCCTGGACTACTGAGGCTGGACTGTTACTGTTTAGTTGTCCATAAGTGTTAAAATAAGGGCCAGGAGGGACTTGTGGAATGTGTTTGACAAGACATATAATTTTATGTTGTTTGGCCTGTTTATGTATATTTTTTGTGTGTTCCCAGGACATATTGAAACATCAAACGTTGGCAACAAGAGAGAAGGTAGCGAAGAGTTTTAGCTCCGTGTTCAATGAATGCCACCTGAACGGTTCTCCTGCAGGTTTACCTTCGTTTAAATACAACTGGTCTCTGTCTGAAGCCCTAACCCTAACCCTACAGGCCCAAGAGGAACACAGACTCACAGCAGCACCATGTTGGACCATTATCTCAAACTAATACAAATGTGATTGGAGCACATCCTCATGGTGAGGTCCAATCAGATGCAGAGACAGCATCAGAGATGGGATCTCATCACACCCGACACAGAGACAGCAGGGAACCATGTAGAGGCTGTAGTATCTCCCCTCTCTGTATGCAGCCTCACACAGCCTCACACAGCACACTGGAGACATGGGTGAATATGTCAGCCCAGGCGTCAGTGCATATTGACAGACTCCAAGGAGTCAGAAGACAATGGTTCTTTAAGAAACACAAAGGTCAGCGAAGGTCAAAATATAAAGTAGAAACAACCATAAATTAACCAGCAGAGGGTTAGGGTTAGGGTTAGGTTGCATACTGCAGTGCACACCAATGAGGCTGAGCAGGGTGCTGTGCATGACACAGGAGCATGTGACTTATGTTTCCAACATTAATTATCAAGGACGTGAGGCACCATAACCCTGATATATCTATCTATAGGGTTGGGGTCATTATCTATAGGGTTAGGGTTACTGTCTATAGGGTTAGGGTTATTGTCTATAGGGTTAGGGTTATTGTCTATAGGGTTATCAACTATAGCTTGAGACTGGCCAGCAAGTACAGGGCTCCAGTCCTAAACTGATCACAATTACAACCAGAAATATTTATTTGCGAGTAATATCATTCCTTTAATTATCAGTGACAACAAGGTTATAATAGTTTTGAATTTTTCATTATATTTTAGTTTTTATTTAATTGTGACTTTTTGTAATTCAGTTAGTTTTAATTTGTTTTTAGAGCATGTCTGCTAGTTTTTATAATTTTTTTAAGCTTAGTTTTAGTTTAGTTTTCATTAGTTTTAGTTTTTTCATACTTTGGTTTATTGGTCAGGTGCATGATTCAAAAAGTTCAGAGTAAATATTGTGTAATAAAAACTCATCAAAAGATACCATTTTAAAAAATGCATTCAGTTACTGTTGAATAACCAACAGTCCACAAAATAACAGCCTTAAGTGCAAAATGTGTAATACTGCTGCTGAAAATTGCCAGACTAAGGACCCTATTTTGGTTCGAGTGAAAAGCTAAACTTTTTGAAGGTAATTGAGTCACACAGTCATGTGGACATCCAGTCTCAACACATTAACCAGTGCATCCTCCCACTTGCGGTTTTCCTGCATATTAACCAGCAGCTATTGGTGATCACTGGTGAAAACGGTCCGTTCTGGTTCTCCTTCCCGGTGCTGCCCAGCCGGGATGGTTCTTCTCTTTCGGCGGAGCTACTCAGAAGCAGCTTGTCAAGGTACTGGCAGTTAGTCCTGTTGTGTGAACTTTGAGATTCATGGGGTTTTTCCTAGAGAACTACTCCATATATTTTATCACCTGTTTCCACTACAAGACACGTAGTCTTTCTCGTAGTCATATTTAAAAAGGGTCCCGTACAGGAATCTGGCGTTTTGTTGTTGTAATTTTGTAGGCTAGCATGGCGAGCAGGAGCTGTAAACAAGAAACGACGTGACCATGAGGTGCCGTACGGTTCTGTCAGCTAATGTAAAATATCTAGTGAAAAAAATCGATTTCATATCAGTCCACAAGACTTATAAATAAATTGACAAATATAAAAACTAAGGGTATCCTATCTATAATTTCAGAAGTTTTAGTTAGTTTTCTAAACATGTAATACAGTTAGTTTTTTTCTTTTAATTACCGTTATTATTTATTTCAGTTAACAAAATATTTTTTTTTATAAAAAAGTTTGTTTTTTCGTTCGTTTTCCTTAAAGATTATAACCTTGAGTGGCAACAGGTAATAAAACTGCTTTATTATTTTTATGGCTGTTGATTATTTCTTTGATACGCTTACCACCCAGTATCCTTGATCATATCTTGAGGAGCTCTACCCGATACTAATTATCTCCTCCTCTCATATATATACACCCTCTGTCCTGCTACCTGGTGTGAAGAATTGTCTCAAGTGGCGTACCGAGCAGTGATCTCTATCGTGTTTCTACCCATGCCTCAACCTGTGTTCTGCCCTTAGACCTCGTCTCATGCCTGATCCCTGGAAGTACGCTGGATGCCACCCTCCTGTTGCCGACCTGGACCGTCTGACCTGTGTTATGGAAAAGTGGATCCTAATCTGTCTGTTTACCTGTTTGTCCCTCTCTCTCTCTCCTCCTCGCTGCCTAAACCAGCAAGTGTGAATAAAGAGCTTCTGGCATTTGGATCCCTTTGTGTTATCGATGCCTTACAATCTTAATGGAAAGACTCATTTCCTTTTGAGTTTGAATTTTAAAAGTTAACCCGAGGTTTCATTAGCACCCAATAACATGGACGTGTCTGCCCATCACAAAACACGTGCATGCTCACAGGAATATGACAGCGTAGCTGAGCTGAGCCTTTAGCAATAAGCATCAAGTTGTTGAAAATGGCGAAAAGCAAAAAATAGCAGATTTTCACACAATCTACATCTCTGTGAGACTTAAAGAGGACATCTGTTCAATCACAGCCACAGACTCCGTTAGCATCAGTGGACCATCAGCTGAACAGCCGCCCACTTCAAGCAGATGTACAATCCCAGAAAGCAATTTCTTATACATTTGGCATCTGATTTTTTCTTTTTAGGAGTCATTGACCATCTTTTTTTGTCTGATGTAATTTAACTCTTCATTAAAGCACTGAACTGCATCTGAGCTTCAATGCTAGGGTTAGGGTCACGTGAGCCACCAACAGGCATCAGGCAGGCGGTAACATGCAGAACGCAGCACAGGATGAAGGAAGTGAGGAAGGAGGAAGTGATGTAATGCTCTCAGGCCAGTCAAGAGGCTGCCTGGATATCAAGGAGCTGTAGACCAGCCCAATGTCGGCACTAGGGAAGGTGCAGGGGCAGTGGAGCCCTTACCTTGGCCAGAGTTGTAGATCGCTTTGACGGATTTCTTAACCTTCTGCAAAGCTGTGCGATCCTGGTCTAGTGCCTGGACAGAAGAGAGACAAAGAGGAATGTGAATAGGTTTGTGAGCTTCATTAAGGACATTAGCTAACCCTAACATATCCTTAACCTAACACTAACCCTAACATAACCCTAACCTAACCCTGACCTAACCCTGACCCTGACCCCTAAACTGTAGCCCAGCGCAAGCATGTTGAGCAAAGCATGGGGATTCCTTCTTATGCAGTATCCATGGCAACACAGCAACAGCAACTTTTGCCTTGGACAGCTTTTCTCTACTGTGATGAGTCAAGGAGCAAAGTCAGAATGAAACCGTGTGTGTGTGTGTGTGTGTGTGTGTGTGTGTGTGTGTGTACACGTATGTGTATATACATTTGTGTACATATGAAAATCCTAGCACTACATACTAAATGACAGAAAAACCCAACCCTGGCATTTCTAACCCTAACCCCTAACCTTGCCACAGATTGAGGTGAGCCAGGGTTAGTGGAGCTGAGCTGTTCAAACTGATGTAGTCGTGACATTCAGCTGCCCAGCAACAGCAGACCAATAGCAGCGCAGATTTCTCGGCAAGCTCTCCCACACATTCCCCCGTTGCAGTATGGGATTCAGAGACCATGCTTAAAATTAACGCACAAGCCAAAACCCTTTGAGGACAGAGAAATAAAGCAGAGGGATCTCATGGGGGCAGAACTGGCCAGTATCTGTGAACAATTTGGTGAAACTCTAAAAAAAAAAACCACAATATTGATGCACCACAACCCACTCTGTGGCTCCTGGAGCTTCAGAGGGAGCTTCCTCTCTCCCAGCTCTGGGGAGGTGTGAATCTCTTCAGAAAAGTGCAAACTAAGAGATTCTGACCTCCATGGTGAGCTCTGCGCCCTGACCAATCTACCAGACAATAATTTCCAGACAATGTAGTGCAGACGTAGACTCTCCTCTCCGAGACCTGCGACCTTCAGACAGCCCTCTGACCTTTGCCTTTGCTTTGTTGGGCAACATGGTGGCTTGGTGGTTAGCTTGTTTGCCCTGGGGTCTTGGGCTCAAGTCTCTATCTGAGTGGAGTTTCCATGTTCTCCCCGTGTCTGCGTGGGTTTCCTCCGGGGTCTCTGGTTTCCTCCCACAGTCCAAAGACATGGAGATTAGGTAAATTGCCAGTCCCTGATTCCCCGACAAATTCTCCCTGAGTGTGTGTCTTTGTCCCTTCATGTCCAATAAAAAGCAGTTGTCCGAGTGTGTGTGCTTGTATGCCCAGTGGTTGATGGTGCTCTGCCACTAGGGTCTGTCCTCTCTCTCCCCTTCCTACACCCCATTCAGTCCCCCAGGGGGCTGTGTATCCCGGTAGAGAGTACGCTGTGCGCAATTGGCTGCTGCTTCTCACCGGAGTGTGATTGGTTGTACCCGTGTTAAAATTGTAAAGCGACCTTGGGTATATAGAAAGGCGCTATACAAGTTGAACATTCATTCATTCATCAGAACAAAGGTTTAAAATGACATAAAACCTCCAAAATCTATTTTCTAAAAATCGTTTCATAAAAAAATGAAACTATGATGACGTCAAAGTTCAGCATGCAGGCACATTCACATCTTAATCCTCAGAGTCAACAGGAAATAAAGGAGTCATAAATAGCACAGGAAGTGCTAGGGAAGCCCAGCAGGAAGTGGGTCATCAGCAGGCATGAAGGGCCGTCCTCAGAACATGGCACAGTCCTGAAACAGGCTTAGAAATGGTGTCCTGTTGATTCATCACTTCCCAGAGAGGGCGTGAGGTCTACATGTAGTCAGTGGAAGGACTCGGGGGATTCTTTAATGCATCTTGGAAATGCAACAGTAGACTATGTAATAGCAGATTTAAGTCATTTCCCTCTCTGTGCATTCACTGTAAACACAATAACCCTGATCACAGCCACATTCTTCTGTTCATAAAAAGGACAGAGAGTAACAGTGTAAAACAACTAAAGATCATACGGATGACATCAAAACTGCACAGAACATTCCAGAAAGTAATCAGCACTGAAGAGATTCAAACAGCTTTCTGGACTGGTAACCAGACCCTTTCTCTTATGTTCAGGGTAAAGGAGCTAACCTGTGAGTACCTAAAAAGTTATGAGTTTGTAGTTTTTCTTTTTTTTTTATAAAGCCCTTAACTAGGGTGCTCACTGCTTAAACTCCAAACAGAAAACATGATTTAAATTCTGTAGCTGTAGCCCATGGTCACTTTAACAGTAGTTGTAGCTCATGTTAACTGTAACCGTAGCACCAGTTTCTCACTCATAAAGAAACAACCTGCAGTCAGCCAAACTAGGGATGCACCGAATTTTCAACAACAGACAAATCCATATTCAGTGTTTCTACGGAATAATTTATACGGATCAATGATGTTTTAATGACACTGTAGATGTGAACCAGAGTGGATGTTTTATTCCCTAGCTCTGGGGCTAACAGCTGTAGTGTAACGCACACATTAATTAAAGCCAACAGCTCTAGTGTAACACACACATTAACTAAAGCTAACGGCTCTAGTGTAACACACATATTAACTAAAGCTAACAGCTCTAGTGTAACACACATTAACTAAAGCTAACGGCTCTAGTATAACACACACATTAACTAAAGCTAACGGCTCTAGTATAACACACATTAACTAAAGCCAACAGCTCTAGTGTAACACACATTAACTAATGGTCATGGCTCTAGTGTAACACACATTAACTAATGGTCATAGCTCTAATGTAACACACATTAACTAATGCTCACAGCTCTAGTGTAACACTTACATTAACGAAAGCTCATGGCTCTAGTTTAACACACACATTAACGCTTTATTTTTCCCAGCAAACATTCAGTTTCAAACATTCAAACCAAAAGTAACTAAAGAAAGAGAAAAGAAAATGGAACATAGCTGCTGTGTTAGCAGTTATTATCAGAACCCACACACACAAACAAACAAACAAACACACACACACACACACACACACACGCACAAACAAACAAACACACACACTTGCATGACCAGCAGCACCTCGCAGCCAGAGGCCCGGACACAGCAGGACCTGACCATGTGTTGACATGCATACTGCCTATAGGGTATTACTGCTTCTTTAATATTGTCTATAGGGCATTACTGCGTGTTTAATATTGTCTATAGGGCATTACTGCGTGTTTAATATTGTCTATAGGGTATTACTGCTTCTTTAATATTGTCTATAGGGCATTACTGCGTGTTTAATATTGTCTATAGGGCATTACTGCGTGTTTAATATTGTCTATAGGTGTCACGGTAGGCCGGCCCGGAGGCCGCCAGAGGGCGCCCAAACACACACCTTCGGTCACACGCACACCCACAACCACACGCAGCACACCCTCGCAGCCTCGATCACTCCCACCTTCCCAATCACCAGAGTACTAGCACCTGTCTCTAATCAGCTGGGGTGTATTTATTTCCACAGGTCGCGCCGCCCAGTGCTGCGCATTACCTGGCTACCCCGTCTCGCTCCGTGGGAGAAAAGAGTGTTACTCGCCTGTGTGCCTTAGTCCTCGTTTATCTCTTGTATTCTACTTTTCTTTTGCTATTCTGTTTCTACTGCCTTGGTGCCTGAGTTCCTAAGTTTCTATGGAGAATAAAACAGGTCACCCTCAGCCTCTGTCTCCTGCTGCTTCTGTCCAAACGTCACAGAATGCGCAGCCTTCAGCAGCAGGAGCAGAAGAGCTATCTCCCGTAGAGATCCTAACTCTACACGGGAGAACAATAGGTAGGCAACAACAGGAGATCGAGGAGATGCGGACACTTATGCAGATGATGTCCAGTTGTTTGCAGAGTATCACGTCCCAAGCGAGGACGCCCGCATCTCCCGATTCCGAGGAGGATAAGGTCCACATTGCACCACCAGAGCCCTACAACGGAGACCCAGAGAAGTGTGAGGGCTTCTTGATGCAGTGTGGGCTCTATTTCACATACCACTCCACACGGAGTGACAACGCGAGGGTAGCGTATGTACTTTCCCGCCTGACCGGTAAGGCGTTGGAATGGGGAACCGCGCTCAGTAAAAGCGCATCACCTCTCCTGTCGGCTTATGATGCGTTTGTCGCCGAACTGCGGGAGGTCTTCCATCATCCTCGGCAAGGCAGCACCTGCGGGCAGAGCCTGTTAAAGCTCCGGCAGGGCGCGCGTTCAGCTGCGGAGTACGCGCTGGACTTCCGCACGTTAGCGGCCAGCACAGGCTGGAATGACGCCGCCTTGGTGGACGTCTTCATTGCCAGCCTTCGTCCGGAGTTGCGGGCCGAGTTAGCCTGCAGACAGGAGGGGCAGAACTTTAATCAGGTGGTCCGGTTGGCCGTTACATACGACCGCCTCGTACAGGAGAGAGGTGGTCGCGCGTCACAAAGTCCGGCTCTGGGGAACCCCACACAGGATAGCCCTAAGACCAACCAGACGGTGGAGCCCATGCAGATAGGGGAGACTACAGCCGTCAAGGATCCCGCTCACCCGAGCGGTGGCAAAGCTCGGGTGAGTAACTCCTTGCTTGGAAAATTGCTCTCCATCAATGCTGTGATTTCTTATAAGGGCTGTTCTGTGGGGGTTTCTGCCCTAGTGGATTCGGGAGCGTCGGGGAACCTGATGGACCGGACCCTGGCAGAGCGTCTCGGAGTTCCTCTCAGGCCATTGGAGGAACCGAGGCGCGTGCATGCACTGGATGGCCGGCCTGTGGGCGGGGGGTTGATACAGTTTCGCACAGCACCCATAAGTCTCACTATCCAGGGTCACACAGAGCACATTTCATTTCATGTTTTGTCTCATTTACGTTACTCCCTCACACTCGGTTTGCCCTGGCTCCGTCTGCACAACCCTCAGATAAGATGGTCCTCTGGTCGCATACTAAGCTGGTCGACTCCGGGTAGACGCGCCTACCGTAGAGCCCCAGTTAGGCTTTTGACTACCAGTATAGAGAGCCCCAACGTCGCTAACCCCCAAGCGATCCCCAGCCAATACCGGGACCTTCAGGAAGTGTTCAGCGCCGAGAGGGCGGCTATGCTACCACCTCACCGTCCTTGGGATTGTTCTATCACCCTGAGGGAGGGAACGACTCCCCCCAAGGGCAGAGTGTATCCGCTGTCCCAGGAGGAGAATAAGATCATGGAGCAGTACGTCAGGGAGGCCTTAGCTCAGGGTTATATCGTTCCCTCCACCTCGCCCGCCTCAGCCAGTGTTTTCTTTGTAAAGAAGAAGGATGGTGGTCTGAGGCCATGCGTGGATTATCGAGGGCTCAATTCCCTCCTAGTGGGCTACTCCTACCCTCTGCCTCTGGTGCCGTCGGCGCTGGAGCAGCTGCGGTCAGCGAGTGTGTTCACTAAGCTGGATCTGCGCAGCGCCTACAACCTCATACGCGTGCGCGAGGAGGATGAATGGAAGACGGCGTTTAGCACGACCACGGGTCATTACCAGTACCGGGTCTTGCCGTACGGCTTGGCCTCGGCTCCGTCGTTCTTCCAGGCGTACATTAACGAGGTCCTGCGTGAGTATTTGAATAAATGCGTCGTCGCCTATATTGATGACATCCTCGTTTATTCACCCTCCATGGACCAACATGTACGTGACGTGCGCGCCGTCTTGGGCACTCTCTTGCGCAATAGGCTCTATTGCAAGCTAGAGAAGTGCGAGTTTCATCTCACCGAGGTAAGCTTCCTGGGTTACATCATCAGGCCAGGTTCGGTGCACATGCAAACTGGCAAGGTGGAGGCGGTGATGGGATGGAATAAGCCGCACACACGGCGCGAACTACAGCGTTTTCTGGGTTTCGCGAATTTTTACCGGCGTTTCATCCGGTCATATAGCCGCATAGCAAGGCCGATTACTGATCTACTGCGTGGGGGGGTTAAGCGGCTGCAGTGGACCGCTGCGGCGGAGCAGGCTTTCGAGGCTTTAAAAAGGGCATTCGCTACGGCTCCTGTGTTGCATCAGCCCGATCCTAGCAAGCCCTTCATTGTTGAGGTGGACGCTTCGGATGTGGGAGTGGGGGCTGTGCTGTCCCAGCGTTTCAAGAAGCACAGCTCTCCTAAGCCGATCGCTTTCTTTTCTAAGAAGCTGAGCTCCGCTGAAAGGAATTACGGGGTAGGTGACCGTGAGCTGTTGGCGATGAAGCTAGCCTTTGAGGAATGGAGGCATTGGTTAGAGGGAGCGAGACATCCCTTCAGTGTTATCACGGACCACAAAAATCTGGAGTACCTGAAAGCCACCAAGAGAATGAACGCACGACAAGCCCGCTGGTCTTTATTCTTCTCGAGGTTTCGTTTTCAGGTCACCTACCGCCCCGGGGTTAAGAACACACGAGCCGATGCCCTCTCTCGGTCCTTTCCTGAGAGCAAGGAGTCCACGGAGGAGGAACCCATACTCCCTGCGGAGTGCTTTCTCAACTCTGTGGAGTGGGAAATCGACAGGGCGATCTCCGCGGCTAATCCGCATCCCCGATGTCCTCCACATCGCAGGTATGTTCCCCCGGCACAACGCACTCCCCTCATTACCTGGGCGCATTCGTCTCTTGGCACAGGACATCCCGGGTCCACCCGTACGTCGCAGGTGCTGGGAGCCCGTTACTGGTGGCCCGGTATGCACCGAGACGTCTTGCGTCACGTTGCGTCATGCACCGAGTGCGCGCGGAGCAAAGTGCCGCGCACTCCTCCGGCTGGCAAGCTACTGCCGCTTCCAGTTCCCAGGCAGCCCTGGACGCACATAGCTGTGGACTTCGTCACGGACCTGCCTGTGTCGGAGGGTAACAACACCATCCTTACCGTCATAGACAGGTTCTCTAAGATGGTGAGGTTCATAGCGCTTCCAGGGTTGCCAACAGCGTGGGAGACAGCGGAGGTGCTGCTCCGCGAGGTGTTTCGGCTGTACGGAATCCCAGAGGACATCGTTTCCGATCGAGGACCACAGTTCACCTCTCGGGTCTGGAGGGAGTTCCTCGCAAAGCTGAACATCACGGTCAGTCTGACATCCGGCTACCACCCACAGGCTAACGGGCAAGTAGAGCGCGCAAACCAAGAGCTGGGACGGTTTCTGCGTGCCTATTGCAGTGAGTATCCCGACACCTGGAGTTCGCTGCTCCTGTGGGCTGAATACGCTCAGAACTCCTTGGTTCAGTCCAGCACCAGACTAACCCCCTTTGAGTGCGTTCTAGGGAGACAGCCGGCTCTATACCCCTGGAACGCTGCCACATCCGACCAACCGATTGTGGAGGACTGGTGCAGGAGAAGCGAGCGAGTGTGGGCTGATACGCACCGTAAGCTGCAGGAGGCGGTGCGACGCTTCAAGGCTAAAGCTGACCGGCGGAGAAGCGAAGCCCCGGAGTACCACGCAGGGGACAAGGTTTGGGTGTCAACCAGCGATGGCCGTCTCGGGCCGAGGGGTAAGCTGACAGACCGTTACGCGGGGCCCTACGTCATTGCCCGACGCGTTAACCCCGTTACATACCAGCTTCGACTGCCGGGGGACAGAAGAGTGTCCAGGGCCTTCCACGTTTCAGCCCTGAAGCCGTACCGGGAGGGTCCTCTGAGCGCGGAGGCCAGACCGAGACCGCCGTCTCCGTTGCAGCTGTCAGACGGACCTGCGCACCACGTTAGTAGGTTGCTGAGCTCTCGGCGTCGGGGTGGAGCGCTGCAATATCTGGTGGACTGGGAGGGCTACGGTCCTGAGGAGCGGTCGTGGGTTCCGGCTTCTCAGGTGCTGGACCCCTCCATGCTCGCCTCCTTCCATCGAGAGCATCCCAGTCTTCCTGCTCCGCGCCGTCCGGGACGCCCGAGGAAAGTTCGGCTGGAGGGATCCTTGGGGAGGGGTTCTGTCACGGTAGGCCGGCCCGGAGGCCGCCAGAGGGCGCCCAAACACACACCTTCGGTCACACGCACACCCACAACCACACGCAGCACACCCTCGCAGCCTCGATCACTCCCACCTTCCCAATCACCAGAGTACTAGCACCTGTCTCTAATCAGCTGGGGTGTATTTATTTCCACAGGTCGCGCCGCCCAGTGCTGCGCATTACCTGGCTACCCCGTCTCGCTCCGTGGGAGAAAAGAGTGTTACTCGCCTGTGTGCCTTAGTCCTCGTTTATCTCTTGTATTCTACTTTTCTTTTGCTATTCTGTTTCTACTGCCTTGGTGCCTGAGTTCCTAAGTTTCTATGGAGAATAAAACAGGTCACCCTCAGCCTCTGTCTCCTGCTGCTTCTGTCCAAACGTCACAATAGGGCATTACTGCGTGTTTAATATTGTCTATAGGGCATTAATGCGTGTTTAATATTGTCTATAGGGCATTACTGCGTGTTTAATAATGTCTATAGGGCATTACTGCGTGTTTAATAATGTCTATAGGGCATTACTGCGTGTTTAATATTGTCTATAGGGCATTTCTGTGTGTTTAATATTGTGTACTGTTTGTGATCTAGAATATCAATGCACCTGTATTTGAACTGGATAATATCTGAACTGTGAATGCTTGTCAAGGTTCTACTGTGATGAATGTTAACAATGTCACATGAGACAAGACAAGAAACAGTTGAAGAGTCTGAAAGTGAGCAGTGGGTTTTATGGGGTGTACCTATCTGTGCTGGGCACATCACACTCCTCCACCTCTCCCCCACATCCAACCACACTCCTCCACCTCTCCTCCACCTCGCTCCCACACTCCTCCACCTCGCTCCCACATCCACCCACACTCCTCCACCTCTCCCACATCCACCCACACTCCCCCACCTCTCCTCCACATCCACCCACACTCCTCCACCTCTCCCCCACATCCACCCACACTCCTCCACCTCTCCTCCACATCCACCCACACTCCTCCACCTCTCCTCCACATCCACCCACACTCCTCCACCTCTCCCACATCCACCCACACTACTCCACCTCTCCTCCACATCCACCCACACTCCTCCACCTCTCCTCCACATCCACCCACACTCCTCCACCTCGCTCCCACATCCACCCACATTCCTCCACCTCTCCCACATCCACCCACACTACTCCACCTCTCCCCCACATCCACCCATACTCCCCCACCTCCACCCACACTCCCCCACCTCTCCCCCACATCCACCCACACTCCTCCACCTCTCCCCCACATCCACCCACACTCCTCCACCTCTCCTCCACATCCACCCACACTCCTCCACCTCTCCTCCACATCCACCCACACTCCCCCCACATCCACCCACACTCCTCCACCTCTCCCCCACATCCACACACACTCCTCCACCTCTCCCCCACATCCACACACACTCCTCCACCTCTCCCCCACATCCACCCACACTCCTCCACCTCTCCTCCACATCCACCCACATTCCTCCACCTCTCCTCCACATCCACCCACACTACTCCACCTCTCCCCCACATCCACCCACACTCCTCCACCTCTCCCCCACATCCACCCACACTCCTCCACCTCTCCTCCACATCCACCCACACTCCTCCACCTCTCCTCCACATCCACCCACACTCCCCCCACATCCACCCACACTCCTCCACCTCTCCCCCACATCCACACACACTCCTCCACCTCTCCCCCCACATCCACCCACACTCCTCCACCTCTCCCCCACATCCACCCACACTCCTCCACCTCTCCTCCACATCCACCCACACTCCTCCACCTCTCCTCCACATCCACCCACACTCCCCCCACATCCACCCACACTCCTCCACCTCTCCCCCACATCCACACACACTCCTCCACCTCTCCCCCACATCCACCCACACTCCTCCACCTCTCCCCCACATCCACCCACACTCCTCCACCTCTCCTCCACATCCACCCACACTCCTCCACCTCTCCCCCACATCCACACACACTCCTCCACCTCTCCCCCACATCCACCCACACTCCTCCACCTCTCCTCCACATCCACCCACACTCCTCCACCTCTCCCCCACATCCACACACACTCCTCCACCTCTCCCCCACATCCACCCACACTCCTCCACCTCTCCCCCACATCCACCCACACTCCTCCACCTCTCCCCCACATCCACCCACACTCCTCCACCTCTCCTCCACATCCACCCACACTCCTCCACCTCTCCCCCACATCCACCCACACTCCTCCACCTCTCCCCCACATCCACCCACACTCCTCCACCTCTCCCCCACATCCACCCACACTCCTCCACCTCTCCCCCACATCCACCCACACTCCTCCACCTCTCCCCCACATCCACCCACACTACTCCACCTCTCCCCCACATCCACCCACACTCCTCCACCTCTCTCCCACATCCACCCACACTCCCCCACCTCTCCCACATCCACCCACACTCCTCCACCTCTCCTCCACATCCACCCACACTCCTCCACCTCTCCTCCACATCCACCCACACTCCTCCACCTCTCCCCCCACATCCACCCACACTCCCCCACCTCTCCCCCACATCCACCCACACTCCTCCACCTCTCCCCCCACATCCACCCACACTCCCCCACCTCTCCCCCACATCCACCCACACTCCTCCACCTCTCCCCCACATCCACCCACACTCCTCCACCTCTCCCACATCCACCCACACTCCTCCACCTCTCTCCCACATCCACCCACACTCCTCCACCTCTCTCCCACATCCACACACACTCCTCCACCTCTCTCCCACATCCACACACACTCCCCCACCTCTCCCCCACATCCACCCACACTCCTCCACCTCTCTCCCACATCCACACACACTCCCCCACCTCTCCCACATCCACCCACACTCCTCCACATCCACCCACACTCCTCCACCTCTCCCCCACATCCACCCACACTCCTCCACCTCTCCCCCACATCCACCCACACTCCTCCACCTCTCCCCCACATCCACCCACACTCCTCCACCTCTCCCCCACATCCACCCACACTCCCCCACCTCTCCCCCACATCCACCCACACTACTCCACCTCTCCCCCACATCCACCCACACTACTCCACCTCTCCCCCACATCCACCCACACTCCTCCACCTCTCTCCCACATCCACCCACACTCCCCCACCTCTCCCACATCCACCCACACTCCTCCACCTCTCCTCCACATCCACCCACACTCCTCCACCTCTCCCCCCACATCCACCCACACTCCCCCACCTCTCCCCCACATCCACCCACACTCCCCCACCTCTCCCCCACATCCACCCACACTCCCCCACCTCTCCCCCACATCCACCCACACTCCTCCACCTCTCCCCCCACATCCACCCACACTCCCCCACCTCTCTCCCACATCCACCCACACTCCTCCACCTCTCTCCCACATCCACCCACACTCCTCCACCTCTCCCCCCACATCCACCCACACTCCCCCACCTCTCCCCCACATCCACCCACACTCCTCCACCTCTCCTCCACATCCACCCACACTCCTCCACCTCTCCCCCACATCCACCCACACTCCTCCACCTCTCCCCCACATCCACCCACACTCCTCCACCTCTCCCCCACATCCACCCACACTCCTCCACCTCTCCCCCACATCCACCCACACTCCCCCACCTCTCCCACATCCACCCACACTCCTCCACCTCTCTCCCACATCCACCCACACTCCTCCACCTCTCTCCCACATCCACACACACTCCCCCACCTCTCCCACATCCACCCACACTCCTCCACCTCTCCTCCACATCCACCCACACTCCTCCACCTCTCCTCCACATCCACCCACACTCCTCCACCTCTCCCCCCACATCCACCCACACTCCCCCACCTCTCCCCCACATCCACCCACACTCCTCCACCTCTCCCCCCACATCCACCCACACTCCCCCACCTCTCCCCCACATCCACCCACACTCCTCCACCTCTCCCCCACATCCACCCACACTCCTCCACCTCTCCCACATCCACCCACACTCCTCCACCTCTCTCCCACATCCACCCACACTCCTCCACCTCTCTCCCACATCCACACACACTCCTCCACCTCTCTCCCACATCCACACACACTCCCCCACCTCTCCCCCACATCCACCCACACTCCTCCACCTCTCTCCCACATCCACACACACTCCCCCACCTCTCCCACATCCACCCACACTCCTCCACCTCTCTCCCACATCCACCCACACTCCTCCACCTCTCCCCCACATCCACCCACACTCCTCCACCTCTCCCCCACATCCACCCACACTCCTCCACCTCTCCCCCACATCCACCCACACTCCTCCACCTCTCCCCCACATCCACCCACACTCCCCCACCTCTCCCCCACATCCACCCACACTACTCCACCTCTCCCCCACATCCACCCACACTACTCCACCTCTCCCCCACATCCACCCACACTCCTCCACCTCTCTCCCACATCCACCCACACTCCCCCACCTCTCCCACATCCACCCACACTCCTCCACCTCTCCTCCACATCCACCCACACTCCTCCACCTCTCCCCCCACATCCACCCACACTCCCCCACCTCTCCCCCACATCCACCCACACTCCCCCACCTCTCCCCCACATCCACCCACACTCCTCCACCTCTCCCCCCACATCCACCCACACTCCTCCACCTCTCCCCCCACATCCACCCACACTCCCCCACCTCTCTCCCACATCCACCCACACTCCTCCACCTCTCCCCCCACATCCACCCACACTCCCCCACCTCTCCCCCACATCCACCCACACTCCTCCACCTCTCCTCCACATCCACCCACACTCCTCCACCTCTCCCCCACATCCACCCACACTCCTCCACCTCTCCCCCACATCCACCCACACTCCTCCACCTCTCCCCCACATCCACCCACACTCCTCCACCTCTCCCCCACATCCACCCACACTCCCCCACCTCTCCCACATCCACCCACACTCCTCCACCTCTCTCCCACATCCACCCACACTCCTCCACCTCTCTCCCACATCCACCCACATTCCTCCACCTCTCTCCCACATCCACCCACACTCCTCCACCTCTCTCCCACATCCACCCACACTCCTCCACCTCTCTCCCACATCCACCCACACTCCTCCACCTCTCCCCCACACTCCTCCACCTCTCTCCCACATCCACCCACACTCCTCCACCTCTCTCCCACATCCACCCACACTCCTCCACCTCTCCCCCACATCCACCCACACTCCTCCACCTCTCCCCCACACTCCTCCACCTCTCTCCCACATCCACCCACACTCCTCCACCTCTCTCCCACATCCACCCACACTCCTCCACCTCTCCCCCACATCCACCCACACTCCTCCACCTCTCCCCCACACTCCTCCACCTCTCTCCCACATCCACCCAGCAGAACTAGAGCTTGTCCCCGGTGTCAACTGAATTCAACACATACTCTCTCTCTCTCTCTCTGTTGTTGTATCTCTCTGTCTGTCTATCTCTCTGTCTGTCTGTCTCTCTGTTGTTGTATCTCTCTCTCTGTCTGTCTCTCTGTTGTTGCATCTCTCTCTCTGTCTCACTCTCTGAGGTCAGCCTGGAGCAGCTGTTGTGAAGCTGAGCTGTGCAGGCGTGAAGCAGACGACGCTTCTGTGATTGTAAACCCACTACAACCCGAAAAGATCGCAGTACAACTGTGAGAGAAGGCATGCCAGCATCGGCAGCACTTCACACGAGCCCAGACGCTCGCAGATCTGCTTCCCCAGGAGCTCACACATCACTGTGTAAATTATGGTCTGTTTACTGAGTTTCCATGGCAATGGACATTTTTACATTAAATGTAATTTTTACATTTACAGCATTAAGCAGATTATTTTACCCTGACTGATTTACATATGCATTACTACGCCAGTATATCTGCCCCCAGTGAGCAGAAAGTATGATCTAGAACACATGAGCTGGGCATAGCCTGTTGCACATTACATCCCTAAATGTCCCAGATTCCTTTAATCTGTTATAATAGCTACAACACACCTATTTGGGAAAAAAACACATACATAAACACATACACAGCCACACAGGTGTACAGAGTCTGGTGGGAACTCCCCAGGGAGGCTGGGAAAACACTGTGTCCTGAGGTTCACACATACAGTTCAGATGTTATACATATTTATCCAGATGTAAGGTCTTCATCCAGCATCACTTCAGACTCCTCATTTCAGACTCTTACAGACTTTGGGAAAAATGTAGATTTTGCTGATTAAATATGGACCAAACCACATTAGGTGAGTCACTTAAACTTCTTCTGCAGAATCATTATGAATTTGAATCAACACTGATGCCACGGGACACGGACTACAAACCTTGAATCAACAGTCTAACCAAACACAAAGAACAACACAAAACCTCCCTTTAACAAGTAATCTGACCAGTCCAAGAAAAACTATGGTGTGAAAACCTCTGTACAACTAATCAAGCCAATATAATGAGGCCGCTTGCAGACACAGAACAAGTTGCCACCTTTAACATCTTGCACTATCTTATCGTTTTTGCCTTTTACTGGGAATGCATCAAAACATCCACACCGTTTCCCAGCATCGTGCTGTCTAGAAACTGATCTGGAAACCGCTAACCCGTACGGGACTGGTGTAGAAACCGCTAACCCGTACGGGACTGGTTTGGTCTCTTCATTAAGGATACGGGAGGAATGACAATAATAAGGATGCAAAATCTGCATTTTTAGATATTTTGTTGTTGCTTTTATGTTCTTGAATGTGCATGAGCAGAACCGTGGTTGGTCTCGATTGGCCTTGGTGACGGGGGAGCTGGTGGAGCTCCCTCTCCATGTCCACCCAACATGGGGTGTAGAGGATTGAGCTTGATTGCGAACATTATGGACATGGATCAGTGCTGATATGCTGAGCCATTCTGTGACAGATGGACAGGGTTTTAAAAGACGTCACATGCTACAGGGAAAGATGAATACTTCACAGTGTGCAACATGGAAGCTAACAACATGGAGGTTAGGAACAAGGAGGTTAACCAGACACCCAATCCATTCATTTCCTACCTATTCTTCTCCCATTTCTAGTGCTCTTCTGAGATTACCCTGTTATGAACAGTGAAGTACAGTCAGTGTCAATGTTATTACAACATGCTTCAAACACACAGCTAAGTGGAGACAGGGCAGACAGCACTGGATCCTGCGACACTTACAGTGACCCTACTAATGGCCTCCTTGCAAGTCCCGGCAGATTGCCATGCTGACGTTGGCCATGCTGACTTGCTGATTTTCATGGATATCAGGCTGGGTGAGGGTTGAGCCCGTCAGGCTGGGTGAGGGTGGAGCCCGTCAGGCTGGGTTAGGGTGGAGCCCGTCAGGCTGGGCGAGGGTTGAGCCCGTCAGGCTGGGCGAGGGTTGAGCCCGTCAGGCTGGGCGAGGGTTGAGCCCGTCAGGCTGGTCGAGGGTTGAGCCCGTCAGGCTGGTCTAGGGTTGAGCCCGTCAGGCTGGGCTAGGGTTGAGCCCGTCAGGCTGGGCTAGGGTTGAGCCCGTCAGGCTGGGCTAGGGTTGAGCCCGTCAGGCTGGGCTAGGGTTGAGCCCGTCAGGCTGGGCTAGGGTTGAGCCCGTCAGGCTGGGCTAGGGTTGAGCCCGTCAGGCTGGGTTAGGGTGGAGCCCGTCAGGCTGGGTTAGGGTTGAGCCCGTCAGGCTGGGTTAGGGTTGAGCCCGTCAGGCTGGGTTAGGGTTGAGCCCGTCAGGTTGTGAGCTGGTCATTCGTTAGTGCAGGGTCTGAAGTACCACTCAACATGGTGGGCAGGCCAGACACTCAGTGCCAATGACACAGTGAGGGGTCTTGTGAGGATTCCTTTTCCAGTGAACGGAGTCTGTCCTCTTCAAGGCCCAGCTTCTTGAGGACAGGAGGTGTGTCTCACCATATCCAACCTCAAACTACATGTTGTTTTATGCTGCTGCTGTTGTGCGTTTGTTTTGTTGAGCTCAGCAGCTCTGCCCACACACAATGCCTCTGCCACCAAACAGACGTTAGACATTGTTACGTTTTTACTTCCTGCTGCGTGGTTCTTTTAAAGGCCAACCTGCCTAGTCACTGCACATCGAGTTTCCCACCAAGAACATGTCAAAATGTATAAATAGTACAGAATAGGTCTAAAAATCATAATATCACCAGGGAGTTATGAGGCCCCAGTCCACTGTGGAGGAGACAGAGATGATAGTGACTGGGGAACACAGCTGTGGCTTCTGTTTCTTCTGATATGAACATGGTCTCTTAAACCACCTCCACTGCAACACAGATCTGAAGATTGAAGCACAAACACTAGTTCCCTTCTAGCCTAAAATCAATGGACAGATCAGCCCTGCCATAAATTAGGTCATCATCACCACAGCGACAGTGGGGAGGAAAGACATTCTGCATGACCTAATATGCAAAAACGAAAAGAGAGTGGAGTGGGCGGGGCCAAAAGTGAGCCTCCTACAGAAACACTCTCAACAAAATGCTTTTTATATTCCTCTCTCAAAAGAACCCAGCAGTCATTCATTCATCCTAGCGGTGCATCTTAAATTTAATAAGTTAACTAATTAATTAAATTTATGTATAACAATACAAGCTCTGCCCCACAATTCTGACCACAGCTGTCTCACCCATCCATATCACAATGTCTCATCCTCAAAGTGATGGGACAACCTTGATCCAGGACGGGGCCACCCTGATCCAGGAGTGGACATCTCTGATCCAGGAGTGGACAAGCCTGATTCAGGCACTTGGACACCGTAGCATCATCAACATGACGATCAAGTTATGACGCAGTGCAGCGGAATTAGCGCGACTAGCTGCCTGCAGATATCCGGAAGCACCAAGTCTCTTAGGTAATGGCATCCAGACAAATGTTTGGTGAAGCTATTAGTCCAAGCAGAAGACCTGAGAGTGCATGAGACTTTTCGTTAATGAGGGGTCCAGTCCTCATTCATACTCCAGCCTGCTGGATTTAATGTGAGGAATGGCGTTGTCCGTCAGCTCTTAATGGCAGCGTCTTCCATCAGCACATAGTGGCTTTACGCACACTCTAACTCTTCATGCTTAAGCTCTCAAACATCCTCTGGCCAGCTGAGTGGAGTAGACATGTGTTCTAGGTCCCTCGGGACCAGGAGAAGCAGGAACTGTGTAAGAACACCTTCTCCCTGTGGCCAAGATACCATCCTGCTTACAGTTGAAATGGGTTTTATCGACAGCACTCTAAACCTTCTCCACTCAAACCTCAGCAGCAGCAGCAGTCATACGTCAGCAAACCTCGGTGCACTGCAGACTCCCTGTAACAGGGTCAGGGATCAACATGTCATGGAGGCGTGGTCGGCCAGCGAGGAGGCCAGGAGAGTCCAGGACAACCACGCTTCAGTCAGATGATGGTCGGCTCTAGCAGCACTGTGCAGGCCCTGGCCCCTCCCTCTGGCTCCGCCCCCGCAGACGTGCTGTCTCCACAGGAAGACGAGCGAGGCTCCCCTGGCCAGGAGCGCCGTGCTCATACTGCAGTGGTGCCACCTGTTCCTGTAGTCATACAGAGATGAAGGGCAGGGGGCGGGGCTGGAGGCACAACAAACGTCATAGAAACTAACATGAGCAATGTGGGATCAGGGTCCGGGTTGGCTAAAGGGGTGAGGAGGAGGGACCAGAAACGATGAACAAGACATGCAATCAGAAGCCACAGACAGGTAGAACATCCAGCAACGACCGCCTCAACACAGGGGGAAGTGGAGGTGTGGAAGCCCCAGTGGTCGACAATGTCAGCCCAACACACCCCTTGGACAAAAGTATCCAAACAAAATTATAAATAAATAAAAGAGATGAAAAAATTGACTGCACCATGACTAAAGAAAGAGAGGGGGGATTTCACAGTGTGTGAGATGAGGGCTCTGTGAAATGTGAGTATGTAGCCTCTCCCTCTGCTAAAGAGGAAAATCAAACATGCTAACACGTGAACCAATATTCCACACGTGAACCAATATTCCACAAGGAGCTCAGAAAGCCCATGTCAAAACCACAAAAGAGTCTAAAACCACCGAAACCAGTATGCACCTCCATGATTAAGGATATACACAGGCCAAAGGAAATGTGTTCTCTTACATAAATGAATGCATGTACACAGTCTCAAACTGTCTAGACTAGGGTATATGATCAGGCAAAATTATGTTATTTGTGTAAGTTTACTGTTATTTCTGTGTGCCGAACAAAGCCACAAAACATCACATCAAAAAATCACAGTTTGCTGAAGCTGAGGACACAGAATGTTGCTGTTGTACTAAGGAAAGGTCAGGAAAGGTCAGGGAGAGGTGTGGCATGTGCTTATACCGATCAGCTGTCACTACGCATGATGTGAGGTCACTAGGCATGACGTGAGACATCACTACAGATAATGATAAAGGTCATCAAGGATGACCTCAGACATCAATGTACATCACATGATGACATGGAGAGTAACCCCAACACTCCCTCAACGCTCCCCAACACTCCCCTTACTCCTCCAACTACCCCAAACTCCCCCAAGGCCCCCCTACTCCACTTGAAGCACTACCATACTAAGGGTTTGTCCTTTCAAGTCAGGTGTGTTTCAGCCCATGTCGAAGAAGGTTAATACACTCTCTCTCTCCCTCTCTCTGTCTGTCCGTCCGTCTCTCTCTCTCCGTCTCTCTCTCTCTCTCCGTCCGTCTCTCTCTCTCTCCGTCCGTCTCTCTCCGTCTCTCTCTCTCTCTCTGTCCGTCTATCTCTATCTCTCTCTCTCCCTCTGTCCGTCTATATCTCTCTCTCCCTCTGTCCGTCTATATCTCTCTCTCTCTGTCCATTTGTCTGTCTCCATCTGTCTGTCTCTCCTTCACTCCAATTTTTCTCACCCTCCCTTACCATCACTCTCCTCCATTCTCTGTGCTCCTGGACCAACTGCTCACTAGAACAGTCCCTTCATGTTACACAAGTCATCAGGTTATTCTTAGAACATCACAAATCTCAACTTGTCAGAGAGCAAGTGGGGCTGACTGTGACGTGTCTCCCTGAACACAGGGTCAACTCTGAGCCCAACACTCATCACACACACACTGTGAGCCATGATCCAAATGCTCATCACACACACACTGTGAACTATCTCTGAGCCCAACGCTCAACACACAGACTGTGAACTATCTCTGAGCACAAAACTCATCATACACACACTGTGAACTCTGAGCCCAGTGCTGATCACACACACACTGTGAACTATTGATTCGAATCTTTCATTTGACACACATATATGCAATGTCACTAAGGCTGCCTTTTCCATTTATGTAATATTGCCAAGCTGAGACACTTACTTTCATTAGCTGATGCAGAGAAGCTGGTCCATGCTTTTGTCTCATCAAGATTGTACTACTGTAATGGTCTTCTAATTGGATCCTCTAAACAGTCCATAAAGAAACTACAACTTGTACAGAATGCTGTAGCTGAAGTCCTAACTAAGGCTAGAAAATTCAATCATATTAGTCGTACTCTCTCTGCGTTACACTGGCTTCCGATTAAATATCGAACTGAATTTAAAATTCTTTTGTTGACCTATAAGGGGTTAAATGGTCTTGCTCCACAATATCTAAGTGAACTCATTGCATACTATAACCCATATCACCTTTTGCACTCCCAAAATGCAGGATTTCTCCTACAGCCGGAGGCAAAGTTTTCTCCTTTAAAGCCCCTCAGTTATGGAGTAGCCTTCCAGCTCCGATCCAAGATTCTGACACAGTTCCAATCTTTAAATCTAGACTTAAGACTCACCTATTTAATCAAGTCTTCAGTTAATATTCCCCTTGTGAAGGTGTGGGGCTCAGGGGCCCCCAGACGTTGAGACTTCTGGTAATCTGAGATCTTGATGCAGTCATCCAGCTGTGTCATGGAATCACTCTAGTTGTGACAATGACTTGGGTGGAAAGCAATATCTCAGTGAGCCCTCATGACTGTGGTCACCTCCAGGACCCTCCCTTTAGTTATGCTGCTATAGATTAGCCTGCCGGAGCCACATGCTAATCACTGGCACGTGAGCTATATATGTTTAAATCAATGGTTGGTTAAATTGATGTCCACACACTCAACCTGTATTGTATATATATATATATATATTTTTTTTTTTGCATGCTTCTACCTAAGACGATTCCATACAAGCACCTAGGAGATGGCCTGGCTTGCCAGTGGATGTGCTGATGCCATGGTTGGATGTGCCATTGCCGCAAGAGGACATGCTAATGCTAGCTCCACCTGAGGCTCACCATCTACACTGAAGGGACCGTGACTACTTGGCCTGGGAACTAGAACTACAACTATAACTTTAGAACTACTTTTGGACCACAAATACGGACTTCTGCTAGCGGGCTGCCCAATGGAGGATGGGTTCCCTTTAGAGTCTTGGTCCTCCCGAGGTTTCTTCATAATCCTCACCATCATAGGGAGTTTTTCCTTGCCACTGTTGCCTTTGGCTTGTTCATTAGGGATCTGGACCCATACGATTGTAAAGCTGCTTTGTGACAACATGTGTTGTGAAATGCGCTATATAAATAAATTTGACTTTGACACTGAACTAACTCTGATCCCAATGCTCATCACACACACACACACACACACACACACACACACACACACACACACACTGAACCAACTCTGAGCCTAATGCTATTCACACACACTGTGAGCCCAATGCTCATCACACACACTGTGAACTAACTCTTAGTCCAATGTTCATCACACAAGCAGTGAGCTAACTCTGAGCCCAACGCTCATCACACAAGCAGTGAGCTAACTGTGAGCCCAACGCTCATCACGCAAGCAGTGAGCTAACTGTGAGCCCAACGCTCATCACGCAAGCAGTGAGCTAACTGTGAGCCCAACGCTCATCACGCAAGCAGTGAGCTAACTGTGAGCCCAACGCTCATTTCACACACACACACTGTGAACTAACTCTTAGTCCAATGTTCATCACACAAGCAGTGAGCTAACTGTGAGCCCAACGCTCATCACGCAAGCAGTGAGCTAACTCTGAGCCCAGCGCTCATCACGCAAGCAGTGAGCTAACTCTGAGCCCAGCGCTCATCACGCAAGCAGTGAGCTAACTCTGAGCCCAATGCTCATTTCACACACACACACACACACAGTGAACCAACTCTGAGCCCAATGCTAATCACACACAACGTGAGCTATGAGCCCAGTGCTCATCACACACACACTGTGAACTAACTCTTAGTCCAATGTTCATCACACAAGCAGTGAGCTAACTCTGATCCCAACGCTCATCACACACACACTGTGAACTAACCCTGATCCCAACGCTCATCACACACACACACTGTGAACTAACTCTGAGCCCAGCACTCATCTCTCTCTCACACACACACACACACACACACACACACACACACACACACACACACACACACACACACACACACAGTGAACTAACTCTGAGCCCAATGCTGATCACACACACTGTGATCTTCTGCAATGCTCGTTCATGTCAAGGCAACATTTCAAAGGCCAGAACTGAGGTAGACTGCTTATTCACTTCAAAGCACCGTCACTTCAGATCAAGAATCAATCTGACTTAACATGAACAGTTTAGAGTAACACACACGGAGAGCATCTACGAGTGCAGTTATACAAACCACAGCATGACAATACATGACAATACATGGCAGTACATGTGAATGTTAACAGAGCTTCAGTAAGCCAGAGGCTGCCTCCTGCTTCTCCTGGACTACTTAGCACATTTGTGTCACTTCTCAAGAGCATGTTCATGAATAAACATCACCAACAAATAGGTCATGACAACCATTAGCCCATCTGTGTCCATGTGCGTTCCACTGCATTTGCGGTCATTCACTAATTAATTGCGGAGGGTCTCATTACAAGGTGACTTGAATCAAAGAGTGGGTCCCAGCAAGAGCACTCCAGTGGCTGCTGTATTGTAACGTGTATCAGATTGGTTTCATTTTCAACGAGGCAAAACAAATACAGAAAATGCAACCGGACAACGATACACAACAGCTGTAGTTACAATCCTATTATTCTGAATGCTTTGCTCCTTCACACAGTATCGTTGCTGTACAGTAGGTCCTATATTGGAAACGTCAAGATTGCGTCAAATCTCGACTCTGCCATGTTCTCGTACCTCACGTGTACCTCATGATACAGTAACGACGTCTGCGCTTCACAGGACCGGACACTGTGCGATCTTTGATCTACTACACACCAGTACAATAACAAGTGACTGTTATTTGCTCTAAAGAAGACCGTTATTCGAGTATAGCCTATAATCTAATCTACATCTTGCACATAGCATGGAAAGGTTTAGATTTTAGATCAATAAAAATGTATACTATGGTTTATTTATTTAATTTATTTTGGTTAATGTAACTGAAAGCTGCATAAATGATAAATGTTTCATTGGAAGGCTCTTTCGCATGCCAAACCTCATCACCGTCGCAAAACCAAGGTTTATTGTAGTCATGCACGTTTATTGTAGTCATGCACGTTTATTGTAGTAAATGCATGTCCACTGGACTAGTGGCAACCGGTGAGGTCGCGTGCAGCCTCACGATAAAAGTCAATTATAAATGATCGGTCGTAACACATGGCCAAGTGCTTACGCCAAACGATTAACTGGTGCACGTAAAAGCCCCTCGGTTCATTTTTTTTCTCCTGCAAGCAACACTGCGGGTTACCTGATAACGAAGGAGCGGCCTTACCTCCTCCAGCACGCTGACCGTGTTCCGACAGCTCTGCAGGCGGGTGGTGAAACTCGACGTGGTCGGGGAGTTGTAATCCTCAGTCGTCTCCGAGAGGAACTCGGACACAGATATCTGATCCGGCATCCTTAGAAGACGATCGGCCGGTAAAAAACGGAAGAGATTATCTTCAGAGATGCAGCACCATTAATTACAAAAACCGGTACAGGACACAGAGGTCTGTCTTTGAGCAGGAAAGGGTGGCGAGTCAGAGCTCAAAGCGGCTTATCCTGCAGCATGCGGTGCAGCCGCCTTCCTCGCCGTTCAGAGACGATCGCTGCGTGTAATTTCCACGTCCTTCCCGTTTTTCCTGCTTAATTGCACGCTCGAGCCCAACTAGAGACGAACCGGACCGTTTTCTTTAGTCTCCCAATACGAGATGCTCGGTGGCTCAAACAAAACGCCCGTTCACGACCCGCCGATTAAACCACCTCGCACAATCCTTTTGTTGCCGTTCCTAACTAGTCCTCTCCCGTCTGCGGCGGCTTCATTCCGAGCTGCTCCGCTTTTCTTTCTCTCCCCTCCGCTTTCCTCTAGCGCGGTCGGTCCGTGCGTTCTGACACCGGCGCGTGCACGCGCACTCATCTCCTCCCACCGTCGATGACGAACGTAAACGCGGAGAGCGTCTGCGCATGCGCCAGCACAGCAAGGTATTCTTCGGATTTGATGGTGAATGTTAAGTTTGGTAATGGCCTTCAAACTGTTCTTTTATACCTACTTGTGTTACATTCGAGAATATTATTGTTATTTTACGCTACTGAAGAACAAATTGCTGCTCGCTGTATGCCTGAGTGCATAAAACAGTGATAATAATGATTATAATAAGGACCAATAATAAAGGAACGATATTAAGTGCTCTTATCTCTTATTAAGTGCTACAGTACTCATGTACTGTATATCAGAACCGCTGGGCTGCCTGTAGCCTGCATAGACTGTGATATTACCAAAACGGTTTGTTATAAATGTGGATAATGTGCGTCATAGTCATAAATAAACATGTTATTAAACACTAAATTGCAGCCAGGAAAATCTTACTTTCTATAAAGAAACCTGACCTTTTGTAATAACAACGGGGCAGCAACCGCGTCCCTCGCGTCAGTCAAGTGCATGACAGCGGGAAAGATCGGGGTAACAGATATTTAATGAAAATCTGGAGGCGACACACTGAACTGCATGTAAAATGAGTCTGCGTGCCCTTCAGTGAGAAAACGGTACAACTGCAGGCTAACTACAACTAACACTAACCCTTAAACCCCAACACTAACCCTAAACCATAACACTAACCCTAAACCATAACACTAACCCTAAACCATAACACTAACCCTAAACCATAACACTAACACTCAACCATAACACTAACACTCAACCATAACACTAACACTCAACCATAACACTAACACTCAACCATAACACTAACACTCAACCATAACACTAACCCTTAAACCCCAACACTAACCCTTAAACCCCAACACTAACCCTAAAACCCCAACACTAACCCTAAACCATAACACTAACACTAACACTAGAACCCCAAAACTAATAACAACCCTTAAACCCCAGCACTAACCCAAAACCATAACCCTAACACTAACCCTAAACCTTAACACTAACCCTAAACCATAACACTAACCGTAAGATATAAATGTTTAAATCTTCTTGAACTTCATTCTGTTCAAGCCCAGTTAATAAAGTGCTCTATATTACATCATATATCACACCCCACCTCACACCACTCCAGGAGTGAGTGCACACTCACCGGTTCCATAATGAATCCCTAGAAGAAACACTGGACAAGCGCGAGGAAGAGCCCCTCATGACTGTCCGGTCACCTCCGCAATAAAACCTGCTTTGAAACATTTGAAAACCCGAGTAAGGCATCTTGAGTCCATTTAAGTAGGTAAAAGCGAAGGAAATATAACAAAGAGTGGGAGCGCTATTTAACTGCGCAGTTACGTGTCCTGTAACGTCTTATAGCCGAACTCTAATACTTATACCTCAGAAGCTGTAAAACACATTCACTCCCACAGCCCTCGTTTAAGGGGTCTAAACCACATGGCGAAAAGTTGCTTCTATCAAATGTGCAACAGTATTTGCCATTGGGTTGAAGACCCCGCCTAATAACTTACCGAGACTGCTGTGGGGTCGCCCCGTGTTCGCTTTAGAAGTAAATGTAAATCACACCGCGCGTTAAGCTTCGAGTTTCCCAGCGCCACCATGTTCACTCCATGTTGCACTATAACCGTGGGGTGTAAAAAAAAGCAAAAATCACACGCGTCTAGGGTAGTTTCCGTGAGACTGGAATGTGCGCGTTGATCTTCTCCATCTGGAGTCTGGCGACTGGATCAGCGTTTGGACAGGAAGCGAATGTCCGCCATGTGTGCAGGTCGGACGGTCCTGCAGCGGACAGGATCTGAGAGGAGCGGCTGACCCCGCAGACGTTTAACCCCTAACTTTCCTATCACAGCTCCAACGAGACTGCTCTTCATAGCCTTCAAAGCAAGATTTAGGGGATGATCTTAGGCCACAAGACGCACTTTGTTGATTGTGACCGTGCGTGGGGTTGAAACAGGTTTTCAATCAAGTTTCAGCAAGTTTTATTATCACCGACATCCAAGACGGTGTTAATTTGCCAGGAGGTTCATTCAAGTGGTGTTTAATGTTAACAACGAAAAAATCGGGTAAATTTGGTTGAACTATTCATCCAGTGTGGTATGACCTCTGGGACCAATCACAATGCTCGGGCTGCCACTGTGGACCTTCTATTACTCTCCAAGGAAGGAAATTGCAGCTCGATTTGGTGTTTGAACAGGAATCGTCATTACATGTTGTATTGTGGTTAATTATCTGAATGCGCTTTTGCATGGTGTGGAGTCCTGCACGATGCAGACCTCTGTGGGCTGTGGCGTTGTAGACCTGAGAACGTGCTTTACGTAACACTTTAGAGCACACACCAAGAACTAAAAGAGAAAAGTGCATTTATTGTGGAGGATCTGTCCAAAATCTGACCAAACAAGACTAGAGCAGCGTCACAGCCTCTGACCTTCACACACACACAGGCAGCTGACACATTCTCAACATCGTCCGCCCCAAACCTCCTCCGCTCGCCGTCAACACAACCCCAAGGCTGATGCATTTAACATTTCCAAAAAACAACAAAAAACTTTATCAAATACTTATTTAAAAAAGAAAAAAGAAACAAGCAACACAGATTTAATAACAAACCTATATAAAGGCAATAAAAAATGCTTCAATAAACACACAGGTAACACAGCTCTTTAATAACAGAAGATGCCCAATTGACTAAGTCTGAAGTGGACATATTGAAGGAAAAGAGCCGTTACCCTTCGAGAGAGAGAGAGAGAGAGAGAGAGGGAGAGAGACAGAGAGAGAGGGAGACAGACAGAGAGAGAGACCAAGAGAAAGAGAGAGACAGAGAAAGAGAGATGCTTTTATCGAATGCTGTGTTCTCACAGCTACTGGCTCCCTCCCAAGCGTTCAGGGAGGGGTTGCTAGGGGGTGTGTCCTGCACAGCCCCCTCTTTGAGGGGGCGGGTTTCCTTAGTCTGAATCAGAGTCACTGCTGTCTTCTGAGGATGAACTGCTTGAGCCGTCTGATTGGTCATCATCTTCATCATCCTCATCATCGTCGTTCTGTAAGGCACAAGGCAAAAACGTTTATGACTTCAACTATATCAATGTTTTTCAACACTTCTACAGTTGATTTTTGAATTATATTTCATTCTTATGCCTTCCCCCAATGAACCATCACACAAATCCCTTCTGTCTGACTGACACTCTGCTATTGAACGTGTGACTAAACACGGACCTCATGTTACCAGGGAAACACAGTTGTAAATACGGAAATATACAGCATGCTGCTTTCAATGTTTGTGCTATCAACTTTGCTTAAAAAAGGAAAGGGAAACCCTAATTTAACCCCTAACCCTAATCTTAACCCGTAACTCCTAACCCTAATCCTAACCCTCTATTCTACTCTCTGCTGTAGAAGTCCACTGCTTTGCTTTTTGTGTTCATTTGTTACGTGTTTTAGCTTTCATGCTTTCACTTTTAACTGAATGACAGGCCCAGTCAGACTTGAGACACTGAGCAGAATAATTCAGATTACATTGAGAGGAAGAACTTTCCATCATCTCAGATCTGGATTACAGGCCGTGCTGATGCTTCTCCCATTACCCTCCACTATAACCGAACATCTGCACACTACAACCAGGCAGCTCAACCTGACTGAGATTCGCGGTCAAAATCTGGCTACAAATTATGTTGTGCAACTCCAAAAACATCCACGAGTTTCTTCCTTCGTGCTTCATGTAGTGGTTTATGTAATTTTGTTAATAACAGTGGAGACATGTGTTCACAGTCCTTCAAGTACATGAACCGAATTCTGGAGCACCATCACTTCAAAACACCATAGCAACTGCAGCCAGGAGTCCACACACCAGCTACACCTAGTTACACACATGCACACACACATGCACAGTTGTTGGGCAACTGTAGTCTAAGTTAACCTAAGTGTATTGGACTGTGTTCACCTCATCGTCATCGTCATCGTCGTCATCAGTATCTGTGCTACCAGAGGACTCTTCTTCATCTTCAGAGTCTGACGAGTCGGTCTTATCGTCGTCTTCATCTGAATCTGATGTGTCCTGCTGGAAACCACAGTCACAATTTTCTCTAACAAGCAGTTAAAGTTCTCCTGCTCCTTCAGATACTCACAGACAGCCAATCATGGCCTCTTTAGTCCACACCTTTCTACAGGATTAAGTTGATCTCATGTCTACAGTTTTGCCATAATATTTGCTATACAACACAACAGTCTTTGCAGTTTGTTAACAGAATATTTTCAGTTACAGTTCAGTGTTTGACCATGTTGGGCGTGTTGCCCAGAGAGAGCGGGCGTTACCTTGGCGCGGTACGCCATGGAACGTTTGCCCCCCCCGGCCCCCAGTGCCGGGGCTCTGGAACCTACCGCCTTCCCCTTGGTGACTCGAACCTTCGTGCCTGGACCTCGAGCTTTGGTTGTACTCCGTCGTTTCTGTGGGCACACAGAAGAGGAAGGGGAGGGGGAGGGGGGGACGGGGTGCAGAGGAAAACAAACAAACAAAAAACAAAAAGAACACAGGAAAAAACAAAAGTTCAAGCTCAAAGCAAAGATTAGTAGCCCCACAGAGCAGCCCACTGAACATGACCGCCTCATGTCAGGGCACCAGGATTTGAGAAATGCACCGTTCCCAATGGGAATTACAACAAAACACAGAAAACAAAAGTTAATTTTGCATTAATTAGCTTCAAAACTGCCTTTATACAAAGCCTTGGCTAATTTAACAGCGGGAATACTGCACATGCAGTACTGTGTTGCAAAAAAAGTACTACATGGACATGATGGTAAACATGATGGTAAACACTTACAAAATGCCTCACAATGAGCTACACTTGTGTTAATGAACAAGAATCACAAGCATATAAAATGACCGACCATCAGGACACTCACCGTAGAAGAAAACTCTTTATAAATGGCCCGTTCCTGAGGAGAGAGAGACTGCGAAGGAAAGAAGGAGGAAAACAGAATTATTACCCGTCCACCAGCGTTCAAGACACTGAAGCGGCGTGTTGTGCGGAGACTCTGGTGTTAGGAAAGCAGGCTCACCTTCACCCAGGCTTCCAGCTCAGCCTTGTAGTCCATCTGCTGCTCCTCCACCTGTTTCTTGTACCGGTCCTTCTGACTCTGGGTCAGCTTGTGCCAGCGCTTGCCGATCTCCACCATGCGCTCTTTCAGGCTGAAATGGTTCAGCTCACCGCTGGTCAGCAGCTCCTGGGAGAACATCTGGTAGCCACTCCTGCAGGTGAAGGGTGGAGTGTGAGTGACATGGAGCGTGGTTCTCCTACACCCAGCGTGGTTCTCCTACACTCAGCGTGGTTCTCATACACCCAGCGTGGTTCTCCTACACTCAGCGTGGTTCTCCTACACTCAGCGTGGTTCTCATACACCCAGCGTGGTTCTCCTACACTCAGCGTGGTTCTCCTACACCCAGCGTGGTTCTCATACACCCAGCGTGGTTCTCATACACCCAGCGTGGTTCTCCTACACCCAGCGTGGTTCTCCTACACCCAGCGTGGTTCTCCTACACCCAGTGTGGTTCTCATACACCCAGCGTGGTTCTCCTACACTCAGCGTGGTTCTCCTACACTCAGCGTGGTTCTCCTACACCCAGCGTGGTTCTCCTACACCCAGCGTGGTTCTCCTACACTCAGCGTGGTTCTCCTACACCCAGCGTGGTTCTCATACACCCAGCGTGGTTCTCCTACACCCAGCGTGGTTCTCCTACACCCAGCGTGGTTCTCCTACACCCAGCGTGGTTCTCATATACCCAGCGTGGTTCTCATACACCCAGCGTGGTTCTCATACACCCAGTGTGCTCATAAAACACGATGTGGACAAAGATGAGCCACTCACACGGGAGGCTTCTTGGGCTCTCCATCAAACTTGGGCTTCCTTTGTCCCTGTGCTGAAGGCAACGTCTTCATCTCCAGCAGCTCTCTCTGTAATCACACCAAAGCATCAGCAGATCTTCCAGTCATGAGACACTCAAACAACACACTGACACAACGCGCGAGCAAACGCACACAAAACTTTGTATTGTATGGTGCTCTCACAGACTAACATGAGCAGACCAAAACAACTTAGAGAAAAAATGAAATTCAAATGTCAGGTTCACGATGAAACATCACTGGTAGTACAGGTCTGAAAGGAGGACACATGTTTTTAAACAGGGCGATGGCCACAAGTCACATATTGATCCAGCACTATACAGTTTCAGTGATAGAACATTGAACTGGAAGAGAGAATGATCCAGAATGATCCAGTCAGAGCCCCTCTGCCCTGCTCTGGGGGGAAACAAGGCTAGAGGGTGACCGGCGTTAGGACATTCTTCAGCACGGACAAGAGGACAGTGGTCAAAGCAGCTTGTCACTGACCACGGTCCGGTACTGAACCTCGTATCGCTTCTGGTCCTCTGCTGCCTTCTTAATCCAAGGGATCTTCTCTTTCTTTTCCATGGCTTTCCATGTCGCCTCCATGGCATTTTGAGCTTTCTTCCGATCGCTCTGTAGGAAACAGCATTCAGTTCCTGTGTGATATAACTCTTCTTCATTACACCTTCCAGGTCAATATGGAGTGGGTCGTGTGCATATTTAGATGTTTGTCCAGGCAAACAGACATCTTCTCCATCTGTGTTCTAAGGTCTAGGCAGCTCACCCTGTACTTGGCCAGGTAGTCTCCTATCACACTCTGTTGCCACATCTCCTCAGCAGTCTTGGGTGTCTCAGGGAGACGCGCCTTCTTCTTGACATCTCGTTTGTCTTTGGGAAGCCCGTGTACCCACTGGTCCAGCTCCTGGTCACGGCAGCGGTCCTGTGGTGTCACGAGTGACGTCGGATTATCCAGAGTCCATAACCGCATCTTTCAACAGCATCCAGGGATGTGCTAGCGCTAAATCAGGGACAGACCTTGCTTGAAGGGGACTTGGCCTGAAGAGGGCTGCCTGCTATTGCTACGCCCAGCTTGGTGCCTCCGAGCTTCTCCTCCGTCAGGACCCGGTCCCGCTCCTCTTCTGGCAGGGTCTGCGCAGGGAGGGACAGCAGAACACCCCCATTTTAAAAATGCCACATATTACCTTCTTTTTTTCTTGCAAAACGAAGTGAACATCATTTGTTACCTCAAGAAACCTTTGGAGATCGATCTCATACTGCTTCTTTTTCTGATGAGACAAAAATGATGTTTAGCGATTACGATGCAAAAAAAACGTCCTGGATGTACAAGCACACACCACATTGCTTGCTGACAGGCTTCGGTCACCACCAGTCCAGGAACCACCTCCTCCCGTCCCACAGCTGATGGTGCTCAGTGGTGTGCGCACACTGACCTGCTCGCAGCGTTTCTGGAACATGTCCTTCTCCTTCTGGGTCATCATCTTCCACTGCTTGCTGCACAGCACCATCCTCTCTGTACTGGGAACGTCCTTCATGTTCACCATAAGCTCAGCGCAGTAGAGGGAGTATCCGTTCCTGCAGAACAGAAGAACCTGTTTAGGGCCAGACTGGTGCCTTCAGCACAATGTCTTCTTCACGACTACAACGGGTCTTGTGCTGGGTCTTTACTGCTACTGCATACAATGAAAATATGAAGCCCAACTCACAAACCAATTCAAATTAATGTTTTCCAAGTGAAAACCCAGAAGCGGTTTTAGAGATTAGTGTAGCCCTATTAGCTCAAACATATGTTAGTTGTGACAAATTCAACTTGTAGAGACGTTCTCAAGCTCCTGGAGCCCAAAACACCTACGGCGGGGGCTTGGTAGGCCGGCCATCAAACTTGTCCTTAAGCTGCCGCTCAGCTTTGGTCAGGACAGACTTGATGTGCTCATCGGAGTTTGAGTCTGGGTGAGCTTCGTGGTACGCCCTCATGCTGTCCTGGGAGGAACATTTGGAGAGAAAAAAATGTAATGGCTCCTTCTTAATCAGTGTTGAGACCTTCATGTTGAACCTTTCGTGCTGAGATCTTCGTGACATGTACTGTGTTGGTACCTTTACTGTGCTGTACAGACCTCGTAGTGTTTCTGCAGCTCCAGGGCTTTGCTGATCCATTTTAGCCGTTTCTTGTCTGAAAGCTGAGACCACTGTCGACGCAAAGCTTCCTTTAGCTCCTTCTGACTCACCTAGATGTTCACGCAAGCACAGGCATTAGCTGAACGCTGTTGTTTGTTTGCCCTTTGAGTTTGTTCAAGCAAAATACGTACATCTGGGTGAATCTTCATAAAAGTCTTCTTCTCATGGTTGTACCATAACTGCTGAGGGGTTTTGGGTTTCTCTGGGAGGTCCGACTTTTTGCGCTCTTCTATCAACTCAGGATGGTCCTCTCTAGACACAGGAGAGGGCCTTAAATTTATCCTCTTTCAATCAGGTTGGTTAATTCTAAAGTGGGGGAAGGAGAGCACTTACCTGAACCGAGCCATGTTCTTCTCAAATGACTCCTTCTCCCTCTGGAATTCCTGAATGTATTTTAGCTGAAAAATCAGAACATCTGTTATTGTAAAATGCAGAACATGTCACAACTGCTACGGCTTCCGAAAGCTCAAACTATCCATTCAAATTTGAGCCTCAACCTTTTTCTTTTCAGGGAGTTCTTTGTATTTCTTGGACAGAATCTTGGTGAGATCCAGGTTGCTCATCTCTGGGTGGATCTTTGCATACTTCGCTCTCTTCTCCATGAAAAAGCGAAAGTAGGGTGTGAGGGGCTTCTTCGGAAATTCTGGATGTGTCTGAAATGAACACAAAACAATCATACCACAGTGAGAAATGCTTAGCCTAAGACTAATGTGATGTCACTGAGAGTTCATCAATCTAAAATAAAAATAAAAAATGTATGCATGTGTTAAAAAAAAAAACACAAATACCTTCAGTTTCTTTCCTTTGTAAGGGTTTTTCACATATTCTATTGCATCAACGATAAGTTCCGTCATTGTTCTGTATTTCCGCACCTAATTATGAAGCAATAAAAAATTATGCATTTGTGTGTGGGTAATGAGCATTTTTTATTTATCTAACAGTAACCCAAACACTGACCCTAACCTAACCCTAGAAATATTGTTTTCAACCTTTAAAACAAAACTCTCATTATATTTACACCTATAGCCATTATATTGATACCTACAACCATTAAACTGACGTCTACAGCCATCAGTTTGAGATCCTGTACTAAAAATTATTTATTCTTGTCAGTTATTTGCTAAATAAATGCATGGGCAGTTATCTCACCTCTGTAGAAACCTTCTGCCATTTCTGCTTACACATGTCCCCAGTGAAATTTCCAAAACCAACTTTCTCCCAGTCAAAATGAGACTCCGTGGTCTTGTACTTCATAGTGTCGCCATCCGGCAAAATACTCCTGATCCTCTCCAGTAGCATCAGACATGCCTCCTTATTCCACGCATCCACATCTAACAGGAGCACACACACTCAGGATCGGTCTTAAGATTTCATCACTGGCGTAAGATAAGGATTAGTATTATTAATACGTGATTACATATCATAATGCCAACATTATATGCATAGAGTAACTATAATGTACCAAAGCTATTCTAGCAAGCCTACCAGACTCCATTTTGATGCGCCCAGCTTGGGTACCAGACACAGCACTGCTGCCATTCATGTTGACAGCACTGGAACGCCAGAATGCTGCTACAGAAAACCAGAGACCTGCGTGACGCCATAGCAAGATAAAAAATAATAATACTAAGATTACACAAACACAATTTACAATACTGTCAATATATAAAAGGCCCATGTGCTTCTTTGTATTTTTAAAATAACTGTAAAAACATATATAAGAGTAAAACAATCACTTTTCAAAGTTTTCCAAAGATAAAAAAACCGCATTGATTGATTTCTGTAATGCTACATCAAATGTCAAATCCAAGCCCTGCCTCCAAGCTGTTTTCCGTCCAGATGATGTACATGATCCGTATAAATTGTCATACTGTCCGAAGCGACGATGCTGTGTTCACAGACCAGCAGCGTGCAGACCCGACGTTAAGGGTCGGGAACACGGTTCTGTGTTTAAGAAAGAGCAACCTGTGACATGAGATTCTTCTGTGAAGTGATCACTAGGAGACCAGGCAGATCTCTAATATTCTCTTGTGAAGTGATCACTAGGAAACCAGGCAGATCTCTAATATTCTCCTGTGAAGTGATCACTAGGATACCAGGCAGATCTCTAATATTCTCTTGTGATCACTAGGAGACCCGGCCGATCTCGAATATTCTCCTGTGAAGTGATCACTAGGATACCAGGCAGATCTCTAATATTCTCTTGTGATCACTAGGAGACCCGGCCGATCTCCAATATTCTCCTGTGAAGTGATAACTAGGAGACCAGGCAGATCTCTAATATTCTCCTGTGAAGTGATAACTAGGAGACCAGGCAGATCTCTAATATTCTCCTGTTAAGTGATCACTAGGAGACCAAGCAGATCTCTAATATTCTGCTGTTAAGTGATCACTAGGAGACCAGGCAGATCTTTAAAATTCTCCTGTAAAGTGATCACTAGGAGACCAAGCAGATCTCTAATATTCTCCTGTGAAGTGATCACTAGGAGACCAGGCAGATTTCTAATATTCTCTTGTGATCACTAGGAGACCAGGCAGATCTCTAATATTCTCCTGTGAAGTGAACACTAGGAGACCAGGCAGATCTCTAATATTCTCTTGTGAAGTGATCACTGGGAGACCAGGCAGATCTCTAATATTCTCTTGTGAAGTGATCACTAGGAGACCAGGCAGATCTCTAATATTCTCTTGTGAAGTGATCACTAGGAGACCAGGCAGATCTCTAATATTCTCCTGTGAAGTGATCACTAGGAGACCAGGCAGATCTCGCCACGCTGGGACTGGTCCAGACATGATTTATATGAAGTACGGATGCCGACATCTCTGTCATGCAGTCAACAAATGTCTGGGCGTTGGGACCAAAACATGAACAAGAACCCAGTTAGTATCTCAGTTGGCAGGACAGCCACACGGGCGCACCGGGATAACGGGAGGGCTGCAGATCTGAGCGGATTCTTTAATAAATCATGCGTGTGTCCGTTAGCGTTAATGTCCGTTCTCTGTATTGACGGAACGAGTAAACGTGTGAGGACGTGGAAAAGGGCCCGGTCAGCCCCACGGGCCCGGTCGGACACAAGTCTTCCTTCCCGCGCCCATTTGTCCTCGCGTTGCTGCGCAGCGACCCGCACGAGACACCGGTTTCCCGGTTACAGTGTCATCCCCACGCGCGCACAAGGTCACCTAACCCAGACGTCACTTCTGCGATAAAAGTCCTCAAATTTGACCGTTTCACAGGCGTCGTGTTAATTCTGTCGGTCGTCGTTTCGCTAATTTACTTCTGTCAAAAAGTCGCAACTACAAAGTAAAATGTACAAAAGTTAACTTTTTAGTGATACTATAACGGCCGTCTCGATTTATTAATGTTCATCGTCACGAAAATTCCCAACTACCTAACGTCCTTAATGACTAAATCTGATTATTTACAGGTAGTATCTAACAGCGCACCGACCATTATCCGCCTTCAACCCCAGTAATGGCGCCCTTGTTCCGGCAGGAGTCAGCACAGCTTCCGCTGGCACGACCGCCTCCGGTACCGAGCAAGCCTCGCCAAAGTGCGAAGAATATTCATATACCAGTAACGCATTTGAACCGAAGAGTGTCCAGAAACTTCTACAAACCTCTGTCCACTAGTGACACGTGCACAGCATTGGTCAAATAAACAGATTAAAACCATTTCGGAAAATGTCTTTAATCATAAAAATACGAATCGAATTAGGAATGTATGTGAATTAATATTATTTTCAGTACGTATACCACTTGTGTTCTTTAATAAATTGTGGTTTGTAGTATCGTTCTTATAAAACGGAGTTTACAGCGGGCGCTTCAGCCTTTCTTCGCCCCAAAGCCCTCACTGCGGAGCCGCCATGAATGTTACAAAGACTCGGGGACGAACGATTAGAAAATCGTGGAAAACAGCCGCAAAAAGCTTCGTATGACTCACCTTTTCCCAATAGTTCGTGTCAAATCGTCTTCACAATCATTAAAGTATTCGTGTTAATTGTATGTAATCTATTTAAGTATCGGATTTTTTTAGCCGTAAACCCCGGGGAGTCAAGTCGAAACGAATCCGACAAAAGGAGCGTCTGGTTCGGTATGAAACTCCGCCCAGCGCCGCAGGGGGAGGAACTCCGAGGGAAAACATGCGAGAAAAAAGGAGACAGGCGGAGGTTGATGCTAAGAAATAAAAAATATATATATTTCTTTTTTGTACGTATTTTAGCCGTTTACGCGTGTGTATTTTTATTAAGTGTAATACAACATATTCACAAATGTCCGTTCTTTTACATGTTGAAACCTATGCATGTAATCCACACTGCGATAGACGCGTTAAAATAAAAGTGTTTTAATTGTCGACATTTTAAGGTTTGGACTTTTTGTTTGCCAAAATCGGTCGATAGTGTCCTACGCGTGAAAAGCGGACACTCAGCCAGCCTTCATCTCCGTCTTCAGGAACCAAAGCGATTAGTTAAGCGGCCGTATTCTCCTGTCTTGCCGTAAAGCCCCTTCCCCTATCGCCCCGGCAGCTGGACCATTGGGCGTACTGAGTGCAGCTGAGCTCTTACTCTTCCACTTGTTGGCAAAACATGTAAATCCATACCGAGGATTTGATCAGTGGTCCTTTGATCAAATCGGTATAAGTTCTGCCTTTTAGATATTTTCACGCTCTGTGCCATATCCACACACTAAATGACCGCCCTGGCAGTGAGATGTCAGTGAGCTACGCGAGGCCTTGCGTACAGTCAGCCAGCGGCACACCGCACTGCCTCCGCGCGATCATCACTCCGCTGCAGACTTCTGCATGCAAGACTGACCAATGGCGCGCGTGCAGGAGGAGGAGACGGTGTTCGGCGTCACGGCGGCTACGTTAAAGACCGGCTCAACCCCCCGGCGAGGACTCCGCCACGCGACGACTCATTGTACCGAGATCTTTTATTGTTAGTCGTCCGAATAAGAGATTTTGCATATGATATTTGCTGAAAGTATTTAAAGTACCTAGATCTAATGCTTGACCTCATATATGACATGAAACATTAGAATGACCTACTTGATTGGATTTGCTAAAACTAGTAGGGTAGTCTATATCATTAATGTCCACTCCACGATCGTTATGGAGGCATGACACAGGAAAACAACCCTAACCCGCCACCTTTCACGGTACTATTCTTCTCAAACTGAGTAGGATGCAAACAAACCTACAATATATTTCAGAGGGCATGTAATAAAAATGTGAATCAGAAATGTATCAAGAATGAATCGTATTTTTTTAGATGTTTTGGCACTGTAACACTGTGCTGCAGACAGGAGCCTGTGGTTCTGATTATTATATAAACCAAATACAAAAGAGTCAACAATGAAGCCTGGAGTTTGTTGCTGAGGTTTACACCTCAGTCATCTAGGCCAGAATATCTGGACTCCTCTACATTACTCACTGCAGTAAAAGCCTTTTGCTGTAATATTCTGACATTTCTACATAAAAAGAAATTAAGCATTGTCTGGTAGACTTTGGTAGATTTGCTTGGTTCATTATTTACTGACATTTTGTCATGGAAAAGTTTAACTTAAGTGTATAAATAATTAAATTAAATTAATTTAATTTAATTTAATTATTAAATTAATTAAATTAAAAGTGTATAATTAATTAGATATGTATTTTTGTTCCTTTTGTACCAGAACACAAATGAATAGTATAAATGAGAAATCACAAGTCCACTCAAGAAGCTCAAGAACACAAGAAGCTCAGTTTATCCAGGCCCCACCCCCTTTCCAAACTTGCCCATGTACTCCAGCTGCTACCACAGATCAGCCACCAGGTGGCAGCAGACATACTTTTTGCGAGTCGGTGATATTACAGTCTTTCTCCGTCGCAACAATTCGTAGAAATAGCAAAACACCATGGAAAACTCAGTCTTTTGCTCAAAATCTTTAGTTAATCTCTTAAAAGTAAATATCTGTGTTAATTAACATGTCAGTGTCATCAGAATGACATGTCTTTGTGGCATTGTGTACAGATAAGAAAGTCAAATTGTTTAGTCCTGTTGTTAATATAACAGTGTTCTCTGGAGGGATGTTCTGATGTAAACTATGGTAAAAATTTTGCTCAATGACAATTATTGTAAATTGCAAGTTACACTTTAGTGTATGTGGGAGACTGATTACAAGAGACTGGACAAAATTCAAATTTACTCTTTTACTGTTTGTACTGTAATTTGTTGACAGACCATGGCATTGAGATACAGAAAGGAAGATATGGCACTGCAGAGGACAAAAAATAAAATAAAAAACAAATGTAGAAATGTGAACAAGCTCCTTGCAGGTATATGCTGTGAGGTCATCACATGCTGTATCCATGGCAGCCAGAAGGATCACCTGTATGTGGCCATGCAAATGAAGCTGTGAGGTTGAAGCCTCATCCGTGTGGATGAAGCTGTGAGGTTGAAGCCTCATCCATGTTGATGAAGCTGTGAGGTTGAAGCCTCATCCATGTGGATGAAGCTGTGAGGTGGTTCACTTGCCTCTAATTCCATTTACACTATATCCAGGAGACACAAAATGACTTATGAATTACATGCGTTTTCATTTTGGACAATATACAGTTACATCAAACGTATACAACACATACCGGATCTTCTTTCCTACAGGCAAAGCACATGTGTAAAGGACTCACTCACTGTACTGTACATCACTATATGATGATGTACTGTTTACTGTGAGGTACAGTTACTGCAAGCTCATATATGTTTGTACATGCTGGCATCACTGTATGATGTATGCACACTCATACATGTTCATACATACTGGTTTCACTGCATTATGATGTATGCATGCTCATACACGTTTGTACATGCTGCAGTATCACTGTATGATGTATGCATGGATGTACCAAAGCATTTGCAACTTATTCAAAGAAATAAGAAACTGGTTTTTTATGTGCACAAGTGACACAATGATGTGAAGTTTGAACAGGTAGTTTTGAGAATTTCAGTTCTGTACCAAATGTACCAAAGCAACTGAGAAAAACAGTAAACATCTTGTGGTCTGGGTGTTTATAATCTAATATTTACTCCTCCAATCAAGTTTTGAATATGTTTAATAAATGGGTTAATTATGTATAAGGATTTTTACAAGGATGTTTAAAAAAACCTCCAAATGAGAGTATCTATTGCAGTTATTCAAACATTAAGAATGACACCTACACATAAATTCCTGTTAACATTTTAATTAAGTAATTTCAGTGTTTTGCAGATAAATTGGCTGTGGCTTTATAAAATGTGGTGCAATTGTCATTTAGCTGAAAATAGATCATTTTCCTTAACAAATTCTCAGCAAGATGTTTAGAAACATGTTTTGTACATAATTGATATATACTTTTGTTGTGTAGTGTGTCATCTTAAACATACTTATCGGACATATTTTTCCTGTAAATTACATGTAAATTACATAATGAAAATATTACATAACAGATGCCTTTAATATAAAACACTCTGCAATTGTGGGAAGATATATTTTCAAGATAATTTCAAATGTGTAGGAGCAGAAATAGCCACCTAAACAAAATAACCCTAACCCACCAAATTAGACGTTTATAAACCTGCTTGCTGCTTCCAATGGGTCCTTGGCAAGTAGGCTATATGGTACATCTTCCTGTCTTTGAATTGTTTTCAGTATAAAAGTCCCAAAGAGGTCGTTGCTTCATGGTCCCACCACATCATATTTCATGTAATACTTCATTATCAGACAACGATTGTTTGTACATTATAATGGATATAAAATACTTTAGCAATTTTGTACGGAAAAATAAAACCAAATACAAAATCAAATAGGGCAAAAATACAGACAAATCGATTTAAAATCATTTCAATACAGTTTTCAAAACAGCAGTCATGGGAATGATGGTCGCGCCGTATTTTCTACACATTATATAACAAAAATAAAAATAATTTGAGTGCACATAAGTGGCATCTTTTTAGGCATTTAAACATTTTATAACTGATGAAAAGCAGTCGAACATAAAATGTAGACGTCTCGTCATTTACAGTAGTGTGGAGCGGACCAGAACTGGTGTGAAAATGCCGTGTTTGCGTCTTAAATACAGACTCCAAACACAACTGGACCGGACCACAGAGGGCAAGAGGGTGAACCGACATGTGTCTGCCGCCCTCTAGTGGCCGTCTGCAGTACAACCTGTAAGCCTGCGCAGTCCCCCAGAAGTGAATGGCTCAGTCCCCTATGCTAATATCACTCAAATATTTCACGATGAACGGGTTTCTCCTACACGTCCCGTGATGATTCGTGAAGGTTGTGCCGAGCTGACTGACCGAGACCGGCTGTTGGTTGACGACCTAATAGAAGTGAAGCAGCGTCTTGGCTTACTAGCTAGTTTGTGGAAATGTCGTTTGTGTACTTTATCAAACTACTTCAGGTTGAGTCTTAAAATATTGCTCGTCAGGCTAAATCTAAATTGTGAGCGACTTCATATAATTATTTGAAACAAAAACCGACGATTGTTAAATATCAAATTTTCATGGGCTGAAGACGGAATTATAGTTGCGATGGTAACCGTTTGTAGAGCTCTCACTAACGTTCAACGTTTTACTCAGGAACGCAGATCATGGAAATGAAGACAGGTTCACTTGTTATGAACAACCATGGATAACTAGATAATGTATGAAAATAATACTGCGGCGTGATTAATCATGAACGTTAATTAATCGCGTCTCAGCGCGCATTCAAAGCGGAGCTGCTCACTCACGTCGTCAAACGACACGAACACGGTGGAAACAGAGACGTTAATGACACGGGGTCGCTTAACTGAAGACATGACCGGTGGCGCACAAAAACAACCATTTAACACATTTAAACATTTAACATTAGAGGACCGCAGATTAGTTTGGGTGGAGACGCCACCCCACCTCCCCTCCTGGTATCCAGACATACAATCAAAAAGCTGAATACAAGTTCATCTTTCCAGATCAGACGGGTCATTTTGCAGTTGGTCCCGTGTCTATATGACTAAAACTGCAATTAAAGTTAGCAATCAAAAATCCTGCAGAAAGATGGAAATAGTCCATCAGATAACTGGTATAAATTCTGCATGAGATGCACCATCACTGAAGAGTGAGTTGTGAATATCCATTATTAGTACTGTATTACATTATGGTTATGCAACATAAAAGAGGGACACCTTCACCAGAGAAATGCACTCCTCACCAAAATATCCCAAAAATGCATTTAATCCACTGGGAGCATTTTGAGCAAGCGTGGCTACGTAAGCAAAAGAAGTACGTGTCACAACACAGGACGCCACGCCGTATTAACCCATCACACAGATCTAGACGCTGCACACAAAACCAGTGCTGCATGGGGACCGTAATGAAGAGCTAGTCTACAGTACACTGCCTGCCAGACGAAATTATAGGAGAGAAAAACTGCATGAGGAATGTAGAGATGTTTATTGGGTTTGCGACACACACACACACACACACACACACACACACACACACACACACAGATCAGTTCCAGTCTGCAGTCTCAGGTCACTGCACTGTCTCCAGCAGCACGTGTGCAAAATCAAGGTCACTTTGGCCTCGCGCTTGTGCGATCGTCTGATTTGGCAAAAGCAACTCCAGTGTCTTTCGGCACATTGGAGTGACTACGGTGGCCCTGCGGTTCAACGGGCAGAACACAGGCTTGTAGCAGTAGCAGATATACATGTCCATTACAAATAACCACAACAGAAAATTACCAGTCAAGAAGAAAAAAAAATTATATTATAGCTGGATTGATCACTCACTGTATTCAATCTTCCCACAAACCTGCCACACTAATTTACTCATCGTTTAAATGGCTTTAAAGTACAAAATTGGAGGCACAGAAAGAAAATTGCATAGATGTTGCAGCTTTAGTATAGATGCCCCCCCACCCACCCCCAAGAATTAGCATCACTCTAGAGACTGAAATTCACACAATGGTACATTAAATGTCAACGGAGTCACTGTACCATTGTGAAGGGGATGTAGTCTAGCTGATTCAGAGGTGAACATAATATTTATAAAGCTGAAATATTGTGAACCTTAACCACTAAATGCAATCCTGTACAGTGAATACAAATCCCTCAATCAGAACGGCATATGCAACAGTCCCCTTTAAAAGCAGTTTAATCATTTAAACCAATTGACCATGACTGGATATAATTCCCATCTTACTCTCTCATACAAACACTATTAACACTTCTCATCCAATGAATAAATTATGTGCACCATTTCTTTCATGTTCACTTGGGCAGTCCAGGTCACTCCCACCTGCTCAGTGGTCACAAAATAAAAACAACCGTCAGGCTACAACAGCCACGCAGATGGCGTACACAGATACTAGTGAATGGTCACGTTTGGATTTCCTCCTGTTCAGTGATTGGCTGAATCGACTTTGCAGCATGTCCACCGTCACCAGGACTTTAATACATCTGGCTGTCAAGAAGCAGAATGAGCTGCAGTCAACAGCTTAGAAATGAAAATTAGAGTTTTAAATACGATGTGCTGCTGTGGTCCAGTATCGATTGATGAGCTTGACCTCGACCAGCACCAGGAACAGAAGCGTGTGGACCGGTCAGAAAGCACATTGGTCATTCCTGTAATGTTCTGTGTTTCCATGGACTACGCAGACACAAAGCTCTGCTAATCACACATACTGCACATTTACATTCAACCTAATCCATAAAACATTATTACAGGAAATACTTATTTATCCAAGACTTGTAACAATTAGACACTCAAATCTATTGTGCTCTCTCTCTCTCACACACACGCACACACACATATATATATATATATTTTTCTTCCATCAATATAAAAGCAACAAATAGGACTCTCTTATATCGAAAACAAAGCTATAAAACTACTTTTTAGGCATGAGTCTTGTGCGGCTGATACCAGGACCTTCATGGGTGGTCACGGCTTTGGTGAGATGACTTGGAGAAATGCTGAGGTTCAGAAGGTCTGCCACGCCTCTGATGTTCAGGGAGATGATTAATCTCAATGCTACTTAATAGCTGGACCACTGTGCGTAGCGCAGAGAACCTGGTGGCCCAGCGCGCTCATACAGGCATGTGCATTTCCGTGTACTCGTCCTGCCCGTCCACTGGGGGCTCCGCGTCCTCCGCGTCCAGCTGTGGCAAGACAAGCACATAGAGAGGGCTGTTGGGCGCGTCACGTAGGAGATGAGACCGGGTTCAGGGTTACCATCCTGCTGTCCTCTCACTGACCCCAAACTGGGGCAGTAGAACACAGTCAAGGTACTCCAAAAGGCCTTTTGCACCAATGAGGAACTGGTTCTGTTCCAGTTGGAGCTTCCAAGAACCTCGGTGCCATCACAGAACTGGCCTGCAGTTCACTAGTTTTTGCCTGAACTAAGACTGTGTGGTGGTTCCATGATGGTGGAGCACATCACCTTACAGATGTTTGTTTTTAATGAAACCAGACCAAGAGTCTACACGTGTACAGCTGTGAGAGAGCAGCAGGACAGGATGTAAACAGAATGTAGTGCGCTCGTAGCTCCCAGGAGAGGAGGCCCACACACACTCAAAACACTGTGTGTGTGGGGGAGAGAGAGAGAGAGAGAGAGAGAGAGAGAGAGAGAGAGATACACTCACACACTGCATCTCGCGCTGGGTGAAGATCCTTGGCAGGACGAATATCCTTAGCGGTACGGTGAGGATGAGGAAGAACGGAAATGCGAGAGAGGCGACGGTGGACATGACGGCCCAGAGCACAGCCAGACACACCAGCTGCAGGACTGTGAACAGGTGCATGCGCAGGGTGCGCACCTAACACACACACACACACACACACACACACACACACACACACACACACACACACACACACACACACACACGGTCAAGGCAACTATTTAATACTGAACTTCAATACATCAGCCACCATTAGGAGTTATGCATGCACATGGGTGTGTCTACAGTGGGAGGAGCTTTGTGGCAGGAGGGCGGGGCCAACTGACCTTGCGCACGTAGGTGTGGTCTGGGTGGTATTTGGGAGGCATCAACAGGAGGAGCATGCGCTCAGTCAGCTGGATGCCATTGAGTGACATCACACCCATGTAGAGGAAGATCCCGAACAGCACGGCGATGGGGATCTGCCTCAACACGTCACCGATCACAATGGACAGTCCTGCAGGGGACAGGACACTGAGCACACATGGTGGACACACACACACACACACACACACACACACACACACACACACACCACGTCGCCTGCACTCCTGGCCAACTCACCAACCAGAACCGCCACCAATAGTCCAGTCACTCGCTGCTCCTTCACTTCCTGGATACGGGGTTTGTCTCCGGGAGCGACAGCCTTGCTCATGACCGTGAGGGCGTTGGCATGGGTTACTGAGCGCACGGTGGCAGCAGCCAACCAGGGCAGACCGAACAGCGCCGACAACCCGCCCAGAGCCACGATGATCAGCAGATCCAGGTGGAAACCAGAGCCCTTCACCAACATCCTCTCCTTCTTACTCACAATCAGACTGAGAGAGAGAGAGAGAGAGAGAGAGAGAGAGAGAGAGAGAACATCAAACTGTATCCTAAACCAATATAAAGCACTTTCATTATACAGACTACTCATGTCATCACAATCTACAGTAGGTGTATGCTAGTTGACGAAGGTCAAAATTGCAAGTACATTTTGATATTTATAAAACAACATTGCAGAATTACAACAGTGAAGTGAAATCAGCAAGGAAAAACTACTTCTCTACCTTAATCAATTCATCCAATAATAACTCAGCTGCCTTGTTCAGAAGTATAGATCAGCTAGTAAACCTCACCTCCTGTGTCTTCCCTGAAACTGTTTCAGTTGAAAAAAAAATATTGCAAAATCACATTTTAGGGACAAGATTACTAGTATAAGGCAGAACATAGCAACAAGCACTAATAGACTATCAACCCTTACATCAGTTACTCAGCCTAACTTTAATATGTCTTATTTCCAAGAAGTTGACATGGTAACACTTGATGTGTTTTCATCACTAAAATCATCTACATGTGAACTGGACCCTTTACCAACATGCAGATTCTGAACTCATTAGTTAATGAAGTTCTAACGATTGTTAATCAGTCTCTGCAACTGGGAGAATTCCCTAAAATTCTTAAAACTGCTATGGTTAAACCACTATTAAAGAACAGAAATCTTAACCCCACAATTCTCAATAATCGACCTATATCTAACCTTTCATTCTTAGCAAAAACATTGAAAAATTTGTGTAAATCCAGTTGAATGATTAGGTCAAAGTAAATCAGATAAATGACACTTTTCAGTCTGGTTTCAGAGTTCTCCACAGCACTGAAACAGCACTAGTTAAGGTAGAAAATTACCCGAGATTGAATAAGGATGCAGGCAAACTCTCAGTCCTTTTTCTGCTAAATTTAAGCACCACTTTTGACACCGTTGATCATGAAATACTTCTTGAATGACTACAGAGCTAGGTAGGCCTTAGTGGCTTAGTCTTAGACTGGTTTAGATCGTATCTAACTGGGCGTGATTACTATGTTGCATTAGGTACCTCTTCCTCCACACATCAAAAAATAACTTGTGGTGTCCCCCAAGGATCAATTCTTAGTCCGTTACTGTTCAAACTATATATGCTTCCGTTACCACATATCATTAACAAACATGGTATTAGTTATCACCAATATGCAGATGACACTCAACTTTACATTTCTCTATAACCTAAAGCCCTAAAATCTATTTTCTCACTGTTTGACTGCATAGGTGATATACAGACATGGATGTCTGACAATTTTCTGCAATTAAATAAAGACAGAGGTTTTTCACAAAGAAATCATGCCCAGACTTATTTAAATCAAATGAACCTGAATGCCAAACTATGTGCTAAGAACCTGGGTATCACCTTTGATAATGAGCTCAGCTTCAAATCACACATCATGACTACATGCAAGACAGCTTAGTTTCACCTTCGAAACATTGCTAAGGTCCGAGATATGCTCTCTCCTGCTGACAGTGAAAAACTTGTCCATGCATTTATCATATCAAGGCTATCTGCTCTTCCAAAGAGCTCTATTTCCCACCTACAGCAAGTTCAGAATGCTGCTGCAAGGGTTCTGACCCACAGGAGAAAGAGAGATCCTATTACACCTGCACTCCACTCACTGCACTGGTTACCTGTCAGCTTTAGAATAGATTTTAAGGTTCTAGTGATGTTTTTTTAAATGTCTTCATGGTCTTGCTCCTCTTTACCTCAGTGAAATGATGATTAGATATGTTCCAGTCAGGTCTCTCAGGTCTTCAAACAGTAATCTACTGGTGATTCTTAAAAGCCAATTAAAGATTGGCAAGGGTGCTTTTAGCCACTATGGCCCAAAGCTGTGGAACTCTCTTCCTGAAGAGCTCAGAGGCATTTCATCCCTGCATGGCTTCAAGAAGAGTCTCAAAACCTTCCTGTTTAGATCTGCTTTTAGTTAAAAAACTAACTCTGTTCTAATTATTTTAATAGTTTTCCAGATTATTATCTTATTTACATCATTTTATTTAGTTACATTTTGTTATTTTAATATTAATTACATTATTTAGTCAAATATAAACATGCCCTAATAAAAGCTAGAGCCGCATACTATTCGACACTAATAGAAAACAACAAGAATAACCCTAGATTTCTCTTCGCGACGGTATCTAAACTAACAAGAAATATCAACGACACTAGTTCTAACACAGTACTTACACACACTAGCGATGAATTTTTAAACTTTTTCAATAATAAAATAGATAATATCCGACTACAGAGTCATAATACATCGCAGCCTAACCTCCAATCCAACCCCAGTAGTTCAGCTATTAGTAACTATGCATCCAAAAATATTACTGAGCTAAATATCTTCAATCCTATATCGCAAAAAGAGCTCACAACATTGATTAATTCGTCTAAGCCTACATCATGTATATTTGACCCAGTTCCAACCCGTCTATTTAAAGACCTACTCCCAGCCACTGCAGGGCCCTTACTTAATATGATTAACTCCTCCCTTAACCTAGGTTACATGCCCAAACAATTAAAATGCGCCGTAATTAGACCCTTGATTAAAAAACAGAATCTCGATCCGCAGATTTTAGCCAACTATAGACCCATTTCTAATCTCCCATTTATCTCTAAAATTTTAGAAAAAGCAGTTTCCAATCAGTTAAACCACTATCTCCAATCAAATAGTATCCATGAAAAGTTCCAATCAGGATTTAGACCAAACCACAGCACTGAAACAGCTTTACTCAGGGTAGTGAATGATCTACTAATATCGGCCGATAATGGGCTCGTCTCGTTCCTTATACTGTTGGATCTTAGTGCAGCTTTTGATACTGTAGACCACAACATTTTGCTGGATAGACTAGAAAACACAGTAGGTATTAAAGGAGTCGCACTCTCCTGGTTTAGATCATATTTAACTGACCGCTTCCAATGTGTAAGTGTTAATAATAAAACCTCTAAATCTGTGCAGGTTAAATATAGTGTCCCACAAGGGACAGTCCTAGGACCACTTCTATTCACACTGTACATGTTACCCTTAGGCGAAATTATGCATAAGCATGACATCAGTTTCCATTCCTACGCAGACGACACTCAGCTATATTTATCGGCAAAACTCGATGATTTAGGCGCAAACAGTAAGATTGAGAAATGTGTAGAAGAGATAAAACATTGGATGGCATGTAACTTTCTAGCACTAAATGCCGATAAAACAGAATTGATAATAGTTGGGTCTAGGGCTGCGAGAGACAAGATACATAATGCAGCATTGAATCTACATTCTTTTACTATAACCCCCAGCGCAGAGGTAAAGAACTTGGGCGTCACAATAGACCCAGATCTCTCGTTCGATACACATATTAATAATATAACTAGGGTAGCGTTCTTTCACTTGCGCAACATTGCCAAAATTAGAAACATATTAAATATTAGTGATGCAGAAAAACTAATCCATGCATTCATATCCTCTCGTTTAGATTATTGCAACAGTCTCCTAGCTGGATGTTCTGGTAAATCAATAAACAAACTCCAGCTGGTTCAGAACGCAGCAGCACGAGTTTTAACAAAAACTAAAAAGTTTGATCACATTAGTCCCGTACTATCGTCATTACACTGGCTGCCAATTAGATTCCGTATTGACTATAAAATACTTTTATTAACATATAAAACGCTGCATGGCTTAGCTCCAGACTATCTTAGTGAACTTATTGAACAATATAACCCAGCGCGTTCACTTCGCTCGCAGGACGCAGGGTTATTAACTGTTCCTAGGATCAAAAAGATCACAGCAGGTGGAAGAGCCTTTTCTTTTAAAGCTCCACAATTGTGGAATAATCTTCCTGCCTCTATTCGGGACTCAGACACAGTCTCAATGTTTAAAACTCGATTAAAGACTCATCTGTTTAGTTTGGCCTTTGATTAATCTGTTACATATTTACTACATCTCGTATCTTTTCTCCGAGGTTCACCTGGAGAGTAACATTGCAGTCGGAGCCTACAATACCAGCATCGCTGCTCCGACACGGAATGAAAGCCTGGCGTTCATCAACAGACATTTACAGTGACAATATCATAACCCAGAACTTTCATTTTTACCTTTACTTAGTCTGATTGTGTGATTTGTGTGTGACTTGTGTATTTGTCTGTATTTTGTGTAATCTGTGTGTTAACGGGCCGCCCAATGGAGGATGGGTTCCCTTTTGAGTCTTGGTTCTCCCGAGGTTTCTTCCTATTCCCCACTATCTTAGGGAGTTTTTCCTCGCCACTGTCGCCCTTGGCTTGCTCATTAGGGTTCTGGACCCGTAGTATTGTTAACCTTTTAAATCCTGTAAGGCGCTTTGTGACAACATGTGTTGTGAAAAGCGCTATACAAATAAACTTTGATTGATTGATTGATTGATTGATTTACATTATTATTTTATAATTTGTCATTATTTTATTATGTTTGTTTCCTTTTTATCTTTAATTTCTTTGTCTTATCTTTGATTCCTTTTATTGTTTCTTTTTATTTATTCTGTAAAGCACTTTTATGGCATCAAAATATGTCCTAAAGTTTTGAGAATCAAAAAACAGAATCCATAACCAATAAATGATGTTTTGTAATTGAGAATTACAAAATGCCGGTCGTTAATATTGAGAGTTTAAAAAGCCGGTTTGTAAACAGAATATTAATGTTTTAAATTGTCTATTTTGAGTTTAATATTCTTGAAGAATCCTTTTTTGTTGCGCCTTTTCTCGCTCGCCCTTCTCTCAGTCTCACTCTCGCCTCCAGAAGTTTCTCGCTTTTGACTTTTGGACCCGATTGGACAGGTGGGCGGGATCGACACAGTCATTGGCTGATGGAGTTAAACCCCGCCCACCCATCCCATTTTACACACCCTGCGACACACCCTGCTACGTCAGCGAAAGCATGCCAATCTCACCTTGTTTGGAAAATGTCCGACCGGCAAACACAGGTAAGATGTGTGTTTATGTTTTCTCATATCAGCTATTTTTAACGATAATTAACGATTTAAAACAGGGTGAGATTGGCGCGCTTTCGCTGACGTAGCAGGGTTTGTTGCAGGATGTGTAGAATGGGATGGGTGGGCGTTTTTTTAACTCTCAATATTAATTAATTTTGTAATTAGATTACAAAAAATCATTTATTGGTTATGGATTCTGTTTTTTGATTCTCAAAACTTTAGGACCTATTTTGGCTCCATACACTTTTGAGTTGCATGTATGTATGAAAGGTGCCATACAAATAAAGATTATTATTACTATTATTATTATGTATTAAACTATAAATATTCATTTATTTTCTTGTCCTTCACAACCTTTTTTTTTTCTTTGTTACTTTTTTTCTGTTCAATGCTTTTCAGCAGTTAATTACAATTCATGCCAATAAAGTAATTTGAATTTGAGAGAGGGGGAGGAAGAGAGACAGAGAGAGAGATTATGAACTCTTAATTAAAGCGTTGGTCCTGTGAGGAGAGACTGTTGGCTCACGTAGTAATCTGTGTCTCCATGAAGATGAGGATGAAGACGAGCAGGGCAGGTAGGACACTGCCCACCATCATCCACACAGGGAACCGGCCGTCCGAGCCCAGCGGAGGGATCACCCAGCCACGCTTCTCTGGGCTCGTCACATTAAAGCCGTCAGGCACGCTCAACTTCTGCAGACGAGAGGAGGACCACACACTTCAGCCAACGCAGACACCAATGACGAGGGACCAGGCCATCGCAGGTGAAAGCACATCAACCATGACCATATAATTTATTTAACCAATTTGAATTTCATCAACAAAGAGATCAGTGTCAGAGTAACTTGTCTCACAGAATTCAAGTAAAGCACAGTGAGACAATATCTGAACTGAAATAAAATAAGAGCTGATGAATCAGAGCTGCCATCTAACTGCCTTCCACTACGGCTCTGCCTCATGCTGAAAGGATGGTGCTATAGAACAGGTTTTTATACAGCACTTACCTGTGTGAAAGTATCTTCTATACTGAAGTCCACCAAGACCATGATGAAGATTGCAATGGGAACTCCGAAATCTCCTATTACCCTGCGGAGCTAATGGATAGGAGAGAGTCACCACGCGACCCAGTCTGGTTCTGAGGAGCGGAGGAGCTTTTGGGTCGGGGCTGGAGCTTTATACACTTACTCTGCCCGGGAAGAAGGCGCTGTTCTTGAACTTGCGCAGGTAGAAGGCGATGAAGAACGTTCCCGACATTAGCACGAGGGAGAGCAGCGCGGTGTTGGGCTGGTTGAGCACTTTGGCTGGAGGTTCCGCCGGTCCGCTGTACGTGGCGTTTTCCTCCGAGATGTTGCAGGGCCTGAGAGGGTGGTCCTTGAAGATCTGCGAGAGGGGGCGAGAGGGCAGGTCAAACATCCACAACACTCAAGAGTTAGAACATCAGACCAAGAGGACACACTTCGAACCTTGCCAAGCTTTGAGAAGGTCTCATAGATGAAGATGAGAGAGATGAGGAAGGAGAAGATCTCCTGGGTGAAGAGAGACACGAAGCGGACCAGGAAGCTGCCCTCGAAAGCCACCATGAGCACCACGATCACGACCAGCCAAAACCCGATCCACACGCGGCCGGTCAGGTACTCCATGTCGTAGGACTTACAAAACTTCCACAACATAAGAAAATAGTTCTAGATTAGTTAAGGAATTTTATTGAAATTCACTTGTGGGTTTTTATACATGTAGATATAATGCACAAGATACTCACAGAAAAGAACGCCTCTTCAAACACCAGCAGTGGTCCGGAGAAGCCAACCACCAAAAGAGGCTGCGCCCCCAGCAAACAGAACAGAATCCCCTGAACAGCAGTGGCAATGATCAGCTCCGAAACCCCCATCAACCCCTCTGTCTTTTCACCTGCACAAGAGAACCACCACAAACGCAATATCAAAGCAGAGAACCACCAAAGGTCATCAAAAACTCACCATCTCACAGTGACAAAGGGCCTCAACTCACCCAGCAGTCCTCCGAAGGTGATGGCAGGAGAGAGGGCTGCGAAGTAGATGAAGATGACGGCAGCCATGCACTGGGGGTTGAGAGCGTCCTTGAAGTCGCTGAGGTACTTGGGGTAGCGGTTCCGAGCATCACGGATCACCCCGCCAAAAGGACGGCCGGTCCTCCGGAGGGGGTCATCGCGGGGTTTCAATGGGGGCAAAAGAGCTGAGCAGAGGTGTCAGAATGACTGATGACTATGGGCTCATTACAGCAATGCAGAGTACAAATGAGTTAACCCAATACTGCTGTAACAGTCAAGCAGGCCAAACTGCACTGCAGTTAGTGTTATAAAAAAAAAAAAAAAAAAACTAGACCAATTCACTTAGTATTAAAAGCAAAACTAAAACTTTAAAAGTGTTTGTGTTTCTTGGGTTGGGGGTCGAAAACTACACAATTGGATCAAAATGAAATTGTAATCAGTGGATTTATAGTTTGCTCAAACCTAAAAAACTTTAACAGCAATTTATACTCCATCCCTTAACACCCTCACTCACTAGCACCAGTCAGTTGGATGTTGAGGTCTGAAACCCTTTATACTTTCTTTATACGAAACCCTTAGGTGAGTGTGGCTGGGCGTCTTGGTCCCATACCCGCGTCCTCGGGGCTCTTGGGTTCCTTGGCCTGCAGCCGGACGTCCTGCTCGTGTCTCTTACGCAGCAGGTCCCTCTGGAATCGTGCCACGGAGTGCAGCAGCTCCTCGCCGCCCACCTCCGACGGCGGCAGCACCACGCTGCAGTCCAGGAAGCTGTTGATGGCCGTCAGCAGGTCCTGCCGCTCGTCCGCCAGGTAGGCCGCCTCATGGAAGTGCTAGAAGACAGGGCTAGATTAGACGCGCCAAACGCCCCTGCGGCGCATCAGACGCGCCAAACGCCCCTGCGGCGCATCAGACGCGCCAAACGCCCCTGCGGCGCATCAGACGCGCCAAACGCCCCTGCGGCGCATCAGACGCGCCAAACGCCCCTGCGGCGTATCAGATGTGCCAAACGCCCCTGCGGCGTATCAGATGTGCCAAACGTCCCTGCGGTGAATCAGACGGGCTACGCCCCAAAACGCAGCCTCATCCAAACAAACAAAGGGTTCTAAACTCGAGCAGAAAGCAGCCGTGTCACTCACGACACTCACGTCCCAACATGCCTGTTTGGTTTGGAGTGCTACTAGTGATGTGGGCCACGTTCCCCAGAAGCAGTGCAACATTGTTAAGAGTAGAGAGCCTACTGGATGGGAACACTACAACGCTTTAAGCCTGGTTCACACTACACGACTTTTCAGTCGTCAGGTTTTTGTGCCGTTCGCACTACACAACTGGTTGTGCTGTAATCGCGAGTCTTTCAGTTGTTGTGGCTTTCACACTACATGACTGATCGGCGACGCGGGCTCACGAATTACACGACTGGGGAATCGCCGACTCATCTGGCTGCCGTCCAAAAACGCGAGAATACGAAACGAAACTCTCGCGAGAACCAGCAACACCACGTAGAAGAAAAAAAAAAAAACAATGTACATGTACTCCACATTTTCGTTATTATTATTTTTTTTACCGTTTAAACACTCCATAGTCCCAAGTGAACATAAATATAATCAATCGCACTATTTCTCAAGTGCTGTCACAATAACTTAAACACAGTGTTGTAGTAAAGTTGTAAGAAAGGTGAGGATTTTGTGTGTTTGCTGGGTTACTGTTTTGAAAGTATTCTTGAAAGTTTTTTACATTCTTCAGAGATATCTTCACCGGTGCCGCGGTGCGGCGACTCTCAGTCGCCGACTGGGCTAGATATTAAACATGCTAGATATCTGCCGGTCGTCTGCGACGAGTCCGCGACCAGTCAGCGACTGCGCGGTGAGCGTCTTTCAGCAGTTCACACTACACGACTGAGCAAGCGACGAGTGATCGCCGATTTGCCTCCGACCACAGTTTCTATCGGCGATCAGTCGGCGACTGATCCGACTGAAAAACCAGCCTAAAATCGTGTAGTGTGAACCGGGCATTAGGCGAACAGGTTCAGCTGTACTGAAGACGTGCTGCTCAAAGCCGGTTCTCACCCCCCAGGCTCCAGTGTCACTACTACCATCAAACTGAATTGTTGGGTTCTCTACTCGTACCTTATCAGACATGAGCGTGGAAATGGACCGGCCAATCTGGTGGTAGTCTATGTTGGCGATGGGTGGGCCCAGGAGGACGAAGAGAAAGCGGACCGGTATGGGCACCTCCAGCACAGACTCCAGAAGAACCGCTTCCTGCAGACGCACGAACGCCATGGAGGGCTGGTCCAGGAAGTCCACTCTGCCTGTGGATGTTCAGACATTCATCAATCATCATCATCATCATCACCGTTGCCATAAGTGGCACGTTCTGCAGCACACACGCACCCACAAGCACGACGGTGGCCTCTGCGTTCTCTGGAATCTTCTCCAGAAGTTTGAGTTCATGCTTAGATTTGGATTTGTGCAAGCCCAGCACTGAGGGACCCTCCTTCTGCAGGAACACAGGGGTGTGGTTACACGCTCTCTCACACACACACACACACACACACACACGCTCTCACACACACGCTCTCACACACACACGCGCACGCACGCACGCACACACGCACACACACGCTCCAGAGCAGTACCTCGTGCTTCTCAATGTCGACGCGGATGTCGGACTCAGACGCTCCAGACATGAGCGGGTCCGTGGCGGTGGGTTCCGGAGGGGCGGAGTGATGGTTGCTATGGTGATTGGTTATCAGCGAACCCAGACTGGCTGCTGAGACATTCCTGTGGAAGGAGCTGTGTTCCCGTCCGTCACTCGGGTGACTGGGGAGAGGACGTCAGTCAGGCCACAGGAAGGGGAGTGTTGTGTGTGTGTGTGTGTGTGTGTGTGTGTAGGTGTGTGTGTGTGTGTGTGTGTGTGTGTGTGTGTGTGTGTGTGTAGGTGTGTGTGTGTGTAGGTGTGTGTGTAGGTGTGCGCGCGCGAGAGAGGACCTGTGTTTGAGCAGCAGTGCTCGGAGCACGTTGGCTCGGTCTTCTGCTCTGATCTGGTCAGAAATGATCATTTGTTCAACCACCTGGTGTGCGATACCAGGCAGGGTCCTCTGGTCAAGATCCAACAGCACAGCACCTACACGCACGCACGCGCACGCACACACACACACACACGCGCGCACGCACACACACACACACACACACACACACACTGAATACAACTGAACTTCAAAGTGAACAGATGAGATACAATTCAATCCAAAGTCACAAAAACAAGCTGATTGAGGGTGTGTGTGTGTGAGAATATATATATGTATGTATATATGTGTATGTATGTATGTATGTGTGTGTGTGTGTGTGTGTGTGTGTGTGTGTGTGTGTGTGTGTGTGTGTGTGTGTGTGTGTGTACCGTGAGAGATGGTCCTGCGTAGCTCCAGTAGACTACGGAAGGACAGCGAGGCCACGTGGGGTTTGCCCCACTGATCCGTCTCCTCCTCTACGTCCTCCTCAAACTTGATCCAGCGCGCCGTCTCTCTCCACTGCATCTCCTGGTGCTTGTCCATCACCAACTCGTTCAACTCCACAAACACCTGCGCCCAAACCAGCACACATGTCCACACACTGCCAAAATCTACAACCATCACCTATATGATCCACGCGTCACAGCACAGCACCAAAGGTACAGGATACAGATCAGATCATGAAGGATTAAAAACAGTAATCAAATGTTCCAAATTCCACATGAATATACTACAGAAAGGCTGGACACACCACTCCAACCAGATATGATCCACATCCATGCATGTGGAAGCTTCAGAGATAGTTTAGCCCAACCAAAGCTCCTTAAACCTAGTCAACAATGCACCGCAGAACGTTAGTTCGACAACCTCACACCCATTAGGCACAAATGACAGGAATATTATGCATGTTATGTTGACATGCTGGAATTATTGGAGTGTCCAGTCAGTGTTCCAAAAACACACCAAAGCACTAATAGTGCACAAAAAAACATGCCCAGTTTCACACACACACACACACACACTCAAAGTTCGAGGTTAGAAGCATGTAGAGTAAACACGTGCAGGTCTACACTCTGGCCTGCTGGGACACTCCAAGGAGACCTACCTTAAGCTGGCGGGCCACCCGAGCCCTGCTGGGGTTCCCAACGCAGGGCCACGAGCTCCTCTGACAAAGAAGAGCCTGAGTGAGCCCCTCAGCCACGCCCTCCCCAACAGCCCTTAAGCCACGCCCAGATAGCCCCACCCCAACAGCACCTCTGCCACGCCCACCCCGGCAGTAGCCTCTGCCTTCTCCCTCCTCTTAGCCTCAAACACACGCTCTGCTTGTAACACAACCTTCACTACCACGCACAGATGAGGATGTCCTACCTTTGACACACCCCTATAAAACACTACACATGTCATGCATGTCTGCAGGTGTGAGGGACAGGGAGTAGCAGACCTCGTGAGGGGTTCTGTCCAGTTTTCGGCTCCGTCCGCTGGGTTCCTTGTGGTCCTTGCTGACGTGAACCACCTGACCCTTACTGCTCTTCCTCACCAGGTGGCGCCGCACCCCAGGGACGTCTTCAAACCGGTGACCTGGGAGAAGAAGACGAGAGGTGTGGGTCCACACGATGATGCCACAGCTCAACTTTCATTTACCAGATCCAGTGGCTACAGTGTCATCAGATTTTTCCTCGGCTTTCCCTCGACGAAGCTGCTAGCCTCTCTAGTGTCTAATGGAAACACATCTGTCCTGCTGTAGGGTGCTGCACACACAGCTATTTATCTCTTATTCAGCGTCTCATACACACCCCAGCAAAAACAATAGAAAACTGTGACCGATGTTTGTGCAGTTGTTGTGGGCGGGGCTGAATGTTTACAAAAGGCCCACATTCCTGAAGCAGTGCCACAGACTGCAAACTTGATTTATTCTGCACATGAAACCAGCCCTTCATAAACACACAAACACACCTGGCAGCAACATGAACCGCTGGGCGCTAGGCAGCACCCAGATGATAAATGTTTAGCGTCAGAACACATTAATAGAAAGCCGTGTCTGTGGCGTGACTGACAGCACAGCACAGCACAGAGCGCGTCAACTGTACACGCACACCCACACACGCGCACGCACACACACGCGCACGCACGCGCACGCACACACACACGCCCCCTCACTCTTAATGCCATCCAGGTCTGCGGAGGCCAGTGTCTGGGCCTCGCTCTCATCAGTGGCGGTCTGGTGCTGCAGACCCAGGTCCGGTCCGGTCAGGTCTCCAGTGCATCGGCGCTCCTGCAGGTCGTAGCAACGGCCCGGGGGGAAGGCACATGGCACAGACGCCCGCCTGGCGCTGACCCCATCGCTATGGAGATGGCAGAAACAGAGGTCAGTACCAACAGGTAGTGTTGTGCTATTTAGCGGAGTGTCTTTGTACGCGTGCGTCTGCGTGCGTCTGCGCATGCCTGCAGGCGTACTCACTGGGCTGCGGTGCCGTCGTCTAGGCTGCTGCTGCTTTTGCAGCGTGTTTGCAGTGCTGTGTGAGGAACAGCGTGCGGGTCCAGCGAGTGGAGCGGGGACCCGGGGGACAGAGCGCACTCTTCAACGTGCACGAACACCTACGGACCACAAGCACGTCATCGACGGCGTCAGCCGGCGCGCGACACGTGCGGTGTGTGTGGGGAACACGGGTCACCTGCTCTTCCTCCATGTCGGGTGTAGGTGTGGCCACGCCTTCCCCGTCCGGATGGCTGCTGGTCCCCTCGTCCTCCTCCTCGTCCTCCTCCACGGTGGGAACGCCGCTGCCATTGCGGCCGGAGACCTTCCTCCTCCTCCCACTCGCCCTCCGCCGGCTCTCTGAGGGGAGGTGCTTGGACAGGGGGTGGTGGATGTGCAGGGATGATTGGCGGTGGTCTGTCAAACAGCAAACACACACTGAACAGAAGCCCCACACCCTGGACAGAAGCCCCACACTCTCCTACTTTAAGGAAACTGTCCATGTCCAGCACTCATACAGCTAGATGCTGATTTAGGTCGTATGATGTGAAAAATGCATCACTGATTTTAAAGAGCTAAAAACTAATTCCAATAATCAATAACACTGACCAACAATGTTAAATTATGGTACCACAATTATGGCATATAGACACAAAACAAGCTTCAGCTACAAACTAGTAACAGGCCCAGCAGGTGTGGATGTGGGTACCAAACACCATGTGATGGTCAAACACGGCCACATATTCTGAACATGTTATTGGTATTGGTAGCTGATGGTACATGTGGAGTTTAATATGACAACACTGCTTCTCTGTTAATATATCGAAATATTGAAACGTAGAGTATAAGCACTACATTTGTGCAAGAGCAGACCGTGAGAGGGCGGGGCTGTGAGAGGGCGGGGCCATTAGAAGATCAGGACAAATCAGATCAGCAGTATATATCTGAGTGAACACACAGTTTGTAGGAGATTAAACGATTCCTTAACCATATCTTGCATACATGAAACTGTCTTCTCTGGTACTGGCAGTAAAGTAATGCCCTGGATAGAACCCTATTATTCTACTCAGTGAGGTATGATGCACCCCGCCCACAACACACAATAGGCCCCACCCACTCCCCCCAGCAACGTGATAGACCCCGCCCACTCCACCAGCTTGCATCACAGCAGAGGAGAGATGACGGAGGCCCGTGGGTCTTACACTCAAAGTCCTCTTCGTTAAAGACTCGGTGCTGCTCAGCGAGGACACACGGAGAAGGTGACAAGATCTGCTGGAAACGCTGTACTCCCAGAGTCTTACTCAGATCCCCATCATCTTCATCATCACCACGGTGCCGAGCCAGAGGGGGCACTACAGCCGGCTAAAATCGATAAAAAAGGATAAGGAATGGGTTAGAGGTCAGGCGTTAGGGTCAGGGCTGTAAGCATTTAGAGCTGACATTTAGAGCCACTGACATTTAGAGCCAGTACAGGACAGCATGCAACACACTGACTAGAGAGTCAAAGCGTTATTCTGTCTGAAGAGAAAAACATGCAAATGTCTCCCCCCTCTCCCTCTCTCCCTCATCCAACTTCCTCCACACATCAAAAAATAACTTGTGGCGTCCACCAAGGATCAATTCTTGGACCTTTACTGTTCACCCTATATACTTCTGTTACCCCATATCATTAACAAACATGGTATTCGTTATCAGTATGCAGATGACACTCAACTTTACATTTCTCTAGAACCTAAAGCCCCAAAATCAATTACCTCACCGTTTGACTGCATAGGTGATATACAGACATGGATGTCTGATAATTTTTTGCAGTTAAATAAAGAGAAAACAGAGGTTCTTGTTCTTGATAGTGATTCACAAAGGAATGATGTTCAGACTTATTTAAATCAAATAAATCTGAAGGTCAAACAATATGTTAAGAACTTGGGTGTCACTTTTGATAATGAGCTGAGCTTTAAATCTCACATCATGACTACATGCAGGACAGCTTATTTTCACCTTCGAAACATCATTAAGGTCCGAGATATGCTCTCTCCTGCTGATAGTGAAAAACTTGTCCATGCATTTATCACATCAAGGCTAGATTATTGTAATTTTATCTGCTCTCCCCAAGAGCTCCATTTCCCATCTACAGCGAGTTCAGAGTTCAGTCCGTCGGATTCTAAGGGTGAGCTTACTGCCCTGCGTTTACCCCCAATAAATGCCCTTACCCTATAAAAACACTACACTATAAAATGGGCACATGATTAGTCAGCACGTCGCCTTTATTGCCAGCTAATGTTAAGTGAATTCTGCAGCACGCCATGAACATAATTAGGTTAGTTAGCTAAGATATCTAACCTAACTAGTGCTTACTGCGCTCTTCTGCTGTTACCAAACACGGTACCATCTCTTTTAATGAGATAAAAAGTGAATTATTTGGAATAATTTCGAATATATGTGTATTTGTATAAATATGTAAATGAAGCTGAAGGTGCTGGAAAATACTGAAAATGGACCTTCAAAGTGCCGTACAAGTGCATGAATTCCACCTTGTAACTTCACACGCACAAAAATCGAGAGGTGCACGACCTCGCGACGCGACTGCGCGCGTGGTTAACGCGCATGGGCGGAGCCACCACGATTGCGTCATTTTTGCCGCGCGGACCCTTGCCGCAGTAACAGCGTGTCAAGTGAACCTAGATTACGAAGCTCAAGTGTTCAGTGAAGGCAGCAGCAGAGTTAACGAGACGCGACCGGAGCATGCGCAGTTTTCATAAGACAGCCTGATCGCTTGACCCGGTGACAGCGCCAGCTAACATGTATAAAATTGTAACGAGTAACTATACAGCACGTAAAAAATATATCTGAGTAAAAGTATTAAACTGATATGGAAAATATGTAGTGAAGTAAAAGTGGAAGTAGGAGAAAAAAGTAATACTCCAGTAAAGTACAGATACAGCATTTTAGTACTTAAGTACAGTAGCGAAGTAGTTCTACTTCGTTACTATACAACTCTGGAAATGATGATATGTTCCAGTCAGGTCTCCCAGGTCTTCAAACAGTAATCTACTGGTGATTCTTAAAAGCCGATTAAAGATTGGCAAGGGTACTTTTAGCCACTATGGCCCAAAGCTCTGGAACTCTCTTCCTGAAGAGCTCAGAGGCATTTCATCCCTGCACAGCTTCAAGAAGAGTCTCAAAACCTTCCTGTTTAGATCTGCTTTTAGTTAAGAAACTCAAATGGTAAATGAGTTGATAACTATCACATTATTTTACTTAATTACATTCTATGTTTGTTCTAATTATTTTAATAGTTTATCTTATTTACTTTTTTACATTATTTTGTCCATTTTAATAATTTGCCATTTTATCACATTATTTTATTATGTTTGTTTCTTTTTCTTAAATTTTTTCAATGCTTTTAAAATTTATTCTGCACTTTGAGTTGCATGCATGTATAAAAGGTGCTATACAAATAAAGATTATTAGTGCTAGCTGTTTGAATATGTTTTAAAAGGAAGTGTGTAAAATACTTTTGATACAATTTCACATTAGAGTGTGTGACTTGAAATTCAAAGGATTGTGGTTCATCAATGCTAGTATATACAGTTGAAACCCTAAGTTTACATACACTATATAAAAAGACACGTGCATTTTTTTCGTCACTGTCTCACATGAAATCAGAATAAATTCTTCCTGTTTTAGGTCAAATAAGATTACTAAAATTATTTCTATATGCTAATTGCCAGAATAATGACAGAATTCCTAAGGCAATTTTTATTACTTTCTTCAAAGTCAAAATTTAAATACACTAAGATTACTATGCCTTTAAACAATTTGGGACAGCCCATATGATGTCATGTCTTTGGAAGCTACTGATAGGTTTATTGACAACATCTGAGTTAAGTGGAGATGTGGATGTATTTTAAGGCACACCTGAAACACACATTCTTTGTGTAACATAATGGGAAAGTCGAAAGAAATCACCCAAGATATCAGGAAGAGAATAGTGGACTTGAACAAGTCTGGTTCATCCTTGGGTACAATTCCCAGATGCCTGAAGGTGCCTCGTTCATCTGTACAAACAATAATACGAAAGTACAAACAAGATGGGAATGTCCAGCCATCATACCGCTCAGAAAGGAAACTGGTTCTGTGTCCCAGAGATGAACGTGCTTTGGTCCGAAATGTGCACATCAACCCAAGAACAAAAGCAAAAGACCTTGTGAAGATGCTGGCTGAAACTGGTAGTGTGTCATTATCCACAGTGAAACGAGTACTGTATAGACATAGGCTGCGAGGCCACCCTGCCAGGAAGAAGCCATTACTCCAAAAGAAACATAAAAAGCCAGATTAATGTTTGCAAAAGCACCTTTTGTCTGTCCTGTGGTCTGACGAAACGAAACTTGAATTGTTTGGCCATAATGACCATCGTTACGTTTGGTCTAAGAGTCGTTTGGCCAAAGACTAATGAAATGTATCTAAACTTTTGCCTTTGAAGAAAAGTAATAAAAATTGCTTTTAAAAAATCTCCCTCTTATTATTCTGGCAGTTTGCAAATAGCATAGAATAAAATTATTTTAGTAATCGTAACTGACCTAAAACAGGAAGAGTTTATTCTGATGTCATGTGAGACAGTGAGGAAAAAAAATGCACATGTGTCTTTTTATATGGTGTATGTAAACCTCTGGTTTCAACTATATGAACACTGTTCAAGGAGAGAAGCAAATAAGAACTCAGAATAACCGACATTCTTTATTCTCTCTTTACATCCCAGCAAAACACCACGAGTGTACTTCACTTCTCCTGTGATGCAGTGTTCAGCAGTGATGTCAGTAACATATTACTTAGTAACGGGTTACTCTAATCTTACCACTTTTCTCAGTAACAAGTAATATTAGTGATGGGCCGATCCAGTGTTTTTCAGTTCTGATCCAATACTGATATATTACTGCCAATACCGATACAAATATCGATATAAGAGCTCTTTAGTTCAGGGGTTCTCAACCGGTCTCAGCCTGGGACCCACATTTTCACATAGTCATTAAGTCGAGACCCAGTTTTATACAGTACAAATATTATAACACACACACATACACACATACATATATATATATATATATATATATATATATATATATATATATATAGTAAAAACATAGTACTAAGACCGCTCTCTTGAGAGTCTTAAATGACCTTTTAATGCACGCTAACTTAGGTGAGATATCACTGTATTAATGCACGCTAACTTAGGTGAGATATCACTGTCATTGATCATGGTATTTTACTGGAAAGGTTAAATGAATGGGCTGGAATTTCTGGGACAGCACAAAAATGGTTTTATTCTTATTTATCAAATGGGTCATTTGTGGTGTTTGTGGGTGACAGGATGTTTGCCCCTGCAGCTCTTACCAGTAGTGTGCCTCAAGGGTAAATCCTGGGTCCACTTTTATTTTCTTTATTTATGCTGCCTTTGGTTGATCTTATTCAAAGTTTTAATGTTTCTTTTCATTTCTATGCCGATGTCACACAGATATATCTGTCTGTCAAATCACAGGACACTGGTAGGTTGGCTGATCTTACCAACTGTCTGACGGCTATAAAAATGTGGATGTCTCAATTTTCTTAAACTAAATGATGAAGACAAAGGTTCTAATTGTGGGTTCTGAGGAAATGTGCAAAAAGGTGCAGTCATCTCTTGATTGAGTTGATTTAAAGGCAAAGCCCTTTGTGAAAAATCTTGGTGTGACCTTCGACTCCCATCTAAGTTTCTTGTTACACATCAAGAAGCTTCTTCAAACTTGCTTTTTTCAGCTTAGAAACATCAGTAAAGTTAGAAATTTCTTGTCCTTTTTGGACCTTGAAACGTGAACGCGAACGTGAAACGAACTTTCACGAATCAAGTTTCCTAATACGCATATGAATGACTTTTGATCCCATTAAAATTAACTTAAAACTATGTACAGAGTTATAAAGACGTGTGTCCTCTTATGGTCCGACAGAGATGTACACTGTGAAAAATCCGATAATTTTGCTTCGCTATTTTCAACAAGCTAACGCTTAGTGCTAAAGTTTCAGCTCGGCACACACTAGGGTGACCAAACGTTGTATGTCCCGGTGCACGTCCCTATTTCACGTCCTGTCCTGGACGTCCCAGGGTTTTTTTTTTTAAGCGAGCAAAATGTCCTGGTTTGTAAATTACTTTCGTTGGACTATCATTTGTTATTGGAGTTTTTGTTGTTGACTTTTACTGAAAAGCATTTTTAATAAACCAACTTTAAATATCATGTTATTGTAGGATTACATGGGCCTATGTTAAGTGAGTGCATGCCACATTATATATGCTGCACCGCCCCCTCCCCCGCTCCAAGGTGTCCTGGTTTTCCCAAATAAAGATATGGTCACCCTAGCACACACACACACACACACACACACACACACACACACACACAAAATCAAGCTTCATCCTGAACTGAAACATAATTAATAACTCACTGGAAAATCTGGTCTAGGTTGGCCTTCCAAACAGCAACTGTTCCAAAAAGGTGACACCCCTGTCATCACGTACAGGAATCATGTATTAGGGTTATGCTAACATAACCCGAACCTAACCCGAACCTAACCCTACATCACTTTGTCCCCCACTGTAAAACTGTTGGTTCGCTGCTTCATCTATACACTATTTTAATACAGTGCACAACACCCCTATGAAAGAGCAGACCCAGCTAGAGGACCTGACTGAGACCTCAGCCTAGAGACCCATCCCCTGCTCCTCGCTGCTCTTAACCTCATGGCCACCGATCTTCTGAGAAATCCACCACACTCTGTGTGCTGGTCAGAGCTGCTACAGTTAAGAACTCCACCCACCCAGCCATGACGTGATGAGTGAACCATGGTCGTCTTCCTCAGACTGGTCACACATGATGCAAAATTCACAACATGCGTTTGATCCATGAATCGACAAACAAATGTTATGGTTCAATTAGAACCATGTTCACATTTTGACATCATGAGACCAAGACAACACCTAAAAATTGATCAAGAGTACCTCGCCATTGCGAGGCTTCAAACAGGATGTTCTCAGAGGGAAGTGGCCACAGAGTTTAGAGTGTCACCAGCAGGTTGCAACAGAGATACAAAGAGAACGAAAGAGGCTCAGAAAGGCACAGAAGTGTCTCCTTTGGACACATCTCACATTGACATCGCTTCCTTGTGAACAGAGCCCTGTGGAACCGGATGATGAATGCCACACAACTCCAGTCACATTTAAGGGAGGCGAGAGGCACTGAAGTGTCCTGTCACACCATTGAAAACCATTTACATCAGAATGGTCTGCGTGCTAGACGACCTGCAAGGGAACCTGACCACACCACCACGCATAGGTTTCATCGTCAGCATTTACACTGGACATGGGACCAGGGGCCTCAGTGCTGTTCACTGATGAAAGTCGATTCACACTAAGCAGAAATGATGGCCGCCAACGATGTTGGAGATGTCAGAGAGCGCGCTATGCATCAGCCACTGTCACCAGACGAGCCTTTGGTGGGGGTGGTGTTATGGCGCATTTCCACACGGGCCTGCTTGGCGTGGTACGGTTCGATACGGGTCGAATTTCCATTACAATGGTGGACCACCACAATGTGGGTGGAGTCGCTGTTGGCGAGCGGGTTGTAGTGTCGTGACATCATTTGTATGCGACCACAACACCACGGAGGAGTCGATAGCGGAGGAGTCGCTCTCCTGTCGCAACCTGTGACGACACTCCCTGGCCAATCAGTGACATGCTGTTCCCTCCACGTCACAGAAGTTTTCTGCTTTGGAACGGTTAGAACCTCGAGCGAGTAGGTACGAAAAAAGTACCTGAAGGTATCGGCAAACGTGTACCTGGTACAAATGGAAACACTCACAAACCGTCGCGAATCGAACCGTACCGCGCCAAGCAGGCTCGTGTGGAAATGTGCCATTAGAGTGGGCAGGTGAGTAGTCAATACAGAACTGCCCTGCACTTGAACATCATTAATCCAGTCATTGTGCCTCTACATGAACAACACAGGCCAAATTTAATCACAAGTCAACTTTCTCAAGACCTTAAACCCAAACCCAACCACAGCTGCCCACTCGACATTATGGCATGAAGGCCAGTGGCAGCACACAGCGTCACAATGCTGGCATTCCCTCGCTCCAACGCAACACCCCCACCACCATGACTGACCTCCAGGTTGCGCACCTAGTAACCTTCTTAAATCAAAGCTGGTTTGACGCAAAGCCGTGTTGGAATGCTGTACCACCATGCATCAGTCACAACGCTAGATAGGCCCAAGCTCCGCCCATCACAGCTCAGTGCCAAAGGGACAGACAGGTTGGACCTGCTACACCTGAAGTGCTCACGGCACCCCCACAAGGAGGCAGAGGGTACAGCTGCATTCAGAGAGAAATTGTGCCGGACATAAAATGGAACAAAATATTTATTAAAAGAGTTCACCATTATGAGAGCAGAGGTGGTATGGCAGTATCAGATGTCAAAACCCTGAATTAGGATTAACCCTTATTCCAGTTGTGAAAACCCAGAGTTAGGATTAATCCTTAATCCAGTCGTCAAAGCCCTGGATTAGGTTTAACCCCTAACCCAGTTGTCAACACCCTGGGATAGGTTTAACCCTTAACCCAGTTGCAAATATTTCATCCGATTATTTTAGGGATTGAAATCCGATGTCTCATGTGTACGTGTGGTACTTCATCACCACACCTTTGCAGTATCCTTCTACAGGTCTATAAACAGTATCATTTATCTCCTTTCCAAGGAGGAACTTATGATCAAACAAGCTCCAAATGATCCCTGACAATACGGGAAGTAATTAAATATCATCCTGATAAATGGCTGCACCTGGAGCCCAACAACCCTCCACACGCTGCTATATGACTACCGTACTATTCATATGTGGTCATGTATAACACGGTAATGCTCAGCTGAAATGAGCAGGCAGCAGCGGGGATCTAACCCCATCCCAATCCCCCCCAACCGCATACTCACCAAGGGTCCAGTCGGGCCGGCAGCGGCGTCTCTGGAGTCCTGAGGGTGACTCATCCCTCAGCTGGGCGTGTGCTGGTGTGTGCGGGGACGACCGTGAGCACTGGGGTGTTAGCCTTTCTCTTTTTCACTCAGACTCAACTGGCAGCTTACGGGCAGCATAACCTGAAGGAGATTAAAGAGAGAGGAGGGTCTGAGGCTTCTGAAAACGGAGCTCCTCAAAGACGAAATGCACACACTACAGGCTCGGACGGCTCTGCGAGCAGCATCAAGGTCTCGTTTACTACTCGAAACCGATTACATAATTACAGCTTTGGGGAGGAACCCACTCAGACCATCAGATTAGACAAAGTCAAACACATGTCCTCATGACTCCATTATTCTCAACCTGAGATGAGAGCGAAGCTCTTCAACACCACCACCTCTTCATTTTCCCACCGAAAAGGCAAAAAAGGGACAAGTTCTTAAGCACTGCTAGAGTCCCCACATCTCATTAGTCAGAGACGCACAATGTGCTCAAGGGCTCCGGAGAAAGGAGCACCACTGTGAAAGGTGCCTCGCTGTGCTGCAGTCTGCACACGTCTCGTTCAATATGCTGGACTGTGTGCCCCTGCTAGAGCCAACAGCAGAGCTGTCTGGAGAGACTTCCTCTCATCAAGGTCAAAAAGGTGAAAGCTCTGGTACAAAGACTAGTCATCCCATGACGGATCGAAATGATGACAGGCAAAAGGATCCTATGACACTTAACAGCTGTAAATAAATATATGAGGTTATATTGCATTAAATCTGTCCAACCAGAAGTCTGAAATGTGTCAGCATTCTTGTCTATGAAAAAAAAGCTGTGAAAGCTGAGTTTTAACCAAACCAAGTGTTCGTAAAAACACCAACAGAGGGCAAAACTAAAATTCAGTCATCGCAAAATCCACATTGCTGTCTATTGTCTCTCACACACACACACACACACACACACACACACACACACACACACACACACACACACACACACACACACACACACACACACACACACACACACACACACCCCCAAATGATAAATTATCTGCCTGGTTGCATTAAGTTACAGCACCTGAAATGGCACAGGTGCATGTGCAGACAGCCCACGACCATGCTGCCGAGATCCCAGCCGATTGGTCAGACAGACAGTGCGAGACACCATCTTAATGCACGTCTACATACGATAGGCCTGACAGACTATGGGTGATCTAGTTACCTTTTAACCTCAGAAACCTCTCACAGTGATGGCTTCAACTGTTAGAAAGTGAAAGAAATTGTGTTTACAGCATCAAGCCCCATATATGGCAGTAAAGCATTCATGGTGCGTCGTACGGCCGTCCCAGAGCCACACTGACTGTGGTTCTGCTGATAGCTGATCCTTCGCAAACTCAAAAGGGCTTAATCACGATCAATTTCAAAAACACTCACATGAAGTTTGACGAGTGCAATGTAGTACCGGCATACGCTTATGGCAGACATGCTTTCGCCAGCACGGCACACACTGCAGGGCCTGTGTGGTGCACATCGGTCTTCGGGAACTTCCTCCTCCCTCCAGCTATTTATCTTTGGCTTCCTACTTTGGTTCCTCCAAAACAGGCAGCCTGGCAGAACACTGAAGTGGTACAAAGTCTCCTTTCTCAAGGCTCAGAAGAGCAGTACAACAAACCTATGTGATGACCACCAGCATCTCTTTGTTAATCACCAAACAGACTTTATTAGTGTCCTAATTCCTAATTATGTCCTCATGAACAAAGCATCTTTATCAGGAGGGAAGATGGACAAACCGATTCACTTCATTTGGTATGAAGCTTGTCTCGGGGGATGTGAACACAGGCAAATTGATTCACTTTGATATGAAAAAAATATCTTCAGATTAAATGTTGGAAAAAAGACATCCCTCAAATCCTCTGAAAATCAGACACAAACAGAAAACCAAAATATATATTAAATAAAAACACTCATGTCAAAAGGCCAAGATGAAAATCTCATTTTACATAATTGTCATCTTCTGCCTCTCTGGTTCGTTCAGTTACTTGCACTCTTGAGTGGATTGTGGTGGAAAGAACGTTATCAGGCAGGCACGAGCATACGCACGCGCGCGCGCGCGCGCACACGCACACACCTCCGACTTAAACACAGACCTAAACAAAAGTTGTAAAACTAGTTAAAGGAGTTTAAACTGGTTAAATACGTTAACGTGTACGTTAATCTTTCTACAAGCGTGCACCACAGAATTAGTATTACCGAGAGCTCGTGGGCAACAAGAGCCGGAGGTGTCCGTGACGGTGTGAGGGTACATCCCATAATGAGCTCTGGACCGGGTGCGCGCGGGGACGGAGGACAGCGCAAACACCCCAAGCCCCCTAGTCGAAGGACCACCGGACCCGCCAGCGAACTCTCCACCCACATAGTTCAACAAAACTCACTTTAATTTGGACAGGAAACATTTTGTAAAACAGGAAGGGATGTTGCGTTTTAGCGGCAAACTGTGAACTCCGAACATCCACCGTCACATAAGCACGAGCGGCCCGGACCGGGAGCGGCCCGGTCTCGAGCAAACCGCAGACGGGAGACACGAACCCGGACAAACCTGAACGCCCACAGACAAAAGCGCGAACGGCACACGGGCGAACGGAAACGTGTTCGTCCCGAGATGAGTGACAATGACAGGAGGGGTGGATCCAGTTTGCCGCACAAACAGGGTAAATGTGACCGGCGGCGCGGGAGAACTCACGCGCTTACCTTCGATTACTGCCGCACGCCCGCGAGCACGAGGACGCCGTTGTACCGTGGCGGAAAACTTACTGTGAGCGCGAGGCATGCGTGCGGCGCGAGGGAAAAGAGTGAGGGGAAGAAGAGGGCGGGGCCACTCAGAAGGAAAGACCGTGATTGGACGACGCCGCTGCCTTCTTGTCTCCAGTAGCAACATCGCTCTTTTTACCTTGTCTCCTCTCGCGATCGCACACTCCCTCTTTTCCGACCGACACGTTCACACGCACGCCGGTCACTTAAAACCATGACAGGATCTCACCGACACCCAGATCACCGGATCACCACACACATACACACACTTCATCTGGCCTCCTCCCTCAGCCGTGTCTCCATGTGACCGTGAGGACATGACTCAACAAAACAGCCACAAGCCCTAAAACTCTGAGAAATCCCCCCCCCACACACACACACACACACCTTGTGTCTCAGCAGTCTGACGCAAGGTCTGGTCGTTGAGACACACACCTTCGCTAAAGAATGCATAAGAGGCAGGTTGGCACAAGCTTCTCACAAGTATTCAAAGAAAAATCACAATGACCACGATTATGTGTTATAGTCGAATTCAACTACCAGTGAACATGAAGACACCTAGATATTACTAGAACACCTCATTCATGGATAAACAGAAGACGAACCGACTCAGTCCGCTCGCTGCTCTGGCCATTTGTGTAACACAGTAACACACATGAGGGTAATTACACAAACGTAGATGTCTACAAGAAATGAAATTACACAAACATATAAAAAATTATATTTTTATAATTATATTATAATTATATTTTTAATATTTAAATTAAAACGTGGATTTGGGGGGGCACATTTTGAAAGACTTCATGAGTAGTAAAGTGTACAAAGCAATTTTCGCCACTTTGACTTTAAATATTTTGCCTCAGTCACCGACTTTGACTCTTATCGTGGTTATTCACCAGGACGTTAGCGTCAGTGGCTAACGGATCAGGACGTTAGCATCAGTGGCTAACGGATAACGGGAAGCCATCCCATCTCCTGTGTCGTTCAAAAGTCGCTTTTACCTGATAAATATATTGTTGGTACACTGCCTTTACATGAAACATGTCTATACTAGGTAACTTTCACAGACTATACCGTTAGTTCTTATCCATCCACACCAAATTTGACTCAATTACGTCAGTTAGGCTACTTTTGGTTTGTTTTGACGAGTTTTTATGCTTAATATTTAGCTGCTGGCTAACGTTAGCTCTCTACCAACAGGACAAACAACTTGATATATGTCGAATTTTACCACAGAAATCGGTTTAATCTCGTTCGGATAGCAAGCGAGCAGCCTGTCAGCCGACTGACAGAAAATGATCTCAACATTTATTCGCGAATGTCATGTACCACCTTTATAAATACACTGTTATCAATAAAATACCCCATAAACCCGTTCTTTAACTCTACCCCGCTAATAATCCTAATGCAGTCAGATCAGGAATTCTTTGGTTAACTCTTTCTTTTCTACAGTAAATAATACTTTTAGACTAACCCCCAATAAGTCGGCGGCGGTAAAATAAGTCTATATTGCTAAATGTCCTTCGGGATCAATAATGTCTATTTATCGAAGACCTCTTGGCATTTCCTACCAAAACAGCCATATTAAATCAAATGAAATCACGTTTATTGTAACATCACATTCCCACAGGTGGGACGGTGAGTGGGGAAACTGGTTGCATAGTCCCGAATACAAATAAATACAGATATAACTCAGATATACGTACATTATTATGTACAGTATTGCACAACATACAATAGGTATGTATGGTATAGGTAACCTATATGGTTAGGGTATACAATATTATTATACCTTGTGTAATTATAATAATTTATTCTCATATTTGTTATCTATTCGAAGCGTTATTCCAGTCCCATTAAGGCCCGAACACGCACGGCTCTGTTCAGACACACTGCTGTAGATGGGTACGGGCTTTCAGGTCAGGGGTGGATGTAAATTATGCAGTGCAGTACATCTCTCCCTGGTGAGGACTTGGTTTAAAAATGCCTGGTGTCCCATTGCAAACAAAACACAGATTCCATCACACTATAAAATAAAAGTACCAGTCAAGAGGTATAAATACATTTTGTTCAGAGGATGTGGCTTATCTTGACCTATGATTTCACATAAATTAAAGCAAATTAACATGAACCACGACATGCGCCAGTTAAAACAGTGGCGATACACAAAGACCTGGTTTATGCGATACTGTATCTTCACTACAAATGCCACGATTATGCTGGACTTTTCCAAAACAACGTGGTTGTAAAAGTGGACCAAGCGTCTTTGTTACTCTTATAGCTCCACCAGTCCAGTCTAATCGGCTATACGGCGTATGTCGTTGTAACAGGAAGTATTCCCTAGGTTGTGAGAAACGACATTTCACACGGTCATTTCTTTTTTCGTGAACTTCGGGTATTACAGCATTGCATTTGCGGTTACAAGTAAGTTGCTCTGCAGTCCATTACATTATACGTTTATGAGTCAAACTTTTATTTTATGCTCAAAGAATGCTTACTCTAAGCACAGAAAACAGTTTTACGTTTCTGTATGTCAGGATGGACATTTGCAGACTGCAGAAACCGACGACCAGTGTTCAGTCTGTAAATAAACTTGCGAAGTCCATGTGAGTCCCGCGTATTATGATTCAGTCAGACTAATCACAAACTTCCTCCTGCCGAGGAGGGAGGGGGAGCTGTTTTTTCTACACGCTTCCAAAATCTGAAGCAATCACCGAGATATATAAAGTACTTTAAATCTAAACACAACGAACCATGATAAATGATGTCCCGTTCTCCATGACACCTTCTGAGTCGGGAGGGATTGTTTCATTTGCGTGTAACACTTCCTCTCACGTATACATTCACATAGAAAATAAACTAAACTTGTAGCCAAAGAAGAAGCCAAAATAGTCCAAAACCCATAAATACTGACCATAAGTAGCTGTCTGGCACTGAATACCCGTGTCTTTTAATTATAGACAGCCATGTAGTCCGGTTCGCCGCCGCGAGTCTCGCAGAGACGGTTCACATCTCTAACGAGAGAACGTAAACGTGGCCGTGGAGGTCGGGCTTAAATCATCGACTGGGTTAATCCGAAAGGAATTTGCTGTCTAGGAACAAAGAGTGGCATTTGAAATCAAGAATGGAGATCCGGATAAACGATATATTGCATCTTCATAAACCGGAATACAGTCGGCCAAAATGTTTCAAATATATAGCAAAACTTAAATGGGCATCCGCGGTCTAAATTAAGTGACGAGACATGACATTAGCACAAATGGAAAAATGAATAGACTGAAAAATAAGAATGAACTAATACCCGAACTTATTAATTGCTACTCAGAAATGTTCCGCAGATCGACTCCCCATAGTGTGACAGGATCATCGGCCTATAATCAACGGGAGCGAAACCATCCGAACTCTGTAAAGTCATACTTTACCGGAGACCGAACCCAGCCCTGTCTGCACCAACCGCACTTACCTTCCCTTATGCATCCCAGGTGTATCCAAAATGCCTACATTAACAAGAGAACGATCTCTTTAGCGATGCATTTAGAGGGGAAATACAATCAAATTAGTAGTTCTCAAAAAAAAAAAAACCCAATACCGTGATGTAATGTGCTGCTGTTGTTTCAGAGGACAACCTTAGAGGAGAACCTTAGAGAACAATCTTAGATGAGAACCTTAGAGGGGAACCTTAGAGGGGAACCTTAGCGAACAACTTTAGAGGAGAACGTTAGCAAACAAACTTAAAGGAGAACATTAATGAACAACCTTAACAAACAACCTTAGAGGAGAACCTTAGAGGAGCTCCTGAACAGGACACAGTTTATAAGAAGCTATAGACGACAGGCCAGTACACTCATGTACATGTTTAATCAGTCAGCTTTTACATCCCCAGGGAAGGAGAATATGTCAGCAACAACAGCAGCACACTGGTCAGACTGCACACGTCAGACTGCATAGAGCTTCCCCCCAAATGTCACACCCCACTGGGTTCACGTGTATATGTATGTGTTCATGGAAGGGGGTGTCCTTTCAAATAATGCTGTGTCACATGACATCCATGCAGTTTTTTTGTGTGTTGATCCAGTCATGTGCCACCTGTTGTTTAAAGTGTTCCAATCCAAACTCTACTGTTTAAGTGTAGAAGGAAAAAAATGGATGAATAACATTGTAAAACCTAAATATGATCACTGTTGTTTGTGGTTTCCCAGATGTCGGCTGGCCTGTGTGGCAACAATGCAAGAGTTTAGCTCACAGACATCCTCTTCAATCCTGAGAGTGGAGGGAACCGTGTAATTATGATTTTCTTTTCCCATGAACATCAGATCAGCCGATTACCTGGTCCTGTGGAGCAGTACAGATGGAGGTTATGAAAGAGTCGAGCTGTGGGAACTGCAGTGTCCCAGTAAACAGGTGATCAGTTTTACTGGCAAACGTAACACAGCATGTGAGCAATACCTGTAAACATTCTGAAAGCCAAAAAGCTCTTTTGTTGCAAAGGGACATTTGCAACAATAACAGACTAGAACATTTATGGATTAAGTTTATTTTCATCCGTGCATTTAATTATATTGTGTGTCACATGTACCAACCACAATCCCGGAACTGCCGGCCAGCCACGCCCACCCTGTTCATCGCCTCCTGAATTCTTTTACCTGTTGTTCCCATTTCTCTTCCACTTAATCCCGTCTGCTTCCTCATTGTGGAGGGCTGTATCTGCCTGAGAGAAGCTCACCCAGCAGGTTTCGTCTGCCGGTCTCTACGGTGATCTACACTTACCTTTCTTTCCTGCCGTTTGTCTCTTTGGTCTCTGTGTTGTGGTGACCTGAGCTGTGCCTGTCTTTGGTTCAGCTGTTTGGATCTGCTCCTTTGTACTGCCGCTTTCAATAAAAAAAACAAAATAACACAACACAAAAGCCGGCGACGCCTAGCGCCTTCTCCCAGTCTCCCTCTGTGATGGTGTGTGAGGTAAGGCTACCTGAGACAGCTATAAGAGCCAAATAACGTGACTGCAGAAATGTGTCTCTTTCTCTTCAAATAAACTCAATATGACTGCATGGTGTTCAGTATTAATGTAGCTCACAGTTAGCCTGCATTCAGGCTGCAGTCAAGTGAACTCACAGATTTGTACACAAACACTTAGAAGTGTACTTACATGTGTATTCAGGAGGGTCTCAAGGGTCTTTCATTCCTTTTGAATGGCCCCTGTTTGGAAGTGTCCAGCTCTGACTCCATAACAGTATTATAACTGGTTTTCTACAAGCATTTTAAATCCCTCTGAGGATTTCAGGTCTTGTGGATCCGTGTGTGGTCCTTAATCACCACAGAACTGGGCAGCAGTGCTGGGACTCGTCGGCACTCTCCGTTTAATGTGACTGAACAGCTTTTCAATAACCTAAACCAATTCTACTGTCTCATGGAATTACTATACACAATCAGGCACATAGTCATAGAGCAATGAAACAGACAGAAATCCCATTAATAATCTAATAATAAGATTAGTAATAAGACAGTTAAGCCTCTCCAGTAAACATGCTGCTATTTGCCACTCACTTGTGATGCAAAATTGTGCGTTGGTCATTTTTCATTTATAGATTTTCATGAGCATTTTCTTCACACACACAGACCCCAGAGCAGTCCTAACTAACATAACTACAGTACCTGTGTGTACAGTAAGTGTGTACTTATGTAACTACAGTACCTAACAGTGTGTACTCATGTAAATACAGTACCTGTGTACGTATGTAATTACAGTACCTAAGTGTGTACTCATGTAACTACAGTACCTAACAGTGTACTCACATAACTACAGTACCTAAGTGTGCACTTACATAACTATAGTACCTAACAGTGTGTAATCACGTAACTATAGTACCCAACAGTGTGTACTTATGTAACTATAGTACCTAACAGTGTGTACTCACATAACTATAGTACCTAAGTGTGTACTCACATAACTATAGTACCCAGTGTGTACTTATGTAACTATAGTGCCTAAGTGTGTACTCACATAACTATAGTACCTAATAGTGTGTACTTATGTAACTGCAGTACCTAACATTGTGTACTTACATAACTATAGTAGATACACCAGTCATAAAAGAGCGGGCCGATGAAATCAGGTCAGTATTTAAAGAATGTGCTTTCAGTGGCGTTTTAAGGTTCCCTGAAAACTACTTCCTGTATAAGATGTTTAATAGAAAATGGTCAAACTTTCACAGAAAGGGGACAAACTCCATCATCTCTTAACCCTGTTTTTTCTTGTAAAAAATTAAACCAAGGTTTCAATTTGCAGAAATAATAAACCTTCCTGACATTCTTCTAGGAGAAATGTTTTTAACACAGCACCACAAAACTGGGTCCATCTCTAACCAGAGCAGGTGGTTAGGTTTTTAAACAGTTCTGTGGAGCACAGAATGTGAAACCAAACTTAAAGAGCACATTTAAAAGTGTCTATGGCATGATTCAAACGAGGTTCATGCAGGCACAGGGGAGTTCAGATAGGATATAGTGTCCAATCAAACAGTCCCTCTGTGAAGGACCGGCCAAGCTGGGTTCCACTTACTGAGAGCGCCGAACGGCAGTATAACACAAACTGGCACGCAGGCGTCTTATTAACAAGATCTGAATGTGTTATTGTGGTGGAAAAAATGCTGAGTGGACATTTAAGCCCATTAGCCCTTTGAGACCCTGCGATGTAAAGGGTAATATAAATAAAATGTATTATTATTATTATAATCACTGTGCTGCAGGTGTTGGTGATCCAGTGAGGGAGAGAAGCTCTGAGACTTAGTGCTCTTGGTGTCGTTGGTGAAGTGGGTAATGGAAACCTCATTAGGAAGCTGAAACAGTGGATAATTCTCCCACCCTCACGTGTATATTAGCTCAGCTTCTGCGTAAATCCCTCTAGGGAATATGGCAAAATAACATGTCAGCATCATTAGGTGATGTTGTTTGTGAAGGGTCATAACCCCAGAGAAATTGTAGTTCACAGGTCCTGTGCGGCCCTAGTGAACAGGAGTGCTGATGATCCCCTCTGCCTTGGGAGAGTGACTTAGTGAGGTGATGACGTGGTGATTTGTGAAAGCCGTGTCACGAGAATGTCAAAGATGAGTGAGGGAGCCAACGATTAACACAATGCAGGTGATTTTTAACTCCGAACCGGACAGGAAGCAGGAGCATCACAGAAAACAAGGCAGGACTGACGGTCTTGCAGAAATGGGGCTGAGATGGGCTGAGACGGGGTGAGACGGGGTGAGACAGTATGAGACGGGGTGTGACGGGGTGAGACAGGGTGAGACGGGGTGAGACAGTATGAGACGGGGTGTGACGGGGTGAGACAGGGTGAGACGGGGTGAGACAGTATGAGACGGGGTGTGACGGGATGCCTTCCTTCTCCTTGTTCCGTTATGTTGTTGTATGAAGTAACAAGTCAGAACTTATAATAATATTTAATATTTGTCTTATTTCAGCTTGTAGTTATTCATGTCATGAAGGTCAGAAACAGTGAAGAAAAACATCAGAGGTGTCAGGAATAGAGAGGTGAGGGCAGCCTGGTTGGTCACCTGATCAGTGATCAGCAGTTAACCTGGAGACTTTGCTGCTCGCGATCCCATTTCATCTAGGGTCTCAGCTTCAGTAGTGACCTCTATAGACCCCTTTACAGACCCGTCTACAGACCTGCCTACAGACCCTTCTACAGACCTGTCTACAGACCTGTCTGCAGACCCCTCTACAGACCTGCCTACAGACCCCTCTACAGACTCCTGCTGTTTCCTGTGCAGTCAGCACACAGGAGCAGATCAGGTTGTAATGCTGAGTCATGCTCATATACACTAATGCTGAAACAGAGGATTCAAATAACAGCACACAGCGCGTGCTACAGCAAACACAGATACAGAGGGAGATGTCACTAGAGGTCACAAGAGGTCACCAGGGATCTGAAGGACAAGTCACTAATGTGAAGTTACTAACATGCTTCTTTTCTGACATTTTGACTCTGCAAGTGTCCCGGCGTGGCAAGCAGTCGTGCTGGAAGACTTTGCCTACTGCCCCTTCGTCTCACACATCTTGTCCAGTTTGGACTTCCACAACAGTTTGTTGATGTTTTTTTCAAAACTGACAACACAGAACACAACAGTCTGATTAGCAGTGAATCCAGTGGGTATCTGGTGTACAGTACATGGTTTGTGCTTAAAAGTGCCTAAGAGCTCAACACAACAGACTACGCAGTTTATACGCAGATTATGGCCGTGTCCGTAAACAGCGATGGCACCTAGACGATGTCGATGAAGGATGTAGGTCAGGGGTCAGAGTGGGCACCCAGCAGAGACCCTTGAACTTGTGGTTCTGTCAGAGCGGTGGAGTCAGTGCTCTGTTGGCGGGTCCGTGCCGGAGCTCCGCCTCTGCTCCCGGCTCCTCCTCCCCAGCTCCTGTAGCCCCTCCTCCAGATGCTGCACCGCCTCCTCATCTCTGTCTGCCCGCGCCAGCACCAGAGCTTCCTCATACAGCTTCCTGGACTCCTCAAACTCACCTAGCCCACACCACATATCCATCAGCAACTCTTAAACCTTCATCTATTTACTAATAAAGCATAAAACAAGATCTGATGAACTCTGACCTTTGTGCATCAGAATGCCGGCCATGTTTCCCAGCAGGACCGCCAGGTCAGGGCTGCCGGTCGCCTGGCCCAGCTCCACCGCCCTCCGCACCTGGACCAGAGCCTCTTCATGCTTCCCCTGAAGGTCCAGCACTGTGGCCAGATCACTCATCAGCACCAGTGTCTGGAAACAGGACAGAGAACGCTGAGGTGGAGCATCACAGGACAGAGATCCACAACACTGAACTGTAGTGCCAATGTCATCAACTCACAGCCCCCCTGAACCATAGAGGTGACATGATTATTAGGGTTAATTCAACTGCAGTTTGTTACTGCACAGACAACACGATTGTACAACATAATAAGGAGCCAGTTAGTGCACAGAAGGCTTTATACACTTACGACCACAAACAGTGTGAAAGGAAAAACATCAATAAATACAAGAAGAACAAGCATGAAGGGTAGAACACAACTCCTGCACCTGTGGATGGATCAGGGCACCTGTGGATGGGTTATGGTACCTGTGGGTGGATCAGGGCACCTGTGGATGGGTTATGGCACCTGAGGATGGGTTATGGCACCTGAGGATGGGTTATGGCACCTGTGGATGGGTTATGGTACCTGTGGATGGGTTATGGTACCTGTGGATGGGTTATGGTACCTGTGGATGGGTTATGGTACCTGTAGATGGGTTATGGTACCTGTGGATGGGTTATGGTACCTGTGGATGGGTTATGGCACCTGTGGATGGGTTATGGTACCTGTGGATGGGTTATGGTACCTGTGGATGGGTTATGGTACCTGTAGATGGGTTATGGTACCTGTGGATGGGTTATGGTACCTGTGGATGGGTTATGGTACCTGTGGATGGGTTATGGTACCTGTGGATGGGTTTCTCCTTGCTCCTCCAGGCAGATGTGCAGGGCGCGGCGGTAATCGCTGCAGGCGGCCGTGAAATGCTTCACCGATGTCAGATAGCGGGCACGGGCGTCGAGGCTGAGACCCAGGAGCAACCGCGTGTTCTTCCGCTCCTCTTCTGCAGGCACACAGACAGGTGAGGGGTGACGGTGCTGTCTGGCCCCGGTGGAGGTGCTGGCTGTGAATTTGCTGTGGTACCTGATGCAGCATCTGGGGCAGGAACCTGCTGTGTCTCCAGCTTGGACTCCAGTGAGTCTGTGCAGAAGCGAAAGCCGAACTCCGCCAGCTCTCTCCTACACACCACAACAACAACAACAACAACAACAACAACGTGTGAGAGGGAACAACACTTCCCTCCAAACATCCGCTAACAATAAAGGAGGAATTAATGAATGTGTATGTAAATGTTTCATTATTTCATAGCTTCTGAACACAAATCTAGAAGGTACAGCAGTGCACGGGTTCAAATGTGCTGTACTCTAGAGTTAAAGATTTGAAACTAATATATATGGCTCAATGATTGACAGTTCAATCATGTGTGTCAGAGCAAAGGAAACCCTAGTTTTCCTAGGGTTAGGGGTTAGGGGTTAGGGTTAACCTCAACAAGTTAAAAGCCATTCATTTCTATCATTCTTTACTCAAGATGAATTTGACATACATGAAGTCACAACAGTACAACACTTCCTCACAGAGAAGAAGGGGACCCACTTGTTCTGGGAGGCATATATGCTGGCCAGCTTCAGAGACATTTCAATAACTGCATTGTCATCCTGGTTTCCATAAAGAGGAACAGTATATAAAGAGAGAGACACACACACACACACACACACACAGTCAATATGTGGGCGAATATATTCACTTTACAGTTCTAAAGCCACAATTCACACAAGAACATTGTTCTTGATGATGCTTGTCAGGACACTGTACATGTCTGTCTGCTGAACACTACGCGTCTGTCTGCTGAACACTACGCGTCTGTCTGCTGAACACTACGCGTCTACATGCTGAAGTGAACAGTATATTCTGCTTGGTTCACCTCAATACAGGTGGTCCCACAGAACTTCAGCTGTTGAGGGCAAGGCCGATACTGCCACTTTACATGTGGGCACATGCAAGTCTTAAATGTGTGTGTGTGTGTGTGTGTGTGTTCAGAGGTGTTATCACACTGAAATATTTGCAAGTCAAACATACCACTGTAGTTACAGCCCATATCGCGGAACAAGAACAACAAGAACAACTTCTTCAGACTCACAATGATGTATTAACATGTTATTTATTAATGGTTATTTGCAGTGTTTTTTACATGTAAACAAGCCCTTACTGCACAGTATTGTAGATGATCCACACTTTAAAGACACATGTGCACACTTTAAGAATCGTCCTACCTCTGGAGTTCCTCCAGACAGCATGAAGCTCATGGCAGCTTTAAAGAGTTTCTCAGCCTGCAGAGGGAAACCACAGCACAGGGGTCACACACCTGATCTGGCGTGGAAGGTGAAAGGGCAAAGAGCAGAAGACGCATGTGTGTGTGTGTTGGGGGGTGCGTTTCCTCTTTCTCACTCACATTGTCCAGTTGACCTTGTACAAAGGCCAGGTTGGCCATCTGTGGAGAAAGACAGTTGCCATGACTACAACACCTGACTCACACATACCAAACAATGTTCTGGTTATGCCCGCTATGCCAGTTGTTATGGTGATAGAAACAGCATTCACAAAGTGCGCGGTGGGTGGATGAGATAACTTCAGCTCGGACACAGAGCTGCACCTGGACGTAGGTGTAGATGATGGCGTTAGTGTTCTGACTCTGATGGGCGAGTCGAAGGGCTTTATGTAAGAAGCCATTTGCCACGTCTAGTTCTCCCAGAATCATGTTGTACTGTGAATAAAAAAATAACTATTATTTACTTTAATATTTGTGCTGGTCTATATGATGACGTTTCGGAGAGGGGAAGTACAGGTCACCTGGCTTCCATATTAATTACAACCAACAAACAATTTAAATAATTGGTAATTGTGCCACAAATGTACATTTGTAGAGGTATTCAATGTTATTTATGGGAGAAAATGTAATCAGAGACATATGCAGGACTACGACCACTTATGACAGGCTTGAATTTGTGTAATAAAACAGCAAATTAATAAAAAGACTGAAAACTATAAAATGAAATGTAACATGACATCACAAACAGGGGGTGTGTGCATCTCTGCAGAAGCTGAACTGCACTACCTTTGCTTTCTTTAAGAGGAGAATAATTTCATCCTCCATCTTCTGTTCCTCTGTTCTCTCATCTGTGCTTCCGAAAAGTGAGAATGCTTGAAAAAAAAAGGTTTTAATGTAATTAATAAAAACCAGGCAATTGTCACACATTTGTTTTTAAAGCTAGTGTCACCTTCCAGAAGAACCGCTCGCCCGGGCACCAGAGACATGAATCTTTTGTAATCAGATGCTTTTAAAAGATTTGTATCCAAACATCAACTGACACTGACAGAACACCCAGAAACTGTAACCATTACATGAAGATGAGATAAGACGTATTTCCGAAACAAGCATCCTGATCGGATGTTATTGCAGTGGTTATGAAACAGGCATCATGGATAGCCCATTCTAAGAAATATAAACTGGTTCATTTTAGAACTATAAAGCAATTTGATTCTTCATCTCACGTGAGCTGCACTTTATAGACAAATATGTAAAATAAACATTGTTTGCTACTTTTTGGTAACAAAATATTTCCTCCAAAGGAGCAATTAGTCATTTCTTTCCAGTGATGACTCTTCGTGTGATCAAGCAGTCATTATACTGACGCCCAACTATACTGACGTGTCAGAGTTCATGCTCTAACCCTGATGAAAAGGACTCACTGCTCTTTAACTCTTACTGTCTTATTGACACCACGGACACTTGTCTGGCCAACCAGGAGGAACTGGACGTACGAACGCGACATTTACGTACTCGTGCATTCCGCGCACATCCGTATCAAAACACTATCATATCGTTCTCGGTACTCCACATTCTAGGACATGCGCCTCTGACATAACACCGGGCCAGATCCTCGGATCCCGAGCGCAGCACGGGGAGCTCGCGCTTACCCACGGCGCCCCACGGCGCAGCCCACGTGCAAGTGGCCCGTGACGCGCCGCCGCTCTCGTCGCCGTATCGCGCGCTTGTGCAGGATTTGAATGACCTTCGTCCCTGAGAATCACCCGAGATTAGCGATACCGCCTGATGTAACGTCTGCGTTTTGCACGGAGATAATCTGGGAAGGCAAAAACGTCTCCTTCCCTGACTTAATATCTTCTGAATACAAATTCTATGTAGCACAAACAGACGGCAACTTGAGGGGAGCGCCATGTTTGTTTTTTGATTGTGCAATGACGTACGTTGTGTAGTCACGTGGTATGGCAGCCCGGTACGGAACATTAAAGAAAATTAAAGAAATTTAATTCCCGTTATAAGTAACACTCGGACACTAAGTGTCTGAGCAGAAAATGCTTTTATATAGTGCCTTTATTAAAAAAAAAAAAAAAAAAAAAAACTTAAAGGAAAAAAACAGCAGACTGAAACCAGAGTGGATGTAACCACATCAAAGAGTAGGAAAGATGGATTTCATGCATTCTGTACACTATGCCAGATTTCATTTTAAATGTAGTGCAAGCAGGTGCCATGTTGGGAGACCAAAACATAAATTTATGTTACAGACTTCTAGATCAAAGCTGTGTTCTGTGGGCAGGTAATGGTCCCTGTGAGAGGATGATGAGGGACAGAATGATGGAGAGGATGATGAGGGACAGGATGAGGGAGAGGATGATGAGGGACAGAATGAGGGAGAGGATGATGAGGGAGGTCACCATGATGAGGAACAGGAGGATGAGGGAGAGGATGATGAGGGAGGTCACCATGATGAGGAACAGGAGGATGAGGGAGAGGATGATGAGGGAGGTCACCATGATGAGGAACAGGAGGATGAGGGAGAGGATGATGAGGGAGGTCACCATGATGAGGAACAGGAGGATGAGGGAGAGGATGATGAGATGACATTCAATGTATCAAAACATCTCTAAAACATTTTTCTAGGCAACCATCCTTAGCTACATGAAAGTTGGCAAAGCATCCAGGGCAAAGTGCCACATGTTGGGTACCATGCGGACATTTCACACATCTCCCTCATCATCCTGTCCCTCAACATCTCCCTCATCATCCTGTCCCTCATCATGTCCCTCATCATCCTCATCTTATATGTGTCTGCTGTTCTCTGGCAGCCACTCATCATCACTGTTGTCACTATGCTCATCGTCACTGGACTCGGAGGGAATTGCCTGCACTATAGTTTTCCCTATTCTTTGCTGCACTTGAGGTCTAAAATTGACAAAATTATAATTTCACTAACACAAACAACTAATCTTCACAAAATGTTAATTTTTAAAAACTTGTAGGTATACCCCAAATGAACTGAATTGCAACCAAAATAGTGATCATTAAAGATGAAGCCACTACATTCCTTATGTTGGAAATAGACCTAGTAATGCACGACGTCCACTTTGTTGGACACATGGTTAATTGCATTTTCCTACTTATTTGATTTTTTTTTTCAAAACTAAAATAATAATATTATTACTTAGATACTCCTGTATGTCACAATATTTTTTTTACCTCTATGTTTCTCCTAGAATAGAATAGATAGACAGGATATTCCAGCAGTGTTCAACAAGTGTGGCTATCTGTCGGCCATCTTGGATTCAGAGGAGGTTTACTTGTAGTTACAACAACTAACCACTGAATAAGCCTCAATGGAGGGTGGCAGCAGAGAGCATTCTAAATGCTGATACGCAATTTGACCATAGAAACCTTTGTATTAAGGAGAAAATTACGTTTAAACAGCTGTCCACTGTAGTGACCACTATGCGTCAGAGGGGTAGAGTCACTGCTCTTCCACGTAGAGAGGAGCCAGTTGAGATGGTTCAAGCATCTGGTCTGGATGCCACCTGGGTGCCTCCATAGGGAGGTGCTCCAGGCATGTCAAACTGGGAGGGGACCCCGGGGAAGACCCAGGACATGCTGGAGAGATTATATCTCTCGGCTGTCCTGGGAACGCCTCATTATCCTCCCAGAGGAGCTAGAAGAGGTGGCTAGGGAGAGGGAAACCTGGGCCTCTTTGCTTAGGCTACTGCTCCCGTGACCCGGACCCGGGTAAACGGACGATGATGGATGGTTGGATGGATAGATGGATGGCTGTGTTTAATATCCTAGCACAGTCACATGGTGGAGGGTCAGTGTCTTGTGGTACAGGGGCAGTGTCACACGTGTCAGTATCATATGGTACAGGGGCAGTGTCGAAAAATAACAAATAAAAAGAGCCAATAAACCAGCTGGCATATACCACACAGACCACAACAAACCACAAAAGACCACAACAAAACACAAAAGACCACAACAGACCACAATAAACCACCACAGACCACAACAAACCACAAAAGACCACAACCAACCACAACAGACCACCACAAACCACAAAAGACCACCACAGACCACAATAAACCACCACAGACCACAACAAACCACAACAGACCACAACAAACCACAAAAGACCACAACAGACCACAATAAACCACCACAGACCACAACAGACCACAATAAACCACCACAGACCACAACAAACCACAAAAGACCACAACAAACCACAACAGACCACAACAAACCACAAAAGACCACAACAAACCACAACAGATCACAACAAACCAGAAGTCCGCCATCATGACATACAAGTTGGCACAGCACATCTTCTGTACAGATGTGGAGGTAACCATGTTGAGGTTGCATACAACAACACAGAGACCTCAGCCGTTAGGCTGCCATTAGACATTAGGCTGCCACCTAGTGGCCTGGTAGTGACACCACTCTCCAGAGCCAAACTGGTTCAGATGAGAACTTCTGAGAAGCAGTCTGATTCTGTCTCATGTGAGTTACACTTTACTGGAAAAAATGAAAAATTACGAATACTTACTCTCATAAATATTCTGCTTGATATTACTCTGCTGGATATTACTGGTGCTAAAAATGACTTACTGCATCTTTAAATACACTAACCTAACCCTAACCCTAACCCTAACACTAACCCCTAACACGAACATCTAAACCTACACTTCCTAACCCTAACCCTAACACTAACCCCTAACACTAACCTCTAAACCTACACTTCCTAACCCTAACCCTAACACTAACCCCTAACACTAACCTCTAAACCTACACTTCCTAACTCTAACCCTAATACTAACCTCTAACCCCTAACACTAACCTCTAATCCTACACTTCCTAATCCTAACCCCACACCCTAACTCCCAACCGTAACCTCTAAACCTACACTTCCTAACCTCTAATACTAACCCCTAACCCTAACCTCTAACCCTATACTTCCTAATCCTAAGCTCATAGTCCCCTAATGGGGTTCAGATGTTGGCTGAGGAGTGAACTCACTCCATGTGGTTGCTCTCAATTCCCTCACTGTGACTCTAATCCTGTTCCTTCATCACCACACTGCACAGGTGACATCACCATCAGGGTGGTAGCAGCACCACACAGGTGACATCACCATCAGGGTAGGAGCAGCACCACACAGGTGACATCACCATCAGGGTGGTAGCAGCACCACACAGGTGACATCACCATCAGGGTAGGAGCAGCACCACACAGGTGACATCACCATCAGAGTAGGAGCAGCACCACACAGGTGACATCACCATCAGGGTGGTAGCAGCACCACACAGGTGATATCACCATCAGGGTAGGAGCACCACCACACAGGTGACATCACCACCAGGGTGGTAGCACCACCACACAGGTGACATCACCATCAGGGTAGGAGCAGCACCACACAGGTGACATCACCATCAGGGTGGTAGCACCACCACACAGGTGACATCACCATCAGGGTAGGAGCAGCACCACACAGGTGACATCACCATCAGAGTAGGAGCAGCACCACACAGGTGACATCACCATCAGGGTAGGAGTACCACCACACAGGTGACATCACCATCAGGGTAGGAGCAGCACCACACAGGTGACATCACCATCAGGGTAGGAGTACCACCACACAGGTGACATCACCATCAGGGTAGGAGCAGCACCACACAGGTGACATCACCACCAGGGTGGTAGCACCACCACACAGGTGACATCACCATCAGGGTAGGAGCAGCACCACACAGGTGACATCACCATCAGGGTAGGAGCAGCACCACACAGGTGATATCACCATCAGGGTAGGAGCACCACCACACAGGTGACATCACCATCAGGGTAGGAGCAGCACCACACAGGTGATATCACCATCAGGGTGGTAGCAGCACCACACAGGTGACATCACCATCAGGGTAGGAGCACCACCACACAGGTGACATCACCATCAGGGTAGGAGCACCACCACACAGGTGACATCACCATCAGGGTAGGAGCACCACCACACAAGTGACATCACCATCAGGGTGGTAGCAGCACCACACAGGTGATATCACCATCAGGGTAGGAGCACCACCACACAGGTGACATCACCACCAGGGTGGTAGCACCACCACACAGGTGACATCACCATCAGGGTAGGAGCAGCACCACACAGGTGACATCACCATCAGGGTGGTAGCACCACCACACAGGTGACATCACCATCAGGGTAGGAGCAGCACCACACAGGTGACATCACCATCAGGGTAGGAGCAGCACCACACAGGTGACATCACCATCAGGGTAGGAGCAGCACCACACAGGTGACATCACCATCAGGGTAGGAGTACCACCACACAGGTGACATCACCATCAGGGTAGGAGCAGCACCACACAGGTGACATCACCACCAGGGTGGTAGCACCACCACACAGGTGACATCACCATCAGGGTAGGAGCAGCACCACACAGGTGACATCACCATCAGGGTAGGAGCAGCACCACACAGGTGATATCACCATCAGGGTAGGAGCACCACCACACAGGTGACATCACCATCAGGGTAGGAGCAGCACCACACAGGTGATATCACCATCAGGGTGGTAGCAGCACCACACAGGTGACATCACCATCAGGGTAGGAGCACCACCACACAGGTGACATCACCATCAGGGTAGGAGCACCACCACACAGGTGACATCACCATCAGGGTAGGAGCACCACCACACAAGTGACATCACCATCAGGGTGGTAGCAGCACCACACAGGTGATATCACCATCAGGGTAGGAGCACCACCACACAGGTGACATCACCACCAGGGTGGTAGCACCACCACACAGGTGACATCACCATCAGGGTAGGAGCAGCACCACACAGGTGACATCACCATCAGGGTGGTAGCACCACCACACAGGTGACATCACCATCAGGGTAGGAGCAGCACCACACAGGTGACATCACCATCAGGGTAGGAGCAGCACCACACAGGTGACATCACCATCAGGGTAGGAGCAGCACCACACAGGTGATATCACCATCAGGGTAGGAGCACCACCACACAGGTGACATCACCATCAGGGTAGGAGCAGCACCACACAGGTGATATCACCATCAGGGTGGTAGCAGCACCACACAGGTGACATCACCATCAGGGTAGGAGCACCACCACACAGGTGACATCACCATCAGGGTAGGAGCACCACCACACAGGTGACATCACCATCAGGGTAGGAGCACCACCACACAAGTGACATCACCATCAGGGTGGTAGCAGCACCACACAGGTGATATCACCATCAGGGTAGGAGCACCACCACACAGGTGACATCACCACCAGGGTGGTAGCACCACCACACAGGTGATATCACCATCAGGGTAGGAGCAGCACCACACAGGTGACATCACCATCAGGGTAGGAGCAGCACCACACAGGTGACATCACCATCAGGGTGGTAGCACCACCACACAGGTGACATCACCATCAGGGTAGGAGCAGCACCACACAGGTGACATCACCATCAGGGTAGGAGCAGCACCACACAGGTGATATCACCATCAGGGTAGGAGCACCACCACACAGGTGACATCACCATCAGGGTAGGAGCAGCACCACACAGGTGATATCACCATCAGGGTGGTAGCAGCACCACACAGGTGACATCACCATCAGGGTAGGAGCACCACCACACAGGTGACATCACCATCAGGGTAGGAGCACCACCACACAGGTGACATCACCATCAGGGTAGGAGCACCACCACACAAGTGACATCACCATCAGGGTGGTAGCAGCACCACACAGGTGATATCACCATCAGGGTAGGAGCACCACCACACAGGTGACATCACCACCAGGGTGGTAGCACCACCACACAGGTGATATCACCATCAGGGTAGGAGCAGCACCACACAGGTGACATCACCATCAGGGTAGGAGCAGCACCACACAGGTGACATCACCATCAGGGTGGTAGCAGCACCACACAGGTGACATCACCATCAGGGTGGTAGCACCACACAGGTGACATCACCATCAGGGTAGGAGCAGCACCACACAGGTGACATCACCATCAGGGTAGGAGCAGCACCACACAGGTGACATCACCATCAGGGTAGGAGTACCACCACACAGGTGACATCACCATCAGGGTAGGAGCAGCACCACACAGGTGACATCACCATCAGGGTGGTAGCAGCACCACACAGGTGACATCACCATCAGGGTAGGAGTACCACCACACAGGTGACATCACCATCAGGGTAGGAGCAGCACCACACAGGTGACATCACCATCAGGGTAGGAGCAGCACCACACAGGTGACATCACCATCAGGGTGGTAGCAGCACCACACAGGTGATATCACCATCAGGGTAGGAGCAGCACCACACAGGTGACATCACCATCAGGGTGGTAGCAGCACCACACAGGTGATATCACCATCAGGGTAGGAGCACCACCACACAGGTGACATCACCACCAGGGTGGTAGCACCACCACACAGGTGATATCACCATCAGGGTAGGAGCAGCACCACACAGGTGACATCACCATCAGGGTAGGAGTACCACCACACAGGTGACATCACCATCAGGGTAGGAGCAGCACCACACAGGTGACATCACCATCAGGGTAGGAGCAGCACCACACAGGTGACATCACCATCAGGGTAGGAGCACCACCACACAAGTGACATCACCATCAGGGTGGTAGCAGCACCACACAGGTGATATCACCATCAGGGTGATAGCAGCACCACACAGGTGACATCACCATCAGGGTAGGAGCAGCACCACACAGGTGACATCACCATCAGGGTAGGAGCAGCACCACACAGGTGACATCACCATCAGGGTAGGAGTACCACCACACAGGTGACATCACCATCAGGGTAGGAGCAGCACCACACAGGTGACATCACCATCAGGGTGGTAGTACCACCACACAGGTGACATCACCATCAGGGTAGGAGCAGCACCACACAGGTGACATCACCATCAGGGTAGGAGCAGCACCACACAGGTGACATCACCATCAGGGTAGGAGCACCACCACACAGGTGACATCACCATCAGGGTGATAGCAGCACCACACAGGTGACATCACAGGTGTCAGGGTGACACACTAGACCACACACCTGTGGTTCTATAAACACTAGATCACACACCTGTGGTTTTGTAAATACTAGACCCCACACCTGTGGTTTTGTAAACACTAGAGGGTTCTGATGTGTTCTCCTCAAGGCAGTAACAAAGGTACTCAAGCCCGATAAGTGGTCAGCAGGTCTCCTGGAGACGTATGAGGTGTAAACATCGATGTGTCTCAGCTGTCCATTTGGGATCTGAATGCTATCAAATTACACTGCTGTCTGGCCTCTCAGTGGGTTGAATTGGACACTGTTGTGTTGCATAGGCCAGTGTGTAAACGTGGGTACGTTTGTGTCAGACGGGCCAAACTGAGAATGAGTATAAACGTGAGTACTAGCAGTCTGTTTTGGAGCTCCCCCTGGTGGCCACCCCAGGCTTGGCATACACAAATCCAGTGTGATTCAGTTCTATTTATCATGCAAGTACGTATATTCTGTGGGACGTACACATCCAAACAGCACAGTGAAGACCAGCAGGAATCCAAATGCAAGGTAGAGGAGTCGGATGTACTCAATACATTTTCAAACTGGCTCGCTGCTAAATCAGAGAACAGACCAGACAAAATGTGTTAAACCTCGACTTCAGTGTCTTAGTCAGGCTTACAGATACGTTTTCCTGTAAATACCCATAATCATGTTTCTCACCAGAAAGTGCTATTACACCCCCGTTAGTTGAATTAAACAGAAGGAAAGAAATGCGTTAGCAGATGTTTCATTGTATTAATTTGTTTTTCTATAAATGAAATCATGGACATTTTTGTTTGTTCCAAGAGCAACTATGTATTTTCTGTAAGATGTAAGTCTAATTTACACACTTCAGAAGACACAATTTCAGTATTCTTGGCAGCATAACCGAGAGTAACATAGAAAGTATGTTACAGAGTAACACACACTCCATTTAGCAACACACATGTACACACACACAACCTTTCTGATGAACATCCGACGGACATTTTTGTCCTCCCAGATGCTTCCAGTCAGCCCATCAAAACTGACCCTGGTGGGCTGTGTGGTGGACAATACCAGCACTATGTATTCTGCTGTGGCATATGTATTAATGTCTTTACACAGACATTAGTGAGCTAAACAGTGAGCATGAACGATGACCTGAAAATGCTTTTCTAGCACATGGTATGGAATTTAAAATGTCACTGGGATTGTAAAATCACCATATTTCCCCTCATGTGGCTGGATATCCAAGTAACAAACAGACCGCTAAAGCAGCGTAGCGAGCCGCCATGGGCAGGAACGCACAGGCAAAACAGCAATCAAGCAAATCTGAGTGTATCAGCAAAAGTACTTTATTTCACTTACAACTCAGACAATTCTATTATTGCAGATACAGCATTAAATAATACTTGAAAAATAAAAGCGCTCTTTAAGAGCCTTGTACATTACTAGGGTGGGGTTAACCCCAACCCTAGAAATTACTTCTGTAATATTTAAGCCATTGTCCTCCTGTGAAATGAATATTCTATTAAAATGTGTACTGGTACAACCGCATAATTTTTTTCTCAATTATTTTATATTTTTAGATAATTCAGAAATGATGCTTAAACAGAAAAAACACTCAAAAACAGTCAAACTGTGGCTGACGGTGACAGGATGTTCCAGCCATAGTTGTGAGGATGCTCTTCTGGTTAGGTGACTGAACATGCGTGGTGAGGAAGCCATTTTAGATGGACAATGCAGTGTGTATGGATCATGCATTTTTGTCAATTTTGGATTTCAGATGTTCTTTGTAGGCCAAGATGTCCCTGTTCCACTTGGTGATGGTCTGCTTTTCACAAACCCAGATCTCCCGAGCAACCTATGGAGAACAAAAACAAGCTGAAAGTTTGTCTGCATCATTCAAAAATCACAACTACTGTGCAGAACCCGGTGTTCATCGTTTTTTTTTTTAATAAACAAAAGTACCTGCTGGATAAGTCTGAAGTCGTGGCTGACTAGCATCATGCCTCCTTCAAACTCATTGATGGCGTCGGCCAGCGCGTCAATGGTCTCGATGTCCAGGTGGTTGGTGGGTTCGTCCAGGAAGAGCATGTGGGGGTTCTGCCAAGCCAGCCAGGCGAAGCACACGCGGCACTTCTGACCGTCGGAGAGGTTCCTGATGGGACTGACCTGAGATCAGACGCAGTTGCTAGTGTGAGGGGACATTATACCAGCAGACACTTTGGGAGACGTTGCAGCGAATGCTGCAGTTCAGGGTCTCAAATCAAACCAAGTGTTGGGGTCTCTTGGTTTCTGACCATGCCGTATATCTCTGGGCCACAGAAGGAAACTGACCTGCTGTTTGCCAGTGAGTCCGTAGCGCCCGATGATCTTCCTCATCTCCTCTTTCTCTTTGATCTCTGGGTAGCACTTCATCATGTACTCCAGAGGGGACAGATCCAGCTCCAACTGCTCCGTCAGGTGCTGCGGAGGAAGAGACGCTCCAGTTACGCCAACTGTCCAACCCTAACCCACCTAACCATGACCCATGACCCTGACCAACACCACCACTGAAGGCTGCTTTTGGTCCAGTAGTTATTCTGCATCAGTTTAAAACACAGACGACAGAAGTGTGCCGGGCTGCTTGGTTGTACCTGGTGATATCTACCGATCTTTACGTGAGAGTGCTTCCGAATCATCCCGTCAGTGGGGAGGAGCTTAAAGGACAATGAAGACAAAAAAAAAAAAAACAAAAGATCCAGAATTAATCAAGCAAAAACTAAAAATTCCAAGACTCCACACCAACACTGAACTGAGGCACCTTATGCAACAGACCCAGACCACCACTCTCCCCTTCACACACCTCTCCAGTAAGCAGCTTCAGCAGTGTTGATTTGCCAGCTCCATTGGGGCCCACCAGGGCCACTCTGGTATCCAAGTCAATTCCAAACTCCAGGTTTTTGTAAATGAACGGCTGAATTAAAAAAAACATCCAAAACAGAACAAAGAGAAAATTATTTGCACCCAAACATTAGTGTGAGGAGTCTGCTCCAGTACATGGTGTCCAAGGGTGAATTAAAATAAAAATAAAAAAATATATATAATACATTGCTAGGTACTGTTCTCTAGAAAAAACCTTTTGCAGAAAACAAGCAAGCAAGCATGTTTCTAGCATGCTGTGAAATGTAAAACATTTGATGATTGATGGATACAGCGCTGAACAGGCGTGATTGGCGTTCATACCGTATCTTCGGAATATCTGAAGCGAACGTTTTGGACCATGATGACGGGGGGAGGGATCTTCCCACAGGGAGGAAAATAAAACGACAGCGTCTGGACAGAAGAGGCAGCCGCTCTCAACATGAAGTGTCCACCATTTCAGAAGCTGTATTATGACGGGCAACATTCACTCACCTTATCGTTCACTACACGCTCAGTTAGCCCCGACGCCACCATCTTCTGTAGCGTTTTCTCCTTGCTCTGAGCCTGCCGCGCCAGCTTGGCCGAGCCGTGGCCGAACCGCGCGACGTAGTTCTGAAGGGTTCATGAAGAGTCATGTTTAGCAGCAGGAGAAAGATGGAGGGAGTGCGTGTTCTGCTCCAAGAGACCAGTGCAGGACTGCAACCAAAGTAACCAACCATGAGCTCCACCTCACCTTCATGTGAGCCATCTGGTCCTGCTCCCAGTTATAACGCTTCATCTGGTTCTCCTCCATCTCCTCTCTCGTTTTCACATACTGGTCATAATTACCCTTCACAAAGACACAGACATCGTTACAACTTCCCTTAGACCCACGTGTGGGCGTGTGTGGACGTTTGTGTGCATGCACGTTGAGTGTGAGCTCGTTCTTACTGTGTAATATTTTAGCTTGCGTTGGTGCAGGTGCATGATATTGGTGCACACACCGTTGAGGAAGTCTTGAGAGTGGGAGATCAACACCAGAATTCGTTTGAATCTGTAAGACAAACGAGGTTTACGTGCCAAAATAGAGAACGGGGAGTTTTCTAGGAACTCTGTGGCACGGATGTGCCAACAGATCAGATAAACGCTTCGGTGTGGTTTTTGTCAAAGCACCGGCCGCACTGAGAAATGCACTGCTGGGCGTCGGAGCTACAATTCGGCCTTTTGTTCACATCATGTCAGCGAGTTCAAGAATCATGACAGACGTGAGACTGTCAACCCAAGAGATGGAGAGCAAACCTACTCCTTCAGTTCCTCCTCCAGCCACACGCAGGCGTCGAGGTCCAGGTGGTTCGTGGGTTCATCCAGGAGCAGCATGAAGGGCTTAAGGAAAAGGGCCCTGAAGATGAGGGGAAACACACACACACACACACACGCCACCAGGATGAGTTAACACGTATACATACAACAATCACCTGAACATTAAAACAAAGCTGCAGAAATCAGATTTACGCTTCGGATAGTTTTTGTCACCACGCGACCGCAGTGGCGAATTTCCGCCATGTGGCAGCGCTATCATTCGGCCTTTTGTTGCATCATCTTTCAGCAGAACCGAGCTCAGGTACCGTCTCCTGGCAGATAAAGCTTCGTTTGGCTTGGCAGAGGGCGGGGCCTTACCTGGCCAGGGCCACACGCATGCGCCAGCCCCCGCTGAAGTCTTTCAGCCTCTTTCGCTGCATGGCTGCGGTGAAGCCCAGCCCGTGGAGGATTCGGGAGGCGCGCATCTCTGCCTTGTCCGCGTCCAGCTCCTCCAGCCGCTCGTACAACTCCATCAGCTTCTCACACTCCGCTGGGGGCAGAAGGAGGTGCGAGATGAAGAGGTACAGTAAGTAACGTTTCCCCTAATAGTGAGGCTAGAGACCAAAGATCTGCAGTCTGGTAATGTCACTCAGTGCGTTACCACCAACTCCATCAAGGAGAGCAGTTAGAAAGAGGTCTGTGCTATACCACGCCTAGGAAAGGATGCCATTACGAACAGGACGGCTCCCATGAAAACGTGGTCTTTAATTCAAGCGTGAGTGAGCAGTGCGTTCTGCGGTGGAGCGTACAGTCTTCGTGAGCGAGTCTCTCCGCCTCCTTCTCCAGTCTGATCCTCTCCTGGTCCACCTCCATGACACACTGCAGCGCCGTCTTCTCGCTGGGAGCCATCTCGCGCGTCAGGTGGTAAATGTCAATGTGCTCCGGGATGGGCACCTCTCTGAGGCCGATGGCCGACAGCAGCATCGATTTACCTGGTGACAAAGTGGAGGGTCAGGAAGACGCCCAGCCGCACCACAGATGCCCCGTGCACCCGCCCCCATGCGTTCACCAGTACCCACCCAACCCCACACACTCACCCGTCCCGTTCAGTCCGATGAGACCGTAACGGCGGCCCGAGTTCAGCTCCAGGCAGGTGTCACTCAGCAGCTCCTGGCCGTGGAAGGTCAGAGACAGGCTGCTAATATGCACGTCGGTGCTGTTGGGGTGAGAGGCCAGCACCCCCGTCACCGCACGGGCCTCCATCTTTCTCAGCTCAAACTCATCCAGCTCCTGAGTCAGGCTGTCGACCCCTGGCAGGAACATCAGAGCGGTAACCTCCTCATTCAGGATGCATATGAAATCTTATTACATTTCATATAATAATGGTATGCTTTGTCAAAAAAAAAAAAAAAAGTATATTTTTTTATACCAAATGCAACAGGAATAACTGTACAGTTTCACTATAGCCTGAATCAGTGTAGTGGGGGAACAACTTCACAACATATTCACAGGACAGATGTTCTGCCTCCATTTGAGGAAAATCCTGAGTTTGAGGACAGTCCTCACCGTTAACCTCGGTTGTGTCCTGCTCCTGGCCATCAACTCTCTCCCCATCGCCATTCAGATCTTCGGGTTTCTTGGGCCGTTGTCGGGCCTTGGCCGCCTGTTTCTTTTTTGCGGCTTTTTTCTTCGCCAAATCAGACGGCATTGCAGCTGTGGCACCTGTAAGAGGCAGACAAGACAGACGGTACAGCAAGCAAACGTGTAATATCACACAGTGTGTCCTCACAGAAACACCGGCACCCTTTATTCCAGTCAGTACCGAACACACCGGTACTGAACACACGACACGCTCTCCTCACTTTTACTTTCATGGCGTGAAACCGTCGCGGTAATGTCGGCCAGACATGCTGAGGCGGTGGAGCCGCTACCGACGGAACCTCCAGGAGACCCTCCCAGCTCACCCAGAAAACAGCCGTAGATGCGCCGAACGAGCACACGGACGCCGCGTATTGAACCAACGGCGAAGCTGAGAGGACATGTGGCTAATGCGTAGAAGATTTAACGGAGCGGACACGTTATTAGTGCTCGAAGGGCCCACAGCGACGCTCCTCCACGCTAGCCCCGCTAACGCTAACTACGCTAGCCACGCTAACGTTAACCGCGCTAACGCTAGCCCCGCTAACGCTAACTACGCTAATGCTAACCGCGCTAACGCCAACTACGCTAATGCTAACCGCGCTAACGCCAACTACGCTAATGCTAACCGCGCTAACGCCAACTACGCTAATGCTAACCGCGCTAACGCCAACTACGCTAATGCTAACCGCGCTAACGCCAACTACGCTAATGCTAACCGCGCTAACGCCAACTACGCTAATGCTAACCGCGCTAACGCCAACTACGCTAATGCTAACCGCGCTAACGCCAACTACGCTAATGCTAACCGCGCTAACGCCAACTACGCTAATGCTAACCGCGCTAACGCCAACTACGCTAATGCTAACCGCGCTAACGCTAGCCACCCAGTAACGCCGCTAATTAGTCTAGAAACCTTTGGGTGGCCGAAGCGTCTGACCGTGTAGTGCCCGGTGTGGGATTAACGGACAGGACGCTCGTAATCCCGACGGAGAGCCCGGATTACGCGAGCACATCGCGGGTTCGTGGTCTAACGTCTCCGCCACCGGCCGCGTTGCGCTCCCGCGACATGCTCCTACCGGCCTAGGCGGTCGCGCCGCGCTACCGGGGACCGGGACCCACATCACACCGCCCGGACCGACCCGGTACCGAGTCACACTTTTGTTGTAACGGCCCGGCCGGGTGGTGATGGCGGACCGGTCCTCCTCACCGTTACCTTTTGTTCCTCTTCGTCCCGAGCAGCCGAGCAGCGCTAGCGGCACAGACGCGGTCTCATGGCACACATCACAGCGCGCGTGTCCTCAATACCGGCACGCTGGCCAATCACGTTTTGCGGACGCGATGACGCCCCGCCCCCGGGAGTTGGCGCCGCAGCTGCGTGGGCCTGACGTCATGCGATCGGAATTCATGACGACAAAGGCCATATATGTAATGCTGCAGCCCGGAGCCCCGGTGGGCGTGGGTAAAGGGCGTATCATGTGTCAATCATTTTCGAATGCAGCCAATCAGATACTAGACTTTCGTTGTCAATCAATTTTTATTAAGCCAATTATCAGCCAGAGTTAGCTGTCAATCATTTTTTAATGCAGCCAATCATCTTAACAGATCTGCCAAAAGAAGGCGGAAACTGCACGGAGAAGCTCTTTAAACAGAAGTATATGCCGCTCTTACACAAAAGTAGCTGAATAAAAACATTAGAAGAGCCACGACTTTAGACATTTTTAAATCAAAGTTTAAAATACTTCTCACTTATTTTTCTGGAACGGCACTTTAATGTTTTTTTCCCTTTATTGCACGTATTGCATCATTTACATCATACATATATGTGGCGAGTGTAAATTGTTAGCGGAGGGGAGGTGTAAATGGACACAAATTAAGTATTATATCGCAATCGATCGCAAAGTATAAGCGCCTCCGCCGAGCAGAGCGTTGAGGAGCGATTTCGATTGGAGGATCGTGCTCTATTTTTTATTATTAATTTTTAACTGATGCTGGTCCAGCGTGTCGCGTGCCACTGATTATGCCTCGGCGTGCCAACGGTGGCCCGCGTCCCATAGGTTGCCGACCCCTGCTGTAGAGCCTTTGAATATTAAAACCATTGTCGAAATTAAGCTCAGATGTGACCAGTAATGTAGCGCAAGTAAAAGAAGAACACGATCACACAGTCTCATTGAAAATGTAGGAGTTAATGAATAAAGTGCACCAACGCAAAACCCGTGACATAATCCAAATAAAGTTTGAAGACCAGTATTGTTTTGATATAATCAGGCATTGCTTTTAATCCTCATAATTATGGAGAGCTAGCTATTGTATGCTCACCGTGTACATCTTTCGCCAAGAGAAATTCGTGGGCAGAGTTTAATTACATCTTTGCGGGAGTCATTGAGTTGGATTAACTCTGATTTGATCAACTCTGTCCGATAACTCCCAACACTCCATCGTCATTTGATTATATCAAAACAATACTAGTCTTCAAACTTTATTTGGATTATGTCACGGGTTTTGCGTTGGTGCACTTTATTCATTAACTCCTACATTTTCAATGAGACTGTGTGATCGCGTCCTTCTTTTACTTTACTTGCTGAGCTTAATTTCGACAATGGTTATAATATTCAAAGGCTCTACAGCAGGGGTCGGCAACCTATGGCACGCGGGCCACCGTTGGCACGCCGAGGCATAATCAGTGGCACGCGACACGCTGGACCAGCATCGGCAAAAAAATTATTAATAAAAAATAGAGCACGATCCTCCAATCGAAATCGCTCCTCAACGCTCTGCTCGGCGGAGGCGCTTATACATGGCGATCGATCGCGATATAATACATAATTTGTGTCCATTTACACCTCCCCTCCGCTACCAATTTACACTCGCCACATATATGTATGATGTAAATGATGCAATACGTGCAATAAAGGAAAAAACATTAAAGTGCCGTTCCAGAAAAATAAGTGAGAAGTATTTTAAACTTTGATTTTAAAATGTCTAAAGTCATGGCTCTTCTAATGTTTCTATTCAGCTACTTTTGTGTAAGAGCGGCATATACTTCTGTTTAAAGAGCTTCTCCGTGCAGTTTCCGCCTTCTTTTGGCAGATCTGTTAAGATTGGCTGCATTAAAAAATGATTGACAGCTAACTCTGGCTGATAATTGGCTTAATAAAAATTGATTGACAACGAAAGTCTAGTATCTGATTGGCTGCATTCGAAAATGATTGACACATGATACGCCCTTTACCCACGCCCACAGGGGCTCCGGCCTGCAGCATTACCCTTCTCACAAAGGCGGTCGCGAAATTATAAAGTGACGCTTAAAAGCGGATTTCTTTCTACGAGATTGAGTGTCAACAGTGGAAGGATATAAGCATGACCTTTACCTCAGACTGGAGCTAGGCTGATTATTCAAATTAAGATTGTTTTCTTGAACACAAGAAATATACACGATAGCTGTATTAAGTAATAACGTAAACATTAAACATCATTGTCCACCAAATATAAACTGTGTACTTGGAAGCAACATCTAACTTAACAAGGAATACAAATAAGATCATGAATTTAAAGATGTAAATGTTTTGTTCAAAACAATATCAAGTACTTGAATTGTTTCAATTAGTCACAAGAGTCTCAGGAACATCTGGGACCAGGTGCACGGAATAGTTTACACCATATCAATAACACCATAGTTATTTGCTCCAGTCATTTGCTGATGTAACTGTAAGGGAATTTCCCTCAGACCTAGTTGGGGGGGGGGGGGGCAAATTTCAGCTACTGCCGCCACACAGCGGTGTGGGTACCGTCCTGTGCTGTTGGCAAAAGAGTTGCAGGGTTGTGACCTACATCACGTAAGGCGTTCACTGCTTTCTGCAGGGAGGGAGCCCTGCCTGTCACAGGATCTAATCTGGCTGAATAGTAAGATACTGGTCACAGTACAGTACAGTATGCAGTATAACATCATGTGGTTGTACCAATACACAAGTCATGCAACCTTGCTTCTCATCTGCTGTTTGCATGAATGGGAGATCTAGATTAGGCACACAACACGTTAGAAAATGTTACAGGTACGCATGACCTGCCTGCAGGCATGCAAAATCTGTTTGCTTACGGCCATCAGCTCAGAAACAGGACACCCTTCAAGGATGTAGCTGCAGGAACGCAGAACATCTATCACAACTTAGGGAAAATTTGACATACCACAGTGTCGAGGCGACACGTGCCAATGCTCACACAGTCCGAAGGGCACAACTGTAGGAGTTCCACAGTGCTAAACTACTATGATTCTAGGCAATGTCACAACCAAATGCTCAGCCATACACAACAACAGGACGATTGTTTTTCCAGGTAAAGTGTCTCTAGAGACTTCGGCAAGTTACATGTGGGCATGCGGACGACATGCATACCACCATCTTCCAAAGAAGTGGCACGGGTGCTGTTATCCAGTGATGATGGCGCCCGCCTTTCATTCAATGTTAGGGAATAAAACAGAACACATACAAGGCACCCTGCAGAGACAAAGGTGATCATTTTTGGGTCACACACACATGCCTGGGTAATACCACGGTTGTCATCTTTGGGACCTGTGGACTGGCCTGAAGACAGGAACAGGGCTGTCACTTGCTTTCTCAACAGGGGACCCAACATCATTTAAGATTTTCACAACAATATCTCCAGCATTATAGAGCACACGAAACAGGCAGTCTCTGCCCCACTTGAGACGGGTCAGGTCCCTGGGTGATATGGCAGAGTATTTGTAAGAACTGGCGAACTTGGCTGGTCACAGTATGCACCCCTATACTTATAGGTTTGATCTTGTTATTTGTTTGCGAGCCTTGTCTCCTGACTCTTCTAAGAGTTGGGGTAGCACGAGCTACCCCTTTTCGGGTGATTCTCATGAAGCTGCAGGGAACATGTCCAGGACATTTTTTTTTAATCAATACTTAATTCATAAAAACTCTGATATTTTGTGTAAATCAAATAGGGAGTACTGTATGGATCAATTGTTTTCATCATCATATAAAATGATTTTTATATAAATTGAATAAAAAATATATGGAAATTCTCATTACCGTTATGTGTCCGTACCCCTTCTTTCTAATTGTAAGTTAAACCATATAAAAATTATTAATAATATTAAATAAATAAAATAGGGTAAAGTCATTTAAAATCTCTATATTTATACATAATATAAATATTTTTTGTGTTGAATCAAAAAAGGTACTTGATTTTGTACAAAATAAGCGTGTCCGAACCAATTTTTTCTCATTACCGTTTCATGATTTCACCCCCTATAAAAAGAACACTGTGCCTTTTAAATTGATCAGCTATCCCATGATGTATCACTTCAGAGACAAGATTCAAAATGGAGACAAAGTCAGTTGGTCACTCTTCTCTCCCTTTGTGAAATTTGTGTTAATATTGATAAATCTGTCCTCAGTTACACTGTCTATTATCATCACCATTATGGTTTAATACTTATTACTTTTAAAAATATAAAAACATATTATTTCATGAATGGTATCACAATATAAGGCTTTGACATCTGGAAAAGTTATAGGTTGCTAGCATGTTAGCATTTTAAGTTATTTGTGGAATTAGCCAAGAGCATCTCATTACCGTTACTCCATATTCTCATTACCATGCATTGTGAGGGCCATAACGGTAATGAGAACCATTGAGCTGGTAATGAGATTCTTATGTAAGACTGCTAAAAAAGGCATTTAACACATTTTATATAATTTATATTTATTTATTATTAATTATTATTATTTATTTATATCTTTTCTGCCACAAAGTACTAATATTTACTATATCTTGCTCCAAGTGCATAATAAGGTCAAGTCATTGACTCATGCTTAACTTTTAATTTATATATTAATAGTATAATGCTGGAGTTTAAAATGTTATGTTTATGTTAACATTTTTACAAGCATATGCACAAGTTTTGCTTTACCTGTCATGCTACGGCCCCTGCCCCCTCCCCTTTGGACATGTGTTTATGTTGTCTACGTCTAGTCATCTGTACAGATAAGTGTACTTGTGGTATACTTTAAGCATACGAGAAGGATATACCAAGTACATTGATAGCATATAGATGAGTATACTAGTTTTATACTATAAAGTGTACTTTTGAAAACTTAAAATGAACTTTAAAGTATACTTTTATAAACTAGAAATGTTCCAATTTAGTCAGAAAAAGTATTAAATTGGTATACTTTCTAGTACACTTAAAGTATATGTAGTATACTTGCTATACTTATACTGAAGTATACTTAATAAAATGAACTTTAAGTATACTACTTTTTGCTAAGGGAAGGGTGAAAGACTGGGGTGACAGCTTCAGCCCAAAGATGATCACATTGTAGTCTTCAATGTTTACTGTTTCTTTGTCATATGTTTCAATGAAATTTGCTTGTTTCTGGTTCCATATTGTGTTACACAATTGTCTTAACTCGGTTTCATTACCGTTACATTTATTCTCATTACCGTTCTATTGTGTCCTCATTACCGTTATGGATCTAAAATGGTAATTTTTTTTAAAGAGTTTCACATCTTATCATAACTTTTGTTCATTTTACTATAGTATATCCCTCACCTGTTGTCCACATGAGTTTTTGATCAAACAAATTCTAAGATCATTTCCATCAGTTAAAAAATTAAAATATATATTACAAATTGTGTATCGGTAATGAGAGTTGCTTAACTATAAATAAATAAAAAAACAAGATCAAAGTAATTGTCAAGGACTGTGCTGTTAAGTTGATGGGGTATGTTGTGGAAATATGAAATAAATCATAAAAAAAAATTTTGAACCATTGATCTAGCTTCGTCATTTACTGTAACGGTGATGAGAATTATCCTGGCAATAGACATTCTATTTTAGGTTCTCAACTTGAAAAAATGCTGCAATGAGGTGAAATTTTTTTTATGTTAATGTGAAGGTCTTCGTGAGAATCACCCTTTCAGTTTTCTGTACAGGACTAAGGAGTTCCAGATGGTGACCAACGTGACGGAGGACTTTGATGAAGATCTACCGGACCAGATGATGATTAGGGCTGTGACGGTATGGATTTTTTCTTACCGCGGTGAAAGAGCAACGTATAACCGCGGTAACCCGAAAAATAAAATAAAATGAATAAATTATAGTTTATAAAAAAAACATGCACTTTTAAATTAACAAAAACTTAATTTGTCGTAAATACGCAAAATTATGGCCATAATATTGTTAATAATGACGTGAATAACGTTAACTATAAATATCTTATTTTTCCGTCTTCATCATGTAGGCCTACCTTGCAAGACAAACCAACAAGTTCATTTTGTCCGGTTTAAAGTACGATCTAAACGAGGTGGCAATGTTGCCTGCCGTGCTGAATACACACCCCGATGGAGTGCTCGTTACACAAACGTCATATATTTTCTGGCAATGTTTGACAGAAGAGGGAATCCATTTTGATTTTTCCGCCACCGGGCAAGTGGGTCCGAATGCGAATCGAGGGCTTCCTCCTACAAATACGTGGCGAGTTCAGTGTCCGCACCGGGCCAAAAGCCACGTATATCTACTAAACTGAATACATTTAACTGAACTGGGGTGAGTTTCCCAAAACGTTCTTAGCGCCAAGTACTTCGCGTACGTAAGTACGAGGTTACGAAGTACTTCGCGCTAAGAACATTTTGGGAAACTCACCCCTGATCAGTTTGTGTGGAATTCCGACTTGTCACGTTATTCAGCACATAAATACGATACAGATAATATTGTCGATTTATGTTTCTATGCATAAATAAGAGATTGACTTTAATTATCCATCACGGCAAACGGCACGGCATTATCATATGTCCAAAGCCACACTGGCTCAAGGGTGTTAATTATTTTAAATAAAATACGCACTGGCTGTACCGAAGTTCACCTCTGACCACATGACTTCGCAGTATTACAGCAGTATTATGTCTAAATATCTAGTTAAGACAAAACTAGAGTGCTCAATGAACTAAGTTAATCACTGTAACTCCCGAATATCATCTGTAGCGTCTTTATGCGTGTGCAAACGAGGGGAGTCGGAATTCGGCACAACACATGAAAAAAACTCCGTCGTGCCTGCTGCTCGCGTGTGCTAAATGAAAATGAGCACTTTCTTCTTTGAGTCACAACTTTGTCCTACCACCTGATTAACTTTCTGCTCCACCCCTGACGGGTGAAGAAATCTACAGAAAAGCTGCAGCCCATTATAAACCGCATGGTTCAAATCGTGGGGGGAAAAGTAGCTTATACTCCGGAAAATACGGTAATCACGCACAAAAATCCAGCACCCCCCCACCCATCCCCCAAACCCCATTTATTTAATGGACTGTTCCTCTCGTGTACACAGCGATCGCAATGAAAATGTTTTTCCATGTTTTTTTCGCAATGGAAACGATTCCTTTTATAGATAAATAAACCACGGTAATGAGCTCAACACCGCGGTAGGCACTACATAACCGCGGTATTGCCGTAATGCGGATATCGTCACAGCCCTAATGATGATGGGCACGAACTGTGATTCATTCATGTTTCAACATCTGGACGATAATGTGTTATAAATCAACAGGAGTTTTCATGTACCCTCTGTAATGATGTTATGACTGAAACCCTGAATGGTCGTGGTCGGTATTTGATGTAATTTGTCCATAAAGGACAAAAAGGGAGTGTCAGGGCAAAATGTATTTGGTCTCTCAGTAATCATATTCATCAGTATTCATATATGTATTGTCCACACTTAGTAATAAGTGGAAAGCAAATCACAAATTCCCTTACAGTAACTAATTCATTTATTTACACATATCAAATGTTTATGACATGAGACCACAGAATCCTTTAAACATAACATTCTTAAACATCCTGAAATCATGAAAGTAATTATAGGACTAGATGTCCCAGATTCTGGCAAATGACACTTCATAAACAACCATAACACTCATCATATTTTACATGTTTATGGGACTTAAAAACCTTTTTTAGACCACATTAACAATGTCATGATAGCCATCAAGTAAATAAGAAGATGCACCCATCCCAATTTTCTTCCCTTAAAGGCCACAAGATTTGAATTTATGAATACATAATAGATCAATAGTTGTGTCTCCTCAAAAAAACAATGTAATAATGATAGTGATAACTGGACTCATCTATACTTACAGCTTTCGTGAGTGATTTCACCTGTCTAAAAATATTGAAGTATTTCTTTAATGCCATTAATACACTTGCTCACAGCACATAATAGTACTGAAAAAGCATTTCAGTTAAGCAAACAGTGTCTGATCTGAAGTACCAAGACGTGATACACATATCCATAAATGTTTCATTCCAGACTAGTGAAAAAAGACCACACAGTGCTTCAGTTCACAGACACAACAGATGAAGAACCAACACGAGAAGAAAGTGACGCACAACAAAAAACAAAAACATAAACATCTGTTTACACACAGACACATTTGTGTGAGCTACCAAAACACTAACAAAACAAACATTTCCTGGCCAAATCTGCCAGTACACAGGCAGTACACAGCCAGTACACAGCCAGTACACAGCCACTACACAGGCAGTACACGGGCAGTACACAGCCCTTTTCACATTTACATTAAGTGCAGTCAGGAATCATGTTTGGTCTTGAACATGTTCTGTGCACTGTAGCATTAGAATTTGTTGATTCAAAATGTCCTATACATACATACATACATATTCTCTCTCTCTCTATGTGTATGTACACACACGCACACACACACACACACACACACTGCAGGGAAACACCACTCCACAGAAAACACCACTGTTGAACCTTCACCATGATTTACTGTTGAACCTCCAACATGATTCACTGTTGAACCTCCACTATGATTCACTGTTGAACCTCCACCATGATTCACTGTTGAACCTCCAACATGATTCACTGTTGAACCTCCAACATGATTCACTGTTGAACCTCCAACACGCTTCACTGTTGAACCTCCAACATGATTCACTGTTGAACCTCCAACATGATTCACTGTTGAACCTCCAACATGATTCACTGTTGAACCTCCAACACGCTTCACTGTTGAACCTCTACCATGATTCACTGTTGAACCCCCACCATGATTCACTGTTGAACCCCCATCATGATTCACTGTTGAACCTCCAACACGCTTCACTGTTGAACCTCCACCATGATTCACTGTTGAACCCCCACCATGATTCACTGTTGAACCCCCACCATGATTCACTGTTGAACCCCCACCATGATTCACTGTTGAACCTCTAACACGCTTCACTGTTGAACCTCCAACACGCTTCACTGTTGAACCTCCAACACGCTTCACTGTTGAACCCCCACCATGATTCACTGTTGAACCTCCAACATGATTCACTGTTGAACCCCCACCATGATTCACTGTTGAACCTCTAACACGCTTCACTGTTGAACCTCCAACACGCTTCACTGTTGAACATCCACTATGATTCACTGTTGAACCTCCACCATGATTCACTGTTGAACCTCCACCATGATTCACTGTTGAACCTCCAACACGCTTCACTCTTGAACCTCCAACACGCTTCATTCTTGAACCTCCAGCATGATTCACTGTTGAACCTCCACCATGATTCACTGTTGAACCCCCACCATGATTCACTGTTGAACCTCTAACACGCTTCACTGTTGAACCTCCACCATGATTCACTGTTGAACCTCCACCATGATTCACTGTTGAACCTCTAACACGCTTCACTGTTGAACCTCTAACACGCTTCACTGTTGAACCTCTAACACGCTTCACTGTTGAACCCCCACCACGATTCACTGTTGAACCTCCACCATGATTCACTGTTGCACTGTGAATGCACTGTTCTGAGCTGATGGGTCTGCTGAGCATCTTCCACTTTTGAAGTAAAGTAAACGTGATGTGTCTGTCAGCTGACCCCGGTGTCTTCACTCCTCAACCCTGTTTCTTTGTGCTTCTTCAAAAGACCTTGCACAGCTTTGAAGTCTGCCTGGGAGACCTTGCTGGGGCAGTAGAACTACCTTGCTGGGGCAGTAGAACTACCTTGCTGGGGCAGTAGAACTACCTTGCTGGTGCAGTAGAACTACATTGCTGGGGCAGTAGAACTACCTTGCTGGGGCAGTAGAACTACATTGCTGGGGCAGTAGAACTCATGCCTGTCTTGTTGCTCTGCCACAATGTTTGACCCGTGACATGAAACTTCTGTGAGAGAGAGAGAGAGAGAGAAAGAAAGAGTGCTGCTTGAAAGTTTGTGAACCACCCAAACATGGTGGTTTAAACATTTAACCCACCCCCCCCCCCCCCTCCACAAACGAGTGTCTCACATGACTGATGGCAGGAGATTCTGGTCAAGAATTCATTGAAAGTCCTGGGAATTGATGGCCCAGATCTTCACATTTCCATCACCGTGCTTCACTGTTTGGAGGAGATTCTTCTCTTTATATGCAGTGTTGACGGACTTCCAGAAAGCATCTGGTTTGTTCAAGTGCTCTCTGTGTTCTGCGGACTGTGTTCTTTCTTGAGAGCAGAGGCATTCTGCTAGATGTGTGGGTGGTGTGTGGGTGATGTGCGAGTAGTGTGGGTGGTGTGTAGGTGATGTGTGGGTGGTCTGTAGGTGATGTTTCTAGGTGGTGTGTGATGTGTAGGTGGTGTGTGATATGTAGGTGGTGGGTGGTGGGTGGTGTGTGAGTGATGTGTGGTGTGTGGGTGATGTGTAAGTGGTGTGTGGGTGATGGTGTGTTGGTGATGTGTAGTGTGTCGGTTGGCCTTTGCCTGAATTACAATTTTTCTGGTGCTTCTTGGTGTAAGTTTAGCTGGTTATCCATTTTGATGGCAAAGTTACAGTGATGCTGAGTGTCCTCCATTTGTAAATGAATTTTCTTACAGTGGATGGAGCTGGAATCTTCTGGAGATGTTCTTGTAGCTTCCCCAGACTGATGGACTGTCACCACCTTCCTCATGTCCTCAGATGTCTCCTTTCCTCTCGGCATTGTTGATCTGTGTGCTTTACGCCTTTACACACGACGAGGTTTGGTTGGTTTCCTTTCCCTTTTAGTCAGTGTGGCTCAAATCTTTTCCCAAGCGTGTCTCATTTGATTGGTGTGCTTAATTGATTACTTGAGCACTCGTGTTTTCACCCGAGTGTTTTACCTAACTGACTTTACCAATGCAGCTGTGGTTCATTTACTTTGGTTCATTTACAGAAAAATGTAAACTACTCAAGGAGTTTACAAACTTTCAAGTAGCACTGTTATATACTTTATATATATATTCAAAACCACATTAGAACAACACGTACAAACTATACATTACACCTTTTTGCCACCAGTGTTTCTTACTGTTCAAAGACAGTAAGCTCATTGTCCAGTAGATTAACAATGAGCTTACAGTAGTTGAGTCCAGTAGATTGTCCTGTTTACTTGGCTAATGTGCGGCTTAGACGTTTCAGTTCCCATGGGAACGGCGGGTCTTCTTCTAAGTGGTACGCATGGTCAAAGCTTGGTCCAGCTCCTGTCTCCGCTGTTGAATCTGGATCAGAACAAAACACAACAAACGCTGATTAAACTAGTACCCATTACACAGTATACATAAACGACTGCACATTACCCAATACAAATATACTAGTACACATTATCTAATACAAATAAACTAGTATACATTTCACAGTACAAATAAACTAGCACACATTACATTGTGTGTGTGTGTGTGTGTGTTTGTGTGTGTGTGCCTGTGTGTGACACAACAGAACTGTGTGATACAACAGAAAACTCAGGATGTGTTCAGGGTGTGCTCATGTAACACTCCTTTTTTCTGTAATGTTTCACTTAGTATTATCCATTAGGATTATCCGTTAGTATGATCCATCAGTATGATCCGTCAGTATTAAACATTAGTATTATCCATTAGGATTATCCATTAGGATTCTTTGTTAGTATTATCCATTAGGATTATCTTGTATTATCCTGGGTATTTCTACTCTGTTTTTCCCTTTTTAGCCTGTGCATTTATATACTGTGTATTTTACCCTATGTATTTATACCCTGTGTATTTCATGTTTTTGACTTTGTGTACTACAGTATCCAAGTATTTTTCCTAGCTTTGTAGTTTTGGTTATTTCTTGTGCATTTCCTATTTTTTGTGCTTTTTGTGGTATTATCCATTTGTATTTCCATTAGTATTTATCTATTAGTATTATTCATTTGTATTATCCAATAGAATTGATCTATTTGTATTATTTATTAGTTACTGACTACTTTGTCAACTTCATTGTATACATCATTAGTCAGAGCTACAAACCTACATAAAACCTATAATGAGAATTATCTTAAAAACAGTGTGACCTAAAAATGCTACGTCAGTTTAACCTAAAAATGCTACAAGTTTAATATAACCTCACAATGCTACAAGGTCAATTTAACCTAACAATGCTACAAGGTCAATATAACCTCACAGTGCTACAAGGTCAATGTAATCTCACAATGCTACAAGGTCAATATAACCTCACAATGCTACAAGGTCAATGTAATCTAACAATGCTACAAGGTCAATATAACCTCACAATGCTACAAAGTCAATGTAACCTAACAATGCTACAAGGTCAATATAACCTCACAATACTACAAGGTCAATGTAACCTCACAATGCTACAAGGTCTTACAAAATACTCATTTCATTTTAAAGAGCAAGAGGAAGCTATGCTTGTGGAGGTCAGAGGTCAGGAAACTATGATCTTAACCCTAATCCTTCACACTCACCTTCCAGTAGAAATAGCGGTTGACTGCCTCCTGGGACCAGGGTTGGGTATAAAACTCCGCCCTCCGCTCCACGTCGGGATTCTCCACCACGTCAGTCATCAGCTGCAACCAGACAAGGTGCTTCAAGACTGAACCATTACAAAATTTATACAGTCTCTTCAGTTGATCTAAATTAAAGCACATAATACTGAATTTAATTTAGAGAACCATTACATTACATGTAATTACATACATACAGTTTAATTACATTTTATTTAAATATAATGAAATATTATTTAGGCTTAATGTAAATTTAAACAATTAACAAACAAAATTTCAGACAGCAAACAGCTACGTCACTCACACGTGACCAATCAGCATCTCAGACCAAGAGACGCAGCATCTCACTTGACCAGCCAGCATTTCAGACCAAGAGATGCAGCATCTCAGACCAAGAGATGCAGCATCTAACATGACCGACCAGCATCTCAGACCAAGACATGTCTTTGTACTGTATTTTAACTGTTCACATAAAAAAAAAGAAACATACCTATACAGCCTGTAAACTTTCATATATTAGAGAGTCAACAGGGGCTGGGAACCAATTATTTCTATTTCCTTTATTTCTTATGGGGAAAATTGTTTCGGATAGCGAACATTTCGGGTAGCGTCCAACTTTTCTGAACGGATTGTTGTCGTTAACCGAGGTTCCACTGTACTAATAACCAGACGTGGAGATCCATGGGGTCCAAGTATGAGCAGATGAGTGTAGTTTGTTCAGCAGGCTTCGAATAAACGTAGTCTCACCTTAAGGTCCCGGTTCTGGGAGCAGATCCAGTCCTGAATGTAACCCTTTGGATCCCTAGAGAAACTAAGCATGAAATCTCTCTGAATCTTCAGCTGGTTGATGGACTCAATGGTGTCGTGGATCTGAGGAGACATGGAGTAGTGCAGAACAAATTGCAGGGGCAGTTAAGAGGATCCTTGGCTGACCTTCCGGCAGTTAGTGAGGGTAAGCAATGTCTGGCTAAGAAGGACAGAAGTATTCCCCCAGTGTGCTATTGTTTTAACCCTAACCTCTGACCTCTAACCCTAATCCTAACCCCTAACCTCTAACCTTATTGTCATGACGCTCACCTTGTTCTCCAGCGATGCTATTTCCTGTTGATTAGCAGTGGACAGCAGAAATCCCCTCATTTGAGTCTTCAGAGGATCGTCGACCTCAACATCTATGTCATAACAGGCCGTCTTCTTGTGATCACTGGGGTCCACGCTGTTTAATGAAGGGTTAGGGTTAGGGGTTAGGGGTTAGGGAAAGAATTAAAGCCTCCAAGAGAAAGTGAATGTGATTCCTGCTTCCACTCAGGACCCTTCAGTACCTGATCACATGATTGATTACAATTGGGTCGGGAGGCAGCAGCAGGTTGGTGAGCCGTTGTGGAATCTCACAGAACTTCAGACGTGGGCAGTCAAAGATCTAAGAGAAGAGCCACATGGTTGAGCAGGCTGGCGCAACAGTGCAGAGACGTCTAAGCCTAACCGCAACCCCCAACCCCTAACCCCTAACCCCAACCCCTAACCGACATCATTTAAGCACACAGCAGGGGTCAAACATGCCCCATACCTGCTGGAAGTACTTATCACAGTTGATGAACTCCTTCTCATGCGAGTCCTGCAGCGTGTTGGTCTTGACGTACTGCCACAGGGCCTGGACGATGCAGGACCGCGGCTGTGTGTGGACGCCCAGCAGGCGAGCCAGGCGGGGGTCCAGTTTAAACTGGGGCGGCTGCACACGGGAACACACATCAAATACAACTCAACACCGCGAGTACTGGTGCCACCGCGAGTACTGGTGCCACCACGAGTACTGGTGCCACCGCGAGTACTGGTGCCACCGCGAGTACTGGTGCCACCTCGAGTACTGGTGCCACCTCGAGTACTGGTGCCACCGCGAGTACTGGTGCCACCGCGAGTACTGGTGCCACCACGAGTACTGGTGCCACCACGAGTACTGGTGCCACCACGAGTACTGGTGCCACCGCGAGTACTGGTGCCACCGCGAGTACTGGTGCCACCACGAGTACTGGTGCCACCACGAGTACTGGTGCCACCGCGAGTACTGGTGCCACCGCGAGTACTGGTGCCACCGCGAGTACTGGTGCACCCGCTACAGTCCCGACACATTCATGCTTCTCTCCTCACTGTCAGATCAGACAATAACACCATCACCTGCAACCAGGACTGAATGTAAATTTGAGCTCACAGACTTACCATCAGAATGGTACTGGTAATTTAACCATGGCTACTGTACACAGATGTAAAGTCATTGAAACTTAATGGTTCAACAGTTGAGGTTAACCGTCTTTCACGCATAAAATGATTATTTAGTGACAAATCCATTTAGCACGGAGATGGATTTCTGAGGCCTTTTGCAGAATTGCCCTAAGGGATCATAAGTGTGTCATGAAGTGCTCTACAGAAACAATGTCCCTCCTCATAACCTTTTGGCTTGTGAGCTGTGTATCTGTATCATCTGCAATAGCAGCATTGCTCTAGATTGACATGAGGAATAATTAATAATAAAAAGGTTCATAATAATAAAAGGTTTCTGCACACACCTGGTAATCCAGCATAAGGAGCAAAGTGCAGCGTACATTCATATCTCCGGGTCTCTTCACCTGGAAGCCGTCGGTCTCCTGCGTCGTAGGAGTGCGGTGCCACTGTTTTGCACACAGACAACAAAACACACCAGAATTACATTAGGAATGATCTGAAGCAGCTTGAGAAAAACACTTGATGGAGTAAAAACACCTAGTTTGTTTACATGCTGTGCAATGCCAAGATCACAGCAGTTTCAAACAGCACTTTGGGTTTTGGGAGTCTAATTACAACATACTGTTATTAAATGGCTCTGGGATTTTAGATGTAATTATGAGATGAGACTGTCCACTGCTCAGTATGACCGAGGACACAGACGGTTCTTCTGAACTACGGAACGTCGTCTGGGTCGGCCCACTCGGCGCTGGATGGGAACTTGACTCAACCTGCAGGATGTTGGGACGGTGTTCAGAGCCTCTATGTGAGTAAATCAGTCTTAACACATCTTGATGGTTTAAAACAGCACTGAGTGAGAGAAAAGAATCACAGCACAGTGTCCACATCCTCACACATCAGGACAAACACACAATGGAGAGAGGAACTGTGTGATGCGCATGGTGTGTGTGTGTGTGTGTGTGTGTGTGTGAAGGACGACGCAGCAGGTGCATGACCACAAAAAGCTTAAATTATTCAGCAACAACACTCAAACCAAGTGCGTACTAGCTGGTCCTCACCTCCACTAAGTGGTTATCAGGGCCGTACAGGTCTTTGTCAAGCTCGATCACCAGACTCTTGAAGAAGGACGAGAACTTCCGCTTTTGTTTTCCAGGCTACGGAACAGAGATGGACATGAAGATCATATCAGTTTATAACTAATAACACACAGTCACACACACACATACACACACACACACACACATATGTATGAACGAACACACACACACGCACACATATGTACATGTATGCACACACACACAAACATGTATGCACACACACACACACACACATATATGTACACATGTATGGACACACACACACACACACACACATATGTACACATGTATGCACACACACACCCACATGTACACATGTATGCACACACACACAAGTATGCACACACACCCAAACATATGTACACAAGTATGCACCCACACACACACACACATGTAAACAAGTATGCACACACACACATATGTACACATGTATGCGCACACACACACACACACATGTACACATGTATGCACACACACACACGTACACATGTATACACACACACATACGTACACATATATGCACACACATATGTACACATGTATGCACACACACACACACACACACACAAATATGTACACATGTATACACACACACACACATGTATGCACACACACGTATGCACACACACACACACAAATATGTACACATGTAAGCGCACACACATACATATGTACACATGTATGCACACACACACACACACACACACATATGTACACATGTATGCACCCACACACACGTAAACAACTATATACACATGTATGCACACACACACACATATATAAACATATATATACACACACATATGTACACATGTATGCACGCACACACACACACACACAAATATGTACACATGTATGCACACACACACACACACATACACAAATATGTACACATGTATGCACACACACACACAAATATGTACACATGTATGCACACACATATGTACACATGTATGCACACACACACACAAATATGTACACATGTATGCACACACACGTACACATGTATGCACACACATGCACAAATATGTACACATGTATGCACACACACGTACACATGTATGCACACACACGTACACATGTATGCACACACACGTACACATGTATGCACACACACGCACAAATATGTACACATGTATGTACACACACACTCACGTATGCACACACATGTACACATGTGTGCGCACACACGCACAGATATGTACACTTGTATGCGCACACACACACATGTCCACATGTATGCACACACAGATATGTACACATGTATGCACATACAGGTTCAGACAAACATGCATGAACATACACACGCACACATGTAAGTTCAAACATGCAAACATGTATGTACACACACACACACACACACACACACACACACACACACACACATGAACACACGCACACGTGTATGAACACACATACACATGTACGTACACACATGTGTAATAGACACGGGCACATTAATTGGAGCTGTGCCACAGTGCAGCAGTAACGCAGGGGAACGCCCTTTAACACATACTGTCTTCACTCACATCATCCAGGAGTTTTCCTTCTACTCTCAGTTCCCAGGATGCAATGCTGCCCTCAGAGTCGTCGGAGTCAGGTCTGGCAGGGTGGAACGTGTTGGAGATGTACAGTCGGAGTTTACGCTTTTGCTGTCCACACAGAAGACGATGTTAACGCAGACAAGAGTAAGATGTTAAAAGCGTCGTACCCCTAAAAACAGATCTGCTAATCCGGTTAATATTTCAATTATCTCACAGCCAGACTTCATAAAGCTGTTGCAAAGTTTTTGTTTATTCTGACCTTCACACTTGTGTTACAGCATAAACATAAGTTGAAGTATAACATTAATCCAATTCACCAAATCAATATCAGCTTTGTTGTAACGGTTTTGTAATGTTGCTTTGTTTAGGCCACTTATACAATAATGTCTGAGCGAAGCCGACGTTATGCGCCAAATCCGCCAGATCCTGCCCAACCCTCCCCGACCTGAACAAGGAGGTGGTATGTACCTTCATGGGTCTTTTCAGGACCTCTTGAATGTCCACCCGTTTTCTCATAATGGTTTGGTCCAATTTGCGCTCAAAAGCCAGCAGGTCCATATACGCCTGGGACTCAGGTACCAACTCACGAATCTAATGACAGAATGTAAATTAAATGTGAATAAAGGGGCGGGGCACTGTTAATTATGTTAATGAATTTCCTACGGTCTTAATTATGGACTTGTGAACGCCATCACTTTGAACGGCAGACAAACCGGATCAATTTCTCTAGAGGCAGAGCCTGTGCCTCTCCCAGGGCTTAATTAATTAACACAGATTAAGGACTAATTACTCTCTGCTGTCAGCTACCAATGCAAGGATGAACCAATGACTGCCCAGAATTCAGGAATAACACGCATAATCCAACACCCTACAGGCTTTCATTGCATTGCATCATTCTGTCTTACCCCTTTGCTGCACCTCCCAAAAATTTACAAACAAAATCACAAAAACCCAGAGCACAAAAATAGAGTGTGAAACCGAGAGCATGTGCAACATGCATGCCAAGTAACAGCAGGACAAAAAAGAAACACACACACACACACACACACACACACACACACCCCGTCACTAACAGCTGTGCGACGAGACACTCGCTCTGCAGCAGCATCCCGCCTGAACCGTATCATCTGCACCTCCACCTGACGGAGGCGCTCCACCTGAGTCCACACCAGCTGCACTTTTCACATCAGCTGATGGGTCGTGGTGTCTGGGGGATCAGACGAGGCCCCTCCTGTCCATGAAGGCAGGAGCACCACCCGGGACACTGACCCACTTTCTGCACACGCACCCACGCTGGGCTATCTCCACCCTGCACCACCTCTACCCCCACCCTACACCACCTCTACCTCCACCCTACACCACCTCTACCTCCACCCTGCACCACCTCTACCTCCACCCTACACCACCTCTACCCCCACCCTACACCACCTCTACCTCCACCCTACAACACCTCTACCCCCACCCTACACCACCTCTACCTCCACCCTACACCACCTCTACCTCCACCCTGGACCACCTCTACCCCCACCCTACACCACCTCTACCTCCACCCTGGACCACCTCTACCTCCACCCTACACCACCTCTACCTCCACCCTACACCACCTCTACCTCCACCTCTACCTCCACCCTACACCACCTCTACCTCCACCCTACAACACCTCTACCCCCACCCTACACCACCTCTACCCCCACCCTACACCACCTCTACCTCCACCCTACACCACCTCTACCTCCACCTCTACCTCCACCCTACACCACCTCTACCTCCACCCTACAACACCTCTACCCCCACCCTACACCACCTCTACCCCCACCCTACACCACCTCTACCTCCACCCTACACCACCTCTACCTCCACCTCTACCTCCACCCTACACCACCTCTACCCCCACCCTGCACCACCTCTACCCCCACCCTACACCACCTCTACCTCCACCCTACACCACCTCTACCCCCACCCTACACCACCTCTACCCCCACCCTGCACCACCTCTACCCCCACCCTACACCACCTCTACCCCCACCCTGCACCACCTCTACCTCCTCCCTGGACCACCTCTACCCCCACCCTACACCACCTCTACCTCCACCCTACACCACCTCTACCCCCACCCTGCACCACCTCTACTCCCACCCTGGACCACCTCTACCTCCACCCTACACCACCTCTACCCACACCCTACACCACCTCTACCCCCACCCTACACCACCTCTACCTCCACCCTGGACCACCTCTACTTCCACCCTACACCACCTCTACCCCCACCCTACACCACCTCTACCTACACCCTACACCACCTCTACCCCCACCCTACACCACCTCTACCTACACCCTACACCACCTCTACCCCCACCCTACACCACCTCTACCTCCACCCTACACCACCTCTACCCCCACCCTACACCACCTCTACCTCCACCCTGGACCACCTCTACCTCCGCCCTACAACACCTCTAGACCCACCCTACACCACCTCTACCCCCACCCTACACCACCTCTACCCCCACCCTACACCACCTCTACCTCCACCTCTACCTCCACCCTGCACCACCTCTACCCCCACCCTGGACCACCTCTACCCCCACCCCACCACCTCTACCTCCACCCTGGATCACCTCTACCTCCGCCCTACAACACCTCTATCTCCACCCTACACCACCTCTACCCCCACCCTGCACCACCTCTACCCCCACCCTGGACCACCTCTACCTCCACCCTACACCACCTCTACCCCCACCCTACACCACCTCTACCCCCACCCTACACCACCTCTACCCCCACCCTGCACCACCTCTACCCCCACCCTGGACCACCTCTACCTCCACCCTACACCACCTCTACCCCCACCCTACACCACCTCTACCCCCACCCTACACCACCTCTACCCCCACCCTGCACCACCTATACCCCCACCCTACACCACCTCTACCTCCATCCTACACCACCTCTACCTCCACCCTACACCACCTCTACCCCCACACTGCACCACCTCTACCCCCACCCTGGACCACCTCTACCCCCACCCTACACCACCTCTACCTCCATCCTACACCACCTCTACCCCCACACTGCACCACCTCTACCTCCTCCCTGGACCACCTCTACCCCCACCCTACACCACCTCTACCCCCGCCCTACACCACCTCTACCTCCACCCTACACCACCTCTACCTCCACCCTGGACCACCTCTACCTCCACCCTACACCACCTCTACCCCCACCCTACACCACCTCTACCTCCACCCTACACCACCTCTACCCCCACCCTACACCACCTCTACCTCCACCCTACACCACCTCTACCTCCACCCTACACCACCTCTACCTCCACCTCTACCTACACCCTACACCACCTCTACCCCCACCCTGCACCACCTCTACCCCCGCCCTACACCACCTCTACCCCCACCCTACACCACCTCTACCTCCACCCTACACCACCTCTACCTCCACCCTGCACCACCTCTACCTCCACCCTACACCACCTCTACCCCCACCCTACACCACCTCTACCTCCACCCTACAACACCTCTACCCCCACCCTACACCACCTCTACCTCCACCCTACACCACCTCTACCCCCACCCTACACCACCTCTACCTCCACCCTACAACACCTCTACCCCCACCCTACACCACCTCTACCTCCACCCTACACCACCTCTACCTCCACCCTACACCACCTCTACCTCCACCTCTACCTCCACCCTACACCACCTCTACCTCCACCCTACAACACCTCTACCCCCACCCTACACCACCTCTACCTCCACCCTACACCACCTCTACCCCCACCCTACACCACCTCTACCCCCACCCTACACCACCTCTACCCCCGTCTTGTTCTCCCAGGAAAGAAAAAGAGGTGAGGGGTGTGGAGATGGAGGGAGGGTGGGGATGGAGGGTGGGGCAAGGGGATGGAGGGTGGGGATGGAGGGTGTGGTGAGGGGATGGAGGGTGTGGTGAGGGGATGGAGGGTGGGGATGGAGGGTGTGGCGAGGGGATGGAGGGAGGGGCGAGGGGATGGAGGGTGTGGCGAGGAGATGGAGGGAGGGGTGAGGGGATGGAGGGTGGGGCGAGGGGATGGAGGGAAGGGCGAGGGGATGGAGGGAGGGGCGAGGGGATGGAGGGTGGGGCGAGGAGATGGAGGGTGGGGCGAGGGGATGGAGGGAGGGGCGAGGGGATGGAGGGTGGGGCGAGGGGATGGAGGGAGGGGCGAGGGGATGGAGGGAGGGGCGAGGAGATGGAGGGTGGGGCGAGGGGATGGAGGGAGGGGCGAGGGGATGGAGGGTGGGGCGAGGAGATGGAGGGTGGGGCGAGGAGATGGAGGGTGGGGCGAGGAGATGGAGGGTGGGGCGAGGGGATGGAGGGAGGGGCGAGGGGATGGAGGGTGGGGCGAGGAGATGGAGGGTGGGGCGAGGGGATGGAGGGTGGGGATGGAGGGTGGGGCGAGGGGATGGAGGGTGGGGTGAGGGGATGGAGGGAGGGGCGAGGGGATGGAGGGTGGGGCGAGGAGATGGAGGGTGTGGCGAGGGGATGGAGGGTGGGGCGAGGAGATGGAGGGTGTGGCGAGGGGATGGAGGGTGGGGCGAGGGGATGGAGGGTGGGGCGAGGAGATGGAGGGTGTGGCGAGGGGATGGAGGGTGGGGTGAGGAGATGGAGGGTGTGGTGAGGGGATGGAGGGTGGGGTGAGGAGATGGAGGGTGGGGTGAGGGGATGGAGGGTGGGGTGAGGGGATGGAGGGTGGGGTGAGGAGATGGAGGGTGTGGTGAGGGGATGGAGGGTGTGGTGAGGGGATGGAGGGTGGGGTGAGGGGATGGAGGGTGGGGTGAGGGGATGGAGGGTGGGGCGAGTGGATGGAGGGTGGAGATGGAGGGTGTGGTGAGGGGATGGAGGGTGGAGATGGAGGGTGGGGTGAGTGGATGGAGGGTGTGGTGAGGGGATGGAGGGTGTGGTGAGGGGATGGAGGGTGGGGTGAGGGGATGGAGGGTGGGGTGAGGGGATGGAGGGTGTGGTGAGGGGATGGAGGGTGGGGTGAGGGGATGGAGGGTGTGGTGAGGGGATGGAGGGTGGGGATGGAGGGTGGGGTGAGTGGATGGAGGGTGGAGATGGAGGGTGTGGTGAGGGGATGGAGGGTGGAGATGGAGGGTGGGGTGAGTGGATGGAGGGTGTGGTGAGGGGATGGAGGGTGTGGTGAGGGGATGGAGGGTGGGGTGAGGGGATGGAGGGTGTGGTGAGGAGATGGAGGGTGGGGTGAGGGGATGGAGGGTGGGGTGAGGGGATGGAGGGTGTGGTGAGGGGATGGAGGGTGGGGATGGAGGGTGGGGCGAGTGTAGCTCACCCTCTGAGGGAGAATCTTGTCTGCCATCTTCCTTCTCTTGGCACTATGAAGAATAGACAGAAAGACCATGTTACTATGGTGACTGATAGCACAGTCTACAGTCCATCTGCCTGTTCCAGCTGTGTGAGTGTGAGAGAGAGAGATAGAGAGAGAGAGAGAGAGAGAAGAGAGAGAGAGAGAGAAGAGTGGAGAGTGAGAGGAATCAGGAGGAACACTGAAAAAGAAAGATTTTTTTATGCATGAGTGGTAGAAAGATGAAAGAAAGTACGTGAGTCTGAGAGAGAGTGTGTGAGTCTACTCAAACCCACGCAGGCACAATATGAAGTAAAATTACTAGAAGGAAATGAAACAAACCCTAACACTAACACTAACCCTAACACTAATACTATCCCTAACACTAACATTAACACCAACACTAACCCTAACTCAACATTAACACTAACCTTAAATGAAATGAAATGTGCCATATTTTGTCAATTGTGATTTTTTACACCCCAATCGAAATTTGTCCTCCGCTTTTAACCCATCTGTGCAGTCAGAACACACACACACACACTAGTGATTACTAGGGGGCTGTGGATCACACGTGCCCAGAGCGGTGGGCAGCCCTAGCCCGGCGCCCGGGGAGCAGTTGGGGTTAGGTGCCTTGCTCAAGGGCACCTCAGTCATGGCCTGTCTGGGAATCGAACCCACGACCCTCCGGTCACAAGACCAGTTCCCTAACCGTCAGGCCATGACTGCACTGAAAAGCCCACTGGAGCTTTTCAGTGGTTTTTCAGGTTAAGTGAAAACACTGGTGAGTCTAGTCCAGAGTCTAGAGTGAGTTTTTCAGGTTAAGTGAAAACACTGGTGAGTCTAGTCCAGAGTCTAGAGTGAGGTTGTCTGTCCTTCCTATGACCTTGTAGTGAGATGATGACACAGACGTCCTGCGTGTTCACATGCACACGTGTTCTACATTCTCCCAGTCCACGGCACACCGAGGCCAATGCTTCACATCATGTGTGTGGACACCGCACATCTCCACACACACCCACACACACCCACACGTCAACATCTCACAGTGCTTCGCCTGCTGAGATGAGGCCAACTCCTGTGATCCAGTGTGACCGGGATCCCACGGTCCTGATGGCCCCGCACGCGTTAGTCCACCCCAACCCCCATCATCTAGAGCGGGACTTTCCCATGGTCCTGCTCTTCCACCTCAAAACCACACGGTTCCTCCGGGAACGGCTGGTGGAGCGGGAGTGGGGGGAGCCAATGCTTCATGCTTTTACCTCTGGGAAACTGCACCACTGCGTTGTGGACCAGCGGTCTAAGCACTGACCCCATCATGGGGTGAGTCTGTCCCTGGAGATCCCTGGAGCACCACTAGGAGAATGAGAGGCTCCTCCACTAGAAGGTCCAAGCAGGAGCTCTGGCCCTTTCCCTGATGCATCAGGACGTTCACAGATACAACAGTGTTAAACAGAACCGAACCTGCCCCAGAGCAGAGGAAGGCATGCGAGAGTCCTGGACCCACTCTTCCCTTGTGAGAGGGGAGGTTGTTATGGAAAAGCACATTTTATTTATTGCATGTGTGTATTCATGGACACGTTGTAGAGACGCGCTGTGTACCCATGGAGCTGTGCTGGAGAGACAAAGTTCGACTTGCTGAGCAGGTAGGCAGTACTGACCTTCTGGGGCGGTTCTGGGCAGAGGGTGCTTGCACGGGTGTGGTGGGGTTGGGGCATTTCCGGATGGGGTCCAGTGGGTTGGGCATAACCGTCCGGACTGGGGGTGTTCCTCCATATGGTGGGCCTGGGGGGCCCATAGGGGCTCCCTGATGCGGCATCCGGGCCCCTGACATCATGCCTGGACGCTGTGAGAACAATAAGAAATCAGAGAAAAACTACATATAATAACCATATAATAAATCATAATGCCACTTGTAGACACGTGTATGTGTTCCCAGATTATGTTTCTCAAAAAAAAAAAAAAAAAAAAAAAAACCCACAAACACACACACACACACACACAAAATACTGTGCAATATACAGTTAAGGCAGTGAAAACATCAGTCCAGCCACTGCTGTAGGGGCAGGGTTTTGGTTAGGATTAAGGTATGGGTATAGGTTAGGTTTTGGTTAGGATTAAGGTATGGGTATAGGTTAGGTTTTGGGATCTGTCTGAAACCCAAATCCTCCAATAGCAGCAGCCGATCCACTTACCGATCCATTTTCCAGTCCGCAGTTTGAGCTGGACAATAAACGTGCCGTAACGTTAACACGAAACGCACCAGTGAGCCGGACTCCACAGTTTACCTTCAACCCCCAGCAGCTTCAATCTGCAGCTGGCTGGAAAATGTCCGTGATGATGAACTAAAACAGTGATTCTCAACTGGTGGGTTGCGGACAGCTTGTAAAAAAAATTAACTACTCTTCCAATTTTGTATTCGTCTTTTATCTTGAAAAAAGACAGAGGCACATGCCAGGGCTGACAGACTCTACACTCTACACACCCCCTACACCCTGATCTACACTCTACACCCCCCCTACACCCTGATCTACACTCTACACCCCGATCTACACGCTACATCTTGAAAAAAGATAGAGGCACATGCCAGGGCTCCAGACTGCGACTAAAATAAATATTAACTTGCAAGTAATATAATTATTTCAGCATTATTTTTTTATGGGTGAGAATTTTTTGTCATTGTAAAAATATCCACATGTTTCTTTAGAACAGATTTTGCTTTACAAGTTTTCAAATCATGTCCTTCATGCTCTCAAGTTTCGCAACAGATTCACCTTCATACTCCACACATTAATGGTTAATGGTTTGTGCCTCCCCCCAGTAATGGTTAATGGTTTGTGCCTCTCCCCAGTAATGGTTAATGGTTTGTGCCGAGCTGGTTGAGAGGACAATGACAGCTGCAGAAGCTCAAACTCAAAGTCACAGGCCCGTGCGGACGTCCACGGGAGCTGCAGACGCGTGTAGAAGTGCAGCCAACAGCGGGCAGCTCCAGCTACGCTCCCGTGCGGCGCCACGACCCGTTCGACCCGCTCACCCCTCCCAGACGGGGCCCAACCCCAGGGCTCGCGGGCCTGGCTCAATCCACAGTGCAGGAGGGGCAGAACTGGGACGTGAACATGTGGACACAGCGGGGGGACACGAGGTCTGCCTGCCAAGCCCCCGATCCTCAAGGTCACAGTGGAGGTCGGGGTGTGAGCACGAGGGGGGGGGCTGCAGGTGTCACGGAGACGCACCAGGCTGTCACTGAGGAATTGATAGAGAAACAGTGCCAAGTGTAGTTTTGCTCTAGCTGAGGGTGAAAGTACAAACCCCAAACTGGGGGAAACTGGTGTGTTTGAGGCGCAGCGTACGGCACACGGTCATCCAGATCCACTCACAGTGTTCTGTAGTCTCATCACCCTCAAAGGCTGACCCAGATCAGGCATACATACACTTTACATCTTCCCTACACCCTGATCTACACTCTACACCCTGATCTACACTCTACATCCCCCCTGCACCCTGATCTACACTCTACACCCTGATCTACACTTTACATCTCCCCTACACCCTGATCTACACTCTACACCCTGAACTACACTCTACATCCCCCCTGCACCCTGATCTACACTCTACACCCTGATCTACACTTTACATCTCCCCTACACCCTGATCTACACTCTACACTCTGAACTACACTCTACATCCCCCCTGCACCCTGATCTACACTCTACACCCCCCTACACCCTGATCTACACTCTACACCTCCCTACACCCTGATCTACACTTTACATCTCCCCTACACCCTGATCTACACTCTACAACCCCCCTACGCTCTGATCTACACTCTACACCCCCCTACACCCTGATCTACACTCTACACCCCCCTACGCTCTGATCTACACTCTACACCCTGATCTACACTCTACACCCCCCTACACCCTGATCTACACTCTACACCCTGATCTACACTCTACACCCCCCTACACCCTGATCTACACTCTACACCCTGATCTACACTTTACATCTCCCCTACACCCTGATCTACACTCTACACCCCCCTACACCCTGATCTACACTCTACACCCCCCTACGCTCTGATCTACACTCTACAACCTGATCTACACTCTACACCCCCCCTACACCCTGATCTACACTCTACAGCCCCCTACACCCTGATCTACACTCTACATCCCCCCTATGCTCTGATCTACACTCTACAACCTGATCTACACTCTACATCCCCCCTACGCTCTGATCTACACTCTACACCTCTGATCTACACTCTACATCCCCCCTACGCCCTGATCTACACTCTACACCCTGATCTACACTCTACATCCCCCCTACGCTCTGATCTACACTCTACACCCTGATCTACACTCTACATCCCCCCTACGCTCTGATCTACACTCTACAACCTGATCTACACTCTACACCCCCCCTACACCCTGATCTACACTCTACAACCTGATCTACACTCTACACCCCCCCTACACCCTGATCTACACTCTACACCCCCCTACGCTCTGATCTACACTCTACACCCCCCTACACCCTGATCTACACTCTGCACCCCCCCTACACCCTGATCTACACTCTACAACCCCCTACAACCTGATCTACACTCTACATCCCCCCTACGCTCTGATCTACACTCTACACCTCTGATCTACACTCTACATCCCCCCTACGCCCTGATCTACACTCTACACCCTGATCTACACTCTACAACCCCCTACAACCTGATCTACACTCTACATCCCCCCTACGCTCTGATCTACACTCTACACCTCTGATCTACACTCTACATCCCCCCTACGCCCTGATCTACACTCTACACCCTGATCTACACTCTACATCCCCCCTACGCTCTGATCTACACTCTACACCCTGATCTACACTCTACATCCCCCTACGCTCTGATCTACACTCTACAACCTGATCTACACTCTACACCCCCCCCTACACCCTGATCTACACTCTACACCCTGATCTACACTCTACACCCCCCCTACGCTCTGATCTACACTCTACACCCTGATCTACACTCTACACCCCCCTACACCCTGATCTACACTCTGCAACCTGATCTACACTCTGCACCCCCCTACACCCTGATCTACACTCTACACCCACCTACACCCTGATTTCCACTTTACACCCCCCCTTACACCCAGATCTACACTCTACATCCCCCTACACCCTGATCTACTCATAACTCCTACACTCTGATCTACACTCACATCTCCTACACTCTGATCTACACTCACACTCTGATCTACACTCACATCTCCTACACTCTGATCTACACTCACATCTCCTACACTCTGATCTACACTCACATCTCCTACACTCTGATCTACACTCACATCTCCTACACTCTGATCTATACTCACATCTCCTACACTCTGATCTACACTCACATCTCCTACACTCTGATCTACACTCACATCTCCTACACTCTGATCTTCACTCACATCTCCTACACTCTGATCTATACTCACATCTCCTACACTCTGATCTACACTCACATCTCCTACACTCTGATCTACACTCACATCTCCTGCACTCTGATCTACACTCACATCTCCTACACTCTGATCTACACCCCTCTCTTTCTCATCATAATCTCTCCCTCTGCATCTCTGTCCTTTTATATCAATTGTAAACAGAGGTGACAACAGTACACAAAACAACACACACACCTGCACCACCCGGGACCCTTCAGAGTAGCTACACTGTGCAGCCAGAATGCCTTTGTATGTTCAAGCAGCATGTACACACACTCTCTCTCTCTCTCTCAGACACACACACTCGGAGGATAAGCGTGCCCACTCACCACTCCATGGACGAGGAACTCAAACAGTTTACTCTTGGTGTTGTTGTGAGCCCCACGGGCAGAGTCCTCCGTGGCCATAGTAACTGCGGTAGCCCCTTTATTTCACTCCCCACTTTTCTCTCTCGTCTGAGTCCCAGCCTTCCCCCCGTCTGTCTCACCTTCTATTCTCTCCACATCCCCTCCTCCAAATAAGAGAGAGAGAGAGAGAGAGAGAGCACTCCCTCCCCAACATGCTCGGTCTCTCCTCTCGTTTTTAAAGCATGTCAGCATGTGGCCAAAGTCAAGCCTTTTCCCCTTTCTCTCTCTCTCCCTCCCTCTCTCTCTCTCTCCCCCTCCCTCTATCTCTCTCTCTCTCTCTCTCCCTCTCTCTCCCCCTCCCTCCCTCTCAGACTCAGGGTAGGGAGATCGGTGGGTGCACATGGAGGCTGCAGTCGACTCCTTCAGCCTCATGCACATCCTTAGAATTCTGCTAACTAGGCAGGAACTGGGTCAGAACCGTTCCATCATCAGCTCTAACACCTCACATGGGCTTCTCTCCATCTCTGGAGCCTTTAGAGGCCCAGGAGCAGCACCTCTAGAACAAGACCTCAGGTGTGCTGTTCCAATAAGAAATGAACAGACAGTCACACCTCAACTTACACTTGGGTTAGGAGGGAGGGGAAAGACAGGGGAGGAGAGAGACAGGGGAGGAGAGAGACAGGGAAGGAGAGAGACAGGGGAGGAGAGAGGAGAGAGACAGTAGGAGGGTGTTGGGGCTTTATTATTTTATAGTGGCAGGATGCAACTGGATATCTGTGCTACTCAGATGACATTCTACGTTTGGATTATAATGTTCCTGGCAGGAAACAGCCCCTGCATTGGAGACGTATTATGGGGACATATACCATGTCATCTCTCTTCTGTGTGTGTTTCTCAGAAGCCAAACACCATTTAATTAAACAATTAAAGAAAGACAATTTTCACATGCACTGTGTATTGTATGTGCACTACAAATTACAATTTCTAGCAATGATCTGGCGGTTAGGGAACTGGTCTTGTGACCGGAGGGTCGTGGGTTCGATTCCCAGACAGGCCATGACTGAGGTGCCCTTGAGCAAGGCACCTAACCCCAACTGCTCCCCGGGCGCCGGGCTAGGGCTGCCCACCGCTCTGGGTACGTTTGATCCACAGCCCCCTAGTAATCACTGGTGTGTGTGTGTGTGTGTGTGTGTGTGTGTGTGTTCTGACTGCACAGATGGGTTAAAAGCGGAGGACAAATTTCGATTGGGGTGTAAAAATTACAATTGACAAAATATGGCACATTTCATTTCACATTTCAATGATCTGAGTGATGATCTGTTCTGAACCGCCCACATGAAGGCAATACTATATACTATAGAGTAGCAAAGACCCATTCAATCAGAGCAGAGGTGCTAGACAGGAACCTAACTGTTCGGAAAAAACACTCAACTATTTCTAACGTTTGATGAGAGACCTGTTTAAACATATATATGTTTTTATTTCTGTCGCTAGTTTTGATACATTAATGACGCAGTTATGAAGGAAGTTTGTTTATTGATATGTCTACTTATACGTGTTTAGCACGGTAAAAAGTTCGAATGGTTTTAGTGATAGAGCAAATTAATTACAGCACCAGGACAGAACAAAAAGTAGGCTAGTAATTACTGAAGAACGCGTTCAGCCAATCAGACTCAGCAGCGCCTCTGTGTGGAGGCTTCGCCAAGTCAACCTGTCCGGTATAACGTTACCGGAGCAGAGGGCGGGTGCTCCGCCTTCAGAAGATACGGCCGTGTCGGTATTTGAATATGACAGATGTTACCGGTGCTGTACGGGCCTCCTGTACTCGGCGCCAGGAGACCGTGGGGTCCTCGCTCCTCTGTTGTGGACAATAAGTTTTGCCACATCGCATTGTTCCGTGCAAACTTCCCCTCCCATCTGTGCCACTCGTTTGTCATATATAAACATCTGTAGATGTCTGACAGGTCTCAAGAAGATGAAGATGAACCTGTGTGTGTGTAATCACCGCGCTTTGGAAAAACGCCACATTTCATGGACGGAGTGACACGCGTCTCAGGTGAAACTGCAGGGTGAAATTCACAAAGTGAGGAGATGTGGTGTGGAAATCACGCCAATGCGTAATACATCTCCACAGGTGCCTATATCTCATATCTCCGACGTAACAATATTGGTTATGTTTATGAATGATGATGGTTGAATGCTTTATAGCGCTGGAAACGGGGAACCGGCCGGTGGGCTGTAACGGACGCGGTGGCGCCGCGCTCCTACCTTACGGTCCATGGGAGCAAGTTTGATGTATGCAGTGTCCGGAGGGAAGTGCGCTACGGGCGGGCTGGTCCGTCACTGGAAACGTCTTCGGTGTTCCGGACAGATTCTCGGATGCTCCCCCCTCCCCCGGGAATTAGACCTGGACGGATGGAGGCTGGTGAACCAGGCCCGCGTGCGGTGCAGTGGCGCTTAGTGCGGCAGACGGAGCGGCGCACGCGCGGGACTCGTCAGACACGAGCGGAACGAGCGTGTAAGGGAACATCGACAAACTACAGTAGCGACAGACACGAGCGGAACGAGCGTGTAAGGGAACATCGACAAACTACGGTACCGGCAGACACGAGCGGAAGAGCGTGTAAGGGAACATCGACAAACTACGGTACCGGCAGTACAGAGCACGCGCTACACCAGTTTACATCCACCGACGTGTTTTTCCAACGGGAAACCTGCAGTTTCTGAAGACGTGCCACAGAGTGTGGGCTGCAGGACTGCTTTTTAGACCTGGCATTGAAGGAGCTTTTATTTGCTACTGTCAGAACTAGACAAAGGAAAAATATTTAACATCTTTCACTTGGCATGAAGAATATGGGTTATTTTGTACATTACATACTGTATAATTAGTTTGATTTGCACTCTATTAAGTCTAACCAAGCCAAAATGGAATTTGAGCAAGTTCATTCCAAAAATGACATAACTCAGTAATAAATAAAAGAATGATTTAATAGATTATTTCTTTGTTTCAAAAGCCTTTTTTACATGAAGTACTTCAAGAGTCCCAACATATAACAGCAGTGCTGTCTGCTCTACTTTACAGGTGTGAGACAGACAAATCTGGCTGAAGCTCGAACATAGTCATGTGACTATCCAACAATGACCCATCCTACAAGTAGTGCCTGCTACACACAGACAGCCTGCTGACCCCCAAACGAGAGAAGTATTAGCACAGGCACCATGAGTATCTCTAAACCTTAAAAAACTAAATATAGTTTTCTGTCTGTGACGAGCATAAACTTGCAGATGCAAGATGAAAAAAATATGAAGGGAGGGAGACAATGCTCTGAAAACACATCCTTCAGAGAGCACCCTCTGTCCAGAGAACCGAGACGCAGCACACACCGCCTCTGGTGCACGACAGTACGTGTGAGTGCCAAATCTGTGTGTGGATGTGGGCGGGTGCATGTGTGTGTGTGTGTATCGCCAGGCCACACCCCCCTCAGCGCCGGTACACTCCGAACGCAACAAAACTGAAGAAAACGGTGATGCCCACGAGGGACGCCGTGGCAGGAGCAGTGAAGAACTGGCGATACTGGAACTGGAAGTACCAGAGCACGGAGAGCATGAGCACGAACAGAGGCACCATGAGGCTGCCCACGTTCAGGGCCACGTGCACCTGGTCCGCGGCGTGAGCGCCTGGGGCTCCGCCCCGCGCCGCACGCTGGGACAGGTGGCAGTGCAGGACACAGTTGTCGGCCAGGTTGAGGGAGGCCAGCGTCTGGGCGTCGTCCTGGAGCAGCTGGCCCTGATAGATCAGCCGCACCTGATGCTCCTGACCAGCAAAATAGGTTCTGCAGACACACACACACATACACACGGACATCAGTGGAGAGCCAAGACAGCATCCAAAGCATTTTCAGGGTCATCTGAATGGCAAATATGAAACGTTTATGAATATGTACTTCACATCTGAGAAGACCTTGCACTGCTAACAGATCATAAATAGCAAGGAGAAAATGCCTCCACAGTAAAGACAAATACACTGCAGTGAACATGACATAAAAACTCCTACTTATGGAAGGAAAACTACTAAGGTTTATGCCTTAAATTTTGAAAGTGACAGCCATGTCTGTCATAGCCATGAAATTAATAGTCAAGTAACCAAGGGAATTAGGACTGAACTTATCTTGTTTTAGTATTACCTTTTAATGTAACCAATGGTATCATCAGGTTTGACCTGCGCTACTCGCTCTGTGTCATTGAGGAACTTCAGCCTCAACACCATGGTTCTCGCCGTGTCACTGGGAGCTTCACCGGAAGAGGACACTTGAGTTTCATGTGAGGAACTGGCCGTTGGCTGCGTGGTAAGTGACGGACCCGCTCTCCCTCTGTGTCGCAGACAGCTGTCCCCTGGCAGGTCCGTATCCCCACCTCTGTCCCCGCCTCCTTCTTCACTGCTGCTGCCCTCAGCTCCTCCTCCAGCTCCACCCTCAGCCTTGCTTTCTCCCAATCCATGAGATGGCGCAGTGATGTCACCAGGTGGGAGGGCCTCCTGGCTCTCAGTGTCTGAAGAGGGGGCAGGGCCTGGTGAGAGGAAGTGCTCAGGGGGCTCAGAGGTGTGTGTGGAGGCCCAGGCCAGCACCAGCAGCACCAGAACCAGCACCACTCCGAAGAGCAGCGTGACCTCATCGCCCACACCCTCTATCAGAGCCATCCCGGCCTGCTGGGACTGGACTAAGGCAACTTCAAACTAGGCACCTACAGCACAGAGACAAGGTGATCATTCGTATTATCACACACTAAGCAGGTTTACTAAGTTCTATATATAGGGTTTAAAGACTCAAAGATTTGTTTAAGACTCCCCCAAAATAATTTCAGATGTCAAGTTTATCCCAACAGATGGAACTGAGGCAGTAGGTATGGGACCTGTGTTTTCTGTACAGTTAAGTTACACTCAGCTCAAGCTGGTGAGAAGCAGCTCATCACTAACTGTACAGTTACACAGATGAGGTGCATGTATGGGGTTCAACACCCCCCACCCCCGATATTTAAACTCAGCACCTTCACACCATCAATATTAGTTTCTCATTTCTGCACAGGGCTGTACTTAACATCAGCGATTCCAGTTAATATTGTTAATAAATTCTATAAAGTAATGTAAGGTGGATTTGCCTACCGCATGTACACTTTTGGAATCTAAGAAACTCAGCTATTAATGTTATGCTTTCAATCTTGACAAAATGTTAGAATATCAATTGGCTTGATGTCCTGCAGTTTCAGGAAGCTAGCCACCACGAAATTGATTTGTTGTTGAGTGATTATTTAAATATTGCACTTGTGACATCGATAGCTAAAACGGCCACATAATGGTACCGATCATCAAACGTCCAGCGAACATCCCATGTAGGACGTGGTGTATTGTACAGTTTCCCCTATACTGTCTCAAGTTACTCAACCCTATGGACAGAAACTTTAACAAGCTGCCTACACAATCATCATTCGTACAGGTAATGATGAAACCAGATCTGAATTTGCTCATGTCTTATGGGACAGCTGGCTAGCTTACCAAGCTAACGTCGACTAACCGGGCCAGCGAGCAGGAAGCGCCGCCTCTGAGACGGGCTAACGGGCTAGCTTAGCCGCCTAGCAGCCCGGGTCGTCACATCACCGAGTCGACGCCATACAAACAACTTGGTTTCGATTAAACACTAAAGGTAAAAGTGAACTAGGCTGTCTGGTTCGGTCCTGGTTAATTCGGTGTCTTTGACAGTTTGACGGTTGAATGTCACACCGCCAGCCGCAGCTAAACGGGTTAAAGGGCCGTTGGGCTGTGAACGGCCGCGCGAGCGCGAGCGCGCGAGCTACACTTCAAAACACCGCCGAGCTGTGGGTTCAAGATAGCTTCAGTCGACACATGCGATTATTACAAACGAATAAGTCAATGTGTTTATATATGTATGTGTGTGTATATACATATAGATGCTACAACTATATAAAAGTGTAGGAAATGTACAGCAGCTACGGGGGGAAACTTACTGTAGACGCATCACACCCCATGATGGTACATGGCTGATTTACTCCGCTCGACTGTCGGACGTATTTCCTGATCGCTCGCGGACGGACTGGGCGCGATGACGTCAAACCACTTCCGGTGAGAGCCGCGTCGGTCTGAACCATGTTCACGTCACTGGGTCTGAAACCGAATCTAATAGGGGGGTTGTGTCTCCGATTTTATGTCTTGTATGTCTAGGTGTGCACTTAAACCTGCATATTTATGAAATATTACAAAACGACTATTTTATGCCATTTCTGCGAAGAATGTAAGTTTGTCTAAATCCAAATAATTCCGTAAAGTCGTATTTTTATTCATGTTTTAGTTCCAGCTCTTATACAAAAGCATTGTTGCCTCTGTCTGACACAGGTGCACCTCACAACGGACTGTGTCACGGAGCTGTCACTTCCATATGATCCATCCACAATAAATACATCGTACGTTCTCCTGTAGGCTTGACGGACCCTATAATGGTCGAAATCGAAAAAAATAGGACTCAATCCTCCCTGGCAGACCCAGGTACGAAGGTAAACAGCGTTTCAGGGGTAGAACCCCCATCATGGATGGCTGAATGGTCATCATTAGCAGCGTGCCCATGAATGACAGCACACAAAACACACAGCGCTGGAAAAAAGACTCCAACACGTATGCTTTCTAATTTTTTAATAATGATTTTATATAGACATTTTAATATGTATATATAAACAGATTTCCATCAATTTCCCACCTCCACCCCAGCAGACATCCATTCTCTTACATTCAAAGGACCACCTGCCATAATAAATAATCTCTCTCAAAAAAGAGCAAAGCAAACGCACACAGCGACAGCACCACAATCTTTCTTTCACACACACCCACCACAGCCCTCACACACACCCACCACTGCCCTATCGTATCCACTTTTGCCAAAATGTGCACAAAACCATAACAATCCCCCCTGAAAATACTTTTCCCCTTTATATATGTTAAAATTTCAAGACAAACTTACTTTTTTTTTTTACACAAATGGTAATTGATCTGTCTTAGAAATCCATTTCCAAATCTTTGTTCTCCCACTAAGGCTCTGACTTAGTTTTGGACCAGACACGCTGTTCTTTAAAACGCAGCTCTGATGTAATGGGGCACAGCCACGGTAACATGCTCAGCAGGAATCGGACAACACAAAAATGACTCAGCTGGGAGCATTGCTTTGCATTCCTTTAAATGATAAAGTACATACATCATTCTGAGAAAATAAAATAGAGATATTATACCCAACTCTCTATACATGTATCATAATCCTCTCAAATTCTTTTCACTACTGTCACTCTGTGGGACTCTTCCAAGTTGGACAGGTTTTGTAAGTTAACATTAAGCGGTCATATCCTGACCTACTGTTTAGGGTCACACCACTGGTGTCAGCAGACCCTCACCAAGTGTCTAGGGTCACACCGCTGGTGTCAGCAGACCCTCACCCAGTGTCTAGGGTCACACCGCTGGTGTCAGCAGACCCTCACCCAGTGTCTAGGGTCACACCACTGGTGTCAGCAGACCCTCACCCAGTGTCTAGGATCACACCACTGGTGTCAGCAGACCCTCACCCAGTGTCTAGGGTCACACCACTGGTGTCAGCAGGTTCTAGGTTCCATGGTGGCATCTGAAATACAGAAACAACTTTGCATCTGCAGATTTACACACTGCACCTGTAGTTTGGATATTCCATAAACGTCTGCCACAAACAGGGTGAAGTTAGTTTCTCTTAGTGTAGTCCCCTGAATTGTTTAAAACACTAATGAGACCATCAACATGTGAGACAGGACCTCCACAGATGTAGTGACTGGGACAATAAGAGACCTCACCATGCCTAACCCTGGATAGCCAATCAAAAACAGCAAATATACCAACAATCCAGACAAAATCTAAAATGGTATGAGAAGCAGACGAGGGCGTAGCCTCCCTGTGCGGAGTAACATGCTCTCAAATGCATCGTCTTCCAACAACGTATGTAAGCCCAAGAGGAAACTCGAGCTTCCCAAGGTGCAGAGCAGCCATTCGTCCTGAAGAGCTCTGCCGTACATCCAGGACAGGAGTTTGGTCCAGGAAGTGCTGAAGTCAAAGGGTCAAAGGGCAGACAGGCATTTTCACCACTTCCCCACCTATAAGGCTTTGCTCAATATACAGTAAAGATATGGCAACAAATCAAAATAAAATCCTTGCTAATACATGTATCAATGCAGGGGCACTGATGCTTCTTTGATGTATTTGGCTATGTTTAACTACCACTGTTAACATTGGATGGTGACATCTTGTTTATTCTCCCTAAATTTATGGTGTAATGAGAACTGTGTGTGGCCAGTTCAGAAGCTGCACAGTAAACACCAGTAAAGGCAGCAGCTGAGCATCTGAACACGCGGTGGCAGGAGCCTCTAAGCAGAAGGTCCTGGGATCTTCACACACAGTGTAGATTTTGCTGAATGATCAGTTCCTCTGCACGTCAGGGACTGACATTCCCACCCACTGGGTTAGTGTTACTGTGAACTGTCCTAAAAACTAGGGAGTGCTCATGTCTTCTACACCCCACACACCAGACTCTCCTCAAAACAGCAAAACCGCATGAAACTGAACGTTGCACATGCTTGCAAGCACACACAGAGACACACACACACACACAGACACACACACACACACACAGACACACAGCTTGACGTTTCCACTGTCATAACGGAACTTCCAGGAGCTTGTTGTGGAGATACTGCTTCACTTCCTCGATTCCATTCAACTTCTCCAGCTCCAGATAGGGTAACTGAACACAGAAACACTCACACTCAGTGTACTGAACACACTCACACTGAACAAGCGCATCTCCCAAAATTGCATCATGCTGCTCACCTGCAGGATGACATAACCCAGCAGCTGCAGGTGTCGGTCCCGCATGGTCCTAGAGCCCACCAGCACATCGGAGTTGTGGCAGTAGTGCCACCTATCATTCACGGACATGATCACCCTGCACAGGGAGGAGGACGTGTACGTGTTAGGAGCGCCTCACACAGCCCTGCATTAATGGGCCAGCTCCGGCAGTGCTGGGATATTTACACTCAAATGAACAACTTTATTCAAAAGGACTGTATTTTGTATATGCATATTATATAGTATATGAAAATTATAAAATATCTGAACTGGTTCATGTCCACTGTGTCTTGCTGATGGCTAGTGTCTTGCAGGACAGGACTTGTAGTCAGAGGTAAGTGAACATCACTGTTGTTGCTGTCAGTTTGCTCAGTCAAACTGCTCGTTAAAACTCTACGGGACAGTCAGTCCATTGAGCTTGTTAATGCTCGACAGGACAGTCAGCAGAAAACTAATGTAAATCGATGCTGAATAAGGGCGAGACATTCTTCAGCTTGGTGAAAGCATTCAGAACCAGTTATACACACACATAATACACTCATCAGCCTGAGAGTTTCACCCCTGTGAGCACTGGGCTTACGGTACACGCGAGTCATTTCTAACTCATTACCGTAACAAGCGTATCGAGCATCAGACTGACCTCTTCACGTGCTCCCCGCCAGCTCTGTCCATCTCGGGGGGGTCAGAGGAGTGCAGCCGGACCACGCCGCCCTCCCCAGTCTCGTACGTCACCCCTTCGTAAAAGGGCACGATCTCGCAGTCCGGCCCGGGGTCTGCCCTCGCCGCAACGGACACGCATCCACCCTCATCCTCCAGGATCTTCCCGATGGAGAACTGGAAGAGGGAGTCGTGGGCGGAGGTGGCCCCGACCGCCGCGGCCCCTCCCTGCGCCAGGCAGTCCGACGGGCTGCTCAGCGTGGAGCTGTCCTGGCTCTCCAGGGAGTGCTCCTTGGCCAGCGGCGCGTAGTAATCCGAGGCGGCGTAGTAGGCGCTGTAGTCCAGTGCTGCTCCGTCAGCACCCGCCCTCTGCGCGGAGGGTGCCGCGGGACACATGTGCGGAGGCAGGAAGGCGGAGTCGTCTCCGGCCTGCTGGCTGGCCGCCTCCTCCAGGGGCGGAGAGAAGGGAGAGAAGGTCTGGAAGTCGGATGTGAGCGCTGCAACCGAGCTGTCCGGCGATTTGGGGTTCGGGGCGGCGGACGGGGGGGCGTCCACCCTCAGAGGCACCGCCGGCACTCCCGCACGGACGGGGAGGACGCGGCCCGCACCGTCCAGCCACAGCAGGAAATCTGGGGGAGGGCAAAGTGTGCGTTAAAGATATCAGAGGCACAACAACATGCACCGAGCAGCTGTAACACTGCACTACACACACACATGGACTGTGTGTGTGTGTGTGCACAAATATTTCATCATCAAGGGGTCAAAAAGGCTCTCTGGACCTGTGTAATATCCTGGAGCAAGAACTTCATCCTGCTTGTAACCGTGTTCCCCCACCAATTGGCGCAAGGCTTCTGCCACCAGTCCTTTGTAACTACAACACAAAACACAGTCGGAGCTGCACAGAGCCTCACAGACACAGAGATGAATTTCCCAACACAGGTGGGAGGACTCGCAAAAAAATTGTTTTTTTCATTGAAGAATAAGAATAACGTGAAGAATAACGTGTTATATGCTGCTATTACTCTGTAGATATTTTAGACTACGAGTGGCAGTAGAATTTGCTCTATAATTATCTCATTCATGATCATTAAACTTCACTTACTGTCAGAAAGACCAGCGCATGTTTGGCATTTCTTGGTAGGATTAGTTCTGAGAAAATTACAATTCCGCTAAACTACTTTATTTGCTCCATATAATTTCCATCATCAGTATCCTCACTCTCAGGGCGGATTGAATGGCTTCTCCCGCCACACAGTGCTGACCAATCCCATGTGTGCCTGTCAGCGTGGGCGGAGCTGTGGGCGTGAGTCTCCTCACTTCACTCTTGCCTGTGTCCCTCTACTCTTTCCTTTAAAATGTCAGTACTTATCTCCTGCCCCTGGACGTCACCCCTGGAGGTGATACGGGTGGTCCAGCACTGCTCTCCCAGCAGGTCATGGCAGGAGCAGAAAGCATTGAGCAGGTACAGGGCTTTCAAGCACTTATGGTCAAAAACAACTTCTGTCAAAGGTCTAAAGGACGTTCATAAAACGTGGGATACTGCCTCCAACTAGACACCCAAAATAAATCAATCAAAATGTATTTATATAGCACTTTTTACAACAGTTGTTGTCACAAAGCAGCTTTACAAGCGAGTTTTATCTACCAAGTGAGTGTTGTAAATGAAGTTCTCATGAGAGCATTTGCTAGTTTTTAGCCATTTACCATCCATATGTGGTTACCCAGGCAGTGGACCGGGTCATTTGGTCCACGATAATTCTGGACATGTGTGCAGAAGCTCCGCCCACCTCTGCAGGTGCCACTCACCTGTACTTGCGGTTCACCTCATCGGCGGTGAGGGCGTGGTCAAACATCAGCACTTTATGCGTGTCCTGCAGTCGGGGTCCCGCGTAGTCCCGGTGCTCCAGCTCCACGGCGGCATCCAGAAGGGACAGATAACGGCGCACGATCAGCGCGTACGGGCTGTCTGCACGACACGGACACAACGAAACCAGCTGACGATCAGCGCGTACGGGCTGTCTGCACGACACGGACACAACGAAACCAGCTGACGATCAGCGCGTACGGGCCGTCTGCACGACACGGACACAACGCAACCAGCACACTGCTGCGGTCTGGTGTCTTAACTTCAGTCAACCTAACTTCACATCGCATTATATTATTCCATTATCTGACCCATTATTATCTATTTAACACATCTGTAGTGTGCGTTCGATGCCCATAGACACAAATCCTGAAGCAAATTATTGTTTTTCAAAAAAGCACAGAAAACACCGATGATGGATGTTTCTTCATCTCACCAGGGACCTCAGGGCTCAAGCTGAAACCCACATGCCTAAAGTTTCACGGAAGACAAAACTCAAAACTATTTTCTGTCCTGCTCTGAGATGGTGGAACGATCTTCCACTTACTGCTCTGACTGCAGAGTCTCTTACCATCTTCAAACATAGACTGAAGACTCATCTGTTTGTTGAGTACTTAAATGACTAATAACACTACAGATAACACTTGTCCTTGTTCTTAAATTGTATGTCTGTCTGTCTATGCACTTCGTGGTAGAAGATTAACTAGTATTTAAGTGAGCCTGTTTTAATCTAAATACTAGGTACTGGCATTGATTCCTGTAGTTTAGTAGTAGTCTGGTTCAAAGGTATCTGGCCTGTCTGTGCAAACATAGGATGAATTCTGTCAACAGATGCAAAACACTTTGTTAGTCACTCTGGATAAAAGCGTCTGCTAAATGCCCTAAATGTGAATGTGTTTAAGCAGGCAGAAAACTGTCCTAGTGCTTGAGCAGGGGTCACCAACCTTTTTGACACTGGAAGTGTGCGAGTGTCAATTGCTAAGCGGGAAGACCGCTAGCAACCGCGGACAATTTATAATAAAAAACAAACGATGCAGCGCTTTGGTGCATGGCACTATAGTGAGCTAATTTTAAAACAAGCCCGCGGGCGACTCGTGATGTCCTCGTGGGCGACATGGTGCCCGTGGGCACCACGTTGGTGACCCCTGTGCTAGAGGAACACGGCCTAGTCCTAGTGGAACACAGCCGCACACATCAGCACCTCTACAAGCAGTGCACAGGTGTACAAGTCATATTAAAAACAATCTGCAAACTGTACAGCACCAGCCTATTACAATAAGTGCAGTGATTAGCCCAGTTGAGGTGTGGTTCCTGGGCTTGGCGCTGGGGGGCGCTGGAGAGACGAGGGACTCACTGGTGACGTTGCTGATGAAGGAGGGGGAGAAGACCCTGTGCAGCACCAGGCTTGGGAAGTGGCCCAGCTGGAAGAGAGACATGAGGATGTTCACGGTGGCCAACGGAGAGCTCAGGGCCTTCAGCTCCAGCACCATCTCCAGCTTGGAGAAGAACTGGGTGTCGTTCGCAGGCCTGTAGCTCATACGGCTGAAGGGGAACACAAGCTTCTGGATGACCTGCGCAGCAAAACACCACCAGAGACGCCCTCGTCAGGCCAGGCTTGGTAGGACACCCTAGGTGCCCTTTCACCACACAGCCATCGTCTGTTTCTCACCCACCCTGACGCAGGTGTTGGGCGTTACCTTGCTGTCTAGGTACTCGCCCTTACGGACGAGGAAGTCCGCGATGGTGTCGAGCAGCCTGGTCTCACGCAGGCGGTGCCGGGCGATGTATTTGGCGATAAGGGCCATCGTGTACGGGGTGATGCTCTCCACCTTCTTCGGAAGCTCCTCTGGGAGACAAAGCCAGACACACGTTCAAAACTACCACCTTAAAGGCGAACAAGACCTCATGAATGCCAACCAAGCTGCAAACCAAAGTTCCCCTGCACACCACGCCTAAGCCTGGTTGGTGTGGTGAACTCACCCGCCAGGCTGCTCACAAACTTCTCCTGCCGGTTCTGGTAGAAGAGGTGCGAGCTGAAGATGAGCTCCAGGCTCTTGTTGCTGGCCTCGCGCGCGCACACCGCCAGCATCTCGTCCAGCAGCGCCATCTCGTGGTCGCGCACGCAGCTGACGCTGGCCAGCGTGTGCTTGGCCAGACGCAGGATCCTACGGCTGATGACCAGCTGCTCGGCCAGCGTGCCCTCGGCCCCGCGCCAGCGCCCACGGTAGTACGACAGCAGGAGGAAGAGCGTCTGCGGGTGGCGCTCTCGCTCGATGTTCTTCTCCAGCGCGGCCAGGCAGGACTCGATGAGCGGGTGCTGCTGACCGGAGGGGTGGAGCTTCATGCAGCTGCTGAACACCATGGAGACGTCCTTCTGGTTGAAGTGCGCCAGCCGGCCCTGGGACTCCGCCTCCAGCACCTGCACCACGCGGGACTCGCTGGGCAGCCCTGACGAGACACGTGTACAGCACAGCTGAGACTTTCAGCTCATATACGGGACTCAATTTTCACAACCTCTTTTCCTTACATTCTGAATAAAGTTTTGCAAACATGTCACATATTAATCAAAATTGCTGCTAATAAAAGGGTTATTCTTTACTGTAGTATTGCCATTGTCAAAACAGAAATGTCTGGTTCAGATCAGAACAATACCTTGAGTGCTCTTCCTAATGAATTCATGCAGATAAATTTAACCAGATCTATTAATCCAGATTTACCTGGAGCATGATGTGACCACAAAAGAAAAAGTACAAATTTATTATTATAATATTGTAAAAAATGCTCAAAGGTATTTTTCTTGTTAATATCAAATAGTGATAGTAAAAATGGGGCGTGGGGAACTCCAGACAAACACTCTCCAAACCGCGCAGGCTTACCAAGCGTAGCCGCAGCATACAGACAGTTCACAATGCTGAAGTTGTCGAACTTGGAGCAGTCGCTAACGATGGCATCACAGAGCGTCTGGAAGTCCGGGAGCTCCAGGATCGAGCGAGAAGCGCCGTCACCCAAGCCAGCGGGGGGAGCGGGCAGGACTCCATCGCCGGGCCCTGCTCCGCTCCCCACGGCCCCTACCCCGGACCCCGGCACAAGTCCTCCGGCCTGCTGGAGAACCAGCAGCTGGCCGATCTTCTGCAGGGCGATGGGGTAGTGGTTGTGCGAGATCTTGCCCGGGTTCTGGGTGACCCAGCGGAGCACCTCATCCACGCTGTGTGAGCGGTCGATCAGCCGTTTCATCGTGAAGAAGGTGTCATAGCTCATCTTCTCGTGGATGAAGTTCCACGTCTTCTTCTTGCCATGGTGCAAATGGGCATGAGCCTGATAGTGTGGTGGGGGCAGGTGGGCATGTTGCTGGGGGAGAGTGTGGTAGTGGGGCCGCTGGACCTCCAAACGCCCCTGGTAGGGTGGGGGGTAGCTCGGGGGCAGGGGCAGGTGAGCGGGGTGGGGGTGGTGATGGTTCTCCAGCAAGGGCTGCCCCCCGATCACGCCCACGCGCCGGCCCGACTTGCTTCCACCGCCGTACAAGCGTGCAGCGTACATGCTATCCAGAGCGGCAGGAGCCAGGAGGCAGGACAACTGGGGAGGGAAGGACAATCTTCCACAGGTCAGGAGGCCCAGGCGGGAGGGCAGGAGCCCCTGCATGGCACACGGGGTGGACGCACACTCAGGCTCAGGGCTATACACCTGCAGACAGAAATACTGAGCGTTATAGCAACATCCATGTTTATAGTTTACACAATTACCACACATGACAAATCATCTTGCAATTCTTAAATAATGTGGAAGACAAAGTTCACAACCGCTTGGTTTTCAAAGTTGACACACAGCCTATTGATATACAACACAGGGAATACTAATCATAGCTCCACTAATGGGTAAGTGCAGATGTAGCTGAGGCTGTAAATTCACTCATGCTGAACATTCACGAGATGTCCATGCTGAGGGACAACTCACTTACACACCTGACACATAAACCAACACAACTCACTTACACACACGACACACAAACCAACACAACTCACTTACACACACGACACACAAACCAACACAACTCACTTACACACATGACACACAAACCAACACAATTCTTTGGCATCACTGTAGAAAACAAACACTCAAGCTTGTGACTGTGACTTTTAAGAGCATGGAATTTGAGCTAGGTAAACATACCAATCAATACCCTTTCAGACCTTGAGAGAAACACAGCCACACCGGTGAGCAATCTTACATAAGGCTCTACACACTTCACAACACCACATCCAAAACCCACAGTGCTACGTGCAGGTAAAGTGGTCACGGTGAATTAGACTGCATGGATCCTTAGTCTATATTTTGACTCTACTACATCAAATCGAGAGTAGTTATGAAACATCTTAAAGGGAAAACCCATATATATGCAGTTGCATGGACATGTGTTTCTGTTCCATTATAACTTTGTAAGCTGGGTAGGTAATGTAGTGAGGGGGTTTGTAGAACCGCCACCACCGTTCAACGCAGACATATGTAGGTCGCAGTAGCGCCGGTTCGTGGTCCAACACCAGCCTGGTCCTTGTTCTCCAGAAATCAGAAGTTTTACTTACATGTTTAACTTAAAGGAAGGCGGACGGATGCCGAGGGCGCTTCCGATCATCCGTGTCGTGTGATGACATTGGCGGTGTAGGAGAAGCTACGACGGGCGGGCAGCTCCAAACCCACCACGACCCGAAACAGCAGCCTCGCTCAAGAACTTCACAACAACCTCATGAGTTCATCTCCGACTGGACAGTTTATGCCACCCGAAACACCCCGAGGCCCCACACAGGCACGGATCACCAGTATTACAGGGCGATGAGACGCGCCGCTGGGCTCCCACAGTCGTGGGGCGGTTCGGACGGGCGGGTCCAGACACACGCACCCTGGAGGAAGACTCACAGCCAGGTACGTGAGGAGAAACACAGTGTCGGACCTCCACCGAGGGGCTGCCGGGTCAGCTGCAGCAGCCCAGCGAACATGGCCTCTGCGACGGGGCTGGTCCGGTTCGGTTCGGCTCACGCTGAGCAGACGGACGCGCAGGAAACGCCTATAACGACCCGGCCGGTACCGCCAACTCACAAGAACAGTCTTCACTCTCCACAAAGTACGAGCCCGACATGCGAGTCGTAATATCAGAGCCAAGGCCTCTTGCTACGGTCTCCTTGCAGGTTGGCAGGACTCGTCCGCCGCCCCGGTCTCCGCCATGTTCCCGGAAGTCAACAGAGACACACCGGAAACACGTGTTTAGAGACGGGCACGAACTCCTGTTTGTTATTTGTTTTCTTCGGGGTATTTAAACATATTTTAGCGTTTGTGATTTTTTAAACGCTTTAACGTTAGTGTGAACAATCTGAACAAGGTACAGATTCGTTGATTTGTCAGTGCTAGATATCAGTCCATGTTGCTACGTGCTATTAAAAGGTTGTTTTAGTCCAGCTTACATAATGTCTCTGTATTTCTAAGAACTACTTTGAGCAGAAACCCTGTTTATTAGGTATTTACAATAGGGATCAAATCTAAAAAGAAACTAGAGAACGTCTGGTCACAAGGCTTTCTCCATGATGAAAACAGTAACACGAACCCATGAAATAACAGTCTAAGAATTTGAGATTTTATACAGCTTATTTTTTTTAATAAACAGGTGAAATTGTTGATGTGGATATCATTACCCCAAAATACATTATGATTTTAACAGTCCAATGCTGTTTTGTATAAAAAAATGTAATAGTCCTTTAGACGTCATCAGGGTTCATAAGCAGGATTATGAAAATGAAATAAGTGTTCAGCCCTCAGTGTTCTGTAACTGGCACCAGGAGGTTCACAACACACGGGTGTCACGAAAGAGTTACCAAGATTAATGATAATACATCTAGTTATAGAAGAAAGAAGATGTGTCTTAACACAACTGGGTAAGAATAATAAAACATGTATGATTGGGGTTCTTATCAGGAGAGGAGGTCCAGTGGACTGGATGCAGAGTAATAGAGAGAGAGAGAGAGAGAGAGAGAGAGAGAGAGAGAGAGAGAGAGAGAGAGAGAGAGAAGTTCTAATAAAGGGGCAGACACAGTAAAAGGAGTGAACTGAACTGACTCACAGACAGTAAATTCCCTCACACGTTCTTCTAGTGCTGCTAGTGGTCTGGATGTTAGTGATGCACCGCAAAAGCAAAAATTGCTTTTGAAGTTGCTGCCACACTCCAGAAATGTTTAAAACTTCATCTGTCCTGCATATGACCTCATACAGATCTAATTTTCCCTGTTTTATTTTCTCCACATGGCTGCCCGCCTACCCGTGGAACACTGAGATGAAGAGAGATGAGCCTTTCCTGAGATCCATCCTGGGCCAACCACCTCCTGCCTAACCAGATATGATGAAGGATCAACCCATTGCCCTGACTAACCAGTGTGGATGAAGGATAAACCCACTGCCCTGGACCCTCTCCGAATTCTCCTCTGCTATGACATGATCAACATGGTTGATGTTAGTCATCCTGCTATGACTAACACCAACCATCAAGATGTTTAGGACTGAACAGGAATTACATAAAGAACTCATGTATACACACAAAGATGGAATTTATTTATCCCTCACATGTTTTCTTCGTTTTTCTCTCTTAACATTGTTGTCATGGTGACCGGTGTCCAGAGGAGGATGGGTTCCCCCCCTGAGTCTTGGTTCCTCTCAAGGTTTCTTCCTCATGCTCTTAGGGAGTTTTTCCTTGTCACTGTTGCCCTTGGCTTGCTCACTGGGGGGCTTGGACTCGGACATTTGTAAAGCTGCTTTGTAACAACTGTTGTAAAAAGCGCTATTTAAATACATTTTGATTGATTGATCACATTCCTTTGGGTGTGGTTCAATATGTGTGTGTTCATCTGTCTCACCTGTGTCTCGTCTTGTCAACGTCATGCGGTTCACTTGGGTCTTGTTTATTTATATACATGTGTGTTGATGTCGTGACCGTTGCTCATCTTTGTTGAGTTTACCTCATGTTTAGTCTCACTCCATTATGTGCTAAGTGTTCTTTGTGTGCTAAGCGCTAACTGTGCAGCAGTATTTAAATAAAGCTAAATTGAATGTACACTCGTCTCAGTGTCCTGTCTTTCTCCCCCGCGTCACATACAATGTAGTGCAATCCGCCGATAATGATTGAACACAAAAACACTTTTTAAATTTGTACAATTATTTATTCATTTATTTTTGAAAAACATGTCAGGTTCAGTTTGAACCCCTTTTTTTCAGAAGTGAACTTTGCATTTATTTGGATTCAGCTGAGTGTGAATTCATCACTGGGACATTTGTTATTCATCAATGGAGGCAAAAGTGTGCGCACCTCCAGGTAAGAAATAAATACATTTCCTACTGCGATACTCTTCTCTCTGAAATAAGAACCGTTGTTATTAACATTAGTGCATAAATTCACTTTATATATTTAGTCAGTGACTTAACTGCTGTGATATGTAAACACACAGTAGTGTGGGTCCTGTATGTGATATGTAAACACACAGTAGTGTGGTCCTGTATGTGATATGTAAACACACAATAGTGTGGGTCCTGTATGTGATATGTGTACTTACCTTACGTGCTTCATTCTTCTTTACACAGTCAACAAATTCGTGTCCATCCTCTTGTCGACACACAATACAATCAATTCTGGGCTGTTAAAACCAGAATGTTTATTTCTAACAGAAACACACACCTCAAGTTTTTATATTAGCAAATAAATTACACAAATAATATGTGAATAGACATTGCAAAATTAGTGTAGGACAGGGGTGCCCACAGTTTTCAGCTTGCGAGCTACTTATAAGATGACCAAGTCAGAAAGATCTACCGGGGTGGCGGCGAACGTAATTTGTTGAGCGGGGGGGGGGGGGGGGGTGGCGAACGTAATGAACGTGAATGTCAATCAAAATACAACCGTCAGTGCAGATGTGCGATTCATCTACTACTATTTTATGTGACGCGATCTACGCACATTCCTTCGCGATCGACCGACACTTCCTTCGCGATCGACCGGTCGATCGCGATCGACGTAATGAGCACCCCTGGTGTAGGATATGAGCTAAAACTCCACCCTTCCAGCCTGCCTTTAAAAGCACTCGCCCTGTCTTTAAAAGCACTCAACCTGTCTTTAAAAAGCACTCTTGTCTTTAAAAGCACTCAACCTGTTTTTAAATAGCACTAACTCTGTTTTTAAATGCACTCAACCTGTCTTTTAAAAGCACTCACCCTGTCTTTAAAAAGCACTTGCTCTGTATTTAAAAGCACTCACTCTGTCTTTAAAAGCACTCACCCTGTATTTAAAAACACTCACCCTGTCTTTAAAAGCACTCACCATGTCTTTAAAAGCACGGACTCTGTCTTTAAAAACACTTACCCTGACTTTAAAAAGCACACACCCCATCTTTAAAAGCACTCACCATGTTTGTAAAAACACCCTGTCTTTAAAAACACTCACCCTGTCTTTAAAAGCACTCACCCTATCTTTAAAAAGCACTCTCTCTGTCTTTAAAAGCACTGACCCTGTCTTAAAAAATCTCTCACCCTATCTTTTGAAGCACTCACCCTGTCTTTAAAAGGCACTCGCTCTATCTTTAAAAGCACTCACCATGTGTTTAAAAGCACTTGCTCTGTCTTTAAAAGCACTCACCCTATTTTTAAAAAGCACTCACCTTATCTTTAAAAGCATTCACCCTGTCTTTAAAAAGCACTCACCCTATCTTTAAAAACACTTACCATGTCTTTAAAAGCACTTATGTCTTTAAAAGCACTCACCATGTCTTTAAAAACACAGTCTTTAAAAAGCTCTCACCCTGTCTTTTAAAAGCTCTCACCCTATCTTTTAAAGCGCTCACCCTGTCTTTAAAAGCACAATCTTTGCGCTGTGTGAATTCAGTTGCAGGTTCGGCCACATCACAGGTGGTGGCTCTCAGGATCGCCCTGATGTAGTAGTTCTTAGTCATCTGTAACAGGAGGAAAAAACATTTGATTTTTCTACCATTGAATGTAAAGCTTGATAGTGATCATATATTGATCATATAGTGATCATATAGTGGTGACAGAGGACATCACTATAAAGAGCATCAGTAGCTCATCAGTGGCAGTTTTCTGTTATTTAAGTATTACTATTATTAATTTCTATCAACCAAGGCAGATATACTATTTGTTGAAAGTCCATATTTTTAACATTTTTGTTAAAAAACTAAACAACACATACCACTGTCTTTTCAAATTTAAAAAAATTTATGTGCCTTCCGTTCTGTCTAAACTCCTTATTGGCTGCAGTGATGACTTTGTCAGCATATTGTCGTAGTTGAGCATTGAAGCTGTCATATGTTTCCCAGTTTTGAGCAGAACCCAGCAAAGGCACCGCAGACAGGAGCAGGAACACCAGCACGCTCATCTCTCTTCAGGACTCCAACACTACATGTGTGTTCCAGGGTCTCACTGTCATTCTCTGTGGATTAAAGATTGATTTGGACTCTTTCACCTGTCTGTGCTTTTATTTTGTAATGGGCAGAGGACTGCTGTTAGACTTACTGGTGCAGTGATGTTTACTTAACTCAGAAATTGAAGAAGATAGCAAACAATGGAGAGTGAGATATAGAGTGAGATATAAAGAGTTAAAGCATGAGATATAAAGAGTTAAAAAAGTGAGATATAAAGAGTGAGACATAAAGCCCAGTGTAATGCTTTATTAGTGGTATGATTAGTAGTTGCTCTTTGGAATGAAAGCAAACAATCAGTTTTTTTAAGAAAATATTTACTTGTAAGTTCATTTCAAAGTCCAAGATGTGTTTGACAGCAGCTCATGTGATTGGGCACAGTGCCAGTAGGTTTTTCTTTTTTATAGTAACATAGTTACATTTTTATTTCTGTCACTAGGGTCTGTCTTGAACCCTAACTGGTAAACTGGTCTAGAGCACTGCTGAAGTGAAAACATTGTAACTTCAGTCAAATAATGGAGCAAGTAGACACAGAATAGAAAGAATCTCAGACTTTCACTTGCACAGAAACATTTTACTATAGCATTTCAGTACAAACATCTAGCAATACAATTTGCATTTTAGAAAAATGAGTACTATACAGCTGAATTATTTTCCTTACCATTATACTTGAGTATCTGTTTAATGATTTGAAAAGACAAAATGTTAAATGTTTACTGAAGATGTAATTAACTGATACTAATCTGTATGCAAATGCAGCCACAGCTATAACAGGTACATTATTCATTAATCATGAAGACACATTGGAAATCATAAATGTCTGACAATAAAATGGTTTTGCACTTACTTTGTTAATGATGAAGTTCAAAGAAGAACATCAAATATTTCAATTTATATATATCAATGTCCAAAGCATGTGTGCTGCATTTCCTCCAGGTACTTTAGTCAAATATGGAAATAGATTGACCACATGTTTATTACTTATCAACAGGACATTTCCCACTTAAGTGTTGTTCCGTTTTCAAACGTGCAGTTTTTGTCAGACACAACCAATACACCCAATCTGCTGATCATAGATGTTGGTTTTCATGGCCAGGAAGGTTTTTTCCCCAGCGTGGTGCTGATCTGTTTTAGGGCACTGTTTTCGACTTTCTTTTGTCTGAAATTAAAACAGCACACAATTATCAGTGTGATTAAGAGCCCTAAAATGTCATTAGAGTGGTAAACAAAGAACAGTTTACAGTCACAGTCAAGTTTCATCAAACTGTTCACATTTAGTTAAGGAGAGCTGAAGCACACACACACACACACACACACACACACACACACGCACCATTTACTCAGATCCACACTCACACACACTCAGATCCACACACACAGACACACACGATCTACTCAGATCAACACACACACTCAGATCCACTGACACACTCAACATCTTCACATGATCCATGGTGTCTTAACAACACACATGTTAAAACTTTGCTAATACCCACAGCATACAGCAGACCTGGGCATCGTACAGCCCGTGGGCCACATCTGGCCCTCTGACCATCTCTGACCGGCCCGCCTGAGATAATTTATAAATTAGAAGTCAAAGGTAAATGACTGTGATAGGTGCACAAAAAAGAACTATACTGCTTTTATTTTGAAGGCAAATGTTTACTTAAAGTTTTTACATTTGTGTCTGTCTGGTCCGTTCACTCAAGCACCTTCACTCAAATGTGTCAGTGAATCTGTTGGAGAGCTTTCAATAAATCAGCTCAAATATGTCAGCTAATGGTAGAAAAGAAAGATACAGAATGCTGAGTTTTTAACAACCAATTGACTTAAAATGTATTTACTGATGTAAAATGTAAAGCTGTGTTCTTAGTTTGTGGAGAACAGTAACCTGTGTTAAGAATTGCAGTTTGAATCACCCCAAAAGCAGGGTTCTTGCAGGTTTCAGTGAGTTAAATTTAAGACTTTTTTTAAGACCTTTTAAGACCATTCTCAGTGAAATTTAAGACCAACACAACATATTACCAGAAACAATCCAATGATCCCAGAAACTCTTAAAACATTTTATTTTGATTAATTTAGTTACAGGATTCCATTAATTCAATATTAAAACAGATAATCAAAATAGTAACATTCTCAACCCAAGCAACCTTACCAACAACACTAGCATATCTACATACATATGTACACCCTACATATGTCTGCATTCTTCCTTTTTAGTACCAATCTCAGTTTCAAGGATTCTGACTTGGGCAAGCTTTTCTTTGTATGCCCTTCTCAGGGCATTTGACTTGGAAAGGAGCTGAGCCATCTTGGATCCAGCCTTGCCCTCAGCCTCTTCTGCAAGAGAATCTGCCTCTCTAGCAAGACAGGTGGACACGTCTTGCAAGCTTTTCTTCCTTTTCTTAAGGTCCTCTAAAGACTGCTCAGTCAGCTTTCTTTTCTGGCTCTGGGATTCCTTTTCTTTCCTGATTCGTTCCTGATCCAGAAAAAGTCAGTATTTTGATTGGGCTGGATCCACAGATGCTAAGAGTTCCTTGGTGAGGGGAACCTGTGACACCTCCATGCATTGTGACAGTCACATATGAGTCTGTGTTTGTGACATAGTCACATATGAGTCTGTGTTTGTGACAGTCACATATGAGTCTGTGTTTGTGACATAGTCACATATGAGTCTGTGTTTGTGACATAGTCACATATGAGTCTGTGTTTGTGACATAGTCACATATGAGTCTGTGTTTGTGACATAGTCACATATGAGTCTGTGTGTGACAATTGTGTCCTCTTGCATGTTTTCTGCCTCCACCTCCTTGTTGGAAAATAAGAAATAAAAAGATAGAGGTACACCATCAAATTAAATAATCATACACACATTATACATTTAACAACATGTAGACTCAGCCTATCTTCCAGTATGTCTAAGGCATGGTTTGACCAAAATCCTCACACCCTGCAGCTGATAAAATGTATTAAATGTTACATTTTGTTTAAATTACTGAAATAAATGAAATTATAAAATTAACTAATTACATAAAGGCTCAGAATTTTCTTTCCCCAGGCCATCTGTATCTTAAAACACACAAAACTTTTTAAACCCCCTACCTTATTTTCTATTTATTATCCCGATGAAACCAACTTACTTTGTCTAGCCATGCTGAATATGAATTTTAATGTTAACATTGAAAACGTTGGGACACACTACCTGTTTTTATCCTATGTATATATGCCCACTAAAAGGCAATAGATCAGTACAATCAATGTAAATAAAACCATGTGCAATCCATGAAACAGAGCATGGGACAGTGGAACATGTTTCAAAACAACATAACCCATCTACAGGGCGTAGTTGTTTTTTTGTTTGGTTTTTTTTTTTTTTTTTTTTTTTTTACATTTTACATGATTTAACACAGTAAATATATGTTTATTTCCTCTAGCTGGGATTTAGCATGCATTGAAAAATTTCTCTAACTTAATGCCATGGACAGTATGGTTCTGAGATGTAGGCTACTTGTATTGTAGCCTAATTGTATATAAATGGTTAACACATTGAAAAGTGGAACATAAGTAAGGATCACTTACTTTGATAAGTTTTAGTAGATCCTGCGCCGTTTCATGGCCCATGAAACGAGAGCCCATGTACCTCGATTGCACATATCCATTGCTCCAGAACCGAACATGAAGATCCAGCTGTTTGGATTTTGTGGTTGAATTAAAGTTTTCATCGAACATTAACACATACGGTCCGGTAAGCGCGCGTATCAACTCTCACTTGATGAAGTCTGCCAAGCCAAATCTAGCTATATATGCGAGTTTGTTTGGTCCACACGTAAGTTTTCGCGATATTAGAATCAGGGAACACTGCCATCACTGGATCCTAATGTAGCCCGAATATCATTAGCCGAAGCGCTAGTGATACTGCGGTGGAGTCCGGCGGGACCCAGCACTGACGATAGAGAAGACGGCGGGGATGAGGCACAAAATTGCGTGATGTCTTGAGTCCGCTGAAGGCTTTTCATGGCAAGGGCCGTTTCCTGCCTGCGGTTATTATGGGTTTTGTAGTTTAATTAACACGTGCACACCCCGCACAAACACAGACGACACAGAACTGACTTCCGGACGTTCCGATTAAACTACACTTCTCTAAAATTAACTAAGGTAAAAATTTAAGACCTGACTAAATAAGATTTAAGACCTTGGATGAAAATCTGGCTGTTTTTAAGTCTTTTAAGGCCTTAAATTTAAAGTTTTGAATTTCAGACATTTTAAGACTTTTTAAGACCCCGCGGGAACCCTGTAAAGGAGTAAACATGCAGACAAATACCAGAACTTCACTGATGCAGAGCGGCACGGCGTTTGAAGATTTGTAAGCGAAACTGTAGCAAAGATTTTTTTTTTACAGAGCTGCTCTCATCCAGGGATATAGCAGTCTGGACCAGCTTTGTCATTTCCCACAAAATTGCCAGAAACGGTAAACCATCCTCTGATGAGAATGTTTGATGAACTTTTCAGCGCTAATTTGATCGGGAGACCTTGGGGGCCACTCAACTGCTCAGACCTGACACCCATAATGTGGTGGTGCACCATCTTGCTGGAGAATCTCAGGGAATGTGCCAGCTTCAGTGCATAAAGAGGGAAACACATCATCATGTAGCAATTTCACATATCCAGTGACCTTGAGGTTTCCATTGATGAAGAAAGGCTCCACAGCCTTTGTACCCCATATACCACACCATACCATCAATTTTTGGGTTCCAACAGTCTTAGAGGGATCTATCCAATGTGGGCTAGTGTCAGACCAAAAGATGGTGTACCACCACGTTATGGGTGTCAGGTCCGAGCATTCACACACACACACACACACACACACACACACACACACACACACACACACACACACACACGATCTACTCAGATCAACACACACACTCAGATACACACACATACACACACACACACCATTTACTCAGATCCACACACACACACGCACACACACACTCAGATCCACACACACACACACACACACACACCATTTACTCAGTTTTCACAAAACTGAAGACTGGGATACAACTAACACATCTGGACACATCACTGTTTCCATGCTGGCATATCATGTCATTTCCATGGAAGAAAATTAATTCCTACAAACATCAATTTCTGCATTTCAGCAGTGATGGCCTGTTTTCAGTATGACTGATGCTCTGTTCAAGGGACCTCCCCCACGTCCCTCAACCTCACACAGGTTCAATGCAGGAACCTCCCCCACGTCCCTCAACCTCACACAGGTGCGGTGCAGGAACATACCTCTTCCTTCTCCAGATCCTTGAACCTCACACAGTGGACCAGTTCCTTACGATCATGTTTTGTACACACAACACAGTCAATCACCATCTGTGGAAAACTGGGTTTATTTCAGATTGGAGGAGCAGAAAGTACATGCTATCCTCACATTTTTTTTTTATATGAATTTATAGTATCAACATTGTGACAGTGAAAAGTTAGAGAATATAACTTGGGAACTCTGGTCAAAAATAAATAGGCGTTTGAAGCCAACTTAACAACGTAATGTCAAACACTGTCCTGCTAGTGTGGAGATAAGGTCCTAATGACGATACTCACCGTAACCCTGGGAGGAAACTTACAGTCGTTGCGTTGTCTCATTTCAGATTCATTATTTGCTGCAGCACACGTGGTGGGTCGTAATCTCACCCCGACATAGTAGTTATGAGACGTAACCTATTATGAAAGGAGAAACACAGGATTTATCTGTGAATGTCAGCTGAAACAGTACTATTGCACATTACGGAAGACACTAAGGGTCGTGTGTGTGTTTTGGTTTGTGTGTCCGTCTTGTCTACATCCTGTTTCAGAACCTCTGTACTATTCTCCAAACGTATACGGCTCTCTCTCTGGTGAGCTTTCGCTTTAATCTCTTTTGATTAAAAGTTTCGTAAATGCCAAAATTTTTAAATCTCATTAAAAAAAAGTCAATGCTCGTGAAATATAGAGCCCTCTGCCTACATTGCTACCATTTATTTAAACATTAATTAACTCGATCACACACTGAAGAATTAAAAACTTTTGCAAAAATATGTGTACTGTAGCACTGACATAACATTACTGTTTTCGTCTGTCTGTCTTTATATATTTGCACTCACAGACATCCCAAGTTGCAAAAGTTGATTTCAGGGAGGTGGCGAGTGTAAGTTGTTGAGCGGCGGCGGTGGGGGGGGGGGCGTGTTTTAGTTTTCGCTCCCATTTCTGCTAAAGCTTTAAACGTAAAAACTTGTGCTCACGAACGCGCGCGCACACACGCACGCTGCGGCGTTATGTAAACCGGGACCGGAGAGCAGAATGTCCTCGCGCCGTACGACTCACTCGTGCTCATTTTTTTTTTACATAAAACAGGACTTGGGAATGTAATGCTTATTTTAATATTATAACTGAATTACACATTAGGTAAAGGACACACATAAAAACAAATAAATAGCTTTGCGCGCGAGCAGGAAAGTTCCTCTCGCGACTGAAGGATTATCAATAATTTCTAGCAACTACATCTCAAATAAGATGGTTAGTGTTAGATATTGTTATTGAAATACAGATCACTTACTGTTGGGGTACCTTCAATCTTGAAATAATTCACGTGTTTCCCTCCAGTAATGTTTTCCTTATTGGCTGTGATTATGGCCTTGTCGATGTGTTTCTTCAGATGTTCATTTAAACTGTCGTAATTGTCCCACATCTGATCAGAACAGGTCACAACCACAAGCAGAGATAACAGAACCGCACCTTTCATCTCGACCGTCAGGACACAACAGGACTTCAGGGTCTCAGTTTTCCCGTGTTGTGTGAAAAGTATTCCTATGCTGTACTGAAAACGTGATGTGAGAAAGAGCGAATGAGTTCTGCGGACGTTTCCCCAAAGCTTCGCACCCTGAAATTTAACGAATCGGTTTAACTTTCCTTGACTCCGCCCTTGGACCAGACGGGGAAGAGCGAGGCTGGTTGAAAACGGATCCATCAATTAAGTAAATAAATAAAAGCTGAATAAAGCCAACCTAACGTGTTTATTCATTTATCTGAGTGTTTTAGGTATTTACTTTGAAGAGGAAAAAAGTCCTGAATGAGAACGGGATCCCGTTTAAGGTGCTCTAAAAAAAAAAATAATAAACCCGATTCGACTATTAGTCGACTAAAGGGAAAAGCTGACGAATCAGATTCGACTATGAAAATCCTTAGTTGAATACACCCCTAATTTCATGTAACAACTAATGCTTAGCAGCATCCTTGGGCACCCCCATGCATTTAGAATGGTACATTCGACTATGATGTTCATAGTTCAAATCTGGCCCGCAGAAAAATATAGTTGAATAGTCCTGGACTAGAGGTATAGTCAGAGCCGGAGTGGCTAATCGGGAGATTCGGGAGGATTCCCGATGGGCCGGCTCATGTCAATCTCTAGTTTGGGCCGATTGGGAGGGGAAAATAATTTTGGGCCGGATTTGGGCATGAAACTCCCGGGCTGAAAAAGTGTCCCACTCCGGCCCTGGGTATAGTCGACTATAGTCGAATCAGTGACTATTGCAGGTCATCCCTACTTTTTAGCGCACGTGGAACACTTCATTATAAAAAAATTCACGCAAATGTTGAATGAAATTTGACTTTTATTTGTAACATTCACTAAACGTGAGTTTTCAATGGAAAAAAGTCACACCACCAACTGATAAAATCCATATCCAATATTAACTATATACAGTCATTGTTAAGTCCTACAGTTAACTACTGTTTACCCTCCACTGTCTGCAGGCCTTGTTGCATATATTTTGCAATTAGTAAATCAATATAGGCCTACAATTAAGACAGTAAAAAGACCAAAAAGTACGAGAAGGAGTTATAGGCTACTGAGTGTTGTCATTACACGAATGCAGATGGGCATTTTTCACAGGTAATGGGGAACTTCCCGTTTCTTCTTTCACAAATGAATGTGTTAATTTATGTTGCCTAACAAAACCTATACAACAGAAAATGTTCAGCTTAACACACAGATTTGCAAACTCTTAATTCACCCTTAATTATTTGTATGTGGTCATCCTCACATTATCTATCATTGATTTTGGCTAGAGCGACTAGTTTATCAGGTGACCAGTCGGCTAAAAATGCTTAGTAGTTTGGTGGTGTATGAGACATTTTACTGCACAACAAAATTATTTCACGTTGGGCTTAGAGGTCAAACGGTATGATTTTAATTGATGTGTATGTAACCTGGCTGGTGGGGCATGGGAGAAGAAGTCTATCTGTGACCGTGCGTGCTGTGCTGAAGACGCTTCCTTCCACTCACTGAACTGAACTGCTGCTGCAGCGCATCTGGTGTTAAAGGAAGAGAGAGGTCGGGTGTGTGCGAGGTGGTGGCTCATTTCAGGGCATTGTTTTTAATCGCTCAGGTTTTCAAAAGATCATTTCAAACCGACCTCAGTAAAATGTTAATAATAATTATAATGTAACCGAGCGGTTTTACTTGGAGAAATAATGACAGAGACAATGATGCAAAACAGTCTTCCACTCTTTACTTAGAAAAATCTCCTCCCGCTCACAGGCGCTCTCCCAGAATTCCCCTCCAAAACTAGTGCAACCCCCAGGGGACAAAAAGCATTGTTAACTCTTCCCCTGTCAGTTTTCCTAAACAGAATACAGTCTGCTACATACGTCCCCCCCTTTTAAGAATAAACGTCCCCGTTTATAACCAAAAGATACCTAACAGAAAAAAAACCTTCAAATGCCAACAGCATTATACAAATAACAGTTATACAAAGAACAGTGCTTTTCCTTTCTCTCATGTATTGCTCATTTCTTCTCGTTACTCTTTTTTTTGTTATTTTACTCTAGTACAAAGTCTTGTAAGTGACAGGGAACCTTGCGTTCCCTCCTAACCCTGTTCCCCGTGGTACCCCACATATCTGAGCTCCCCATTTTCGTTGGTCCCTCGGATAGATCAGGCACCCCAACAGGGTCAGTGTGTGTGGACATAGCCTCTGGGGAGGCTGAGGAAGGGTACAAAGAGCGGTCAGCATTCGGGGCCTGCTGGGGCACTCGGACTGGTAGTGTGTACGGACGCAGCCTGTCATAGTGCACCACCTGGCGTCGCTCCGTGATATCAAATGGATTTGCTATGCGGTACGTGAGACCTGGAACACCCCCCGAGTCCATCACTTCCATGACCTGATACGGCCCTTTCCAGTGTGGGGCTAGCTTCATGCGGCTCTCCACTGGGTTGTTAAGCCACACCATAGCACCCACTATGTAGGGCTTGTGCCGAGTCTTCTCGTCATGATACAGCTTTTGACGCTCGTGTGCTTCAGCACCCTGCATTCTAGCCCTGCTGAAAGCAACTCCCAACTTCTCCTTCAGTGAGGAGACAAAATTAGAATAAGACCCCGATCTCTGTGAGTCCACTGCCCGGCTAGGTATCAGTACTTCAGCGGGCACCCTTGCCTCCCGTCCATGAGTGAGAAAATAAGGAGTGAAGTGTGTGCTAGCGTGTACAGATGTGTTGTAGGCAAAAGCTACTTGTTTCACATACTCATCCCATTCACCCCCACAGTGCAAAAGAGTTCTTGTTAATTGTTCGATCAGGGTCTTATTAAAACGCTCAACCATCCCATCTGATTTTGGATTGTAGGGTGTGGTACGCGTTTTTGTGATCCCAAGCAGTTGACAGAGACATTGTACCACTTCTGCCTCAAACTGCCGCCCCTGATCACTATGCAGTCGCTCTGGTACCCCATGTACTAACACATAGTCCCCAAATAGACACTGTGCCACAGTTTGCGCTGTTTGATTTTGTAGTGCATACAGATTAACAAATTTAGTGAAGTAATCCTCCACCACTAACACATATCGATTCCCTTTGGTTGTCACCGGTAACTCCACAATGTCCATTGCCACTCTTTCAAATGGCGATGTTGCAGGGGAGCTCCCCATGGGGGCACGATGTGGTGGCACTGGGGATCGGCGTCTTTGGCATGCTTTACATTGCTCACACCAGTCCCTTATATCTCTGAACATGGACGGCCAGTAGCAGATTCGCCGTGCTTGTTCCCATACCCGCTCTGTTGCGAAGTGAGCTGAGGCTGAACCCCCATGAAGCTGCTGCAACACCTCAGGAACCAGAGTGGAGGGGACCACAACTTGTGTCACCCGTTCTCCTGTCGGGGAAGAACCCACTTCATGACATAGTAGTCCGTCTTGTACCTCGAGGCGGTCAAATTCGGTCCAGAACTTCCTTAAGCACCTAGAGGCCCCCCTTAGTCTAGCGTTTGGTGGCTTTTGGGCGTTCTGCACCCAGTCCAGTGCTACTTGGATTTCCTTGTCAGCTTCCTGCGATGCCCTTATGCCTGTCACATCATGTGCCAATCCCTAGCAGCAACGTCAGGCTTTCTGGGTCCCCCCTTTCATGCGTAGCTGCCGTCCAGTCCTTGGATGAAGTACTAGTTTCTTTGTTAGTTGGAGTTCCTCGCGTTCGTGGGTCTGAGGGCGTTGCCTGTACGGTGTTTACCACCAGTACACTTTCCTTGTTGTTTGATTTACTGCTACTTGGGCACTCTCGATCAGGACGCCGGGAAAGAGCATCAGCATTCAGGTGGCGCTGACCATCCTTGTGTGCAATCTCCCAGTTGTATGGCTCCAGTTCCAGAATCCATCTGCCTCTCCTTCCTGTGGGGTCATTATCAATGGCCATGCGCCGTAGGCTCAACAGTGGGCGATGGTCGGTCACTATGGTAAAAGGAGCCAGTCCAATGTGGTGTCGAAACTCCCTCACAGCCCACACTATAGCCCACAGTTCACGATCAAAGGTGGACCAACGACGCTGAGTTTGATTCAGTGACTGACTAGCATATGACACCACGTGTTCCACTCCCTCTCTTTCTTGTGCTAGCACAGCGCCCACAGCCTCCATGGATGCATCTGTGAACACCTTAAATGGCACTTTGAAATCTGGCAGGGCCACTACAGGAGCTGATGATAGGACATTTTTTAGATAATTGAATGATGCTTCACAATTCACCGTCCATTCGAAAGGCACATTTTTACCCATCAGCTGATTCAGAGGAGCTGCATGTTTTGCAAAGTTCTGCACAAAACGCCTGTAGTATGAGCACAGACCTACGAATGCCCTTACTTCAGATGGAGACTGTGGAGTGGGCCATTTCTTGACTTTATCTGTGTTCTTTGGGTCTGGTTTTAGTCCATCCTAAGAGATCATATGACCTAAGAACAGCACATGATTTCGGGCAAGGTGGCACTTTGAGGGGTTTAGTTTTAGTCCTGCTTGTTCTTCAAATGAGCCGTTATAGAGCAATATGTCATCTAAATAAACCATGCAAATGTTCCATGGTAGACCCCTTAACACTAACTTCATCATCCTTTGGAAGGTGGCCGGTGAGTTAGATAATCCCATGGGCATCGACCGCCACTGGTATAAGCCCCGCCCCGTGGTGAAGGCTGTTTTCTCTCTGTCTTCCTCTGCCACTTCGACTTGCCAATACCCATTAGAAAAATCCAAAGTGCTGAACCAGGCGGCCCCTGCTAGGGCATCTAGTGTGTCATCTATGTGTGGCAGAGGATGACAATCCTTCACAGTCACGCTGTTCAAACGCCTATAATCAACACAGAATCTCCATCGCCCACACTTTTTTTTCACCAGCACAACTGGGGAGGCCCATGGGCTACAACTTTCCTCCACTACACCATCTGCCAGCAATTCAGCTACCTGTCTTTCAATCTCCGTTCTTTTTTCTGGCGATGTCCGATATGCTCATTGCTTGATTGGGGGATGATTCCCTGTTCTGATATGGTGCTTGACTAGTCTACATTTGCCTGTATTGCGATCTGACGTGTTGAAGATGTCTTTATACTGTAGCAGTACTGCAGACAGAGCTGTTTTCTGTGATGATGAGATGGGGGCATCTTCTAAGGACACAGGTGGAACTGCTGAATCTGAATTTGAGGTAACTCTGTCCCTTCCTTTGGGAATGGCAGTGTCTCTAGATCAGACTCATCCACCGGGTAGAATTCCCCCAAATGAGACCCTGGCTGTAACACAATGTCATTCTTTGTAGGGTTTAGCACCCGAGCACAGGTTAGCCCATTCTTGACTGTGGTGACTGTGTGAGCTACCACCAAGTTTGATGTGTCTGGAATATTAGGCTCTAAATAGCCAACAAAATATTTTGAGTAGGCTCCTGATGGGCCAGGTGAGCTGACGATAACAGGCACCACCACCTCACTAAGAGAGGGGAATGCCATAGCAGTGGCGACAGACACATTACAGCACACAGGGGTTAGATCTTTTCCTGTAAGTAGCGGAATGGCGGCACCCCATAGCTGCAATCTAGCGTTTGCAATGTCTAGTAGAGCATGATTTTTCACCAAAAAATCCCAGCCCAATAACACTGCTTGCGTAGTTTCTCTCAGCACATGGAATGTGTGTTGCCATGAGTCAGAGCCTAGGCAGAAAATAATCGAAATAGTGCCCAAGGTGTCGAGCATCTGTCCGTTCACTGCTCGGGCAGCTACGTATTGTTTCTTAAGGGGGCGACTGCGGAGTGCTGGGACGGACATGCGAAATTCGGCACTAATTAGTGATACACTGGACCCCGAGTCTATTAACATGGGGACTACTGTGCCCTCAATTACCCCTTTTACATACGACACTGGTTCGTCCCCCTCGACACTATTTACAAAATCATTCATGACAAAGTCATTCTCACCCTCATTCCTTGGTGGGCCCTGCATGGGGATAACTGATGTTCGGGCCGCAACCTCAGTCATATTCCGTTTCCCTGATGCTGAAACCGCTCCTCACTGCGTGGCGAGGCGAAACGCACCCCTCTTTTCCTGTTCGCCTCCTCCGAGTTGATGGTGCACCGCCCCAGGCTGGGGCTACGCTGCCTTGGGTACCAGTTTGATGCCAACTCGCCGTAGTACTGAGACTCCATAGGTGGTTTGCAGTCCTGCTTGGACATGGTACCGCTCCTGTCAGGTGAGCGGCCTCGTTGCCTCATAGGTGGTGCTTGTGATTGACATCCAGTGCCCCCACACGTACAGTGACATACTCTCCTCTAGGGATGTGGAGATTCACCGATTCACATCGGTGAATCGGTACACATGTCTGCGATACGACTGCATCGGTAGATTCAACGTGCATCGAGTTTAATTTGCGGGCGAATTCACGATGCATCGCCTTCAGTGAGGCGGTCACGCAATCTGCAAACAATGCCGTGGGGCTAAATACGTTAGTAGCACAACGAACCTGGCGACACGCATGAAAAGACGGCACGGTGTGGACATCTCTGCGGCCGCTACCCCCTCGTAACCCCCCCGCTCAACAACTTACGTTCGTGAGTGTGTCGCATCGCATCGCATTTGTATCGCATCGCATCGACAAGGGGTTTCAGAGTATTGCAGTTATATCGCATCGTTGGCAGTGTATCGAGATGTGTATCGAATCTAGCTTAGTGGTGACGATATACATCCCTACTCTCCTCCCAGGTGGCCGGGGTCGATGCCACTCAACGCTGCCCCCTGCCTTTTCTCTCCATCGCTGATTTTCCCCTGTCAGCATTTTCAGTTCCATTCTCATGTCTCTCATCTCTTCCGTTAAGTTACTCACCACCCTGTGTAGTCCACCCTGGTCTGAGGCGTGCTGGACGGCAGCTACCGGTCCTCCTCCCGCGATCGCATAAGTTGCCATACCTCCGTGATCCATATAGTCCATTCGGATAGCCTCCCTCGCATGCTCGCACCGTTCCGCAATGAGCAGTGCCTCCTCCATGTCTGTTGCCCCTTGCTCGTGACACTTTGCTCTCAGTCCGGGGTCCAGACCCGCGAGGAACCGGCGAAATTTTTCCTCTCTGGTTGCATTTTTACCATAGTCTGGAAACGCTTCCCGTACCAGCTGACTGATTTCAGCTGCATACACCACCAGACTTTCATTCCCTGCCCACGGACGAGCAGCCAGGTTTGCTCTAAAACGGCCCAGGGCTTGTTTATGTCCAAAAGCCTCTTTAAGTCTTTCTTTAATTGCCTTGTAATCTGACTGTACTGTGGCGGGAAGGCTATCCCATAACAAAAATGCTGCTTTGCTCAGACGCGTTGGTAGAAGTCTCACCAGTTCTAGCTGCAGCGCTGTCTCTCCGCTCCCTTCCACCAGAGCGTGAACAGCCACTTCAAACTGTCGGACCCAACATGAGAAGCTCTGCTTGTCGTCCTCGCCGGAGAATGGAGGAGGCAAGTCAATCCTCGCTCCTGTAGTGGGATAGTTTCTGTCATACCTATGACAAAGCCCTGGTTCATTGTCCTCTTCTTCCTTGAACCACATGTTCGTTTTTTTTTTTTATGACTGTCCGCGAACCCGCTAGCTTTAGCTCTACCGCGCTAACCGCCAGGCGACTGAAGTTAATTCGCTTATACTGAACAGATTGACCTATAAAACGACTATTGCATATAAATCACGAATGACTTCGCTTAATAAGATCCCACCGCTGCCACCAATGTAACCGAGCGGTATTACTTGGAGAAATAATGACAGAGACAATGATGCAAAACAGTCTTCCACTCTTTACTTAGAAAAATCTCCTCCCGCTCACAGGTGCTCTCCCAGAATTCCCCTCCAAAACTAGTGCAACCCCCAGGGGACAAAAAGCATTGTTAACTCTTCCCCTGTCAGTTTTCCTAAACAGAATACAGTGTGCTACAATAATAATAATAATAAATATAGCCGCAAGCGGCGATTGGCGGGTTCACACACCAATAGGCATTTTGGCCTCAATAGGCAAAAGGAAGCCCAAAAGGTCCTTTAGACCTAAAAGTGAAAAAAAGCTGTTTGGGTTTGGCCAGTGTGTGCTCTACAGATGTAGAGTGTGATGACATCTGTGTGTGTCAGAAAGGGAGACACAAAAATAGCACATCTGGCTAGAGCTGCATCTATGTGAACAGTATAGGAAGGCCTGCACTTGTCTATATATGATTGGGCCTCTATATTACTGACAGAGAGAGATTGAGGGAGCCAGAGACTATGCTTTGTTATTTCACTCCTTGTACACGTAGCACGCCTAACATGACTGCCTGTGTATTCAAAGTATGAATGTAGTCTGCAAAGCCTGGCATGACTGACATGACTGGCATTACTGACATAACTGATATGACTGGCATGACTGGAATGACATCACTGGCATGACGAACAAAATTAACATGACTGATATGACTGACATAACTGGCATGACTGTAATGATTTGAAGATTTGACTGACATGACTGGACTGACATGACTGATAGGACTGATATGACTGGACTGAAATGATTGGCATGACATGGCTTACATGACTGGCAGAACATGACTGGCATGACTGGCATCACTGACATGACTGATATAACTGACATGACTGGACTGGCATGTCTGATATGACTGACATCACTGGTATGACTGACATATACTATACATATACTATAGATATGCATACAAACTATACATACATTTAGGTAGAAGTGTGTGTGTGTGTGTGTGTGTGTGTGTGTGTGTGTGTGTGTGTGTGTGTGTGTGTGTGGTAGTATATGTATTCAAACTATGACAACATATACTAATACATACATACATAAGTATACATAGAAACTATACATACATATAGGTATAAAGGTGTGTGTGTCTGTGTGTTTGTGTGAGAGAGAGACAAAAAAGAAGCCAAATGTCAGTTTGTATGAGCATGTGTTAGTCACTGGGATATGGGTGGGTATGGCTAGGGAAGTGTCATTGTGAATGCTATAGGAAGGCCTGCTTGCGCCTGTATGTGTGTGTGCCTGGTTAATAGACACAGAGAGATCTAGGTAGCCAGAGCAATGTTTACTTAGGGCACAGAGATGGGAGGGGGAATGTGGGTGAGAGTGTGAGAGAGACTGAGAGTGTGAGTTTCAGCTTGCGTGCGTGCGAGAAGGAGAAGGTGACAGAGGGACTTTACATGCATTTTTATGCATTGTATATAATACTGCACTGTAGAGCCATACGATAACCGATTTAGATGAAACTTGACAAATTAGTTCAGGATGGGATTCTGAATGGGCTTGTGCATTTTGGTCAGAATTGGATAAAATATGAAAGAGCTTCAAGAATATGAATATTATATGTATCGATGCTGTCCGTTAAAAAAATATTTAGCAGGTATAAGTGTCCTAAAATCCAAAATCTTTGGATTGTTTTTTGATTTCACACTCTGTAGAGTATTATAAGACTTTGCTTGACATGATAGTATGAAAATCCTAGGAGCAGTATGAAAAGTGATGATTTCAAACTGTTATTAACTGTAAATAAACTGTGCATTTTTTAATAGGACTTGTAATGGGAAAGTTGTTCGCACTATTGCAAGGAATCAAAAGAGTCCAATTGCATGTTCCCAAGTGGAATTATGTAGGGGATACACTTGCTTTTTTTGCAATAGCGCCCCCCAGTGGCCAATCGACACCCGGCTGGATTATGTCATAGGGGGCGTGCACTTGTCCACACCCAAGAGGTTTCGTGCAGATCGACCAATGGTAAGCCTGTCAAACGCGTGCCGATCACTGATTGGCCGATTACGTCAGCCATTTTGGAAGTATGGCATGTCTGCTTTAGGACCTGGTTTCCAGAGGCCCATAGATGATGTCTGTCAAGTTTCATGTGGATCGGCCAATCTGAGTGCATGGGGCAAATTTTTGCATGTTATAGCGCCCCCTAGCAGGTGAGGTATGGCAACCTCTGCGAGCTGCCCCAGACCCTCACACAGAAGCTGTCTGTGAAGTGCCATCTCATTACATGCAAGTTTTCTTAAGTTAGAGCTCCATATGTGCAAAATTTACTATTGAATTTACGCCCCCTCATTTGATTGGCTTATACTGACTAGGTAGTGAAGAAATGAGCATTTTTGTTGGATACATTTTAAAGTTCAGACTCTTCTGAACGTTTTGATACCACATATGTGCATGTATGTGAAAAATCCAGGGACTAGTTCGCGCTCAAATATGTGTGTGATTTTGCACATTATGCAAATTAACTCGAAATCTAAGTGGGCGGAGCTTAATGGTTGTATATTAATTGTCCTATTGAATTTAGTCAAGGAATGTATAGGAACTGGAATTTTGGTTCTAGGACCTACGGTGTAGGAGATATGGACAAAAAGTCAATATGGTCCGCTATAGCGCCACCATCAGGCCAATTTGGGTCCCTGTATGGGAATCTGATCCTTGGAGGTAACTGAACCTTTTTGCCAAGTTTGGGGTTTCTAGGCATTACGGTCTAGGCTGCACAATACGTTTTAGGTCGAAAAATGGGACAAAGAATAATAAGAAACAAGCGGCGATTGGCGGGTTCACACACAAATAGGCATATTTTGACCTCAATAGGCAAAAGGAAGCCCAAAAGGTCCTTTAGACCTAAAAGTGAAAAGAAGCTGTTTGGGTTTGGCCAGTGTGTGCTCTACAGATAGTGTGTGATGACATCTGCGTGTGTCAGAAAGGGAGACACAGAAATAGCACATCTGGCTAGGGCTGCATCTATGTGAACAATATAGGAAGGCCTGCATGTGTCTATACATGATTGGGCCTGTATATTACAGACAGAGAGAGATTGAGGGTGCCAGAGACTATGCTTTGTTAATTCACTCCTTGCACACCTTGCACGCCTAACATGACTGCCCGTGTATTCAAAGTATGAATGTAGTCTGCAAAGCCTGGCATTACATGACTGACATGACTGGCATGGCTGACATAACTGATATGACTGGCATGACTGAAATGACATCACTGGCATGATGAACAAAAGTAATATGACTGATATGACTGACATAACTGGAATGAGTGACATGACTGGCATGACTGTAATGACATGACTGATATGACTGACATGACTTATGTCTGACATGACTGGACTGACATGACTGATATGACTGGACTGATATGACTGGACTGAAATGACTGGACTGACATGACTGTTATGACTGGACAGATATGCATACAAACTATACATACATTTAGGTAGAAGTGTGTGTGTGTGTGTGTGTGTGTGTGTGTGGTAGTGTATGTACTCAAACTATGACAACATATACTAATACATACATACATAAGTATACATAGAAACTATGCATACATATAGGTATAAAGGTGTGTGTGTCTGTGTGTTTGTGTGAGAGAGAGACAAAAAAGAAGCCAAATATCAGTTTGTATGAGCATGTGTTAGTCACTGAGATATGGGTGGGTATGGCTAGGGAAGTGTCATTGTGAATGCTATAGGAAGGCCTGCTTGCGCCTGTATGTGTGTGTGCCTGGTTAATAGACACAGAGAGATCTAGGTAGCCAGAGCAATGTTTACTTAGGGCACAGAGATGGGAGGGGGAATGTGGGTAAGAGTGTGAGAGAGACTGAGAGTGTGAGTTTCAGCTTGCGTGCGTGTGAGAAGGAGAAGGTGACAGAGGGACTTTACATGCATTCTTATGCATTGTATATAATACTGCACTGTAGAGCCATACGATAACCGATTTAGATGAAACTTGACAAATTTGTTCAGGATGGGATTCTGAATGGGCTTGTGCATTTTGGTCAGAATTGGGTAAAATATGAAAGAGCTTTAAGAATATGAATATTATATGTATCGATGCTGTCCATTAAAAAAAATATTTAGCAGGTATAAGTGTCCTCAAATCCAAAATCTTTGGATTGTTTTTTGATTTCACACTCTGTAGAGTATTATAAGACTTTGCTTGACATGATAGTATGAAAATCCTAGGAGGAGTATGAAAAGTGATGATTTCAAACTATTATTAACTGTAAATAAACTGTGCATTTTTTAATAGGACATGTAATAGAAAAGCTGTTCGCACTACTGCAAGGAATCAAAAGAGTCCAATTGCATGTTCCCAAGTGGAATTATGTAGGGGATACACTTGCTTTTTTTGCAATAGCGCCCCCCAGTGGCCAATCGACACCCGGCTGGATTATGTCATAGGGGGCGTGCACTTGTCCACACCCAAGAGGTTTCGTGCAGATCGACCAATGGTAAGCCTGTCAAACGCGTGCCGATCACTGATTGGCCGATTACGTCAGCCATTTTGGAAGTATGGCATGTCTGCTTTAGGACCTGGTTTCCAGAGGCCCATAGATGATGTCTGTCAAGTTTCATGTGGATCGGCCAATCTGAGTGCATGGGGCAAATTTTTGCATGTTATAGCGCCCCCTAGCAGGTGAGGTATGGCAACCTCTGCGAGCTGCCCCAGACCCTCACACGGAAGCTGTCTGTGAAGTGCCATCTCATTACATGCAAGTTTTCTTAAGTTAGAGCTCCATATGTGCAAAATTTACTATTGAATTTACGCCCCCTCATTTGATTGGCTTATACTGACTAGGTAGTGAAGAAATTAGCATTTTTGTTGGATACATTTTAAAGTTCAGACTTTTCTGAACGTTTTGATACCACATATGTGCATGTCTGTGAAAAATCCAGGGACTAGTTCGCGCTCAAAGATGTGTGTGATTTTGCACATTATGCAAATTAACTCGAAATCTAAGTGGGCGGAGCTTAATGGTTGTATATTAATTGTCCTATTGAATTTAGTCAAGGAATGCATAGGAACTGGAATTTTGGTTCTAGGACCTACGGTGTAGGAGATATGGACAAAAAGTCAATATGCTCTGCTATAGCGCCACCATCAGGCCAATTTGGGTCCCTGTATGGGAATCTGGTCCTTGGAGTTAACTGAACCTTTTTGCCAAGATTGGGTTTTCTAGGCATTACGGTCTAGGCTGCACGATGCATTTTATGTCAAAAAATGGGCAAAAGAATAAGAAAAATAAGAAAAATACCAGCAATTACAATAGGGTTCCCACACTGTGTGTGTGAACCCTAATAAAACCAAAGTTTCAAAAGATCACTTTCATTGATAAAGGGCAGAGTAGGTGGTGCTTTAGCACCACCTGATGTCTATGTTTGCACGCCTATGCCTTGAGGTTTCCTTTGATGAAGAAAGGCCCCACTGTCTTTGTACCCCATATACCACACCATACCAACAATTTTTGTGTTCCAAGTCTTGGAGGGATCTATCCAATGTGGGTTAGTGTCAGACCAATAGCGGTTTTGTTAGTTAACTTCACCATTCACAAAAAAGTTTACCTCATCACTAAACAAAATGTTCTGTGCAAGATGGTGCACCACCACATTATGGGTGTCAGGTCCGAGCATTCCTTGATGACCAGTTTCCTAGAAAGTAGTTTGGTCATTGTGGGTCAGTTGAATGGCCCCCAAGGTCTCCTGATCTGACTCCTTTAGACTTTTATCTTTGGGCTCATATGAACGCAGTTGTTTATGCTGTGAAGATACGAGATGTGCAGCACCTGAAACTACTGAGACTGGAAATCTGTGCCAACATTTCTTCTGTGGTGTTGCTATCAGTGTGTGAAGAGTGGGAGAAGAGGGTTGAATGTTATAGAAAATACTGAAAGTCTACTTTCCTAAGAGTATTTTTAAACATAGCATGCGACCAAATGAGGAAGTTTAAGGTCACCCTCTGGGTCAAGGGGACTAGACAGGAAGAAGGCGGGAATGAAGACATGTTCCAGACAGAAGACCTGTGCCCGACAAGAGCAAGTTTCCCTAAGAGTGCAGAAATTATTCTTATATTTGGTACTAACATATATATATATATATATATATATATATATATATATATATATATATATATATAATGTAGGACTGTAATCATATGACTTTGTAACACATGACCAGCCAGCCCTCATCCCTCATGGTATATAAGGACTGGCGGCATGAGCAATAAACTAGAGTGATTTTGGAGAAGTAACCATTCTGTGTGCGTTTTGCTCTCACTGACTGACACTCTCCGAGCGCTCGTAACTCTTCTTACAGCGAGACCCTGGTTGTTGTGATGGAGATGTTCCACATGACTTGACAATCCAACACAATGGGCAGCACTTTGAACTAGGGGTGTGACGAGATCTCGCGAGACGCAACTCCGCGAGAGTTCTCGTTGTGTTAAAAATATCTCGCGTGATTTGATGACGTCAGAATGATGTCGGAAAATACAGGTATTACTATTGAAGATGCACCCGCCACTTTCAAATCGTTTGTTTGGCAGCATTTTGGGTAGCCGGCAGAAATGATAAATGGCAAGAGAGTGACTGATAAGACACGGACCATATGCAAACATTGTATGAAAATAATGCCGTACACCGCGACTAATACGAGCAGGATGCAGAGACATTTAGGGCATACTTACACTAGGGTCTGTGATCTGGGCAGGTTCCGAAGCAGGTTCGTTTGGCTAGTGTGAGCGCTCCAACCGTGCCCGGGCCCGGCCCAGTTAACCGTGCTCGGGCCCGCTTGAAGAGGTGGGCCAGGGCACGGTTCGCTTCTAGTGTGAGCGCTATCCGTGCCCGCTTGGTGCCTCGTCTGATTGGTTCATTTCGCTGGAACTCAAACATGACGTCAGTGATGCAACGCTCACGTTAAACAGTCATGGCGGCAAAGCGATTAGCAGACAATCGTTGTGTTAAATTATCGATAAATCTGTGCTTGCACCGTGTTTCTGCACTCCCAAAACGACTCCAAAAATACAATACAATAGGGTTCCCACACTATGTGTGTGAACCCTAATAAAAAGAGAATCGTGAACTCCATAGTGTTGTGCGAGCGCGCTTTTATTCCAAATAAAGTCACGTTGTGATGACGTAAGCGTGCTCGGGCCGGCTTGATGAAGCCAGTGTGAGTGCAGGCCAGAAGGGGAGTGGGGAGGGGGGATAACCGGGCCCCAGCACGGAACCAGCAAACCGTGCCTAGTGTGAGTACACCCTTAGATTGAAAAGTCCGTCGTAAAGCAGTTTTCATCGTTAAGCGCGTAACGATGAAAACTGCTTTACGACGGACTTTTCAGTCTCTTACATAATGCATGTTGAGTTATAATAAAACATTTCAAAATGCATGTTTAAAGTTAAATAAAAGTCTGTTGTCCAGTCATATAATTTGTAATTTTAGTGTTCTTAAAATCTCGTCTCGGATCTCGTGAACCCAATCTCGTGTCTCGTCTCGTCTCATGAGCAGAGGTGGGTATTCAACAATTTTACTCAAGTAAAAAGTACAGTTAATTTTACTCAAGTAAAAGTACAGTTACTTTAACCAAATGTTACTCAAGTAAAAGTAAAAGTATGCATCCCAAAAAATTACTTGAGTAAAAGTTAAAAAGTACTTTGATTAAAAGCTACTCAAGTAGTGAGTAAATGCATGAGTACTGTCTCGTGTCAGTAAATTACATCATGGGAAATTGAATTACGGGAAACAATGACTTTTAATGATAAAAATAATTTATTATAAATATTATATATATAAATTATTTATTATAAATAATATGTATTTTAGTTTGTTCCTAATTATTAGGCCTGTGTAACTTTAATGTGTTCCAAAAAGGCACTAACTGATGAGACTGTCAGCCAATACGTGTAGCTACAACTTGACACCAACTGAATCAATTTGTAGCAGACTTAATCATCATATATTGCTAGTGTATACACTCTATACACTGGTTTTTAGTATTGCACTGCGTTACATTTAATAATTACATCATACAAATGTTATGCCTCAGAGATATAGCATTACACAAAATTATACATCAAACTTAGCGCATCGTGTTTCCTCATATTTGATGTTGAGTTCTTGTAGGCTGAAATGTCCACACGTTTGCAGTCACGATTGGTGTAACGTCGGGGTGGTGCCATGATCAGGGGGCGGACGCACTGGCGCTAGAGAGCGGGACTCCAAGCCACTGGAGTAAGCCATACTGGCTAACCGTGTTGTACTCGCACGGAGCGCTTTGTTCTTACGTGGCATGCTAATAAAGCACCGACAAACAGACTACAGATACTCACAAAAGGACAACTGTATTACACAAAGCACATCAGGATGAATACATACAAAAAACCAAAACATACGATGAGGCAATACGGAAACGAAGACCATAAGAATACTATACGACACCCTAAACCAGGAAACACAGAACACGTAACCTACTAGAACTAAACACAATCACAACTAACCGTGTACAACACCAGGCAAACCGAAACTTAACTTAAGACATCAACATACAAACGGTAGAACTCACAAGAACCAGATGGAAACATAAACCACATGCACTACAAGACTCTGATTTCCAAACAAACATTGACCCACAACGAAATACCCGAAACACAAAGACTAAATACAAACCTTAATGAACACTCAACAAGCGACAGCTGACATCAATGAAACAAAACGAGAGGTGGAACAGAACTGAAGACCAGGAGAGGAGGAGCTGGGCTAGACAGACAGAGAGGGGGCGGAGCCAGACGTGACAGAACCCCCCCTCTAAAGCGCCACTCCGGGGCGCTAAGAACCATACAAGAAAACAAACAAATCACGCAGAAACCGGGGCAAAACCAGGACGAACAACACGGAAACCAGGAAACAAGACAGGAGACACGGAGGCAGGCCCAGACGCAGAAGTCGGCGAACACCTAAAACCAGGACAAAACATAGAAGACATGGAAGAGGCAGGGGACACAGGGTCAGAGAAAGGAAGCGAAACACTGGACACAGTCGGCACGCCACCGGACGGCACAGGCCCAAGCGACCTAGAGGCAGAGAAAAGACGGGATCCCATTGGGAGCATTCCAGAAGGCGAGGCTGTGGAAAAAGAAACAACACCGGGTGTGTGAATGGGAGGGGATGAGGAACTAGCCGAACCTTCAGAGGGAGAAGAGGCAAGTGCAGTAGCGGATCCGGGGAAAAAAAACAGACCGGATGAACAGGAGACAACAGAGGTGAGTATTTGAAGAACCAAGGATATATGAACCGGAACAAGTCGAACACACAGACAAGGAACCGAAACCGTATAGGGCACAAAAACACACGAACCTGAAACAGACACGGGTACAGAGACTACAGAGGAACAATAGGAGGTCACAGGAACAGGCACAAACACGTATTCAGGGACAGGAGTCCAGAACAAAAGTTTCATGTGGGCCATGTGTTCCAGGAGTTCCCACATTGTGGGGGTTATGTTAACCCCTGTGCCATAGTCATAGACCCCTTGGGTGGCTGTTCCCAGCAGTCCCTGTGGCTGGGTAGGCGGAATAGGCTGCGCAGGTCCTGGCGCAAACTGAGCAGTCTGAGGGTCAGGCAAAGACCCCTTGCAGGACACCGGAATGGGCGGCGACGACCACCTCCCAGCAGCTGGAACAGGTGGCGACAACGGCAGCCACCATCTCTGGAACACGGGGACGTGCGGTGATGATGGCGGCGACCCCTTCCAGACAGCAGGAACCGGCGGCGGCGACGGCGGCGACCCCCTCCGGGCAGCAGGAACAGGCGGCGGCGACGGCAGCGACCCCCTCCGGGCAGCAGGAACAGGCGGCGGCGACCCCCTCCGGGCAGCAGGAACAGGCGGCGGCGACGGCAGCGACCCCCTCCGGGCAGCAGGAACAGGCGGCGGCGGCGGCGGCGACCCCCTCCGGGCAGCAGGAACAGGCGGCGGCGACGGCGGCGACCCCCTCCGGGCAGCAGGAACAGGCGGCGGCGACCCCCTCCGGGCAGCAGGAACAGGCGGCGGCGACCCCCTCCGGCGGCGACCCCCTCCGGGCAGCAGGAACAGGCGGCGGCAACGGCGGCGACCCCCTCCAGAGTCTCCATTTCATGGGCTCTCCGCGTCATTAGGAGCTCAGCTCAGAACATGAAGTTCAAAGAAAGATTTATTTAAGATCTGTTTTGGAGTTGAGTAGAAGTGCTAACATCACATTTTAATTTTTAATATTAACATGCAAAGACTCTGTCACAGTCAGATTTGGTCAAAAATAAACCGGACTTTTGGCAAATATCAGCAGACGAACTGAACTGAAACTGTCCTGCTGGTGTGGAGATCAGGACCTAATGACTAATCTCACCATAACTCTGATAGTTGTTGCACATGTGGTGGGTTGTAACATCATGGCCCTGACATAGTAGTTATGAGAAGTAAATTATTATGAAAGGAGAAACACACGATTTATCTGTGAATGTCAGTTGAAACAGTGCAACAGTACTATTTCACATTACAGATGACACTAAGGGTCAAGCAGAGTAAACAAACCAAACCAATCCCCAAACTAGGATGGATGGAGGCTCAAATGCCAATGGGTCAATCCAACAAACATGCAAAGGAGTAGTACACACTGGGAATAGTACACACCGGGAGTAGTACACACTGGGAATAGTACGCACCGGGAGTAGTACACATGGGAATAGTACGCACCGGGAGTAGTACACATGGGAATAGTACGCACTGGGAGTAGTACACACCAGGAGTAGTACACAACTGGAATAATACACAACAAACACAGAATGGATTAAAGCACTCAGCACACACAGGACTAGTGGCTCTACTTCACAAAGATCAGTTCAACATCAGCTGTGAGGAGACGGTGAGTGAGAGTAAATGACCTGAAAAATCTGCTCATCCCACATGTACCACAACCTCAGTGAGCTCCTTCTCTGCACACTATGATGGGCTGCCCAACCTCAGTGAACTCCTCCTCTACACACTATGATTGGCTGTTCAACCTCAGTGAGCTCAGGACAAGTATTATTTCTTTTCAACCCAGAAAACGATGGAGACACTAGTGATGATGACTTACTAGAACACTTTTTTATCACGCATATTCCTCCACAGCCTTAAGTTTTTTCTTGAACTCTTTGGACTGATCTGTCCAGAGAATGGACTTCCAGAAAGCCTGTGGTGTGTCCAAGTGCACTTTGGCAAAGTTTTAACAGGCAACTTTGTTCTTTTTGGAGATGGACTTCCTTCTAGCAACTCTCCCATGAAAGCCACATTTATTGATTTGTTTGCCTGATTGTAGATGCATGTACATTTTCCCAGATGCTGCCAGTGAGGTCTGTCTGGAGGAGATGTGGGTGGTGTGATGTGTGGTGTGTGTGTGTGTGTTGGCCTTTACCTAACATTTCTGGTGCTTCTTGATGTAAGGTTTGATGGTAGTTTCCTTTAACTTTTAATCAGTGTGGCTGAAATCTTTTCCCCAGAGAAGGTCATTTGATTGGTCTGCTTAATTGATTACTTGTGTTTCACCTGAGTCCTTTATCTTTACTTTTGCACTCTGCTCTGATTCCATGTTTCATGTAGTCTGCTGGCAACACACATATTTCCTTCAAAACAAGTAAATGGAACTGATGAACATAAACTTAACATTTCATTTATAAACACCAGGGTTGCCAACTCTCACGCAATGAGCGTGAGACACACGCATTTGTCTGTCTTCACATGCTCACACGCCATACATACATACATGCTGAAAAAAATCTAGTTTATTTATCCCTGATCTACATCTATGATTCAATGAGTTACTAGTTCGCTCTGGCGCCAACCACTGGTGATCGATCGCTTTAGGCGCTGCACCCCCCCCCCCCCCCAAGTGATTTTGAAAAGTTGGCAACCCTACAAACACTGCTGATGATAAAATAAGAGAATCATGATAAAACAGAAGCATCTAAACTACTCAAGTTCACAAACCTTTCAGCAGCAACACTTCAGAATCACTTGTGCTACAAATAGTTAAATGTGTTACACAACATGGGTGTGTTCGTTATGTTCCACTGTTTCAGCATGCTTACATTTTATTCAGGACAATTAGACCTGATGTGTACATGATCATCGTCGTGTGTCGAACTAGCAGAGCCACAGTTACATTAAGAATGCTGAAATGCACCAAAGCATGTTTAAACAAGTCGGTGTGATTGCTCCCATCACCTGGTTAATTCTGTGATGTCGAGTGAGTTTGCTCTATAAACCCAGTCAGCTCCAGTTCTTTATGTAAGGTGTTCACTTTCCACGATTATATAATACATAACCTTGTCAGTTCAAGTAACTCCAGGACTTCACAAGATGACAATACCGTTTGTTTGTTGCACAACACTTGTGTGAAGTAACTCTGTCTCTCTCCTGTCCTGTATGTAGAAGCTGTTTAGCAGAGGCCCATCATAATGTAACCCCATTATGGACCTACAACACTTAAACCTGGATTAACTACACATGAAAATAAGGACAGCTGATGGGGATAGAGGTCAAGATGGCATGACCCAAAATATAAAATTTTTTGTGGCAGCGAAAATAAATGTTCAGTCAAGATAGGCAATGTGGGGATATTCTGCATCTCACTCACTCACAAACAAATCACAATGAAGCATTTAGACAAACAAGGAAACAAAAAAATACAACATCCGTACAATTTCAAGAGAAAATGGTATTGCTGTGTTGACAAATTCAACATTTCAGGATGAATCAGAGATTACAAATAAAACAAAACAGTGTTAACTGCCTTTCTAATATTTAACATAAACGTCAGTTGATTAGTTAGAAACCACCAAACGAAAGAATTGTATTTGAAGAATTTATTGTTCTGGGCATTTGAAACCAAGGGCTTTATAACAAGATGATGAATTCTTTGAGGAGTAAATTATGGTAAGAAAAAAAAAAAAACCAAAAATAAAAATGTTGCAACCAAATCAAAACTAATAGAAGGGGAAGGAACAAAACTGATACAAAACAAATATCCAGATATCAAGTCCTTCACAGTGGGCAACAGTGATAAGATAAAAAAAAAACCCAAACAAGACCATGAACGTCTGCCTTTGTCCCTAATGGGATCATTAATAACATTAATATCAACATCGATAAAAAATAATTACAAGTTAAAAAGAGGCCAGCACCACTGTGAATGGTGGCCAGCAGCGTTATCTGTAAGTGAGAGACAGAAGCAAGAGGAAGGTCATGGAAGGTCATGAAAGGTAGGGAGGGTCGCATTTTCAAGTCTATGCAGAGAGGTCGCTGTTGTCAAACCGCTCCTGATCGTACACCTCAGCAACGACCTTTCGACCTCCGAACCAGCGGTTGTTAAGTGCCTGAATGGCCTTGTTCATCTCGGACGCTGCGGAGAACTCCACAAAGATCTTGACGATGACCTCGGCGTCCTCCTCTTCTCCTTGTTTCTCCTGGTAGATGATCACTCTGTTCACGGCGCCAAACTTGCCGCACTCTTCCGTCACCTCTCCCTCCAGGTCGTCATCGATGTCCTCTGGACCCACCATGTTCCTGAGCACCATCACCGTGGACTGGAGGAGAGGAGCAGCACATTACAAACAGCCAGCAGCACTACCGACAACATATCGTCCCCTTTGGTATCAATAAAAGTATCGATCCATCTCCAACTACAAGCCCACACCAGGGCACAGCAGCACTTCTGAAGTACTTGAAGAAAAAACTAAAGATTGTGTTCGGAACAGATTTTTTAAAACTTGTGTAAACACCAACACCTTAGACCCCCCATACTCAAATAGCGGCCTATCTATTTATGGCCCGCGAGCTGTTTTGAAAAGTGTTTTTTTTTTAGGAATCTTTTTTTTCCCCCAATCGTGCTATCCGCTCTTATTTTTACCCTGCCTTAGACCATTTCCAGAGTACTCACATGTGCGTGAGGGAAAGAAGTCCAGTTCCTAACCATCTCCCCCATCAATACTTCCATCTTGGACTCCCCAAACAAATGAAAACTGTACCATTAACCTTCTTAAAAATCACATTAAAATGTGTCAGAATTAGTGGACTGTAACAAAGTAAACGTAATTCGTTAATGTACTTAAGTAAATTTGTTTTTTTTTTGTTTTTACTTTACTCAAGTATTTCCCTTTTTTGTAACTTTTACTCTACTACATGTGAAAGCTGTCGTTACTTCAGGCTTCATGTGTAACAAAGTAACGTCAAAACAAAAGAAGCGCAAAGCCCGTGCACCAATCAGTGTTCAGTTCAACAGCGCTACAAGCGCATCAAGCAGCGTACAGTTAAACGGTAATGCAACAGCATTAAAGGGAGGACTTCTACTTGTACTGGTGTAACTGTGCGTTCACACCGAAAGCGATAAAATCGCTCTCTGTCGCCGAGTCGCCAGCATCGCGTCGCGTGGGGGCGTGTCCAACAGCACGCCTGCATGCAGCACGTGACAGATATGCAAATCACGTTTTTAAAGCAGGAAGCAGTATTTATTTTAATCTATTGATTACAGGACACACGATTATAAAGGAGTGCGTGTATAAAACATAGTGTGTGTATAAAACACATAGTATATAAACCTAAAATGTTTATGTATTTTTTTTTTTACTTTTTACCCCAGACCCGAAGATCAAACAGGAATTTAAAAAACCATAACCAATAATAGGGTATACGCTAATTTATTGCAGATGTTTTTTAACAAATGAACAGTATTCCCTCCAAAAATAAACATCGTAAAGTGCGGGACATCCAGAGACAGCCACTATTAATCTCTCCTCCATTTTGCAATCGGAACAAATAATCTTCCATCTTGGACTCCCCAAACAAATGAAAACTGTACCATTAACCTTCTTAAAAATCACATTAAAATGTGTCAGAATTAGTGGACTGTAACAAAGTAAATGTAATTCGTTACTGTACTTAAGTAAATTTGTTTTTTTTTTGTTTTTACTTTACTCAAGTATTTCCCTTTTTTGTAACTTTTACTCTACTACATGTGAAAGCTGTCGTTACTTCAGGCTTCATGTGTAACAAAGTAACGTCAAAACAAAAGAAGCGCAAAGCCCGTGCACCAATCAGTGTTCGGTTCAACAGCGCTACAAGCGCATCAAGCAGCGTACAGTTAAACGGTAATGCAACAGCATACAAGTTTGAAAGAAAATATACCACCCTACTGATTGTAATGCACCACACAATCCATGGGCCTTTTTTTTTTTTTTTTTTTTTTTTTTTTTAGGTAGTCAAGGAAAAAAAGACATTCGTTTTCAAGTGCCTTCTCTGCCTGCCTCAGTATCATACTATTTCTTCCTTCAAAAATTCCCCATCCAATTTAAGGAAGCATGTAGAGGTAAGAGAATTTCATAGGCCTACTGGTCATTTAACTTAATGAGAAATCTAACAATGTCTAGCAGCAAACCATTTCTTTGTGTATGTTAAAATAAGTGCGACATTATCATTGTTTACATGTTTAGCTAGCTAGCTAGCCAAGTAGGCTATTGTTAGTACTCAACCGAAAACTGCCTTAGCAACTCACTCAGCATGTGGCTAGCCAAGTTACTTATTTTATCATAGTTCATAATATTGAGCTTCCAGCTAAATGCATTGATATTGTGAAAAACATTTGAACATAGCATTTTACGTTAGAAAACAAATTCTATTTGGTAGGTTTTACATGCAGAGCATGGTGCTAAAACAGTTAGCAGGTCGCTGCTAGTTGATATTTTGTCTTTAATTTTGTGCTTTTGCATATGCTAAAATGATCTAAAGTATTCTGCAATAACAATTATTCTGTATCCTATTTGTATGGTGCAGTAAAATACAGGAAATATTAATTTTATTCATCAAATAGAACAAGATCGATATTTGGATTTGCAATTGCAAATAAATCTTTAACCAAAATATTGCTTGTTCGCAAAAAGTTACTTCATAACCACTTGGTCCTACCAAATAGAAATTACATGGCTTGTGTTTTCTGCTTATGATAATTTTCAATACTTATGTACATTTGAAGGCCAATACTTTTGTATTTTCTAGTAGAAGTCTAAAGGGAGGACTTCTACTTGTACTGGTGTAACTGTGCGTTCACACCGAAAGCGATAAAATCGCTCTCTGTCGCCGAGTCGCCAGCATCGCGTCGCGTGGGGGCGTGTCCAACAGCACGCCTGCATGCAGCACGTGACAGATATGCAAATCACGTTTTTAAAGCAGGACGCAGTATTTATTTTAATCTATTGATTACAGGACACACAATTATAAAGGAGTGCGTGTATAAAACATAGTGTGTGTATAAAACACATAGTATATAAACCTAAAATGTTTATGTATTTTTTTTTTTACTTTTTACCCCAGACCCGAAGATCAAACAGGAATTTAAAAAATCATAACCAATAATAGGGTATACGCTAATTTATTGCAGATGTTTTTTAACAAATGAACAGTATTCCCTCCAAAAATAAACATCGTAAAGTGCGGGACATCCAGAGACAGCCACTATTAATCTCTCCTCCATTTTGCAATCGGAACAAATAATCAGTAGGAACCAAAGTCAGAGGTGCGGTTTCGGAGGAGGGTGCAAACATACTTTCTGATTGGTAGTCACCGCCGCGCGTCACTGCTCATTTGCATAAAGTTGAGCCGAGCTCAACTTGTTCGCGTCGCTCGAATCGCTCACTTCGCGTCGCGTCGCTGGGTGTCGTTCACTCTCATTGAAAATTAATGACTTCCGGTCGCCGTGTCGCTCTCGTCGCTTTCGGTGTGAACGCACAGTAATGTTTTACCTTGTGCATCTGTACATTAACTCAAGTGTGTAGTTTGTGTACTTTGTCCACCACTGCAGATAGCATCTTGCTATACATTCTGCTCATTTTGACAAATGTAGAGATCTTTGAGTAGGTCTTCCGTTACATTTTAGGGGTTAACGGACGAACAAGGCAGTTCTGTGCTATGCATCAGTGCTGGATGGAAGAAGCAGCAAGACCCCGCCCCCCTTCCTGCTTCAGCAGCAGAGCTCCGCCCCCCTTCCTGCTTCAGCAGACTCACCTCCTGCTTCCGCAGCAGTTTCTGCATGACCATGTGCCTGGCGCTGCTTCCAGAGATGCTCATGTGCTCCTGCTCGCTGAGCATCTCCTGGCCCGTGCCGTCCTGGGCCGCGTCCTCCTCCTCTTTATCCAGCTTCTCCTTGGCCTCCTGCGCCGCAGCGACCGCGGCAGAGAGCACCGGTGGAGAGGCCAGCACAGGGTTCACCAGGCCAACCTGGGGGATCACCGGCCGCGCTGGGGTCACACCTGCACAGAGAGGCAGGGGTGAGTGTGGTCGCTCGGCCCATCAGGGGAGGGAGAGACAGCACGGAGCCCCGGGGCTTCTGGGAAAGCCCCGTGTGGTGTGGCGCTGTTTGCCAGACCACTGGGGCTCCGGTACAACTGTCAAACTTAAAATCATCCTACTCCCTTAAAAATGCATGGGGTTGTAGACATGACATTTTTCACAGGCATTTCTTGAACATTGACCAGATATGTGTAACAACTACGTTTGTAAGGCAGGGCAAGCTGACCAGTTCCTTCATATTTTCAGCTCGTTTTTTAAAAAATGCTTTCAGATGCACCAGAGGTATTAGGTCACCAATGTAGATGTCTAAATGAGTACTGGCTACTTGCCTCTGTGAACACATGGTCAGTCATTACTGGAGCACGAGTGCTTAACATGACATTGAGAGAGAGGGAGTCGCTTAAATGGTGGTTTACAAAAGTGGGGTGGAGAAGGTGGTGTGGAGAAGGTGGGGTTCAGTCTTCCTCCGGGTGGACTGATGAACACCACCCATCACTGCTCTTAGAATCCTTTGCCCCTCATGTCTGTCAGTTCAGATGAAAGGTTACCAAGATCAACTCCACAAAGACACACAGGATCTGAGACTCACTGGCCAATGGTAATGAGAGATTTGTTTATGAGGGGAGGGGCTAGAAACAGTCCTCTTCACACTTGGATGGTCAGTGTGCAGCAAAGGGGAGGGGTTAAGAGGCCACGGTCAGGGCGATTGTTGAGAGTAAAGACAGGGAGGGGAAGAGAGGAGAGAGAGAAGGAGAAAAAGAGAAAGAAGAGAGACAAGGAGAGAAGAGAAAATAAAAGAGAATCTATTAGTGGACAGGTCCCACGACAGGCTGTGTTAAACTATGTAATGTGTAGGAGACAACAGAAACCTGGGGGGGGAGAGAGAGGGGTTAGCACAAACTAGCGTGGCACACACTGCGATACTGAAGGGTTCGAGAAACAAATGCACAATGAGGTAAACTGCATTTCCTCATCAGACTATGGGTTGGTGCAAACTACACTGATAAAGCACCAACATCAATAGCCAGTGTTTCAACATTAATCTGAGTGTAAAAATCGGTCAAATCTTCAAGGAATCAAACATATGATCATCTGAAACACACACTGCATGTCTGCTGTGCTCAACTACACTGTCACCTGGGCAACACACACCACCTCCATGCCCCACACACACACACACACACACACACACACACACACACACACACACTCTAGGTACTAGGCCCTCAAAGCGCCCTGCAGTGGCCCCGGACCCACGGCCTACCTGTGATGACCCCTGGGGCCTGGGCAGCCATGACAGCCTGGGGCATGGTGCCCAGCTGCTGGGGCAGGTTGACAGAGCCCGCCGTCATCGCCCCCAGGATGGATGCACCCGCAACGGCTTCCTGCAACAACACAGGGGAACATATAGGAACACCGCCCGGACCGCGCCCGTTAGCTAGCACACACAGTGACGTAGACGAGACAGGACGAGGGACAGGACAGAGACACACGTGCGCAAACACACACGCGTTTGAGATAGACCTGGGCCGGCTGCATACAAGTCGCTGTGTTAAAGACGTGGTGCGACATCTGGGCAGCACTGACATTTTGGCAAATATTGTTCGGTGGCTGCGTCTACAGCCGACGTCTCTAGCATTAATCAAAATTAAGTTTGTTTTTGCCAGCAGGTTTATTTTGTTCATTCATCTGCTCAAACTCTGATGTTCACTGATGATATTTGTAAACCTGGGCAAACGTTTAAGCCTTTCGGACCTTTTGTTCTTTCATCTACAGAAGTGAAATGCAGAATGACGCACTCAGTGCAACAGTGCCCTCTGCTGTCCACCTCCGTCATTACATCCTCAGTCACAAAGGCCAATTTGTGTGACTTTGCGCCATTTTGGAACGTCTACTTCCATGAACTACCATTACACACGGCTGGAGAGGCTGTGGCCTCTCCGTCACACACAAGCCCCCTTACAAACACGGAGCCTGTGGGACACGCCGACGAGCCAAGCATCCATATAACCTTCATTTGCCAAAGTGTCAGGCTGGTCACCTCACTTCTAGCCTGAAGCCCTCGGGACGTTTGTCCTGCTGAAGTGAGCTTACGATAGTCTCGGGTTCAACGGCTCTGACGGGCAACGGCTCCCAGCAGCCAGATGCAGGCTTTGGTTTGAGGAACACACCTGGTTCTCAGAATCTACACCACAAGGGTGGGTTAAACGAACAAGATCAGGTGTGCAAAACTTAAATCTCTTCTGTAAATTGTCCTCACCCAATCAGAGAATGACATTCCACCCAGGTAAGGTGAATTATTGATGAACCAAACATTAATGATTTTGGCAACACTAAAAATATTAACATAGTGTAGGTGCGTTATGTTCAGAAGAGTAAACATGGTTTACTCAACACAGCTAAATGGATCTGAACAGACGGCAAAGCAACAGCGTGCAGGATTAGCAAATATGCACAGACAATCATGCCTTGATCTGCTTTCATTTATATAATAAAAATGAAAATGTTAATGTACATATGCACCCCCACCTCCACATTATATACCAGTTCCATGTAATAATCCAAGTAAATCTGCTCAAATTTTGCTTTGCACTGTAAACAGTTTCCATTTTCATGGCCGATCATTCACCATAATTCACAGAGGTCGGCCGTGTGGCCCCCTCCTGGCTGAACCCTCCCACCCAGCTGGGTCAGGAGTGAGGGGCGCCCCCACCTGGCCACATAGGAGCGTTGCCCTTATATACAGCATATACAGCTGCCACTGCCAGGTATTACTTCACTACTGTCTGTATAATCAAATGCAACCAGGCCCAAGCCAAGAGACACAGAACACCCAGACAAAACAGAACCAAATCAGTCTAATTGTTCAGATTAAACAATCATACGTGTACATTTTTAACTCGTTTTAAAGTTACTTCCCTTTTTTTTTAATTTATTAATTTTTTTTTTTTTTTTTTTTTTTAACTTTCAGTATACTTAAATGACAAGTATGAGAACACAGGACAAAGTCACTGACTATATTTTCACAAGATTTAAATATGGCAACATGTTAATGCTGCAGCCCAGACTTGATCAAATTACTATGACAGTGAATATCCAGAAAATGAAATCCACAGCAATTAACTTAAGTTTTTTATCTACAGTTTGTAAGGACTAAAATGTAATGTTACAGATTAAGTGGACATCCTGATGCGTCCACTTATGAAATGAGGAGTTAAGCCTGAACACATGCATGTCTTTACCAAACAAACAGAATGTGCAGGTAACGCTTCAAGATCCTAAGAGCCCCGTTCAACAAATGACATAATTCTGCCTTTGACTGTTAGAAACGAGGGCTACTTGGGACCTTGAGACACCTGGAACTACAGCCGCCCAATCAACATCCAGTAATTACGTGACTGTCCAATTAACATTCTCTATCTGGCAGACTGGCACAATGATTTGTCAGCATCACTTGGAGGTCCTGAAGACAAGTCCCTCCCCCACACTTATAAATCTACACAAAACAAAAAGGCACCAGCGTGCTTGGAACAGAATTGCCTGAAGGATTTACCAGACAGTTGAGGAAGTCTTCTGTCCGATTCTCCGGAGTGGAAAGATTCCATGCCATCTGTTTTTGGAGTTTACACGCTATGTTATCTTTCTGCATATAAAAGTCTCTGTCTCATTTAAGTAATGCTGTGTCATACTGACTCTTCATGCCACTCAACAGCTAATCTGACTTAAAGCACAGCCCTCACACACAGCACCACCTCTGCACTAGCCTTGCTATGCCATTAAAAACAACAAAAATTAAAACAGAAAGAAAAGAAAAATCACGCTGCCTTATTTTACACAACGAATCTAGTGCCAAAGGAAGCACTGCTCACACACACGCACACACTCCCTGACTAGCCATACGTGGTAGAGGTCAAAGGTGGCTCACCTGGGCCGTGATCTTGGCCGTGGCTGCGGCGGCCGCTACGGCAGCGGCGGGGGGGAGTCCGCCGGGCGTCGTGGGCGTCAGGAGAGGGATGGGGGGGGTGACGGCCTTGCCCACGCGCAGGTACTGCCCGCCCAGGTCGAACAGGTTCATGGAAGACACCGCGTCCTGCGCCGACTGGGCCTTGTCGTACTCTGCAGGGGGGGGGGGGGGACACGGCGGCATGAGACTCCGACGGGCCTGCACGAACGCTCAGCGTAATTCTGCTAGCAGAGCTCGTGTCATTTACTGTGTAATTACCAGAGAGCACTTATGGCACAAACTGTCCGCAACTGAGCCTACGAAAAATAACGACAACAACAAAAAACAAAAACTTACTATGAAAGCATGTGAGGAACCCCACCCTCCTCTACCCCTGTGAGACATGTAGAGAACAGCATTCCGCCATGACTGACCGCACGCTGGCAGCCGCACACATGTATTTTCAACCTGACCAGAGGGGGCGCCGGTCCTCACCTATGAAACCGTATCCTTTGTGTTTCCCCGTGGTGGGCTCTCTCGCCAGCGTGCACGACTTGATCCTCCCGAAGGCCTCAAACACGCTCTTGATGTCCTCGTCCGACAGGTCGGGGTGCACGGACGCCACGTAGATGCGGTTGAAGGCGCGCGCTTCCTCCGCTAGCTGGTCTATGATTGGCTGGGCCTGTCCAATGTTGCTCGGCCGACCCACCTTAAGAGGCACAGTGGGAGGTCAGCGCGGACAAACAGGGCTGCTGTTTTTTTAATTATTTAATTTCACACAACAAAAACCCTTAAAGTTATACATGTAATCTAAACTCCATCCACCCCCTTTGAGACGACCACTGATGGTCTTGCTTAGCTTCTACATTTCTGCTCTGGGTAACAGAGCTGCTAAAAAACAAAAGCCACCATTAAATAATGAAACCGAATTCAACTCACTTTAATGTTCCTTCCTCCCAGCATGACGGAGTTCATCTGCTCCAGGGCCAGCTGAGCCGCCTCTGGTACCTCATACTCCACAAATGCAAAACCCTGCAGGGAGAGAACGGGGCTTCTGGTTAGGGCCCAGCAACAGACCCAGCGACAGACAGGTACAGGTGTGCGCACAGACCTTGTGCTTCAGTGTGACGGAGTCCCAGGACATGTCGATGCTCTTGATGGGGCCAAAGGGAGCAAACGCCTGTCTGATGGTGTCCTCGCCCAGCTCGTAGTAGATGGAGCCCACATACACGCGGCACATGATGGCTAGCGCCCGCTGCCTCTGGGCCGCCACCTGAAAACACCTCGCTATCAGACACCAGGCCGTTTCCCTGGCAACCACACCCACTACCCACAGTGCTCCAGTGACTGACAGCTGGTCTGGCACCAAAGACGTGTGGCTGGTTTTGCCACCCGACGTGATGCACGTGAGAAGACAGACAACAGACACGCCCAGAAATGGAGGAGAACGCATCCCTGCTGCTACATCAAGAACATTAGGACTTTGCTTACCGACTGTAGGGGTGAAAGTGCATCTCCGAAACCAGCCATGCTCAGTGATGCCATCTGTATGGAGTTCGGGATCTGGGTGGGAAGGACATGCATCTTGAGAAAATGGTCAACAGCCATGACTTCTCCCTACTACAGTTTACACAGGCTTCATCACCTTGAGAAGTGCACTAGGATTAGTCAACACATGCAGAGTCACATGAAGAAAAAAACAAACCAATAAAAGACATCATAACCTCCACGTGTGCACGTGGATCCGCTGAGAAAAACTGCAAACGCACGTATGACTGCATCCCGCGTGCACGTCCATGGATAAGACGACGCTCAGGAGAAACACCTGTGGCCTATTACATGGAGACTGTGGAGTCTCATGAAAAGGCTCACGTGGCTCGTTGCCTAGCGACGGCTCACGTGGCTCGTTGCCTAGCGACGGCTCACGTGGCTCGTTGCCTAGCGACGGCTCACGTGGCTCGTTGCCTAGCGACGGCTCACGTGGCTCGTTGCCTAGCGACGGCTCACGTGGCTCGTTACCTGGAGGTTATTGAGCTGCTGCTGTTGCTGCTGGGCGATGCTCTGCTGCTTGACCAGCACACTCTTGATGCTCTGCTCCATGGCGTACTTCTTTGCCTGCACCACAAAAACAAATGACAAATGCAGCGGTCGGTCAGAAGGGCGGCTACGAGCCCGTGAAGAAGAGGGACGACCGGTGTGTCGAGTGGGTCACCTTCTGCAGCGCCTCCTGCTGTTCGGGGGTGAGGGGCGGCAGGCCGAGCTTTGAGGCAGTGCTCTGTCCATTCTCCATCGTCAGAGCCTCGCCTCCCTGTGGAGAACACGTGAGGACAGAGTGAGCACACGTGAGCACCGAGCGTGAACGCATCCAGTCACGCTGCCGTCTGCAACATGCGCTACACAACACTCAACTTTACGGCCCTCTCCTGATTTCAGAGCAAGTACAGTCTCGTGTCCAACAGCCCAACTCAGGATGGAGGCACAAAATAAGCTACACGTTAAAGCTTTGACAGCGGACCCACCAATTAATGTTAAGAAAAAATTTACATATTCAATTCATGTTAATTAAATATCGTGCGGATATATATACACGTTTCAAACTACTGTGCATGCTCTGGAACCGTTCACAAAAGTGATTTACATGACTGCAATCTAGCCTAGAAATGTATGAAGACATTAAACTGCAAAGCTAAGGCCATTAACATGTATGAAGTCTATGGTTTGGGAATTTTAACTGCAGCACCCAGCTGTTTTCAGGACACGGCCTGTACTGCGACAGTAAAGTTTATGAAAGGGGAAACCACGCAGTCATGGTAGTACATGATACCGTTTCCCCTCAGCAGAAAAGGGAGAAAGAAAGGAAAAAACAAAAAGAATGATTAACGGTCAGGAGGGGGCGCTAGCCACTTCCTTAAAGTGCGAATGCTACGGTAAGTATGGTGAGGTGAGCCCCCTTACTCAGTACTACACAGAAGAAAACTGAGGTACCTTTGCTCAAATGAACTCCAGTGGTGCAGTGCCCCCCCTTAAGGAGGTTTGAACCCAAATGGTTCTGCCATTGTCTTTGGAAATATAGTACAGTCAAGAGATACGCTCTACAGCACAGACGACACACAGAGAGAAACGACAAAAAAGAAATAAAAAAAAATAAAGAAAAGAAAAAACACAAACCTACTTAGAACAAGAGATACTGGATAGGGAGACAACAATGTGAACACTGACATCCAAACTTGGAATGCTTCACACATTCAGGACATAAAGTCCAACATGCCATCCCAATACAGACGGAACGTTACTAAAGCATTTATATCACTTCAGAGGAACGCTTAAGATGATTATGAGGCTTAAAAAAAGAAAGCAGTCTCTCTCCATTACAGATGGCATGGTGAAAAAACAAGAAAACCTGTGTGCATTAGCGCCCCCTAGCTAGCAGTTATTTAACAACTAGTATACTACAAGCATGGCACACTTGGGTGATGCTTCAGATCATGAAAATGTGCAAACTTGTTTTAAAGCTACATGCACCTGACAAAATGAATTACAACACTGACTAAACAGGGTAACTTGGTACAGCTGACAGTATACAGAATATCGCACTGTTGGACCTTAGGCTAAATCTTTCTTTTGAGATGCTTAACTTTTCCCAGCGCTGTTTTCTGGATATGTTGAGGGATCTCTCCAGAAGAGGAGGAGATGGGGAGGAGGAGGACGAGGAGAGGGGGAGCGCTGATCCTGCCAGACAAACTCAACACGCGCGTCTACACGTGCCGCTCCGCGCGCGCGGTGGCCGGGCCGCCTTACCTAGCGCCTGCTCTTTGCTGAGGTGTCCTGATGCAGGGTTCACTGAAGAAATAACGCACAAGGAGAGCTTTGTGTGTTCAAAACTGAGTCTGGAAAAACAAAGAGTGCATCCATCAGTTTAGAAAACAGGAAACACCCAGCTTTAATACTCAAAAAATACTCTAAATACTTAAATACGCGTATGGCCCAGTTAGTGTAGTCCGCTACTTCGATGAAGCGCGAACGCGCAAGGACGCGGGCACGAGCACTAATGAATGTGTGGGGTAAGCCCTCGTCCGGTCTCCGCTGAAGCACAACCCGCCTCAAATGAACCGGTCGCTGGTTTGGTACCGGTACTTGGTACGAGTACTCGGCCCTCTCCACGCCGGGCGGCCCTCTCCGCCCCGCTAGCCGCTTTCCTGTACGCTCAGCTCGGACGTGTAGCCCGGCCGGCCACACGGGACCACGTCTATGGAACCGAGCAGCTGATACGATTTAAAACGACGGAAAGGCCGTTGGCGGAGCGGCGTTAAAACCGACGTGCGCGCGACCGCGTGAAAACACGAACGGCAAAGTTGAGGGAGCCGCCTAGCCTAGCATCGGGGAGACAATGTAAAGACGCGAGAGGAAGTTAGCCGACTCGCCCACTAGTTTAAACGTGTACGTAGTGAGAGGACACCCTTCAGGCCTGAAAGTTATATTTCAATGAAATATTCGAAGCAGGCTGCGTGGCGGCCAGCCGTGTAAGTGTAATAACCTTAGCGAGCTAACCGAGCTAACTGAGCTTAGCAGCTGCACGCGAGGCAAAAAAAAAAAAAGTCTCGCGGAGCAGCAGGCCACGAGCAAAAACCCGCTCGCGAACAGTAGCGGGATAAGCTTAAGTTCTCCAAACATAGCTTGTTCTACGTAAATATATTTAAGTATATATAAATACGGTTAGGCGATATGTATTCCTACACCGAATGCCAGACAAATATGTATTAAAACACAATTTACCGCAGAAACCGCCACCGCCATGAAGCACACCGTCCCGTATATAGCTAAGTCAATGGCGACGAAGACTGTGAAATATCGCGATGTTGTGACCTCACTCGTGCGCGGAGTGCAACTTGTGCTCGCGAGATTTTTCCAATGAAACGATTTGCTGCTGCATCATGTTTCCAGACTTTTCTCCCAGAAAGACACATGCTCTTATTTTCGCTGTCCTATTTCATACAACTAGGTAGCTAATACAGCCTATTAACATGTCGAAGGCGAAAAAGCCCTCAATACTTAGCGCTTCAGCTGTGATGACTGTGAATGTTACTAATGGAAATAATCGGAGGATTAAGGCAGTGAAATGAAGTCTGTTTTACTGACACACTCACGTTTCATTAAAAGAGTGTGGAAGGCGGATCGCCTCATTTGAGAGGTTTAAGCCACACCAAAAGACAGATTTATGCATTAATTCAAAGCGTAGTTCGTAAATGCGGCCGTCTTTTCTGCAGTGCATGTGGAGATGAAAACACAATGACACTCCATTCCAAAGGAAAGTATATAATAATAAGTATAAGTATTATTATTATTATTAATACCACAAGGATCCACAATTGGGAATCTTATTGGTTACATGCTTTTGTGCAGGTAGAAGTCCTTGCTCTCTCTTTTGCCTTCACCAGTGCTAAAAGAACACAAGATCTAAATTAAACTTACATAAAAAAATATTCAGTGAAAGCTTCCCATGTGTCATTTTCCATTCTGAACATTTTAAAGAGTTTGAATATGTACTGCTAAATCATGTTATTGTACATTTTGATAACAATGAACAAATCAAAATGCCAGATGTGCAGCTAGCTTATTAGACTTCAGGTATTCAGAGGTTACTGAACAATAATTTTTTTATGTTTCTACAGCTAGCTTTTCAATGGGAAGTAGAGTAGATTACTGTAATATTGTGAAGAATTTGCCAAGCTCAGTCCCATTCATCTAATCTCGGATTACTGACAGGAAGTTACAATTCCATCAGAGGATCTTATAGCTGGGGGCATCTAGTATGTTTGCTATTCTGTTTGACCAAAAATGTGGTAAGAACATTCTGGTTCTGATAATGCAAGCACATTTTTATTGAGATGTCAGGAGTCTTTGTTTATAACATTAGTATTGTATAGTATAGCATTAGTATTAAAACATCTTTGCAGTTCCAGTCAGGAATAAACTGAGCCATTAGGACCCCATGATCAACAACAAGATGCATGTGACATTTAGACGCTCCATTGCTGGGGTTCTAAAGGTGGAGCGCCCCCTCTAGGCAGTTCTGCGTAGTGTTGGAAGAGACAGCATGCCAAAGACTGATCATGCCCACAGAACGAGGACTGGGTTACACACGAGACAAGAGAATCATCAATGGGTCTGGGTAGGATACAGCGCTGATGTCGTCTTCTTCTTAGTCTTCTTTAGATAACTGCCCCATCTGCCATCGCTACATCCAGTGATTTTAACGAGAGTTAATGAGAGTTACATCTTTTGGCATTAAGTGCATGTAAACACGTCTTTGACACAAAATTAGAGTTTAATAGAACAGAAGGTTCAAATAGTGCAGCATGACACATAAGCTCAAGACAGCCCTTTGTCCCTTAATGGAGGGACTCCTAGTAGACCTTTACACAAAGGGTTTGCTCATCTAACATTGTAAAACACCAATAGCTCCATCACATACTGCACGACTTCTTCAAAGAGCTGCTCTGAAATTCTCAAGTGCCAGTATGTGGTGTCTGCTACACTAGTTAGCTTCTGTTCCATGGTGTGATCATGCCTGTGTTTGATAGTGTGATGCTACCTGCCCAAAATGGTGTATTGCACTTTTACTACAAAGAGCACATCAAGCTTACCTTAAATACGTGCATGGGCATGGAGAAATGGACACATGGGCACACAGACCCAGGCACAGGAACTCACACACTGGCACAAGCACACAGGCACGCACACACGGGCATGAGCACACGGGCATGTGCCCACTCCTTAGCCCTGGCTAATTTAAGGTTTTGCCATTATTGCCAAACATTTAAATGAATGAAAATGCACCACAAACCTGTATGAATCAAACTCATTGAATAATTACAATAAAGGAGGAAGCAGTACCATTTACCATCTACATCTGATATTCTTTTCTCACATAGGCACTTTGTGCTTTGTAAGAACCATTGTGAACGAATGGCAAGTGTTTCAGGGTTATGGTAGGATACGGGGCTGATGGGAAGTGTTTCAGGGTTATGGTATGAAACGGGGCTGATGGGAAGTGTTTCAGTGTTATGGTAGGATACGGGGCTGATGGGAAGTGTTTCAGGGTTATGGTAGGATACGGGGCTGATGGGAAGTGTTTCAGGGTTATGGTATGAAACGGGGCTGATGGGAAGTGTTTCAGTGTTATGGTAGGATACGGGGCTGATGGGAAGTGTTTCAGGGTTATGGTAGGAAACATGGGGCTATAACACAAGTGTTACAAGCAGCAAGGCTCCTCTGCTGTATTTTGGTACATTAATAAATTCACCATTAGGGTTTTCCCAGCTTTACTAACCAGCTAGAATCTTTCATTCGTATTTTTACAAGAAAGTAGAAATAAACATTTGGACAGACTTCTCTCACTGCGAGATATTAAAAAGTCACTTTATAAGTCACGTTTAATAGCTGAAAACAATAAATAGACATTTACTGCAGGGCTGTTAAAAATATGTTGACAGTTTGAGCCAACATGTAGTCTTGACGGTCCCAGAATATGCACTTATTCACAATGCCAGTCTCATTCTCCTCCATTTCTGGGGCCTTTTTCCATGCCAGGAGCTTCTTAAATGGGGAATAAATATTGCCAGAAGGTGAGACAGCATTGGGAACATACACAAAAAATCCATAAAACATACAAAGAATGTATGGAATTGTGTCTGTAGGTGCCAGAGCTCCACAGGATCACGAGAATGGTCAGATTCCCAATAACTGATGAGCTCTTTGAAGCCTTGGACTCAATGGGCCTGAATGGAATTCTGCGATTGTGTTGGCCTCTTCAAGACACGCCCCTCTTCAAGACACGCCCCTCTTCAAGACACGCCCCTCTGCTTTGCTTCTTCGCCACCTCTTCAGCTCCCTCTCTGCTACGAGCCACTTCTGCTGCTCCACGGCGGAGCTCAGACGGCCTCAGTTCATCAGCACGACTGTGGCGGTAGACGGCCCCGCCCAGTGTTGACCCAGGGCCTCCTCCAGGAAGGTCGTCAGTTTGTCACAGTCCTCCTGTGAAACGGCAGAGCCCCATCAGTCACTGCCGTCATCATTTACACAGCAGCCAGCACACACTGGTGCCAAAGAGTTAAAAAAATGTGCAAACACAGTCAGCAGCAGCGGTCAGCTGTCTGTGAGGAGTTCAGAGGGTTTGTTGTCAGAGTGCACAGTCTTCCCAGCCATGATTCACCTACCTCGCTAATGAAGGCGTGGTGGACAAGTTCACCAGCAAGGTCTCTGGGACGGTCGGCTGAAAGACATCACATTGTGTTTAGTTTCTTACTGTTGTACACTGACATTAACATCCAAAATATGGATTTAGAAGATTCTGTTTAAACATGACGCTGATCTGCAGTGGTACAAATGGACCTCAGTTCCACCAGTAAATGTGGAAAAAAACAATATGGTCCAAAGAAATTTGTGATGACAGTTTAACCATAGCAACTACAAAGCAACATGGGTATGACAAGGAGGAGACCACCCCGCCCCCCTGGAGGAGACTCCACCCCCCCCGGAGGAGACCCCGCCCCCCTGGAGGAGGCCCCATGTCACCTTACTTGGCAAAACATCACAGCTAAGCTGGCGGTGCAGTTTGTCATCCATCTTCAAAAATAGAGAGAGCTACAGAGATGGAGGAAACAGAACAATAAATATAATAAAGTAACTGAATAAATACACAGTAAACACCAAATACAACACAACCATAGCTGGACACCATGGACACACATTAGGTTAAGGTACCCTCAGAGAGCTAGGGTTAAAGCAAGGTGTGCGTTACACTCACATGGCTCCTGGTCCCCTCCTCATTAGCCTCCAGATTACAGTGCATCTGGACAACCTGCAGAAGATAAGAAGCAGGACCTCAGACAAGCAGAACTGCACAGGAAGTACTGGCTCCGCCCTCTCCCCCAAAGAGAACTGCACAGGAAGTATTGGCCCCGCCCTCTCCCCCAAAGAGAACTGCACAGGAAGTATTGGCTCCGCCCTCTCCCCCAAAGAGAACTGCACAGGAAGTATTGGCCCCGCCCTCTCCCCCAAAGAGAACTGCACAGGTAGTACAGGCCCCGCCCTCTCCCCCAAACAGAACCGCACAGGTAGTACAGGCCCCGCCCTCTCCCCCCAACAGAACCGCACAGGTAGTACTGGCCCCGCTCTCTCCCCCCAACAGAACCGCACAGGTAGTACTGGCCCCGCCGCTCCTCAAACTGCTCAAGCATCTCAGGTTCAGTTTACATAGCCGTTATTGTACTACGCGTTAAAAATACACCAAGTGTGAATAAGGCTGGAGATTACAACTCCATCATTAATGATGAACACAAAAACCTGAGAGGGCTGCTTACCTTAGAGACTCACTACCTACATAAAGTCCACCTGAGAACAAGAGCAATCTGAACTAGTGCAAAAGACAACCCTGAAGGCTGCACCCAATTACCCACAATCCCCTCCGCTTCCCAGAACACCCTACCTTCCTGGTCTCAGTCTCTTGGGGTTCAGGGGTTGGAGTCTTCACCGTCTCCATGTGCTCCTGGGACAGGGAGAGAGCACGTGGGAGTGGGTGTGGCCTCTGGGACGCAAAGTTCATCAAGGGGTAGATTCCATTCCTGAACAAACATGAGGGGTGAAAGGTCACTGCATCATCACACACCCCTCAAGGGACTGTAAATATAGTTTAAAAACAACCCCAGATGTGCCCGACTGGTCACCTCTGGACTTACTTAACATCCTCAAGGAACTTGTCCAACTCCAACGGAGAGACATGAGAGTACCTTTCAAATGCCATAGAAAAGTCAGTGAAGACAGGATGAAGGCAGTGAAGAAGGATGTCAAACGTAATAAACAAGCCTAGACATGAGGAACCTACTTTAACTGGATTCCAGGCCGGTCACCATGACTGATCTCTGCCATTATGCCATTTGGGTCAATAGATTTGGTCTTCTCTTCCACGCAGTTCTCAGGGAGGAGATCTGTATCATCAGGGATTTACAGTCTATTAGCTCTTTAAAGGGAAAATGGTGTGGGGATGGTGTGTGGGGAAGGTGCGTGGGGATGGTGTGTGTGGTATGTCCTCAGCATGTCTTTTGTTCAGTCTGCATGACCAGAGGCTTGGCCAGCTCTGATAAACATGTTACATCCAACATAAACTTCCAACCAAAGAATCAGCTCTCCTGCTAAGCTCTACACACCACTCAGGACACAGGGCCCCTCTACACACCACTCAGGACACAGGGCCCCTCATACACACCACTCAGGACACAGGGCCCCTCATACACACCACTCAGGACACAGGGCCCCTCTACACACCACTCAGGACACAGGGCCCCTCTACACACCACTCAGGACACAGGGCCCCTCTACACACCACTCAGCTCTTTATCTTTGTATAGGACACGGGGCCCTTAGCTAAACGAACAACCTGACATACATTGCTGGCTACTCTGTATCTAAAGGAATCTTCAAAACCCATTTTAGCATCATTTGCTAGCAGCTTGAAACTTGAACTTAAATGTGTGTTTCCTTATGTGTAAGCACTAGTGATGCCAAGCACGTGTGTAATTCTTTACTGTACTTAACACATATTTTGTATTTAGATTTTTTTTCTTTTGACTCCACTATATTGTGTGAAATCTGTCGTTCCTTCAGGCGCGCGAGTTCTTTAAAAAAGTAACGGAACAAAAGAAGCGTGAAGCACGCACACCAGTCAGCGTTGAGTTCAATGGTGGCGCAGCAGTGTAATGGTTAGAGAGAACAGATCCCCACATACAAATGGACGAGACTGTAACTAAACCCACGGCCTTATCTGAGAGAAAATATGAAGTACTCAAAAAGAAAAATGACTCCTGTGGTGGAAAATCTAACATTTTCCATGATGCTATGCTTTAGTAGTATATGTTAAACATAATAGTGTGTGTGTGTGTGTGTGTGTGTGTGTGTGTGTGTGTTAATCATGCAGGTAGGGCACTGAAGCCATTCAGTGTCTGGTATGGCTCAGTAGGCCTTAAAATTGTATTGTCTTTCCCCTGGACGTCCTCAGCCCATTCCTAGAATGAGATGTTCCTAAACTGACCTCGCCGGAAACGCCAGCTGGTCTCCTAGTCTCAACTTGGAAGTCGCTTCTCAGACCATCACGAGACTGCCAAGCGTAGATGGAGCATGAGGGGAGGGGCCAATATACATTTGTCCAATCATGTGTGAATTATGCCAAGTTTATCCAATCATATTTTTAATCACCTCATGTTCACCTCATGAACACCTTGTGTGCTTATGGATTGAAGTATAAAAGATGAGAGTTCCCAGTGTTCCCAGTTCCTTGTGCGTTTGTAACAGGGGTCTCTGGAATTCATCCATACTTGCTTAATACATTCATTTTACTTTATTACCTTACACAACTGCTTCTGACTTTTATTGACCTCACCATTTGAGGTTTACAGAATTTCAACCACACTCCTTCGCTTTAAAGTGCCTTTTCTGCCTGCCTCAGTCCAATTAGATTTGTTCTTATAAGAATTCCCCATCCAGTGTTAGGAAACACGTAGAAGCTATTATCACAGGTCTACTGGTCATTTACCTTAATGAGAAATCTAACAATATCTTGCAGCAAACAACGATTTCTAAGTCCGACATAACACTTTATGTTAGAAAACAAATTCCATTTTGACAGGTTTTATAGGCAGAGCATGGGGCTAATATTAAAGCCTTTACTTTTAGTACTTAAGTACATTTGAAGGCCAATATTTGTACACTAACTCGACTAGAGGACTAAAGGGAGGACTTTTACTTGTACTGGAGTAATGTTTATCTTGGGTATCTGTACTTTAACTCAAGTTCATGGTTTGTGCACTTTGTCCACCATTGGTAAGCACTAGTGATGCCAAGCCCAGGTGTGTAAGCACTAGTGACGCCAAGCCCAGGTGTGTAAGCACTAGTGACGCCAAGCCCAGGTGTGTGAGCGCTAGTGACGCCAAGCCCAGGTGTGTGAGCACTAGTGTCTGTTGGTATCCGCTTACACTGGTTGTTGATGAAACAGTGTGCAGCGAGCAGCTTTAAGGAGTGGACCTCAAACAGCACCCGGTGGAAGAGCAGGTCGTGGGCGCTGGGTCTGAAGGAGGCCTCAGTGCGAACGCAGGACTGCGTGAACTCCTAAATACAAGCACAGGAAGGAGAGAACACTTCCACTCAGTACTCCACCCAGCCCAGTACTCCACCCAGTACTCCACCCAGCCCAGTACTCCACCCAGTACTCCCCTCACTCAGTACTCCACCCAGCCCAGTACTCCACCCAGTACCCCACCCAGTACTCCCCTCACTCAGTACTCCACCCAGTACTCCCCTCACTCAGTACTCCACCCAGTACTCCACCCAGTACTCCCCTCACTCAGTACTCCACCCAGTACTCCACCCAGTACTCCCCTCACTCAGTACCCCACCCAGCACTTTCTATACACTGCATCTCCACATGCACAACACATATCAAACGCCTACGCTGTTCCTTCACCTCCAGGGTTGAATATTCTTCTACAGTGTTTATTTGTGTCTAGCTTTACTGAAACACTACAGGCACGCAGCCCACACTGGGCATTTTACTGTGTCTATATACGCTTTATAAACACAATCTGTGTGGACCTAAATGAATTTGAGCTTTTTTGTGCCAGCTTAAGGACAAATCTGATGATTATTTTACTGTATTCGTTTACTGTACTGGAAAAAGGGCAGATTCGAAGAACAGGAGTGAAGTTTACCCTCATGAGAGGGTCCTCCAGAGACATCCCAGCATGCACCACAGCCTCTTTGGAAACAGCAGTGTCACCATTAGCCTGGATTTCCAAAACAGCCATCTGAGTAACACACACACACACACACACACACACACACACACACACACACACACACACACACACACACACACACACACACACACACACACACACACACACACACACACACACACACACACACACGATTGGTGAAAGAAGAAAGAATGGAACACATGGAAGTATATTTCTGCTGCAGTGGTAGTACAGAATTGGGTTTTGTACCTCCAAAGCACAGATGCCAAAGGAGTATATATCGATAGAATAGTCATCCTCAGCAACTGGAGAGGAAGAAAAACAGACTAGAGTGAGAAAGTATTGCAAAGGGGAGAGAGACGGGGAGATGGAGAGACGGGGAGATGGAGAGACGGGGAGATGGAGAGACGGGGAGATGGAGAGACGGGGAGATGGAGAGACGGGGAGATGGAGAGACGGGGAGAGGGAGAGACGGGGAGAGGGAGACAGGCGGGGAGAGGGAGACAGGCGGGGAGAGGGAGACAGGCGGGGAGAGGGAGACAGGCGGGGAGAGGGAGACAGGCGGGGAGAGGGAGAGACGGGGAGAGGGAGACAGGCGGGACACTCACGGCCATACTCTGGGGCGAAGAAGTGCTGGTTTCGCAGTTCATCTCGATGCTGGTGGACATTTCCATGGATGGCCTCCGGGAACACTGGGAAAAGACAAGCTCACAGATTCAACAACAAACCCCCATCAAACCTCAACAACTAATCTCATCAGTTCAGCAGTGACCAGGACCCTTTCTGCTCTAGAAAATACAAACAACCATAAGTTATTGTTTGGATTCCAATATGGCCCAGCAGTCCTCAAAGTGCAGCTGCAGTGACCAAACGCAGTGTGTGTGTGTGTGTGTGTGCGTGTGTGTGTGCACCAGGGGAGCTGCTCACCAGGCACAGCGCGCACTCTTCACACTACTTACAACCTTTTGGTTTCTAGTATGTATAGACGGAGTTGGCCTATCCAGATGTCCCAGCGTCCCCGTCCGCTGGACATGGTAGTATGTACAGGCCCAGTGTGGACACACCTGACTGAATCTACGTGTTCAATAGTAATTAAGGCATTTTAATCTAATGGATTATGTGCAAGTTTGTTTCTAAGAGATTATAATATGGGCAGCGCTAGGGGTGCCTTGATTAAAGATCTTCTCTTTCTGAGCGTTGGCTCCTTCCCCTCGTGTGTGAGAAGGTCTCCAGGACTGATGGAGACACATCACAGGGGACTTCCCCATGACGCTGCTTCAGAGAACACCAAGAGTGTCCAATGCTGTTATCAAACGAGAGGATTCTTCAAATAATCCAGATAGTCAATATTAGTTTATTACAGCAACATCACATACGTGATAAATAGACCTTCCCAGTCTATTTAAGAGAGAAAAAAGAGTATGTGTCCTAACTTTTGACTTTTATTGTGACTTTATTAATAATGTATTTATTCATAGTGTATTTATTTATAATGTATTTATTCATAATGTAATAATTCATATAGGATTAGCTCCTACTATAGAATGCTAATAAAAGCCAGGCAGCTATAAGCCCCACCCCCAGAGGGAATAATACAAATGAGGAAGTTGAAGAATGCACACAAGCAACTAACAGCTGTAATTCAGTAAATACAAACAGAGCTTCATGGAATGAGCATCTGGAAATCACCGCTGAGTTCACAGATTCACCAGGACAAGCTTTTTACGTGCACCCAGAAGACGAGGAGAGGACTTACCATTGACGAAGAGTCTGTGCCAAACTGTGGAAGAAGTCAGAAAGAAAGATGAACTGCACCTGCATAGGCTCTATAGCACTATAACAGTGTTACACTACAACACCACTACACCGCTGTACTACAGCGCCTCACTGCACTACAGCACTTCACTGCACTACAACACCACACTGCACTACAGCACATCACTGTACTACAACACTACTACCCTGCTGCACTACAGCACCTCACTGCACTACAACACTGCTACACTACAGCACCTCACTGCACTACAGCACCTCACTATACTACTGTACTACAGCACATCACTGCATTACTGTACTACAGCACCTCACTGCACTACAGCACCTCACTGCACTACAGCACCTCACTGCACTACAGCACCTCACTGCACTACTGTACTACAGCACATCACTGCATTACTGTACTACAGCACATCACTGCACTACAGCACCTCACTATACTACTGTACTACAGCACCTCACTGCACTACAACACCTCACTGTACTGCTACACTACAGCACATCACTGTACTACAGCACCAGTGCATGTCACTGCACTACAGCACATCACTGCACTACTGACTTCACTACTGCACTACAGCACCAGTGCATGCCACTGCACTACAGCACGTCACTGCACTACAGCACGTCACTGCACTACAGCACATCACTGCACTACTGACTGCACTACAGCACGTCACTGCACTACAGCACGTCACTATACTACTGTACTACAGCACATCACTGCATTACTGTACTACAACACATCACTGCACTACTGACTGCACTACAGCACCAGTGCATGTCACTGCACTACAGCACGTCACTGCACTACAGCACCTCACTATACTACTGTACTACAGCACATCACTGCATTACTGTACTACAGCACATCACTGCACTACAGCACCTCACTATACTACTGTACTACAGCACCTCACTGCACTACAACACCTCACCATCACTGCACTACTGACTTCACTACTGCACTACAGCACCAGTGCATGTCACTGCACTACAGCACGTCACTGCACTACAGCACGTCACTGCACTACTGACTGCACTACAGCATGTCACTGCACTACAGCACGTCACTATACTACTGTACTACAGCACATCACTGCATTACTGTACTACAACACATCACTGCACTACTGACTGCACTACTGCACTACAGCACCAGTGCATGTCACTGCACTACAGCACGTCACTGCACTACAGCACATCACTGCACTACTGACTGCACATCACTGCACTACAGCACATCACTGCACTACTGACTGCACTACTGCACGTTACTGCACTACAGCACGTCACTGCACTACAGCACGTCACTGCACTACAGCACGTCACTGCACTACAGCACGTCACTGCACTACAGCACGTCACTGCACTACAGCACGTCACTGCACTCAGAGGAGCACGGCACATCATACCTGAGCCAATCTTGATGAGGCCATTGTGCTGGATGAAGATGGTGTCACAGGTCAAGTTTCCATGAATGATGGGCGGGTCACAAGAGTGTAAGTAACTGTATGGGATTGGAGGAGCAGAGGAAGTAACTGTGTGGGATTGGAGAAGCAGAGGAAGTAACTGTGTGGGATTGGAGGAGCAGAGGAAGTAACTGTGTGGGATTGGAGGAGCAGAGGAAGTAACTGTGTGGGATTGGAGGAGCAGAGGAAGTAACTGTGGGATTGGAGGAGCAGAGGAAGTAACTGTGGGATTGGAGGAGCAGAGGAAGTAACTGTGGGATTGGAGGAGCAGAGGAAGTAACTGTGTGGGATTGGAGGAGCAGAGGAAGTAACTGTGTGGGATTGGAGGAGCAGAGGAAGTAACTGTGTGGGATTGGAGAAGCAGAGGAAGTAACTCTGTGGGATTGGAGGAGCAGAGGAAGTAACTGTGGGATTGGAGGAGCAGAGGAAGTAACTGTGTGGGATTGGAGGAGCAGAGGAAGTAACTGTGTGGGATTGGAGGAGCAGAGGAAGTAACTGTGTGGGATTGGAGGAGCACAGGAAGTAACTGTGTGGGAGGAGCAGAATGAGGCCATCGGCTGGACGGCAACAACACAGCAACCGGTACCGAACCATGTTGCTGAAAAGTCCCACATATTGTCTGACCCTGAAACCCCTAGAGTGGCCTCACACTGAGCAACCAAGACAGCAGTGAACACCCACCCAATATTATTATTATGCAGCACTGACAGAATGTCGTGTTGTCAGTAAAATGCTAAAAACTGCCCCTCACTGCCTCACTGATTCCCTCACCCAACCTTCATCCCCCCACTCAACCCCCCAATCCCCTCACCCAACCCCTGATCCCCTCAATCAACCCCCCAATCCCCTCACCCAACCCCTGATCCCCTCACTCAACCCCCCAATCCCCTCACCCAACCCCCCATCCCCTCACCCAACCCCCCATCCCCTCACCCAACCCCCGATCCCCTCACCCAACCCCCGATCCCCTCACCCAACCCCTGATCCCCTCACCCAACCCCTGATCCCCTCACCCAACCCCCGATCCCCTCACCCAACCCCCGATCCCCTCACCCAACCCCCGATCCCCTCACCCAACCCCTGATCCCCTCACCCAACCCCTGATCCCCTCACCCAACCCCCGATCCCCTCACCCAACCCCTGATCCCCTCACTCAACCCCCCATCCCCTCACTCAACCCCTGATCCCCTCACTCAACCCCTGATCCCCTCACTCAACCCCCCATCCCCTCACCCAACCCCTGATCCCCTCACCCAACCCCTGATCCCCTCACTCAACCCCTGATCCCCTCACTCAACCCCTGATCCCCTCACTCAACCCCTGATCCCCTCACCCAACCCCCCGATCCCCTCACCCAACCCCCCATCCCCCCACTCAACCCCTGATCCCCTCACCCAACCCCCCATCCCCCCACTCAACCCCTGATCCCCTCACCCAACCCCCCATCCCCCCACTCAACCCCTGATCCCCTCACCCAACCTTCATCCCCCCACTCAACCCCTGAAAAAAAGTACACAAAAAAAAAATACATGAACTCATTTAAATGCTTTGATAACGTTTAAACTTCCATGTCTGGGTTTTCAAATGTTTCCAATAATGTGATGGTGACACCATTAAAAGCTTTTTATTCAGTCTTGGGGCCCAGGAGTGTGTATGTGATTAGGTGGAGATTACAGTGGAGGCCGGTGCTGGGTGGAGAGACCCTTGGCAGGCCAAATCACAGAAACTACATTCATGCAGATTTACTGAGATTAACGAGTCAGCTGTGCTGCAACATCTAAGATGGCGTCCTACATCCTACCTGAGGGCAGACAAGATCTGTGTGCACCATCTCTTCCATGCCTAGAAACACACGCACGCACACACACACGTTACACATGCACACCACTAGGGGGTGCTGTACTGCATGTTAAATCATAAGTGAGAAGTACATGGCACTGGGGCATTCCTACCTTCACATTCATCGTCTTGTGGTTTTTCTTGGTTTTCTTCAAAAACTGTTTGAGACTTCCAGACGACATGTACTCAGTGATGAAAATCACCTGTGAAATGAAGATGACGAGGTTAATATATACTGCACTTTGGCATATAGCTGCTGCAGTGATATTAGTGTTGTACTAGGGGTGTGTGTGTATGTGTGTGTGTGTATATATATGTGTGTATATTTGTGTGTGTGAGAATGTGTGTGAGTGTGTGTATATATGTGTGTGAGTGTGTGTATGCGTGTGTGTGTCCCACCCTGGCCCGGCTCTCCCTGGTGTCCAGCCAGTATTTGTGAAACTTGACAATGTTTGGGTGCTCCACTTGCATCAGGTTCTCAAACATCTCCCTGATTCTGTCCTACAAACACACACACACACACACACACACACACACACACACACACACACACACACACACACACACACACACAGAGTACAATCTCTTAGCTTCCTGTGTTGCCACAGTGTTTCATTAGCAATGATACATTCCCACTGACTAACTCCATGTAACTGCGGAACGAACATACACTAGTGAGTAACATGAAGTTCTGACAGCCTCCCCCAACCCCACCCCGCCGACACCCCCACCCTGCTTAGGGTGTGCGCATTGGTGTGATTAAATTGTAGTGACCATATACCTCATGTGCCTTGAAGACCTTCTTGTCTGAGAACTGCACCTCGTTCCACACGACCTCCACGCCCTCCTCCGTATCCATGGCCAGGGAGGCACTCTCGATGCCCGGGACGTTACCCTGGCTGACCTGGGGGTGAGGAGCCGAAGAAGAGGAAGCACCATGGGGTGAGAGAGCTCAGAGTGTCTGCCAGATCTCCCACATGATTACGGCATGAGCAAAACAAACCAGACTTATGATGAACCTGTTTACAAATGTTACTTACAGGATGAATCCAAATTTAGCAAGAGAAAGGATGCAGTTTCACCATTTCACTTCCCGATTCAGCAGAATTCCTCAACAGAAGCTTATCATGTGCTTGTCAGGACTCTCCCTCTCCCACATTGCAAATACAGCTCACAAAGCAAAGAGGAAGGAGCCGTCTCACTCCGTCTCACTCCATCTCACTCCACTCCGTACTCCACCACAGTGACTCCTGAGGTCAGTGCACATGGGCCGTGAGTGACACCAGCGTCATGTCTTACTTGCCAGGGTCAATGTTAACACCAAACCTAACTCTAACCCTAAACCTAACCCCTAACCCTTAACCCTAACCCTTAACCCTAAACCCTAACTCCTAACCCCTAACCCTAAACCGTAACCCCCGACTCCTCTATACAGTCCCGCCACTAACTGTGAACTTGTGCAGGTTGCGTGAAACAACCAGTCTTTGAACCGTTCGTTTGCAAAGTCCTCTTAGTCCCTCGTCTCTTCCTGCCTGGAGACAAAATGTCCTGAACAATCAAAACACGATCTGAAGAGTGCCCCCCCCCCCCTTTCCATCGCAAGTCTACAAGAGCATTTATTTATAAACAAAGAGTGGAAGACACCCCTGGCTGTGCACACACACACACACACACACACACACACACTCATGCTGAGGAACATCTGTTCCTTCAAAGCTGAATTTTTCCGTGTCTATAACCAAAGTTCTACTTTCTTGTCCATTATAGTGACCTGTGCAGGGCACAGACCGGTGCAAATGTTTGCACAGTGCTTTTGCACATAAACGAAACAGAGTAAACACACTACAAGGCCACAGGGTCCATTAAAGGCAACTTCGCAGACACAGAATACGGCCATAGTGGGGGACAGTCAAGACTTTCCTAGAAGGGCATGTTTACTCATTGTCTAGGGTGCTAGAGCGATGTGCGGAACAGTACAGTTAGACCACAGAACAGTCCAGTTAGACCACAGAACAGCTGCTCACAAAGGCCTCACATGCACCCCCCACCACACACACACACACACACACACAAACAGAGTGGGGGTAGTTATTTAATTAATCCTGTGTCGAGTGAAATAATGCTCTTGGCCTCTGCAATTTAGTTAATCACGAAGAGCTTGAATGACTGTGCTGTATTTAGCAGTAGTGCTGCAGCACAAACATGCCGTCTGTGCTGCAGCAGAGAAAACACATGCAGCTTGAGACTCAACGGGGCCATTTCCACAGAGGGCATTCTGAAACGTACAAGGTGATTTTAAATTACCAAGCAGTACAACCCCCCAGTGGGTCCAGTTCGTACCCCCCAGTTCATACCCCCCAGTGGGCCCAGTTCGTACTCTCAACAGGCCTGCAGTCTTGGTTGCAGCCAGAGTCTTAGTTGCTCAGCCAAAAGACACTCAAAGCCTTGGCCTCCTGAATCTGGCCTTAAACAATTAATGAATTATATATACACCACTAACATAACTGGCACAAAAGGATCAGTCATCATCACTCATTCATCCTCATCACCACAGCAGGAGTTGGCTATTGCATTACAAGAGAAGACTTGCTGATGGATTTGTTGAACACCTTTGGACCATCATGATTAAGGATGTCAATTCCAGTGTTGAGGCATTTTAATACTAATGTACATTGTATTAAGTTGCATTAAGGACATATCTGTTAGTACAAACAGTTGCTGCTATGGCAAAAATGAAATTAGGAAACTAGGAAATTAGGAAAGAAAATGAACTTTGCTTTGCTTGCACAGCTGATGAAGGACCTCTGCCCAAAACTGTAAAACTGTTTCTCGTTGTGTACCTGAATCTGCACCAAAGACTTCTCTCAAAACCTGTTAAAAACAGACCCAAACTCCAGAGGTTCAATAACCAAGAAACAATAAACTCGTAAATCCAGCCCATTCCAGAGTCTGTAGCTCTCCACGCTCGTAAATCCTGCTCCCATGAGCCTGTGCTGCTGTTCCCCCATGGAAACCACCACTGCTGCAGATATCTGCCCTGACTTGCTCTCCTCTCTTAGAATCACAGGTTAGCTTCGACAGTCCCCCCCCTCCCTACACCAACACATCAGACAGGTGTTCCTGAAGCTCTATCATGGAAGAGAAACCATCAGACTATCAAGCTAAAGGAGGAGCTTAGGAGTAGATCAGGCATTGGTCACAACTTTGCAAAGTGCTCACCATTCTGGAAAGCTAGGAGACCTTCTGGTAGTACCTAGATTTGGCATTACATGGTTCTCAACTTTGTGATGATGATGATGATGGGTGTGGGTGTGTGTGAGAGACCCGCCTCCCTGGTGCCACCTGGTCCACAGAGGCCTGGTCCTGGCTGATGCTCTCTCCGTCTATGGCTGCACGCTGTCCTTGCTCGGAGACGTCAGAACAATGCAGGTTGTGTAACGGCCCAAGCAGGACAGCGACTTCGGAAACTCCGTTTCACATATGAAAACAAACAGCCCATTGTGAAGCAGCAGTGCTGCTCAAGCCTGGCCGCCGAGATCAGACAGCCGAGATCAGACAGCCGAGATCAGACCCCCCAAGGGCTCAGACTGGGTGTACAGCCCCCCCAAGGTCTTCAGCTCTGGGTCCTACAGAACAGCGTCTGATGGTGTGTTTGTGTGTGTGAAGCATCATCACTGCTTTATACCAATTAGCACACAGCAGCCCAGGAATGGAGTCATATGTGCAGGAGGCAACAGTTCACTTAGTATATCATCAGTGCCTCTTCATCCTCATACTCTTCATCCTTTCACCGAGTTCAGTGTCAACATTCCGTCACTCTTCTCACGGAAAGTGGTGAGGAATTAGAGGCTTTTCCCCCACGTTTGCCTGAAGGGCTTTGGCATTCTCAGAACTGTCATCTTTCATCTTCTCCTTTATGTGGAAGTAGAGCTGGGCGATATGGGAAAAAATCTTATCACAATAACTTCTCATATCAGCCGATATCAATATGTATCATGATATAAATCAAATCACTATTTGAATCACTATAAAATCACCTTTATACTTTAAGTGAGAAATGAACAACACAACTATAACCCAACTCTTGTTTCTGGCTACAACCTGCAGATTGTTATTCACAAGAGTTGTTATACTTTGTAAAAGTTTTGATATCGTCTTCAGACATAGATCATAGCCACCAAGGTTCATAAATAGCATTATAAATTTGTTCAGTACAGTGTGTTAACAGATTCACAACAGACAGTTGTCAGGAAAGAGTTCCAAAGTTTAATAATAAGAGTTGTAACTGAAGAAGAAAAGTTGTAACTGAGGGGCAGAGACACAGATAAGGGAATTAACTACATTTCAGAGTCTGATTGAGCGTCATAGACAGTAAATCATAAATCCCCTTACATACAGTCTCATTACGTTTAATGCCGCCGTTTCGACTCCTCAGGAGAATCCGAATCCCCTCGTCTGCACACATATAAAGACGCTACAGATGATATTCGTGATTTCTGTTGTTTGTATGCATAAATAAGACGCTTTCTTTAATTGTTCATCATAGCAAAACAAAACTACAGTGCGCAATGATCCACTGTAACCGAAATGTCTGATTAACGTCTTTTTTTTGGTGACTTATCTGGATGTGTAGGCTATTCCACATAAAGCATATGTTTGTACGTTCAACACACAGTGTCTAATGTAATAAACCTTTTAGGGCGTACTCACACTAGGCACGGTTTGCTCGTTCCGTGCTGGGGCCCGGTTATCCCCCCTCCCCACTCCCCCTCTGGCCTGCACTCACACTGCCTTTATCAACCCGGCCCGAGCACGCTTACGTCATCACAACGGCGCTTTATTTGGAAAAAACTATGGAGTTCACGATTCTCTTTTTATTGTATTTTTGGAGTCGTTTTGGGAGTGCAGAAACACGGTGCAAGCACAGATTTATCGATAATTTAACACAACGATTGTCTGCTAATCGCTTTGCCGCTATGACTGTTGACAAGTGAGTGTCGCATCATTTGCCGCTATGACAAGTGAGTGTCGCATCACTGACGTCATGTTTGAGTTCCAGCGAAATGAACCAATCAGACGAGGCACCAAGCGAGTCCACATGAATCGTGCCCTGGCCCACCTCTCCAAGCGGGCCCAAGCACGGTTAACTGATCCGGGCCCGGGCACGGTTGGAGCGCTCACACTAGCCAAACGCACCGTGCTTCGGCAGGGAACCGTGCCCGGGCCCGGATCACAGAGCCTAGTGTGAGTACGCCCTTAGATTGACCCTTTTAATGGAGGGTTTAATTTTAACCCGAATATCATGCAATTCTGCGAAGGAGTCAGAATTCAGCACAACTGAAATTAATTTCTAAAACTCTTTTAAATGTGCTAGATAGATAGCGGTTTAGATGAAAACTACGGGTAAAGGTATTTAAATGTACATAGCTATGTATTTAGATGAAAACTAAAACTTTTTCAGGCTTAATTACTTAGCAAGCTACATTAAAGACCTTTACTAATTCAGTCCCGTGCTACATACTGAGATCCTGTATAATACAACTCTTGTTTCTAGTTAATAACCTATACTGTTATTCCCTTCGTTTTACTAGGTTATGTTTAGGCTATTTTGTAGAATCGTTTTGAGACATGGCATCATTTTTCTTACACGTGATAAAATCGCTTATCACTTTATTTCACATGTAAGCCAACTGCAAATGTAGCAAGCTAGCTAGGTATTCCGACAGAAACTGAGGCTTAAAATCCCATTTAATACAACGTAGTTTCTATCTAAATAACTAGCTAGTTTAATTAATACAGTTGCTACATCTAAAGAGCTTTACTACTTAAGTCCCGTTCAACGTAATGAGAAACTGTATAACACAATAGTTGTTTATGGCTAAAACAGAATGCCTGGGTAAAAGCATTTGTCCAGTAAAAATGCTGTTGTTTTGTGGCTGGATTTGCAGCGTTTCTGAATTTGTGGCGCGTTTCTGAAATGTAGCGCACCTGTCCTCATTTTAATGAACTTGCTTTGCATATTTATTTATTATAAGCCGCCACCATTCCTACATTCAGTGCAGTGTGCTTCAACCAACCCTGAAATGGTTGGAAATCTAGTTCATCCGCTTGATTGGTCTGGGCGGCGCTATTGTCATTGGCTATTCATGTTGTCTGTCAAATCATGGCGGGAATTTAATTTTATCGATTTCTATCGAATGCTTCTTATATTTCTATCAAGACAACGTTATATCAATATAATAATCATCATCATTTTATCACCCAGGCCTATGAAGAAGATTCAAGGCAGCCAGACAGCTGACAGAGACGAGGGGCTCCGGGACTGTCAGCTGGTCTCACTGTGTGAGCATCCTGATTAATCACTGCATTCCCATGATGCATCAGAATAATCACGCAGGTCACGTTTTTTTTGTTGATGCAAAATACATACAAACACTGTAGCAGCGTAACTCCATTCTGGTATTGTGTCTATGTGAGTGCTGACCCATTGACCACGCCCCCCACGAAAAGCGCATCTGTGCTCCAGCATGAGTGAGCAGAGCACCTGCCGTAAGCTTCTCCAGTAGACACCACACACTCTGGCTCAGAGGGGTAGACACTGGCTACCTCACACTCCCACACTCAGTGCTCTGGGACCGGCAGACAAGTTTTCAATGTGGCAATATTTGTGGCAGCACTGTGAACATACAGCCCTGCCAAACCTGTAACTCCACGGATATCACCATGACAGCTAGAATGGCTCCCCCTTCCTTCTCCTCCCTCCCTCCTCCTCATTCTTTCTCTCTCTCTCCCCCGACACTACAACGCTACACTCCATCTTTCTATGACCTCTAACCCTGCAGTAATGATGACCACAGCCAGGAGAGGCTGCAGGTGAAGACCATGAAATAAAAGCATACATAGCCCAGCGTCTGTTACATCTTGAGTGAAACAGGCGTAAATTACACACCTTCATTTAGACAATGTCTCTGGCCATGCAAATACATGGATTTGGTCCAGATTATATATAAAAGATTAGATTCTTTTATAATCTGTGTGAGGGAGATAGAATTTTAGGCCCGAACAGTCGGTGTGGTTCCAGTGGTTATATAAGCATGGGCACCCTCAGATTCCACATGAAAGAGGATTTTTTTTTCAAGTTAATCCTCCTAAACTAGAGTGAGATTGAAGTGTACTCAAGCATCACACAGGATTATGGTCACATCACCCAGGATTATGGTCACATCACGCAGGATTATGGTCACATCACGCAGGATTATGGTCACATCACCCAGGATTATCGTCACATCACCCAGGATTATCGTCACATCACCCAGGATTATCATCGTGTGCTACAGGTTTCCTGTGAGCATGATGCACTGTGTTCTTAAGATGTTCTGATTTAGTCATTCTTGTGCTTAAAGTTTCTTTAATTAGATACACAAGAGAGCTGCTACATGTTGTCTAGTTCCATTAGCCTGTGTGGCTAACATGGCCTTGGTAAGAACATGAAACGAGCACAGAATCATTCAGTCTGTCATCACAGGGTAATTCTCTCATACAGCCCAGACGATACCGAGCAAAGCAGCTTTGCTGTTTTAGGAAACCTATGAAAGAAAAAAACACGTTCAGGTTCCTCGCGTGTCAAAGCAGATGAGCCTGACAGCTGTATCAGGGCACTTCACGCTACAGACCGAGGTCTTGATACAGCATGCTCAGAGATGCACAGGACTCTGGGTAAATTCCCACCTTCATACTCTCATCTCCCTTCTCCCGAGTTTGTGAATACAACATCCATAATATCAATACATAATCAAAAACCTGGGGGTTGAACGTTGGGGGCTCAACACTGTACGCCGGGGGCTGAACGCCAGGGACAAGCTGTTCGGTTTCTCCACGGTCAGCAGAAGCTGCATCAGAGGGCAGAACTGCACATCCGTTATGCCTGTGAACGTGGTGATGCAAGACCTGCAGCGGGACTCACGCAGCCGGGACTCACAGGACGAGGAACTCTCACTGGGCTTTGCTATAACGTCTCACTTCCTCTCACTGAGCTGTCCTCCAGCCTGTCATCCTGCAGGCGGTGTCAGTAACCAACCCCCCCCCCCCCCCCCAGAACCCCGGACACAACAGACCTGGATCAACACACTCCTGACCTCAGAGAGGGACAAAGGAGAGATGTAGTCAGCACTTTAAACACCCATCTGGAACTTCAGGCCTGTGCAACCCTCAGTTGTCTTTCTACAATGTTCTTCATTAGTTCCTCTCCACTGCACCAACATCAAACTCCTACTGCAGGTGGGAAGTGTAACGTCACCTGAGCAGATTTCATAGGTACATCTCATAATAGTCAAGTGTCATAAGATTTAACCAGAAAGGTCAGACCAAATTATTGTCTCAGTAACCTGCCTTCCCACCACAAACAAAATGGAGCTGACTGACATCGTCGAATTTAGAGCTTCCACCAGTATCTCCACTACACAATCACACAATCCTGGGAGAGGAGATGTTGGCAAACAGGGGCTCAGTGGCAGCTGCGCAGGAGATGAACTTCCTCATCACCACAACTCGTCACCTGCTAGTCACATGGTCTGATGGCATGTCACAACACAGCAATAACACCACCCCACTTAAAAAGACCATGACAGACCTGTAAAGGTGTGGCGCACAACACCACGGCTCTTGAAGGAGGGGGCCGACTGTAGCTCAGTTTGGAGTTGCCTGCAAATGACCTTATACCTTTCTATGACCAAGCACAAAACCCTTACCAACCTGAACCAGGGAGAGGGGACATGTACTCATAACATCTCCCTTTCTCCTGGAACACAACAGGGAGGAGTTCCAGGACAACACGAAGGGAAGGAGTTCCAGCTTCCACTGCCCCAGAGCCATGGTCACTCCCCAACCCCTCATTTAAGACTGGAGGGGAAAACCCCACGTTGAAGAGAAGTCTGGGTTCTGTGTCCTGCGTAGTCTTACAGCACCGTGAACACATGAGCAATGATGTCTCTGTGCAGACGCAGCAAAAAAGGAAACTCCTCAGTTTACAATCTTACAATGGTGGCGGGGCGGGGCCTTTCTGATGCCACTCAGGTGGTGGAGGGGCGGGGCCTTTCTGATGCTACTCGGGTGGTGGAGGGGCGGGGCCTTTCTGATGCCACTCGGGTGGTGGAGGGGCGGGGCCTTTCTGATGCCACTCGGGTGGTGGAGGGGCGGGGCCTTTCTGATGCCACTCTGATGCCACCTAAAACATTTACATCCCATTCAAAGATGACTGCTTAACAGACATTAGTGCAGTCAGGTACACGGTCTACAACCCAGTAGGGTAGCACTGTGCAGCAGAGCCACCTAGACACAATCACACTGTAGCTGCTATGACCTCAGACAGAGCCACCTACACTCACACTGTAGCTGCCGTGAACTCAAGCCTCTCTGAGAGGCAGGGGTCACTTTTAGGGGGCAACAGAAGAGCTCAGGTTCTCCTAACACAAAGAATGCTAAGCATCCACTTAAAGCCTTAATGCAGACACGCTCATTACTGAGGCAGGTTTGTGCAAGATCCTTCTGAAGGGCCAGGACTACTGCAGGAGAGGATGGCAGCGGGCACTGTCTGCAGCTGAAAGATACAGTGAGGAACACCTGAGCTTAAATGATAGTGAGGAACACCTCAGCTTAAATGATACAGTGAGGAACACCTGAGCTTAAATGATAGTGAGGAACACCTGAGCTTAATGATACAGTGAGGAACACCTGAGCTTAATGATACAGTGAGGAACACCTGAGCTTAATGATACAGTGAGGACACCTGAGCTTAATGATACAGTGAGGACACCTGAGCTTAATGATACTGTGAGGACACCTCAGTGAGGCATCTCTACAGAAAAGGCAACCATGGCATTGCGAGCGTGCCAGGAATATTATGAATCAACATTATTGATTCACAATATCAAGTGTCTTCAAAAACCAAACTTCCATTGAGTGCATATTACATAGTAAAATGATTTAACATTTGTTTCTTATTAATCATTTGATGTATTATTCCACAGTAAACATTCAACATTTGAATAACAATTACAGAACTTGTAATCAGTTACAGTAATCATTATACTGGGTGTGGCTTTGAAATAACAGTATCTCCCTAAATGCTGGAGGCTTCACCCGGGCGGACTGGAGCTCTGACTCAATGGTTGATCACGGATTGCCAAGGACAAACTGCCGGCAAACACACATTCTTATCTCTCAGTGCAAGTGTGTGTGGCATAAAGAGAGAGCCCAAACAGGAGAAAATATCATATCATACATCATAGAAACAAGCTCAAATGCTATATATATTATATATATATATATATATATATATATATATATATATATATATATATACACACACACACTTTTAGTATATAAAGTACAATTTTACATTGTATTTCTTTGCCATCCTGTCTTTAGTATAAATAATTCTGTTCATTAATTCTGTTGGGGGGGCGGGTGTGAACTTCAAAACGGCTGTTCCATCCAGAGGCGCGTGCGTGCAGCCCTGTGATCTCATTCATGTTCTCGCGTGGCTGCTGCTCTTCTCAAAGCATCTCTGAGGACAACACTACCCCCCTTATTCGTTCAGTTCGAGCAGCCTGCAGGGGCTGACGCCAAGACTGAAGCTTCCTTTATCCAGCTTCTATAGACTGTTGGCAGAGGGCCCACGGATACATTAGGTACAGGGTTAACGTTTCAGCGAGTGGTCAAGTGTCAAACCTTACAGAGAAACCGTATGAATGCCATTTTATGTCTCGAGACAAACGCTCAAATGTTCATGCCTGGCTCCCGTGGTTGCCCCCAGAAAGGATCCGTCAAATCCACTGCCTAACAGCTAAAAAGGTGGAAACTATTGCGCAAGAAGGCCCAGTTTAACACGAGTGCCAAGTTGGCTGTGATTACTGTGCACTCCAGTAACATACTCTTTCTGCTGCCTCGTAACCGAGCTCGCGCCCGTGAAGCCCGCCGCCGTAGTCTCGTGCGAAACCCGGACGAGGTTAATTACCGCGTGACCTAGAAAGACGAGCTAAATCCCAGGATCGGTGGTGCACGGCACGGAGGAACGACACGATCGATACAACAGCTTCACTATGGCATACGCGGCCCTTTAGCCGTAATCGCTCGATCTACGAGTGTCGTAAACAATTGAATAAACACAACCCAGAACCGCGATAGATGGTACGGTCCGCCTGAAGTATTGCTGAGACTATTCACACAGCGCCGAGACTCATTCACACTTTAGTGCTTTATATGAACCCAATAAGAACCCTCACTCCAAATCAAACGAAGATTACACTTACAGTGCACTGAGGGAATAATCCCGAATAGATGGGTCAGCCACCACCATTAATCAAACTATGTGGAGATTTTAATAAAAATCAAATGCATTATTTGAGGAATGTGTACAAAACAGCATGTGCCTCCGGGATAACGGATCTTTGGAAGCATTAACCGCAAACACAGAACATACAGGGACAGGAAGACAGTAACCTGCAAAGTGAGGACACTTCGCTTCCAGCCCACACCTGTTTGTGGAAAACATGCAACTATTGACAACCGGGAGCCGAAGCGTGCAACACTAAACAAAACGCGGCATTCACCTTAACCACGCGGCCTCGGGCGCATTCAAATGCAGAGAGGCAAAGCCGTGCAGTAACGCCACGCAGCTGTTACAGTAACGCCACTCAGCTGGTTTATAACGAGCAAATAATTAAATTGTTGCTCCCTGCAGTCTGAGTTTCCCCGCTTATCAAATGTCTTCAGCGAGGAGCGTCTTGGGAGATCACCCTAACAATGTAACATGGAAAAACCGCCGAGAACAAAGCAAGTTATTTATGACCATCTGCAGTAGGCTATGCCCAGAATAACTGACGATCAATGATAGGATTCGTTACACATTAACCGCATGCTGACAAGTCCCGAGTCGGAGTTAACAGGTCTACTTGTCTTGTGTCTGTGAACATGTGTCCATATAGATAAGGCTTTAATACTTTCTAACGAACAGTTATCTTGAAGTGAAGGCCAGAAACAGCAGCCCACCACAGTGCATCACCGGATTAACTTCCAAATGACACCCACACCCATGTTAACTTGCTGTTAAACTCCCCAAACGCACGTGCACGAGTGTGGGGGTTGTTGTGCGTGACCTTTGGTTTCGTTTGTGTGCTGCGGGAGGGAGTTTATACCATTAAAAGCATGCACTGGCAAACATCCATTCCGGCTATAAAACGCACTTTTCCAATATCCGCATAATCTATAGTGAATCTGACCACCCAATATTGGTCCCACGTCCTTGCCATGATGATTTTTAATCAAATATCGTCATGTCGCTGCTCTCGTGGTGCTCTTTGCAGACAGCTAAACATTAGCATTCATTCCTGCGTATAAGCAAGACTGTTTGGGAAAAAATCCTTAGGGTTTCACGCATGGCGTTGCGGGAAACGACCCTACCTGTTCTTTTCGCTTCTGCCAGCGGCCACACGGGCTTTCTTCCAGGATTTCGCTCTCATCCTCACTCTCCTCCTCTTTCCCTCCGGACTCCGATATTCTCTCCGGGACAGACATGGTCATTTTATCCTTGCGTGGTGAATTCTCCCTTACTGGCCCGTTAAGCCCGACTACGCACAAAGGTTGTGCAGGGCTGCGATTTGCATCAAAATTGTAAGTCACGACCGAGTAAATGAGCTACGATCTCATGTTTATCATCATTTCAGATCGCGGATGTATTGCCCAAAATCTGCAGATTCACACCGTGCACGGCGCACGCGAGTTAGCGCGAGCCAGATAAAGCGCGAGAAACGCGTCTCCGCTTGTGGAGCAAATCGATCACGGTCGCCGAACGCAAAGAAACAGTCGAAGATCTCCACTCGAACGTTTAATCACAGCGTGAAGTGGACGTGCGAAACGTGTAGCAGCGACTCGACGGCACACGACCCCAGTGTCGCGTTCAGCCCAACCCAGGAGGCTCCAAGCATCATTTCATCTACGTCCAGCTCTCTGGATTGTCGAGTGCTTTTACAATTTCCTCTTTTTGAAATTCTACCGTAAATCTCGGACAATCGGCGCAGGTTCGGCAGAGAGGGGTCCACTGGCCCAGCCGGTTTGCTGCTTTGCAAATTCGTAACCCTCCTCTGGAAGGTTTTCACAGCACAGAACAGACTACTGTTGGGCAATAGCAAATACCAAACACACACAACTGTGAGGAGTTCTCCACCTTGCCAAAGAAAACAACAAACGTGTGAATAATCATAACAGTTTTCCGATATGGTTTACAGCAATGCATGTGAGGATTTGTTGTTTTTCAGTTACCTTTATGTTTGTTGAAATAATATTGCGGTAAAGATTTGATTCAAACATAAATTCCTTTCGCCAAACAACTAAATGTGCTGCAGACGTTCAATATTTAGGCCTAATTTACCACAGCCAATTCAGTTTAAACGTCAAGAACAGAGAGAAACAGTATCAGTCTCTTTAGTTTGGGTCTGGTATACAAAGATTTAAATCAAGTACCAAATATATTGATAATATTACAATAACTATTGTTTTTGTGAGGAGAGTAGCTTTGTCAGTGCAACTAAATATTTCTTAAATGTACTGCATTCGTTTTTAGTTGTACTATTTATTGAAATGAGACGTACTAGTCTTTGAAGACCGTTCTCTATAGTATGTGTTAGCAGGATGTGGGAGAGGAATTTATTTCTCAAACTCCAGCAGAACTGCAAAGCGAAGACCCACCCCATGATCTAGTCACATAATCACGTGACCGTGGTGCGTGCACTGAATCACACAAGTCTAATACAAGTCAGGGTCAGACAAAACCACGATAGAAAGAGTACTAGAATGCTTTAATCCTTAGCCTATTACCGTTGGATAGAGAAATAAACGTCTAAATTGTTTCTAATCTTTTGCGCCCTCTGGAGGTTACACACATTCGGGAATGTTTAGATATACCAGAAATACAGAAAACTTCTGTGGAGTGAACACAAACTAGAGAGGAAACACACCATGAGCCACTGGTGGCAGAGTCCTTGCTGAAGAAACCATCTCCGAGTTTTCTTCCAAAGTTCTGCCACCTACGTCCCAGACACGACGTTTATTACACGACATTTTGATCTACCTCATTACCATGGGCTTTATTCACCATTAAACACTTTATCAGCCCCCCGTTGAGACCAACGGTGACATCACAGGGTCACCTCCTGAAGAGTTACCTGTGTATGCTTCACTCAATCTGCATCGCCAGTCTCCATTGGTGTACATCCACCACACCATCCTGCGTTCACAGGTGGAGGTGGTGGATGGCCATGCCCATCTTTGTCTTTACAAAAAACACAAAAAAGATAAAATGGCTGTCCTCCTTAAATATGGGCAAAATTGTGTAAAGAAAAGAAAAAGATAGTTGGCTAAGTGAAACGTTTTAATGTAAATATTTAATGTTAATTTTCTCTGCAAATCCCTTGCCTTCTCTCTTTCCGCCTTCACTCACTCTCATGTGGTGTGAAGTCCAGTCTTGTCTGGGAAAAGTAGTGCTGTTGTCTGTTGTGGGACACCATTTTGGATCCTGTTATATTTGAATATGAAGGTCCTGCCTGTGATACAGTCCTGCAGTTGTGTGACATCAGCACTGCTCAGGGCACTTACCAACAGGACTGGAGACAGATGGACCTTCAGGACTGAAGACAGATGGACAGATGGATGATCAGAGCTGGTGACAGATGGACTGTGGTGTGTATGTGTGAAAAAACAGGCTGCTATGTTTCACTGGTCCGATGGAAAGTCGAGATAATAAAACATGAAAATGATACATTCAAACAACATGAAAATAAAACATTCAAACAGATAGATTCTAAAGAAAATAAATCCCTCAGCAGACAGAAACCCCAACACAGGGATGCACAAACAGACACAGTCACAGACACAGACCCCAACATAGGGATGCACAAGCAGACACAGTCACAGACACATGGATGTATGAACAGACACAGTCACAGACACAGGGATGTGTGAGCAGACACAGGGATGGCCCAATCCTTCTAATACATGTGACTTCTGTTTCACCAGAATATTCCCTGTTCAGGTTGAGGCAGCTTTGTGTACATATTAAACCACTTTAGTTCGGGTGTTATTTCTTCAAGCTGTTTAGGCTGAAAACATGTTATGGCTGTGCTAGTGTTACCCAATGTTATACAACAGTTTGTTATTTGACACTAAATTCAGCATTTCTATTTCTGTTTAGTTGTTTTACATCTCCGTATCCACAGAAGACCGTGTTCCAACTACGCAACACTGACGTGTCTCCAGTGAAATGTTGAATGCTTAGCGTGAGGGATCAGGTTGCGTGTGAACATCAAGATGTTGACAGAAGGTCATGTGGAATCACAGACTGGTCATGCACCTCAAAGCTTCCAGATACTGAATCCTAATGTTTTATATTAATTAGGTTACTGTTGTAGGATAAACTCCAGTTACTATAATGTTGATCTTCAGTACCAGTACCAGTATCAGTACCGCCGTTTCCTGAATGGCAAAATGGGATAGTGTCGCCTTCAGTGGTGTTTGTTGAACATGTCTCCAGACTCTCACTTCATCTTTCTGCACCTCCGTCCGCACCTCCTCTGCTGTTGGGACACACTGTCCAGACGGTGGCTGATCCATCACAAAGTCAGTGGCAGATAGTAACATCACCATCTATCTCATTATTCTGTCCACAAGAGAATCACAAATCAAACAAGCAGACCGTAAGAAGCAGATAGTAAAGTTGTGGTCTGTGGCCTTCAGGTTCTGGATTAATGTCCACACCGTAATTCAGACTGGGTTCATCTGGAGGCAGATACTTTAGTACACTCACACTCAAGACAGCCAGATTCAATCCACTCTTGAGTCTCTTAATTTACTTTTCCATAGAGCAAAATCTTTCTTCATAGAGCCAGTCTACAAACATTTGAGCATTCAACCTTGTGTGATTTTAGTTAAAATATTGGGAGTACTTTAGTGAGTAAACCTTTAGTAAATAAATTACTATTTTTTATTTTATATCATTCTTATTTAGGTCACATTTCCAGATTCCAGTGTGGGCAAAATAAAAGACTTACTTCTCCTTTTAGCGCCTAAATAATCCCTTTGAGAATATAGCATAATCCCCAACAATCTGTAGACTAATCTCTCTCAACCCAAACGCAGTGTTAATCCAGAGTGACGAGCCTTATAAACAGCGGACTATGACAACATGTAGTTTTTAATTCTAGTGTAATATTAACACAGTTTCCCGACATAAAAAATAAGAGTGTACTTGATAACGTGCTGCGTTAATGTAAAAGCCCCTTTGTGAGGAGCGCTGTCTGCTCCCGTTTGGATTAAGCCGGGTACTTTATTATTATTCCGGCTACGGGATCCGGCGGAGCTCAAAAACCTTTAACGTCGCGTTTTATAACTAGTTTTCCCTTTCCTCAATGACGATGGGTGACATGATATTCGAAGAACTAGAAGATTTGATGCATTTTTCTGTCCACGATTTGCCAACTCGTGGATATTCGGTCATGGAGGAGATCCGACGGCAGGGGAAACTTTGCGATGTCACCCTGAAGGTACTTGTATTTGATCGGAGACAGTTTTCAGGGGCTTGGACGAGTGCTAAGCTGCGGGCTAAGGCTGCGCTAGCTAACAGCGTCCCTGTCAGCTTTGGGCTGGACACACACCCGCCAGTCTGTGTGTGCGGTACATCGACGTCTTTAACGTGTGGGACAATAATGGGACCACTGACAATGTGATGTTTACAGAAGAATCAGATGAGTGCTCTAACTAACTAACTAACTAGCTTAGCTCCTAGCTAACGTTTCTCGCCCTGACCTGCAGCTACTAAGTTAACCCTTATGAGTATAGATGAACCCTTGCGAGTATAGATGAACCCTTGCGAGTATAGGTACACCCCTCTGAGTATAAACGAACCCTTATAAGTATAAATTACCATCGTTGTCATTTTGTTATAAACATACCACCCTCCACTAACTGTGGTTAATTGTGTGATGGACAAGAGGAACCGTCCAGCTAAGACCACAGATCAGTTGTCTGTGGTGTGTCCGGTTGTTTTCAGATGTTGGTCAAATGGCACAAATGTCATGAAAATATTTCCGAGTCCATTATTGTAAGTATAGTGTGAGCATTAAACATGAACTAGCTAGGTTATGTTGAGTCTGTGATTTGTTTTCCTGTTTTCCTGTGACTATGCTCTGTTCTACGTTAGACATCCGTTATTGGTCATGGAAAACCTGACCGGCTAATTTTCTATGTCTGACTTCCCAGTGCTCACTACACTTCCCACAGCCGCTGCCTGTTCCAGTGCTACACGGCGTTATGCTTAACGTGAGATTACACACACCTCAAAATAATCAACAGCCTCTTTTGTGGGCCAAGCGAGTGATTAATCCGTCTTACTTATTGCAGCCCCACGACCTTCTTGTCCACTGGCTAAAGTCGCCCTCACCCCATCTGTGCGACAGGTCATAAGAGACGGTGACGTCTGCCGTCACTAGGACACTGCGCTTACAATAGTATGTAGCATGCAGCTGGCCCCAGAGTATTGTTTTTTGAAGAGCATTATTCAAAACCCTGTTAAGCAGCCAGGCCCTTTACTCGTGGGTTGCCGGTAGGGGTGTGTAGCGATTGTGTGGACAGCCACTGACCGTTTGAGTGAAGGCCATGTGTTTTCCTCCCCAGGAGAGTTTTCACCAAGTCCCAGTATAAAGTGGAATGTATTTATGTGGCGATTTATTCCGATGGACGTGTGTTGGGGGTTGTGTTGCAGGTGGGCGAGCACAAGTTCAGTGCCCACAGGATAGTTCTGGCGGCCTCTATCCCCTACTTCCACGCCATGTTCACCAACGACATGGTTGAATGCAAGCAGGATGAGATCGTCATGCAGGGGATGGACCCCAGGTGAGTGCGTGATGCTCCAACTTTGCGTCAGTTTTTGGTGTTATCAAAACTCTTTTTCTTGACCTGTTTGGCTGATCGTGGGTTTCTCCTCTTTATTCCCTCTCAAAGTGCACTTGAAGCTCTGATCAATTTTGCATACAACGGACACATAGCCATAGACCAGCAGAACGTGCAGGCTCTTCTGATCGGTGCCAGTTTTCTGCAGCTCCAGAACGTCAAAGATGCTTGCTGCTCTTTTCTCCAGGACAGGTACCCTCCTCTTCCTCCTTTCTCCAGGAGAGGTACCCTCCTCTTCCTCCACGATGGCGTTGCCAAGCGCAGTGTTGGTGCCGTGCGCCCCTCCTGCTGCGTGACCACCTCCTCGTGTCTCGTCCCACAGGCTGCACCCCAAGAACTGTCTGGGCGTGCGGCAGTTCGCAGAAACCATGATGTGCACCACACTGTACGACGCTGCCAACAGCTTTGTGCACCAGCACTTTGTGGAGGTGTCGGAGTGCGAGGAGTTCCTGAGCCTGCGTCCTGAGGAGGTTCTGGAGCTGGTGGGCTGTGATGAGCTCAACGTCAAAGTTGAGGAGCAGGTGTGTGTCCGGGCTGCTGCAGGGCCTGTCCTGGTTTGTTCCTTGTGTGAGTGTGCAGAGACAGACTGTGATATCCACCAGTGGCCATTAAAGGAGATGGCGGCTTTAATCTAACGGCTTAGCTGCAGATCAAGCGTCATGTTCATATATGTTTACGTCTGTTATGTTTGTCATGCAGCAAAATGTTCCCCTCAATTCCTGATTCCTGAGGGTTAGGGGTTAGGGATGACGCTCGTGCCTTATCCCATGGCCCGTCCTGAGTGCGCTAGGTCCAGACTCTGGGATGGGAGCGGTGTTTTCCCTCCTCAGGCGTGTAGTTGATGGTCTCCGCTGTGCTCTGCCCTGCAGGTGTTCGAGGCAGTGCTGGCGTGGGTGCGGCACCAGCCTGACGAGCGAGAGTCCTGCCTGCCCGACCTGCTCTCCAAGACCCGGCTACCCCTGTGTCGCCCGCAGTTCCTGGCCGACCGCGTCCAGCAGGACGACCTGGTGCGCTGCTGCCACAAATGCAGGTCTGCTGTACTAACCACCTACACACAGCCCTACAGGCTACACTAACCACCTACACACAGCCCTACAGGCTACACTAACCACCCACAGATAGCCCTATAGGCTACACTAACCTCCTACACACAGCCCTATAGGCTACACTAACCACCCACAGATAGCCCTATAGGCTACACTAACCACCCACAGATAGCCCTATAGGCTACACTAACCACCCACAGATAGCCCTATAGGCTACACTAACCTCCTACACACAGCCCTATAGGCTACACTAACCACCCACAGATAGCCCTATAGGCTACACTAACCTCCTACACACAGCCCTATAGGCTACACTAACCACCCACAGATAGCCCTATAGGCTACACTAACCACCCACAGATAGCCCTATAGGCTACACTAACCACCCACAGATAGCCCTATAGGCTACACTAACCTCCTACACACAGCCCTATAGGCTACACTAACCACCCACAGATAGCCCTATAGGCTACACTAACCTCCTACACACAGGCCCTATAGGCTACACTAACCACCCACAGATAGCCCTATAGGCTATACTAACTGCCTACACACAGCCCTACAGGCTGCACCCAGGTGATGTGAGGTTCACACTGGGCGTGTGTTTCTCTGAGCAGGGACCTGGTGGATGAAGCAAAGGATTACCACCTGATGCCCGAGCGCCGGCCACAGCTGCCCGCCTACAAGACCCGGCCGAGGTGCTGCACGTCCATCACGGGGCTCGTCTACGCTGTGGGGGGGCTCAACGGTGCAGGTACCCACTCACTCTTGTCCTCACACACCTGAATGTCTGTAGTTGTGTACTTGTGGGCTAAGTAACGCGTCTGGTGATCTTTAATAATCAAAAGAATACCGAGTTTACTGGTTGGGAACTTTTTCTGTTCTGCTGAATTAAATCCAGGCGACTCATTAAACGTGGTAGAAGTGTTTGACCCAGTTGGTAACTGCTGGGAGCGCTGTCAGCCAATGAGCACAGCAAGGAGTCGAGTGGGCGTGGCTGTGGTCAACGGGCTGCTTTATGCCATTGGTGGTTATGACGGACAGTCTCGGCTCAGCACTGTGGAGGTCTACAACCCAGAGACGGACACGTGGAGTGGGGTGGCCAGCATGAACAGCCAGCGCAGGTACCCCCCCCCCCCCCCCCCCCCCCCCCCCCTCAAAAAAAAACCCAAAAACAAATCTGTTTATCAAATACATTGAATTGTTTGTTTAATGAAACCTATTGCAGAGCAGTGATTACAAGCTGTTCTAATTTGAATAACCATTTGAGCTTTGAATAAGACCCATTTGAATGAGGGATTGAAAAGCCTCATTTGAATACCAGATGTGCTGCAGGACTCCTGTACCCCACACTCTGGGCTCGTAGAAGGAGCCGGAAGCTGATGCTTTAATTGGTGCAGGCTGTGGTGTTTTAGGGAGACCAGGTCTCCATGGGAACAGACACTGCTTCAGGATCACGTGGTACTGCCGTTCATCCTGTTGGATGTAAAACACAACCTTTCTGAAGTTGAAGTTGAGACCAAAATAAAATGTTAATCCATCATGTTACTGCAAAGTGGCTTCTGGGACTCTCTGTTCTAGAGCTGTGCGGAATCTAGAACAGTGCAGTAGTGACTCAGTTCTAAAGCTGTGTGGGATCTAGAACAGTACAGTAGTGCCTCGGTTCTAGAGCTGTGGGGGATCTAGAACAGTGCAGTAGTGTCTCGGTTCTAGAGCTGTGGGGGATCTAGAACAGTGCAGTAGTGCCTCGGTTCTAGAGCTGTGGGGGATCTAGAGCAGTGCAGTAGTGTCTCAGTTCTAGAGCTGTGGGGGGATCTAGAACAGTGCAGTAGTGCCTCGGTTCTAGAGCTGTGGGGGATCTAGAGCAGTGCAGTAGTGTCTCAGTTCTAGAGCTGTGGGGGATCTAGAACAGTGCAGTAGTGTCTTGGTTCTAGAGCTGTGGGGGATCTAGAACAGTGCAGTAGTGTCTTGGATCTAGAGCTGTGTGGGATCTAGAACAGTACAGGAGTGTCTCCGTTCTAGAGCTGTGGGGGATCTAGAACAGTGCAGTAGTGCCTCGGTTCTAGAGCTGTGGGGGATCTAGAGCAGTGCAGTAGTGCCTCGGTTCTAGAGCTGTGGGGGATCTAGAGCAGTGCAGTAGTGCCTCGGTTCTAGAGCTGTGGGGGATCTAGAACAGCAGTAGTGTCTGAACAGCAGTTTGTCTCCTTCCTCTGTAAAGTGCGATGGGGACTGTGGTGGTGGATGGACACATATACGTGTGCGGCGGTTACGACGGGAGGTCGTCCCTCTCGTCGGTGGAGTGCTATTCCCCCGAGACGGACAGGTGGGTGGAGTCTTCCTTCTGAAAGCTCTGTAACTCTGAAATAACTGCTGTGCCACTGACGTGTGTGCACACGTGTGTGTATTCTCCCGTCCCAGGTGGACGATGGTGACAGAGATGAGTTCCAGCCGCAGTGCCGCGGGTGTGACGGTGTTTGAAGGGAGGATATTCGTTTCGGGGGGCCACGACGGTCTACAGATCTTCAACACGGTTAGTGAGAGAACGTTGAAGCTCTGTGGGCGAAGGGTGTAAGTCTTTACATGTTCCATGTTGGAAGGAAAGGTTGGGTGTTTATGTTCTTAATGTTATGGCTGACTGAGTCTTCCTCCCCTCCACCAGGTTGAGTACTACAACCAGCACACCGCCCTGTGGCATCCCGTCACCGCCATGATGAACAAACGCTGTCGGCACGGTGCCGCCTCCCTGGGCAGCCAACTCTACGTGGTGGGCGGCTACGACGGCTCCGCCTTCCTGAGCGGTGCCGAGGTGTACAGCTCCGTGGCCGACCAGTGGAGCCACCTAGTGGCCATGAATACCCGGCGCAGCCGCGTGTCCCTGGTGGCCAACAGCGGCCGCCTCTACGCTGTGGGAGGCTACGACGGACAGTCCAACCTCAGCTCGGTGGAGATGTACGACCCCGAGACAAACCGCTGGGCCTTCATGGCGCCCATGTGCTGCCATGAAGGGGGAGTTGGGGTGGGCTGTGTGCCCCTGCAGCCTGCCTAGCGGGTTAGGGTTAGGGTTGGACCCTACACCCTACACCCTAGTGGGTTAGGGTTACACCCTACACCCTATACCCTCACTCTAATGGGAGACACTGAAAGCTTTTTTTACACGTTGCGGTCTCGCTGTGTTGAACTTCCACGGTGGGCTCACCACGCCGACGTTTTGCCCTCGGTCCGCACGTTTTCACACGAGATGCTACAGGAAGCCTTAAAAACAGGAACGCCAAACACACGTCAGTGTATCTCACGTCAGTGTATCTCACGTCAGTGTATCACACGTCAGTGTATCGCTGCCTTAAAAAAAAAAAACGCATTCATTCAGAAACGGGACACGTTCCTTTGGGGAGTGGGTGGGTGTCGAGCGATGAGGTGTGGCTGCCCACTGAAGCTGTGGGTGGAGTCACTGCACACAAGCCTCGTGATTGGTGGGAAGGGAAGGCTGACGGGAGGGAGGGAAGGTGTGTCTAAAAGCAGAATACAGCAGAAGAAAAGTGTTTACATCTGGAGAGACATGATTGACTAGCACTGTGTGTGTGTGTGTGTGTGTGTGTGTGTGTGTGTGATGGAGCCGTTCATCTAAAAGTCTTACTGAGTAAGCAGAGGGGATACGTACCACTTTAATTGAGCATGTGTAGTGTGTGCTGCTGTATGTATATACTCTGTCTGTAGAGGGTGTGTGTGTGTGTGTGTGTGTGTGTGTGTGAGGGAGAAATATGATGTAACAAATCAAAATTTAAAATTGATTCCTAAACTGGAAGTTTATAACAGGAAGTGAAAGTGAACCACTGAGTAGATGTATATGGAGTGGGAGATAAATAACATGTGATGTTTAGCATAACGATCTGTTTAATTAGTGACGATTTTGTGTTTGTATAATGTGTTGTGAACATATTTCATTTGGGATGTTTTCTGATCTGAATGTTGTGATGTTGAAAGTAACAACTGCCATTTGAGTGAAGACACTTATCACCGTCACAGGGACTCACTTTGGGTAATGTTCTAACACTCCGCTCGGTTTACATCCTCTGACGGGCTTCAGAGGTCCACGCCGGGTTCTGTCGGGTCCGTGCCAGCACTGGGCTTTAGTCTGTTCTGTGCCTGCTGCTCACCAGCTTTGGGTTCCTACCCGAGAGACCTTGCAGTCTGTACACAGACACCTTAGTGCCCCCTAGTGGGAGAAATGGGTCTGACCGATGACTCGCCTGGCTTACCTCACAGAGCTCTTTACTTTTTCTGTTCGTTGGGCAAAGGATGGACATCAAAACCCCAGAAACTGTAAAGAGGTGAAGCTGGTGTTGTAGTCTCACTGTTCAGTGTGTAGCGCCGAGTCCTCCAGTGGTGGACAGGGCGTGTCCTCCCCACGTAGGACAGCTCCGGGCGTGCACGTCTGGAAATATCACTGCAACTGTTGCTACGTTTGGAAAGTAACAGGTGTAAAGGTGGGACTCCTGACTGTGAATTCTGACTCTGGTGACGTGTTTTCTCTCTGCTGTTCTGTACCGCTCTCTTCACCTTCAGTCCCGGTGCCGTGGGTTTGTTTTCGGGTTTTTTTTTTTTTTTTTTTTTTTTTTAGACTTTGAGTCACAGAGTTTTTATTTATTTTCACTAGTTATTTTCCTGGTCTTTTTATGGCATTGCACTTAATAGTTAGATAATTTTCTCAAAATTACGTCTCTGTTAAGAATCAAGTTGAACGCTTCTAGATGTGTAACATGTGAACGGAGGATCATGTCAGTATGTGGACCGATGGATCTCTGCTCTTTCCTGTCAGATCATCATTATCTACCTCTGATCAACTCAAGCTCAGGCAGTGTTGGACTCAGAGAGGCAGTCTCTGCTCTAATAACGATCGTGTTTCAACGGAAGGATATTTAGACTAGTGACTGAAATCTTGTACTGGACTTACTTCACAAACCATTCCTAAATGTCTAAATAAATCTTGGGATTTGTTTCTTTGTAATGGACACGTGTGGCCTGATTTTATTATTTCTGATTAATGATGTTGCCGGGTGACAAACATGTTTGGCTGTGTGGTTGCCAGGAGACAGACATGTTTGGCTGTGTGGTTGCCAGGAGACAGACATGTTTGGCTGTGTGGTTGCCAGGAGACAGACATGTTTGGCTGTGTGGTTGTCGCCCCAGGGCGTGTGCTGCTTGTTCAAGGCTTGCGGGTGCGTGTGACGTCAGCACTGCGCTCACGGGCCAGTCAGTACTTCTACGGGCTGGACACGGCAGCAGCAGACACAACACTTCCGCTCTGGCAGGAGGACAGACGAAAGCCCGTCAGGATGAAGGTAGCCGCGCTGGTCATCCTCACTAGTCTCGTCTGCTGCGTGCTCACTGGCCCAGTACACAGGCTGCAGTGGGTAAGCTGGTCATGTAGTGGGTTGGGATATCCTCAAAACTCTTAAGTATGTTAAAAAAAAAAAAAACTAAACAAAACAAAAACCTGATGTGAAATTGTGATTGGACATCTTTCACTCCAGATGTTACAGACATCTCAGCCTGGACTTCAGTCGGAGCCCATGGAGAGACTTCTAGACAAGACACAGGTGAGTGTGGGTGACTCGCTGTAAAATCAAGACAAAAGGATTCTGGGTAAAATGTTTTCTCAAATTAATCGACCTTCATCTTGAGGGTAAAGATGAAATGCTGTTTCTGTAGGTACATTCTCCTCAGTGTTTATCTGCAGAAGCATTAGTGTTCATATCCTGAGGGCAGAGCAGGATTAGGGTGGTGGTGAAGGGTTAGGGTGGGGGTGCAGTATTAGTGTGGTGCAGGGTTAGGGTGGGTGGTGCAGTATTAGTGTGGTGCAGGGTTAGGGTGGGTGGTGCAGTATTAGTGTGGTGCAGGGTTAGGGTGGGGGTGCAGGGTTAGGGTGGGTGGTGCAGTATTAGTGTGGTGCAGGGTTAGGGTGGGGGTGCAGGGTTAGGGTGGGTGGTGCAGTATTAGTGTGGTGCAGGGTTAGGGTGGGGGTGCAGGGTTAGGGAGGATGGTGCAGTATTAGTGTGGTGCAGGGTTAGGGGGGGTTTGCAGGGTTAGGGTGGTGGTGCAGGGTTAGGCTGGGTGGTGAAGGGTTAGGGTGGGGGTGCAAGTTTAGGGGGGGTTTTGCAGGGTTGGGGCGGGGTGCAGGGTTAGGGGGGGTGGTGAAGGGTTAGGGGGGGTTTGCAGGGTTAGGGGGGGTTTGCAGGGTTGGGGCGGGGTGCAGGGTTAGGGGGGGTGGTGAAGGGTTAGGGGGGGTTTGCAGGGTTAGGGGGGGTTTGCAGGGTTAGGGTGGTGGTGCAGGGTTAGGCTGGGTGGTGAAGGGTTAGGGTGGGGGTGCAAGTTTAGGGGGGGTTTTGCAGGGTTGGGGCGGGGTGCAGGGTTAGGGGGGGTGGTGAAGGGTTAGGGGGGGTTTGCAGGGTTAGGGGGGGTTTGCAGGGTTGGACATGGTCCTAACTTCATCTCCTCCCCTACAGAGCAGCAGGTCTCCGTCTGAGCGTCCACGTGTCCAACGAGCCGTCTCTGTCCCCAACGTCCCTAACCGCTTCTGTTCCGGCTGCTACTCCATCATAGGAGACCCAACCAGACCACAACTTAATGTTTATTATTAATAATACATAGTATTATATAATAGTAATATTGTAATAATAATGCTTGTCTCCACTAAATTGGGGGAATGTTTGTGTTGATTTTCTGACCTGTTTTATACACATGTAGACACTCACTCCAGTGTCGCCTCTCAGGAATAAATGTGCCTGCTGTACTCTGAAGGGCCCTGTGTTCTGTGCACCTGAAGTATTATTACTGTAATTTGTGGACTTCCCAAACTGTTGAATAATGACATGGATTATGGGATGACGTCTGAGTGTGGCGTACAGGTGTGGCGAACAGGTGTGGCGTTCGAGGCCCGGGTTGTTATTATGGGGCTCCTGGGGGTTAAACTAGACCACAGTCTGTTCCGCCAGTCCACATAAGCCAAGCAGTCATTTCTCATTTTGCATTCTGTTTTTCTCAAACAACGGGATGAATGTGACCAAATATCAAAATAGTTTGTCCAAGAATAGGTCAAAGGTCAGCAGTCCTTTTACAAAAGGTGATTTTTTTTCTATTGCTACACACACATTTAAACAGTAAGTATGCTTTTGTATAACTTTATACATTTGCAGGTTTCCAAATCATTCCAAAATTTAAAATTCTTGTAAATTTTGAGGGGAAGAAAAATGAGGGGAAGCGACAAGAGGGGCGTGTTTCTGTAGTTTGGGTGCAGGCCAAAGTGGGGGGGGGGTACTGCCTGTTCACTACCTGGGGGGAAACATTTATATTCCATTGGCACACAGTGTGAGCCCAGCTGAGGCAGTACAAGAAACTGAGATATTTATGATGTTTTTACACGCCTCCAGTGACCGACGTGCCGTACCGTCAGACAGTGCTGCGCTGTTCTCACAACACAAAGTGCGACCAGGTAATCCGTCTGGCTCTGTAGTTCCACCTGCACACCTGTAGAGGGCGACAAAGCATAACTCAGTAACTTGTACGGTGTTGAATATCAAAGTGTTGCTCCTTAAGGTTTGATGCTGGGCAGGACAAGGTGGCTTCTGATTACATAACAAAAGGATCTTGAGAAAGCAGCAGTTGAAGTGGAAGTGGAGGAGGTCCCAGCTTTCTGATGATTGAGCTGAGGATCTGGAGCTCGATGTCATGCCAGTGTTTGCGTAGTTCAGGAGGTTCTCCAGACCTCTACACAGGAGATACATGAAGCCACCCACCCAAGAGCAGACCACAGCCCAGTCATTTACAAATGGAACAACACCTATTTCAGACTTCATACACATATTTTGATTTCAATGTGATTCAGAACTGTTAGTCAGCAGGCAGGACATCACAAAGAGTCAAATCACACAGGGTCACATCACGAAGAGTCAAATCACATAGGGTCACATCACGAAAGGTACTCCAGTGAAGAGCAGATCTTACCAGTGCTCTCACAGACTCAGTCTCAGCCTGGAGACTCTTCATCTGTGTTCTGGCCTGGCTGTATTCCGCCCGAACACTCTTCAATTCGGATGTTTGATTGAGCTCAATCTAGTGATCACACACACACACACACAAGCCTTACTGCTTACACACTCAACCTAGTGATCACACACACACACACAAACCTTACTGCTCACACACTCAACCTAGTGATCACACACACACACACACACACAAACCTTACTGCTCACACACTCAACCTAGTGATCACACACACACACAAACATGCACAAACCTAACTGCTCACACACTCAACCTAGTGATCACAAAAAAACACACACACACACACACACACACACACACACACACACAAGCATTACCGCCACACACACACACACACACAAGCATTACCGCTCACACTCTCAACCTAGTGATCACACACACACACACACACACATTCTACAAGTCCACCTCTATTGGTCATCCACACCAGACTATGAGAGGAGGTTCCTGGCCTGTTCCTGTGGGCTAATTCACTGTCTATAGTGTTCTTGTACTACATGAGAAGGTCCAGGTACCTGTTCCTGCATGAGTCTAAAGCCGCTTTATGTAAAAGCAGATATATCCAAGCCTCCTGGAGATCAACCCACACACAGAGTTCAAGGGAAACTCTGCAGGAAGTTGCAGTTATGTGTTGGAAACTAGTGCTAGAGGATCTTTCCATGGGTTCTATATATATCAGTGAGGATCTGAGATCAGGACTCTCAATTTGACCTCACCCTCCTGACACGCATCAGTCTGTGGCCAGGTCTTTTCTACAAGCATCTCCCACTGAGAGCGGATATGATCCAGTATCTGCACCAGACTGGTTTCAACATGACAGACATCTGGTTATACAGCCATCTGACATCCTACAGAGGAGACTCAGTTGGTACAGATCACCATGTTGCAGTGTCTTCAGACACAGAGACTGAGAGCAATGTCTTCTCAATCCTGCAAACCAGAAGCAAGTGGAAAACCATCTCGGTATGTTTTTTTGTCACAACGCTCCTGTAGCCTGAGTATTAGATGTAGATGCAGCGCCCCCTGCTGGCTGCTTTACCTCCTCATGGGTTCACACCTCCTGCAGCTCATTCTTCTCCATCACCTTATAGATTTAGAAGATCTCCTCCATGGCTCTCAAACCTGCACACACACACACACACACACCCACACACACGCACTCACTCACACTCACACACCCACACCCACACCCACACCCACACACACACACACCCACACACACACTCACTCACACTCACACACCCACACACACACACACACACACACCCACACACACACACACACTCACTCACACTCACACACCCACACACACACACACACACACTCACACACCCACACACACACACACACACACACACACACACACACACACACACACACACACACACACACACACGCGCGAAGGCTGTGAGAACTGCTAATTCAAAGAAGCCATTCTGTCAGTCTGATTCAGTTCTGACACCTCTACCCATCTAGGAGCTTCTGTATAGTGAAAGTATTTCGTTGACAAGAATTCACAACAACCCAAATGTGATGAAGATGCTGTTGTCACACATCATGGCTGCGTTGTGTCTTCCGTCTCGTGAACCTGTGTTTGAGGTCTTCAGTGCTGGCTTGTACGTTTTCTGTCTGAAGTGTAAGTTGTGTGTTGTACAGGACAGCAACGCTGACCTGGCGGAAGGTGACGGTGTGTTAGACTAAAACAGCTGGGTTTCCACAACCAACAGTAGAAAAATGGGATGTATATGATGAGCATCATGGAGGAATTCAGAGTCTCAGGGATCCTCACTGCCTCCCCGGCATGTCAACACACTGCAAACCCTCAGTCACTTCTGTCTGATTGGATATGCCCACCCACCTGTGTGTAGAGCTCCACCCACCTGTGTATAGACCTCTTCTCACCTGTGTGTTGAGCTCCTCCCACATGTGTGAAGAGCTCCTCCCACCTGTGTGTAGAGTTCCTCCTCCCACCTGTGTGTAGAGCTCCTCCCTCCTGTGTGTAGAGCTCCTCCCAGGGTGTGGACCTTGTCCCGGTGCTCCAGCAGGCACCTGTGGAGCTCCTGAGCTTGCCAGACTCTGTCCTCCCTGGGGCATCATAGCAGGGGGGCACTGGTGCTCCGTAGGCCATGCAGGAAGACGCTGCTGATGCCAAGTGCCCTGTGGGACAGGAGCACACCCAGGCTGCCCCGGGGGGCCGTGCTGCTGGCCTGGCCCAGGAGGGAGCTTCGGTGTCTGGGCAAGGGCATCCACGTCCTGGTGTGTGCGTGTGTGTTATCCCACGGCCTATGAAACGTGAGCAGACGTGTCCTCACACTTTATTGCCTGTCCCCGGCTTCTGGAGAGTTCTGGTTTGTGTTCCTGGCCTTTTATCCAGCAGTATTGTGAGCACAGCTGATCACGACCGAGCCTGACGGCTCACTCACCAGAGATGAGGGCGTTTGCTTGCTCAGCACCAAACCTGTCAGGAAGGCTGAAAACAGGACAACCACGCCCCACTGCAGAGAGACGTGAGACAAGGACATGGGACCATTACAGTTAAACACTGCATTAAACACTAAATGCATTAAAATGAATGGATTGTACTAATATTCATGCAGTCAACATCGTACCTACATAGATCATGTGAAAGATTTTCATAGAACAGACAGAAATGGTGTTACATGATACAAACACACTTTCACCCCAAACCCAAACCCACACAGCAGGGGCAGACGCAAGGAAAAGCCTTTATTAACTTTAAAGCCATACAAGTCCATCATAATTCATATTGGAAATCTAAAGATATTAAAACACATGTTATAATGGCCCAGTAGGAAATAATCAGAATTTAGAGAGATCCGCTTGGTTTCTGTGCTTGTGCAGTTACACAGTGTACGAACACTGAACACTTTACACACCTTAATTAATCACTGCCAGAATCACATTAGGAAGCACATTTGGGATATATCACTTGTGGTTCAGATTCTCATTTTGCTTTATTGTTATTATATTACACAATTATTATATTACACAACTTGTTTCAATCTGCTAGAGGCTGGTTCTCCTTTTGGGCTTTAGTTTGAACTGAGATTTGTTCTGTATTCACAGGGATATTGTGGTTTTACAGTGGATCTTGTGTTTTGCTGACCTTTGGAGTTTAAATTTCTGTGTATCTGCCTGAGAAATCAAAGCTTCTTGAGAAATATTTGGTGGATTCATTATGAAATTATAAATTCTGTACAGTGTTCTCCGAAACGATATGTGGTAGTATAAAGAAACACCCCTCAAAAACAGGGGAATGAACATTAACCTGACGAATTTTAATGTTGTTTTGTGTTTCAGGTTTGAAAAGTGCTGGAATTTAAGCAAAAGTACTTGAAAATGCTTTAAATTGTAACAGTATTTCGTTTCACAAAAAAATCTCAGCCATCTGACTGAACGGTTCTTTTGTATTACGTTAACAAATACTTGTAGACTTGTAATTCCAGGGCGAAACATGAGAGAACGTGAAAAGATTGGGCGTTTAGAAATGAAACAACCATTAAATAATTTATTAAAAAACGAAATATTTAGAATCATTTCGAGTATATGTATAAAAATTTAACTTAATTAAGTTTACGGTGCTGGGAAATATTTAAATGGACCTTGAAAGTGACATACAAATGCTTTAATTCCACCTTGTTTAGGTGTATGAACCCTGCAAACACGACTTTGTTCATCGCGCTGAGGCGCGGCGCGCGCCGAAAATTTCGAGAGGTGCACGACTATGGAGCTATTATAGTGTCACCAGAACCTGAACCTGAAATCATTATTACTTGAAAAAACAGTCTGTAAAATCCTCGCAGGTATGCAAAAATTCGAGTTAAAATTCAGGTTCAGGTCGAAATTCAGGTTCGGGTCGCAATTCAGGTTCGGGTCGCAATTCAGGTTTGGGTCAAAATTCAGGTTCGGGTCGTAATTCAGGTTCGGGTCGAAATTCAGGTTCGGGTTGTAATTCAGGTTCAGGTCGAAATTCAGGTTCGGGTTGAAATTCAGGTTCAGGTTGAAATGCGGTTCATCCGGGATACGTAGGATGAGCAAACAAACTCAGAGCTAATCGAACTGCATCTGGCCAATCACAAAACATATCAGAGGTCATTAAGAGGCGCGTCTTTCTGCTAAATTTCCTGTAAGAGTGCGGTCCCTGTTTGGCGTGTAAGTAGCATGTAAGCAGCACGAAAGTGACCACTGTGCCACCCAGAAATGGCACCTTGTGGCAGCTGCCACATAATCGTGGCACTTAGTGTGACCAGTGCTGCGTGACTGTGGTCTCCGTTGTCCAGAAACGCCGCCTGCCTCTGCTGACAGACATCTAAAGACTCTTGGGTGACTCTGCGTATCGGCCACTCGCTTAAAATCATCCCGACGAGCTCCGAATCGCCATTTGTTGAAATGAAGATGGTTCATAACTTTTGTTTAAAAATTATGTTGAGTGAAATACTAGCCGACATCCAGCTAGACAGCTCTATATTACTAGTTCAGAATACTGTTTAGCGATAACGTCGAATTAAGGTTATAGGAGGGTACGTGAATCTACAGTGGTAGACCATTAACGACAGCACTAAATTTAAAGGGTTTATAGATGTATGGTTATCAGTGAATGTTCCTACACGCCATCAGCGTCATTTAAACCTCTGCGAGCGAATGGCATCGCATTTAGTATTTGCAATTTGTAGTATATTTCGCTTTGTATTGGTTTATATTGTTAGTCTAGATTACGTCTGTTACGACCCCACGATGTCATGGGTCTAGGTTTGGGGTGTGGGGTAGTAGCATGTGCGTAGTGGACAAGATGAAATTAAAGAAGAACGCGAAAACCAGACGGATACGTAAGAAAACGCTTTACTGCAGAGTGGTAATGGGTAGAAGAGCCTTTTCTACGCAGCAAAACACTGAACAGACACGTACGTACAAAAATACACGATTGACCATAAACCAACCAAGGAAAGGAGCAGTAGACGGCACCAAAGAAAAGAAACAAACAAAATATACTACACTAAGTTAACAAAGCAAGACTCACACCTTACTAACATAAATAAAGAAAATATATCTACGACGATAATCTCAAACAAATATACATACACGGTGCCCGCCTCTATACTGGTGTTTCTCATAAAATATCCCTGCATGGGTGTCTATATAATTGTGCACATGCTACTACGTTCTTACTCCATGGTGGCGATTTTCACAACGCTATTCATGACAAAAGCTATCGCACAAACCCTCACCTCTCACATGAGAATCATGAGCTACAGTTTCTCAAAAGTCACACACAACCGTAAAGGCAATAAATGCTCGCGTCGCCTCCCGGCAACTTCCAGCAACTCCGTCATGCAGATTATGAAGCCGAATATCCTCCCCCTCATCCAAATCACGATCTTCGATTGGCCGACATAATCCACCCGTACCGAGGCAATCCACCTGTTAAACCAAAATTAACCGAAAGAGAAAACAACCTCCCCAAAATCCTCAGTTCACGTAACACCGCAGCATCAGCCATCAACCACCGAGCGGCTACTGCCATTGTCTACCACTAATCTAAATTCGACATTAGAGTATGTGTTCTGTATGAGAGTATGTGGTGTGTGCATGGGCAGTGGCGTGCACAGACATTTTGGGGGGCAAGTGCTGGGGGGAAGGGGGGGGGGCGCTTTTTAGCGCACGTGGAACAATTCATTATAAAAAAATTACAAGCGCATGTTGAATGAAATTTGACTTTTATTAGTAACATTCTCTAAACGTGAGTTTTCAATGGAAAAAGTCACACCGCCAACTGATAAAATCCATATCCAATATTAACTATAGTCATTGTCCTTCAGTTAACTTCTGTTTACCCTCCACTGTCTGCAGGCATTGTTGCATATATTTTGCAATTAGTAAATCAATATAGGCCAGGCGTACTCAACTAAATTTGTCCGCGGTCCAATTTTGGCAGATACCTGTGCCCTGAGGTCCGGTGCGGCGGGGGGTGGCGAACGTAAGTTGTTGAGCGGGGGGGGGGAGGGGGGGGGGGGGGTACGGTGCGCGAACGGTGGAGGTGTTTATACTTTCGCGAGCGTCACTGCAGTGTTCTCCGAAACGATAGGCATTTTGTCCGATACGATATGTGGTAGAAACACCCCTCAAAACAGGGGAATGAACATTTACCTGACCAATTTTAATGTTGCTATATGTTTCAGGTTTGAAAAGTGCTGGAATTTAGGTTAAAGTACTTTAAAATGCTTGAAATTGTAACTACTTGGTTTCACAACAAATAGCTGTCTGACTGAATAGTTCTCCGCTGAAGCGCGGCGCAAAGTTACAAAATTCGAGAGATGCACGACCTCTCGAACCGACAGCGCGCGAGACACTCGCGCACACGCGGAGCCACAGCGATTACGTCATTTTCGCCGCGCGGACCCTCGCGCCGCTCGCGAAGCGTCAACCAGGCAGGCTTGTTGTAGAGCGGGGTGGCGAACGTAAGTTGTTGAGCGGGGGTGGCAAACGTAACACTCGTGACGGAGTGTTTTTTCAATAGCCCTGAAATAAATGCTACGGTTTTGTTTTGGTTCGTATCCAGTTAATCAGGAATGAGATTGGGTCCGGACAGGACTGCGTTCGGGTCCGGATCCGGACCGCGGTCCGCCAGTTGAGTACCCCTGCTATAGGCTTACAATTAAGACAGTAAAAAGACCAAAAAGTACGAGAATGAGTTATAGGCTACTGACTGTTGTCATTACACGAATGCAGATGGACATTTTTCACAGGTAATGGGGAATGTGTTAATTTATGTTGCCTAACAAAACGTATACAACAGAAAACGTTCAGCTTAACACATAGATTTGCAAACTCTACCTTAATTATTTGTATGTGGTCGTCCTCACGTTATCTATCACTGATTTGGGCTAGTGCGACTAGTTTATCAGGTGACCATCGGCTAAAAATGCTTAGTAGTTTGGTGCTGTATGAGACATTTTACTGCACAACAAAATGATTTCACGTTGGGCTTAGAGGACAAACGGTACGATTTGACTTGATGTGTATGTGACCTGGCTGGTGGGGACGGGAGAAGAAGTCTATCTGTGAGCGTGTGTGCTGTGCTGAAGACGCTTCCTTCCACTCGCTGAACTGAACTGCTGCTGCAGCGCATCTGGTGTGACAAAGGAATAGAGAGGTCGGGTGTGTGCGAGGTGGTGGCGCATTTCAGGGCATTGTTTTTAATCGCTCAGGTTTTCAAAAGATCATTTCAAACCGACCTCAGTAAAATGATAATAATAAAAAACGAAGTTTCAAAAGGGCACTTTCGTTGATAAAGGGCAGAGTTGGGGTCTAATTGTGCACGCCACTGTGCATGGGTAAGTTTGAGTGTTTTCGTGTTTATCTGTACTCGTTCTCTGGTATGTTCGCTTTAGTCATCCGTGTAGCGGACCACTTGGATTAATCACACAAACAATGCTCGGAGCTTCGACTGGTGTATCTTTATTCTCTCCTCCTTTCGCCACCGACATTTGACACCGTGAAAACTACAAAATGTGGCAAAAAATAAAAAATAAACACAAATGCCCTAGCACCATACCTCACAGATAATGTGTAGAACAGGGTCCAAACTTTAAATGCGTCACTCCTAGCAAACTTGCACATGAACTCAACTTTATGTTATGAGCCGCAGCTCTTACTGAAAACAAAACAACAATCACATCTCCCTTCGTTTCAAATTAAATAAATCACTCTTTTGGATTAATACAATTTTTCTTCCTACCTCCTTCTGCTTCCAAGGGCGCTAAGTTTGAACTTTGTTTTACATTTGACATACAACAACACAAAAAAAAACGAAGCCAACTACAGTAAAATATCTTCCACAAGTGTCAACAAGGAATATAACAAGTAATTCGTTTGTTCTTGTGTTTTTTCAAACTCTGGAGCAACGTACATCGAACGCGCACAGAAGAACTCGCGCTGAAGAGCTCGCGCTGAAAGTCTCGTGCCGAAAGTTTAGTTCAGCGATAACAGGAGGTAGCAGAATAATCAAATATTCAATAATAAACAAATAAATAAATATAAGGCTGTCATTTACAATCCGTGTTGTGTCGCTGTAGTGGTTTGTGGTGTCGTCTAGTTTAGTCATGCTTCATCATGATCGTGCTGTCCGTGTGTCTTCTATTATATTAACGTAGTTAATTTAATGTTAAATGTGAAACCCCTTATATAAAATGCTCTTCTCATCAAGTGTCCTCCCACTGATAACACTTCACCCCCACGTCACAACATAAAACAGATTTATTACAGATTGTTCATCAGTGAACGTTCATCACGCCATCAGCGTCATTTAAACCACTGCGAGCGAGTGGCATCGCATTTGTAGGATTCGTGGAAATGAAGATGGTTTATATTTTTTGTTTGTTAATTTATGTTGGGTGAACGATTCGGAGCTGACCGACAGCTCCAAACTACGAGTTCAGGATGCTGTTTAACGATTATGTCGGGAGCCGCTCGGCTGACAATCTAGACTAACAATATAAACCAATACAAAGCGAAATATACTACAAATTGCACAAATACTAAATGCGATGCCATTCGCTCGCAGAGGTTTAAATGACGCTGATGGCGTGTAGGAACATTCACTGATAACCATACATCTATAATAATAAACCCTTTAAATTTAGTGCTGTCGTTAACGGTCTACCACTGTAGATTCACGTACCCTCCTATAATCTTAATTCGACGTTATCGCTAAACAGTATTCTGAACTAGTAATATAGAGCTGTCTAGCTGGATGTCGGCTAGTATTTCACTCAACATAATTTTTAAACAAAAGTTATGAACCATCTTCATTTCAACAAATGGCGATTCGGAGCTCGTCGGGATGATTTTAAGCGAGTGGCCGATACGCAGAGTCACCCAAGAGTCTTTAGATGTCTGTCAGCAGAGGCAGGTGGCGTTTCTGGACAACGGAGACCACAGTCACGCAGCACTGGTCACACTAAGTGCCACGATTATGTGGCAGCTGCCACAAGGTGCCATTTCTGGGTGGCACAGTGGTCACTTTCGTGCTGCTTACATGCTACTTACACGCCAAACAGGGACCGCACTCTTACAGGAAATTTAGCAGAAAGACGCGCCTCTTAATGACCTCTGATATGTTTTGTGATTGGCCAGATGCAGTTCGATTAGCTCTGAGTTTGTTTGCTCATCCTACGTATCCCGGATGAACCGCATTTCAACCTGAACCTGAATTTCAACCCGAACCTGAATTTCGACCTGAACCTGAATTACAACCCGAACCTGAATTTCGACCCGAACCTGAATTACGACCCGAACCTGAATTTTGACCCGAACCTGAATTGCGACCCGAACCTGAATTTCGACCTGAACCTGAATTTTAACTCGAATTTTTGCATACCTGCGAGGATTTTACAGACTGTTTTTTCAAGTAATAATGATTTCAGGTTCAGGTTCTGGTGACACTATAATAGCTCCATAAACCATCCCGGCTGGGCAGCACCGGGAAGGAGAACCAGAACGGACCGTTTTCACCAGTGATCACCAATAGCTGCTGGTTAAGGGCGTACTCACACTAGGCACGGTTTGCTCGTTCCGTGCTGGGGCCCGGTTATCCCCCCTCCCCACTCCCCCTCTGACCTGCACTCACACTCGCTTCAGCAACCCGGCCCGAGCACGCTTACGTCATCACAACGCCGCTTTATTTGGAAAAAAAGCGCGCTCGCACAACACTATAGAGCTCATGATTCTCTTTTTATTGTATTTTTGGAGTCGTTTTGGGAGTGCAGAAACACGGTGCAAGCACAGATTTATCGATAATTTAACACAACGATTGTCTGCTAATCGCTTTGCCGCTATGACTGTTTAACGTGAGCGTCGCATCACTGATGTCATGTTTGAGTTCCAGCGAAATGAACCAATCAGACGAGGCACCAAGCGGGCCCGGGCACGGATAGCGCTCACACTAGAAGCGAACCGTGCCCGAGTCCACATGAATCGTGCCCTGGCCCACCTCTTCAAAGCGGGCCCGAGCACGGTTAACTGATCCGGGCCCGGGCACGGTTGGAGCGCTCACACTAGCCAAACGAACCGTGCTTCGGCAGGCAACCGTGCCCGGGCCCGGATCGCAGAGCCTAGTGTGAGTACGCCCTAATATGCAGGAAAACCGCAAGTGGGAGGATGCACTGGTTAATGTGTTGAGACTGCATGTCAACACGACTGTGTGACTCAGTTATCTTTAAAAAGTTTAGCTTTTCACTAGAACTAAAAATAGGGTTACATTGCTATGTTCGTGTCTGTCCTTAGTCTGGCAATTTTCAGCAGCAGTATTACACGTTTTGCACTTAAGGATTCTACCTTTGGACTGTTACAGTTTTTGTGGACAGTTTGTTGTTCAACAGTAACTGGATGCATTTTTAAAAATAGTATCTTTTGATGAGTTTTTATTACACAATATTTACTTTGAGCTTTTTAAATCCTACACCTGACAAATAACCCAAAGTATGAAAAAAGTAAAACTAATACTGGAACTAATAAAAACTAAGCTTTAAAAAATATTAAAACTAATAAAAACTAGCAAACATGCTCTAAAAACGGATTAAAACTAACTGAATTAGAAAAAAAGTCACAATTAAATAACTAAACTATAAATGAAAAATCCAAAACTATTATAACCTTGGTCCATGCCACGGCTGATCCCAACTTCTGTAATAGAACATGACATATGTCAGAGTCAACGGTTGACTCCAAGTTGAGTATACATAATGCAAATTCTGACGTCCAAATCAAGTTCCTCTTGCTCATCTCTAACTAAGCTGTTTATCTATTAGAAACCATACATTTGCTGTAGAAAACTGGCCAAATTTGGGTAGCCATACGTTGCTAGGTAGATAGGTACCGATATCTCTAGTTCCTCCCTCCCCTCATACCTCCTCTCCAATCTGAAGTGGTTTGCACCTTTTTCCCTGTTGCAGGTAATTATTGTATTGAAATGCAAAACAAAAGCAAACAAAAGGTGACAAAAGCAATTAATACAACATGCAAAAAAAGCAACATGTACACACTCAATACAACATATGCAAATAATTTGGGGGTTAACATTATTATTAATGTTACGTAGATTCAGACCTCAGATTCAGATCAATTTTAACTCTTCTGGATCTTTCTGCAGCCTTTGACACGGTCAGCCACAACATCCTCCTCTCTGTTCTTTCTAGCCTCGGTGTGACTGGCTCTGCTTGTAAATGGTTCCAGTCATATCTTGAAGACCGTTCCTATCAGGTAACATGGAGAGGATCTACATCCTACCGCAATATCTCTTCATCCAATCCATGTTCTCCACGGGAGTCCCCAAAGGCTCGGCCCTAGGCCCTCTTCTCTGTATACTTGTTGCCTTGGTGATAATATTTCTCCTCATGATTTCTCCTGTCATTGCTATGATGATGATACCCAACTAATTGTTGTACACAACTTCTCACATTGTGACACCCAGGTTTCTGGGCGTATTTCAGCATGCTTGGCAGATATTGTTTGATGGATGACTGCTCACCACCTGAAACTCAACCCTAACAAAACCCTGGCGCTTCTGTACATCACAGGAAGCTCTTCTCTTTACTGGCATCCAGTAGCTGCACGTCAGATATAAAACCTTGATGCTTGCTTACAGAACCAAAAATGGACCAACCCCTCACTACGTAATGTCCATGGTCAAAGCCTTATCCGTACCACAAACACTCTGCATCTCAAGTATGGTTCACCTTGAAACTCCATGCATAAAGTCTCATGGAAGGCAAACCTCAGGACTATTTTTTGTCTTGGCTCCAAGATAGTAGAATGATCTACCACTTACTGCTCGGACTTGCTGTTTTCAGACATAGACTGAAGACTCACCTGTTTGTTGAGTACTTAAATGACCACTAACACTGCAGATAGCTGTAAGGCTCTGGCAAGGCATGCTGGACAATATAATGATTTAATATGTATACACAAAGACACTACAAACAGAAAAAACCTCTAACACATCAGAAACAAACACTACTGAACGTAATAACACAACATGTCTAACAGAACATACTAGGACATTAAGCAAGAGAGACATGAACATACATAGCAGCTGAAACAATAGCACTTGGCCTTGTTTTCACTAGTATGTTTGTTTTCACTATGTTTATGTACACTTGTAGGTATCCGGTTTCAATTCCAATTGTTAAAGTTTGAGTCTGGGCTTATTTGCAATACCAGTTATTGGCATTGATTCCTGTAGTTTAGTAGTAGTCTGGTTCTAGGGTATCTTGAATTCTGACGTATCTGTGCTTCATCTATGATGAATTCTGTGAACAGATGACAAAGCACTATGTTAGTCACTCTGGAAAAAACCGTCTGCTAAATGCAACCAAATGTTACAATGCAACCTAAGCATTTACATTTACATACAAAATGTAAATGCTTAGGTAGCTAGCTAACGTGGTTAGCTCCAACATGGCCTGCTAACTGTTCAGACTGTACAAGGGGTTTTGTTGCAATGGTAACTAGCTAGGTTAGCTAGCTAACTGCAGGGTTGCCAACTCTCACGCAATGAGCGTGAGACACGCGCATTTGACCGTCTTCACACGCTTGCACGCCACACTTCCGATATCTCACGCTGAAAAAAAAAATTGTTTATTTACCTCTGATCCACATCTATGATTCAATGAGTTACTAGTTCGCTCACTCCAACTGATCTTGAAAAGTTGGCAACCCTGTAACTGGTATATTAGGTAGTACATTATCTCAGGTGATGGGAATATGAAAATAGGTTTAGATAGTAGCCTAATACAGTAGAATATTCAAATTAAGGTTCACAAACAGGAAATCACATATTGCCTTATAAGTACCCCTGGTTCAACACTACCTATGGCCCCCACAGCACACACTGAACTTCCTCAACTCTATATAGTATCAGCACTTAATAAATACTGTATCATTACTGAACCAGTGTAGTATTTTGATGTTTACAGGACTATTTTCTTTCCTGTACGTTTATTGATCACCGACAATAAGGTTGAATCTACCTATAAATCTATATCTATCAGGTGTGAAGATCTATGCATGGCAATCAGATACAAGACGGCCAAGATATTACAAGTAAACATTTCTCATCGAAGCTGGGTTCATTTCTCACGAGGAAGGAAGCGCTGCTCATTTCACACTACTGGGTGGTTTTTCTCACTTTGTACTCATGAAGATATCAGACATCACTATAAACATCATGTCTTACTGAAAAAAAACCCAGCAAACACGTTTTATTTTTCTATGTCTTTATGATTTGAACTGCCTGACTAATCACATTTTAGCATCCTTTCAGTCACACTTCTCTTGTGAATGCATTTTGTTTTATCTGCCATGTTTACAGCTGGTGAGATGGAGTCTCAGCTGGGGAGACATGACCAGGCAAGTTTAGGGGCAGCTTCAAGTTCATTTTCTAAACAGCTTCACCTTTGCAGGGGTAGAAGCAGCAGGGACCACTGCAGAATGTGACCCCCCCCCCCAGCCACACTGTCTTTGTGTCTTTTTGGACAGAGCCTCACAGGGATGTTAGCGTTGATCTGTCAGAGAAGCAGGCAGGTGGTGGGGATCTTTTACACAGCTGCCAAAACTCTCCTCAAGGGTTTCAAGACCAGGCAGAGCCCGTCAAATACCAAATTTGATGAAAACGCCAACAAAGAGCAGCTTCAGTGAAACATCATGTCTCTACAGTACAAAAATGCATCATACGAAACGTGGTGCCATATGTCTGTGTTTCCTGGACTCCTGTGATGTCTGATTTAAAGAAATCAGCCAATGCCATTGGTCTTTAATACATTAAGTAAGTAAAAATTATTTATAAAGTACTCTTTACACAACTCGCATTGACCAAGGTGCTGTACATATTTTAGAAAATACATTAAGACACAGTCAGAGAGATTAGTCAAAAGCAAACAGCAAGAAAACAGTCACCATAAACGACAAAAGAAATAATAAATAGAATACAGATACAATTAAGAAAGATTCAACCATTAATCTAAGTAATATACAGTATATGCATATATTTACAGTTTTACACTTTTATCCAAAGCACAATAACAACTGAATACTGTAGGAGCATTCGAGCACAAATTAACAGACTTGCACAGGGCAGCTTGACCCAACAACCTTCTGAGTGGAGCTGAACTACCTGAACCACCAACAACAGCAGCACAGAAACAGGACAGTCCTGTAACAGCAGCACAGAAACAGGACAGTCCTGTAACAGTAGCACAGAAACAGGACAGTCCTGTAACAGCAGCACAGAATCAGGACAGTCCTGTAACAGTAGCACAGAAGCAGGACAGTCCTGTAACAGCAGCACAGAAACGGGACAGTCCTGTAACAGCAGCACAGAAACGGGACAGTCATGTAACAGCAGCACAGAAACGGGACAGTCCTGTAACAGCAGCACAGAAACGGGACAGTCCTGTAACAGTAGCACAGAAACGGGACAGTCCTGTAACAGCAGCACAGAAACAGGACAGTCCTGTAACAGCAGCACAGAAACAGGACAGTCCTGTAACAGTAGCACAGAAACAGGACAGTCATGTAACAGCAGCACAGAAACAGGACAGTCCTGTAACAGTAGCACAGAAACAGGACAGTCATGTAAGACAGAAGTCAGTCCTGATAGCAACACTGAACGAGTGTGCGTGTCAGCAGACCTTAAAAAAACAAGTATTAATCACCCAGGGCTTCATGGTGATAAGTCACAGAGACAGATGCTTCCCTCTGGGGGAGTGGGCACCTGGTCTCAGCGTCCTTGCCACGTGGTGGGGGCCCAGAAGGGTGAGGGTTGGGTGTGGGGTTAGAATCAAGTCCTAACTCATTCCTGCCCCCCCCAGGACAGGTTCTATATAACCTCCTACACGGCTCCTACTGCCTTCTGCTCTCACTTCTCTCTCCAACTGTGTTTGCTGCGTTGGTCCACAGCTGTCCACAATGTCCATGTCTTTGTCCTTATCCAGGTTTCCCGGCTTCTCCGGGGGTGCAGGAGGGGCTGGCAGCAGGCTGGGTCTGGGGTTTGGTGGAGGCGCCGGATTCGGGTTCGGTTCGGGTCTGTGCGGAGGAGGCGGAGCGGGCCTCTCAATGGGCTCTGGCGGAGGTGCGGGGGTGTTGGCGCTCAGCCCGGCTTTCGCCATGGGCCGGACCGTCGCCGCAGGGGGGCTGAGTGCCGGGTCCGCCCTGGTCGCTGCGGGAGGTTCCGGACCCGCTGCGGTGCCCATCCTGTCCCGCCAGGCTGAGAAATCCACGCTGTCCGGCCTGAACGACCGCTTCTCCTCCTACATGGCCAAGGTGCGTGCGCTGCAGCAGGAGAATGCCACGCTGGAAGCCAAGCTGTCGCAGCTGACCGGAGGGGCGGACACGTCTCCCGAGGCATCCAGCACCAACACGGTGGAGTACGAGGCTCAGCTGAGCGAGTATCGCGGGACCCTGCAGACCCTCACGCTGGACACCATCAAGCTGGAGATCGAGCTCGACAACGTCCGCGGCACCGCTCATGAGCTGAAGGCAAAGTGAGTCATTCAGACACCTTCACAAACCTTCACTAAGAGTCCCTTCACTAGAACCAAATGTGGTTTTCCTAAGTTAAATCATGTTAATAATCAGATTTTCATTCTTCTAAAATTATTTTTTAAGGCTTGACTTTGAACAAGGGGTCCGGTTTCAGCTCGAGTCTGACTGTGTTGCTATGAAAAAGGTGAGATCTATGGTTCAACTTTCCTGTGACTGTGGTTAACTCATTTGCAAATTTGCATTATTAACAAATCTGACCTTTGACCGTGGCCTTTCCATCTTTAGGATATTGAAGCAGCATCTGACCTACGAATCGATTTGGATGCAAAGTACTCCAGCCTCCAGAGTGAACTGGACTTTGTCACCAAGACACAGGAAGAGGTAGCAGAACATGCTACTGATATACTCTAATGTCATCTAAATGAACTGGTGGGCGGTTCCTTGTCTCATGGCTGCATCCCCCCCAACAGGAGCTGTCTGTTCTGCAGTCCAAACTGGGTACCACAACCATGGACACCTCTGTGTCCATGATCGAAGTGGACACTGGGAAGTCCTTCGACATCTCCACTGCACTCAACGAGATGCGTGTGGAGTATGAGAGGTCTGTGCAGCAGAACAGGGAGGAGGCCGAGGCGTACTACAAGCTCAAGGTGAAGAAACGCATTCTGTCTTCAATCATTTCAAATTCTAATATGCAGTAAAATAATTACACCTGACCAACCATGGAGCGAGTAGATAGGGGGTAATGCAGCATATAAGTAAAACATATGCCATATATATTAGTTTCCTTTAATGTAATTGAACACAATTTTTTTATATCTGTTTTCCTCAGATGGATGAGATCCACACTGCTAATGCTAAGAGCACGGAGGCTGTGGCGTCAACTAAAGCTGAAATCACAGCAGCCAGGAAAGAACTCCAAACACTGGGCATAGAACTGCAGGGGCTCATCACCCAGGTGAGGGGCTTGTTACCTAGGTGATGGGGTTGTTACCCAGGTGAGGGGGTTGTTACCCAGGTGAAGAGGTTGTTACCCAGGTGATGGGGTTGTTACCCAGATGAGGGGTTTGTTACCCAGGTGAGGAGGTTATTATCCAGGTGATGGGTTTGTTACCCAGGTGAGGGGGTTGTTACCCAGGTGAGGGGTATATATATATTATGTGTGTGTGCGTGTGTGTGTGTGTATACACATGTCACAGCTAGTAAAATTAAATGCTTTGATTAAATTTACAGGCTTAAAGTTGGCAATCTATTTTTTATGGTGCGTCTCAATGAGAGCCATATCAGGATAACGTAGCCCTAGAAGTGTGCAGTGCCCCCTCCTGCAGGTCACCACCCTGTAAGGTTTCTAAGGTTCATCTCTGGTTCTGATGAATCCCTCGCTGGTTATTCCCTATACGGAGCTTCAGAGACACATCTTTTATTGTTTTGCATTTTTCAACTGGGGATTCCTAGGGAACTTTAGAGAAACTTTGTAGAAGAAGCTAGTTGAGGAAACTGAATTGAGGGGGAGATGCCGTTTTTCTCGACATCAGCGCAAATACGGGTGAGACAAACGGCACAGCTACGCCGGCAGCGTCGTGCTTTCACAATAAATCACAGCCACTTGGTACAGGAAACATGTCAGGAAGTGGTTTGGCTGTCACTGCCACAGCAGAAGGTGAAGCGTTGCTCAAAGCAAACTTTCAGGTGAAACACAGCCATCAGTCATAAACATGTTCTGACATCACTTCCTAGATTGCAGGGAATGTTCATGCTAAAACGGTGGGTGCTTTTCAGAGGGTCAGGGTTCAGCAGGAAGGGGGTTGGTGAGATGTGTCTTCAAACACTCTGAATGCATTCTGAAGAAACTTGATGCCATTTTTTGACTGTGTGCTGACCCGTGGCTGGTTTGTGGTTTGCTCCTCCAGAACATGACCCTGGAGCAAAGCCTAGCAGAGGCCAGCACCCAGGCCAGCGTGGGCGTGGCTGAGTACCAGGCTCAGATCGCTAGCCTGACGTCTGCTATTGAGGCGGCCAAAGCTGACCTTCACAAACAGATCCTGGCCTATCAAGAGCTGCTAGACGTGAAACTGGCCCTGGATGTGGAGATCGCCACCTACAGGAAGCTCCTGGAAGGAGATGACTTCAAGTGAGCGTCTAGTTACCGATGAGATAATATCTCCAGACTCCAGCCCTGGAGCTCATGTTTGATTTAGACATGAAGAGACTGTGCAGGGTTTAGATGGCTTGCTCTGTGGTAACCCTGACAACCACCAGTCCTCCCACTCACACTCTCTTATGCTCTTATGGTTTCCAGAATGCCAGATTTCTCAGAGACGTCGTACACTTTCTCAGGTAAGTCAGTGTGCACAGCAACTGTGAGAAAATCACGAGCAAGTACTTGTCCCGGTCTTACCCAGCAGAGACCTGTGCACCTCACGCCTTTGACAGGCTACACACGGGCTTTCGGGGAGATTCCTGGCTACCATGGCAACAGGGCAGCCACAAGTTTAGAAAAAGCTGTTGGTACTTTGCGAGTAGCGTGTTTACCCTGCGACTGTAACCTGGCAACCTGCCTGTATGAAACCCCACACTGTCCTCGTTGAAGTGGACCTGGCTGATGAGCTCACGTGTTTTCCTCCCATATAATGTCACATTACAGATTTTCCTTCCCATGAAGTGACACTATTTGATACTGTTATCCTACACCAATGGATTACACCAAAATCCAAAGGTTACACCAAAGGTTACATGTAGGCTGGTCTGCATTCTCTGTCTTGTTATTACATGGAAGATCTTTGTCTGTGACACATCACCATGTATCTCAGTGACAGGAGAAATGTCTCCAGGTGCTGGGGAAGAAAGTGTTGGCACCTGTCACTAACGAATGCAGGTGACAGGTCTACCTGTATGACAGGTGTACTTATAGGAAGGTGCTTAATAGAGAGGCTTGCAACACACACATATGATGACCCATACACACACTTGTGCTGAAGAAAAGGTCAGCAGGTTTTTCATGTAAACTTGTGTTTTCATTTTCACACACATGACATAGTTTCTGCTCCCAGGTAGGGGACCGAGCCCTGGGGTGCGGTGGTGGGCGGGGCCTGTCTCATTCACACTTTTCCATCTCGCAGGAAGAACCCCGCCCCAAACCAGCACCCCTCAGGACTCGCCACACCCCTGTCCCCACGGAAACACACATTAGATACATCTGCTCAGGCAAGTCCTGCTTGTGCACCAGGGCCTCAGAGCAGACACGAGCAGACAGGAGCCCATGTTGAGCTCACGTTGAGCTCACGTTGAGCCCATGTTGAGCTCACGTTGAGCTCACATGTGTCTGCGCTGATTGTGCAGGTTAGAGAGGAAGCGCACGCCGACTTACTGGGAGTCATGAGATAAAGGGAATTGAAAGACTTGTTTTGATTTGATCTTCTCCTCTTTCTTTCTCCTCTCTCTTTTCTCATTTTTTCTCATCTGTCATTGCTCGCCCCTCTCTCTTTTTCATCTTCCTCTCATCTTTCTCTTCTCATTTATCCTCTCTACTCATCGTTCTCATCTTTATCTCATCTTTCTTTCTTCTCATCTTTTCCCCCTTATCTCTTTCTCTCTCTCTCTCTCTCTCTCTCTCTCTCTTCTTCAGGTGGCAGAGGAGGGATTCAGATCAAAGAGATCATCACAGGTACATTTCATAGACACCTGCACTGCTCCATGATTCTGAGATGCATGGAGGAGACAGTATGGGTGTCAGAGACGGGGCTGACACAGAGACGGGGCTGACACAGAGACGGGGCGGACACAGAGACAGGGCGGACACAGAGACGGGGCTGAGACAGAGACGGTGCTGACACAGAGACGGGGCGGACACAAAGATGGGGCTGATACAGCTGCACATGTGACAGCACAGAATATCTCCAGACATGTTCACTGTGTCTTCTTCACATGTACAAAAGGCCAGGGTTAAGGTTTAGTGTGCAGGGTTTAGGCCAGGGTTATGGTTAAGGTTTAGTGTGTAGGGTTTAGGTCAAGGTTAGGGTTAAGGTTTAGTGTGTATGGTTTAGGTTAGGGTTAAGGTTAAGTGTGTAGGGTTTAGGTCAGGGTTAGGGTTAAGGTTTAGTGTGTAGGGTTTAGCTCAAGGTTAGGGTTAAGGTTTAGTGTGTAGGGTTTAGGTTAGGGTTAAGGTTAAGGTTTAGTGTGTATGGTTTAGGTCAGGGTTAGGGTTAAGGTTTAGTGTGTAAGGTTTAGGTCAGGGTTAGGGTTAAGGTTTAGTGTGTATGGTT